>NC_137973.1:16664425-17394425 GCF_963924665.1 Micromys minutus
AAGCATGGCTGCCAAAGCTGGTTAAAGTGTGTCCTCTGCGGTCCAGACAGCAAGTGATGCGGGGCTCTAGAACTTCAGCTACTTCCTGCAGTGAGCCCCCACCACCGGCAAGTTCCAGAGCCTTCCAAAATAGCCTCACTACCTAAGGACCAGGTGTTTAAACACTCGACGGAGCCTCGGTGTGCGTGTGCATGTGTGGGTACTCACGTATGGAGGCAGAGGTGGGGTGTGGGGTGGGGGTCCACACTCAACCCACAGTAACAGGGGGATCCGGCCCAAAGCCTTAGCTTCCTCATTCTCTGCAAACGTCAAGCTCTGGATGAGCAGAGCCACAGTCGTCGACTGCAGTGTCTCCCGTCAAGTGTTGCGCTAACAGAAATGGAGTTCTTTGTGTCTCCAAATACACCCCTAATCTGACACCATTCCGGCTCCAGAACTTTAAAGCTCCTCCCCAGGCGTGGCAGCCGCTTGTTCTGTCAACTGCAGCATCCTTCCAGAAAGACGGCTTTTCCTTTGAGACTTTCAGATCATCACCTTCCCTGCGCAGCCCGAGTGCTCTTTTTTTGTTTGTTTTTCATTTCACTGTTTGGTTTCTATTGTTTTGCATTTAAAATGCAACGGTTAACTGTCCCTGCCCAGAGTCATCATGGCCGGTATAACTGTCCTAACAAATCATGTTCTCAACTTTCCAGCTGTCAGGAAAACATTTGAGGGACTCACACACCCAGTGTCTGAAGGCTAGCCCTTGCCAATGTGGCGTGGATGCAGGATTTTAGAATTGAAATGTGTCAGAAACTAATTACAACCAAAGCAGTTTAGTGGGGCCATCGAGAGCCCAGCTTTGAGCGGGCCTGGCCAGTGTGGAGATCTTCTTTGCTTTGACACTGAACAAAGAACCGATCTTTATATGCCTCCCTTTCCTCGATCTTAAACTGGGATGAGGGGTTAGCGTCTGTCTTCTAGAGCTGCTAATAAAGGGTTCATCGAATTAACCGTAAAGAAAGGACTTGTAATCAGTCACACCTAGGAACAGGAGGAAGTGCTATACTGTGGATTCCACAGCTGAAATAAAGGCCTTGTAGAAAAGAATGTGAAGGGATTCAATCCCTAGGACTTGGTAAACTGGGCTGAGATACCTGAGACCACACACATGCACATACACATAAACATGCTCACACACATACACACGCTTACACACACAGTGTTTACACACACTCATACACACACATGTTTACACAGACACACATGCTCACACACATACAAACCTGCTCACTCGAACAGTGTTCATACAAACACTCATACACATACATGTTCACACAGACACACATGCTCACACACACATGTTCACACACACATGCTCTCACACACATGCTCACACACACATGCTCACACACATATGCTCACACACATGTTCACACACACATTCACACACATATGTTCACACACATACACACGCTCACACACACATACTCACACACACATGTTCACACACAGACACACAAGCTCACACACACACACATGCACACAGGAGGTGGGAGTGGGACAGGGAGGGGAGGGGAGGAGATAGAGAAATATGGAGGTTTTAAACATGTTTTTCTTTCTGTCTCCTTAAGGTCCAGACTACATAAAAGATCACTTGCCTAAAGTTCACCAGCACATCGCCTATATAGGAGAAAAGCGTCCGGCACTAGAGAAAACTGGAGATCTCAGATACTTACTGAGGCCAGCTTCAAACAGAAGCCTGCCGGCAAAATACAAACACGAGTACACTGGTGGAATTGGTTGGGGAATACCGCAGTACAGTTTCTTCAACAGATCAAGACTGGAAAGCGGCTTCCATATCCAGGTACCGCTCTTAGCGTCATGCTCTTGTTGGCTCCAAGTGTTCTGATTTGGACCCATTGTGAGTTGGGGAGTTTGCAGCACAGACCAGGTCCTTAGCCACCCCGAGAAGTGGTGGCATTTAAGGTTTGCAGGAAGGTAAGTGTTGGAGACCAACAGACTTACTAGCAACGTGTCCGTTAGCCCTTTTAATAGAGGAGAGGTAGAAAGGGAGGCTCTGTGCTGAGGTAGGGAGGGTACCAGTCACGTGGGTGCGGGGGCATTTGCACACGGCCCCTGCTTACACTGCTCTTTGAGTGGGCTGTGGGAAGAAGGTGGTGCCGAATTTTATTCTGCAAAGCAAAAAAAAACCACTGTCAGATCTTAAATGTCACTGTGCTGAGCATGCTGTGTGGGTGATGGGGGCTCTGTAGCCTAGAACCCTTGCCTTGTTATCTCGGATGGTGTGGACCAAGGCAGGTGTCCACACACTCATCTCAAAAATAGAAAACAGTGAAAGTGATTTTGGGAGCAGTGTCTGAGAATTCGAACGTATTTACAGACAGGGTTTAGCACCTTCCACACACAATGGCAGAACTTCCACATTTCCTCACATTGTTTTTCTTAAAATTAGTTGCATGTATATGGGTGGTGTGTGTGTGCGGTAGGGTTGTGGTGTGTGTGTGTGTGTGTGTGTGTATACATGTATGGTATATGTGTGCTCTATGGGGACTGTGTGTGGGTGCATGTGTGATATATGTGTGTTGTGTGTATGCATATGTGGTGTGCATGCATGTATCATGTATGTGTGAGTGGGGAGTGTGCCTCTGTGTGTGTGTGTGTTGCACAGAAACTGGTCTTGTTCAGCAGAAGCTTTAAGCCATGAAGCTTTCTGTATAAATCCTGCCATCTTAACAGCAATTCCAACCTGTCTCATAACAATGTTAGATAGATTCTTCTTCTTCTTCTTCTTTTCTTCTTCTTCTTCTTTTCTTCTTCTTCTTCTTCTTCTTCTTCTTCTTCTTCTTCTTCTTCTTCTTCTTCTTCTTCTTCTTCTTCTCCTCCTCCTCCTCCTCCTCCTCCTCCTCCTCCTCCTCCTCCTTCTTCTTCTTCTTCTGCCTTTTCATACTTTGCCTTTATTCTTTATTTTTAGACAAAGGGTGAGCAGTGGTTAATATAATTCTTAAAACAAATGCTTTAGAGATCAACCAACCCAGCAGTGTGGTGGGAGAGCAGGAAAAGCAGGGTGTGCCTGTGACCGTCAGGAGTTGTTACTAGAGTTTTTGAAAAGCTATAAAACAACAAAGACCACCACCAATACCAAAACTACACATCCAAAACTACACAACCTATACAATAAAACATTCTTACCATGACACATTATATAAATAATTACCGAACACTCTTTGAAGCTTGGTGAACATTAACAAAATATGTTGTAACTGATCAACCGCCTCAGCCACAGAAGACCACAAGTCTAGCTGAGACTGACTTTTGCTACTACTCAGCAGTTATAGGTCAGCCACCCGGTACCTCGGAAGGGACTGTTTCTCGTTAGCCTTCTTTGCTTGGTCAATCAGTTCCAGAATAAGAGAGCTGTATATTTCTGAAGAATGTTTTGCTGTGCAAGTACCCTCTAGAACTGTATCAACTTTCCCAAGCCAAAGGCTCTGCCCACTCCTGTAAGAGCCTGGCCAGCTCCCTTCCCTTCATTCACTTCCACCCCAACGGTGTGTGGAGGTCAGACTCTGTCCTCTTTCTTGCCTTTTGTCTTCTTACCCTGTGCTCCAAAATCTAATGGTAACTCTTTTTTTTTTTTAAATCACTAACTCCTTTTTGAAAATCATTTTTATTAGATATTCTCTGCATTTACATTTCAACTTTCCCTTAAATCCCATTACCCCCCTTGCTTCCATGAAGATGCCCCTACTCCCAACCACCCACCTAATGGTAACTCTTAAGTGAAAAAGCTCAACAGCCAACTTTATATAGAAAATGGATAAAAATTGCAGTAATAAACATTTAATAACAATTTTCTCCTCATACATTCTCTAGAACTGCTAACTAGAAAACAACAATTATTTTATTTTTATTAAATATTATTTTATTTATTTACATTCCAAACATTGCCCACCCTTCTTGGGCCCCTTCTCCCAGCCCCTTCACCCTATCTCCCCTCCCCTTTGCTTCTGAGAGGATGCCCCCCTACCCACTCACCCCCACCAGCATCCCCCTTCCCTGGGACATCAAGTTTCTACAGAAGTAGGCACATCCTCTCCCACTGGGGCCAGACAAGGCAGTCCTCTGCTATATATTCGCAGGGGGCCACAGACCAGCCCGTGTATGCTATTGGTTGGTTCCTTAGTCTCTGGTAGCTCTGAGGAGTCTGGGTTAGTTGATACTGCTGTTCTTCCTATGAGGTCGCAATCCAACAACAATAATTTTAAAATGACTTATTTTGACATGGTTTCTGACCATTTTTTCTTTTAATTAAGATAGAATTATATCATGTTCCTCCCTTTTTCCCTTATACAGTTTCTCCATGTCCTCCCCAAACCCCCGACTCATCCTCAAAATCCTGGCCTCCTTTTCTTTAATCTTAGATACTTCCTGAAAGGAATCACTGAGCTTAGATTTTTAGAGTAAGGAAAGGTTCTGGGAACGACAGCATGTGCTAACTGAAAAAGATTTCACCTGGTAACATAGGACCGCCTACAACTGACCTGCCCATTAAGATGTGTGTCACAGGGGCTGCTAATCTTCCCCCTCCAAATCCCAGCCCTGACTTCCTGTTCATGGAACATGAACTTTTAGGTCAGACTCGGATTCCAATTCCTTGTTAATCCATTTACTTTCACCTAATCATATCCAACACGTCAATTTACATTTGGAGATATATATATATATACATACCTGTTCCATGTATACACGCCTCCTGAAAGTATACAAGGTATAAGCAATCAGATCTGTTGCATGCCTTATAACCTTGTTTGGGAGGCTGAGGCAGGGGAATCATGAATTCAAGGCCAACCTGAGCCACATAGATAGACCTTGCTGGGAGGGCAGAGAGAGAGAGAGAGAGAGAGAGAGAGAAAGAGAGAGAACTGAGAGGGAGAGGCAGGAACAAGGAAGAGAAAGGAGGGAGGGGAGGAGACAAAGGAGAGGCAGGAACAAGGAAGAGAGAGGAGGGAGGGGAGGAGACAAAGGATGGGGAAACACAGAAGAGGAAGGAGAAAAAAGGAATAGAGAGAGAGATTGGAGGGACAGGCGATAATAAGAAAGAATGGTAGCATCTACTAAGATCACCTTGTAGAGGACAGAGGGTGTCATTTAGGCAATGCCTTGCACATCTGTAACCATTTCTTGCTCGTCCTATTCCACATCAAAAGGACCACTTTTCATTCCTGACTGCAGATATTCCTCAGTGCATTGAATGCCATAGCTCAGAACTGCAGTTTTGACACAGACCTTTGCTGTGTGTGTACGTAGCTCCAACAACTGTGCTTCCTAATTTGAGTCTCTGGTCACTCTGAGACCTGCATCCATCACGTACTTCCAAGGAGCTTCCACAACAGCATCTGGGGACAGCTGCCTCCTACCTGGAACCAGCTCTCTTATTTGGGGCAAAAGGAGGGTTCTGCAGATCATGTGATAAATTATCTAGCTTGAGCAGGAAGATAATATCCTCCATGCTGAATGATACCTGAACACTTACCACAATGTAGACATCAGTGAAAACTCATCAGAACAACTCCTTGTCTCTCGGTTTCTATCTCTATCGCTGTCTCTCTGTATGTGTCTCTTTCTCTTTGTCTCTGTCTGTCTCTGTCTCTGTGTCTCTCTGTCTTTGTCTATGTGTGTACGTGTGTGTGTGTGTGTGTGTGTGTGTGTGTGTGTGTGTTATAGCTATTTCTACCTTGTCTCATGTGTGTTACAGTGTCATAGTAATGCATATATATATATATGTATATGTATATGTGTATGCGTATGTGTATGTGTATGTATGTGTATGTGTATGTGTATGTATGTATGTGTATGTGTATGTGTATGTATATGTATATGATGTATATGTATATGTATATATATATATGTGTGTGTGTGTGTGTGTGTGGCTATTTTCTCAGATTTAAGAGCAGTGCATTCTTGTTTAAATGGATTTGGTCTTTACCAAACTCTGTACTTCATTTCTATAGGAATAAAATGAGACCAATTGAAACAATGCCTGTGGCCTTTCTGACTGCCTCCCCACCCCCAGCCTTGCTTTAACCCAACCGTCAGTAAGGTCAGCTGGCTTCCTGATGCCCGTTTTCTGCTCCTGCACTCTGACCTCATGACAAATTGATTTAAGTCACTTGCTTTCCCCCACAGAAATGATGTCATATTGGACTTGGTCAGCCATTCTTTATTGGTATGATCCCCGAGACAACAGTAAATCAATTTGCTGTAATACATATCACAACTATTGTGTTTTACAACACAAAAATCCACCTGTATTTTTGTATGCTCGTATGTGATGTGGTTAATATCGCTTTCCAAGGTTTGATAGTTCTGCCAGTTTTAACCACCATGAATTCTACAGCATCTTCTTGGGGCTTCTTTTGACAGTTTAATGACTTTTGAATGAATTTCTGTTAAGATACTAAAGTTTTTCACGGCCGATGGATTCAATTTATCCTAAGTTGGTTGTTTTTTGGACATTTTCCTCACTGGTGAATAATTTAGGAAAGAGAAGTAAGAAACACCTACAAGGGACATGTTACTGAGGACACGCTGTGATCCTTGCTCTGATGGCTGATGGTGGTGTGGACAGGTGAGCTCTTTACATGAGGCCACAGCTTGTCACTGAGAGAACCAAGACTTCAGTGCAGGCGTATGATGCACACATAAGAGAATACGATGCAGCCTGAAACGAAAGGTTGGGCTTCAGCTGCCTTCACGTGCACATCCCTGTGGCCAGCGTCCCGTTGGGTCACTTCCATTTGGCTTCTTGGCTAAAACCTGTCTTTTCCTCCATATTCTGCCAGTGTTCTCCCAGCTTCGCACCCAGCACCCCTGCACACAGCATACCTCATCGGTAAGGTGTTCGTAGGTACCAGCTGGAAAGTGGGCGGAATAGTAATTTGGTCACGATTGCTTTTGAAATGTTAATCTAAGAAGTAGTCTATAGCTCCTCAAAACAAGTCAAATATTATCAGTCGTATTGTAGACGCTAGGAAGACCGTCTCAGCAGATGACCGTGTCTCTCATTGTCCCTGTACAGCCAGATAGCAGTCTCTTCTTTATGAATCCAACTACAAAAATGATAATAATGATAATGATAATAACAATAACACCAAATGTTGCCAGTGTGGAGCTATCAAATATGTAGAACATTAAAATTCAGAACTAGGAAGCATTCTTCTCACCCCCAAAATTCATCTTTGGGTTTATTTAGAATAAAGGTTAAAGCAGCCACCTGTCTGGAGTCTCGTTTGGTGGTACTGGACATTGAAAGCGAGGCTTCGTGCATTCTCAGCAAGTGCACAGTCTCAGCCAGAGATTTTTAAAAACATAATAAAGCTTCCCTCCTTTCAACCAAGTTATAAAAGACAAATAAAAAAAATGTTTATCTCAGGACAGCCATGCCCAGCCTCAGCAGTTGAGTACATACTCTTCCCAACACCCCGTCCCCCCAAGAAAACCCCAACTAACAACTGTCTGTGACCCTGCCTCAGGGCTTCTGACCCTCCAGTTCCCATGAACACCTGCATTCTCTCTCTCTCACACAATTATAAACAAGAAAAAATATAATTTTAAAACAGCTATGTCTTTGAAGTACTTTGTACGGAGGTGGCTATACTCAGTGTCTGGTTCTCAACTTTTCATCGTCCAATTATTTGCACAAAAACAGTTCGTGGTTTAACATAAAAACAATTGCATTACCACCTTTCATTCCTAAGTGGTGGCTACGGTAACACTCTTTCACGCTATCCTCAGAGGTCTTAGTGAGCCTGCCGCATGCTGGCTGCCTATGAGGAAGGAGGAACCCTCCTTCTTCCTCGGAAATAATAATAGTAACACCGTTTGCCCCCTAAAACTCTCGTGTTTTATTTTCTGCTGTTTTACAAAGTTTGTATTTATGGGAGTCCTCAAATTGAGGAAAGTAATTTTCATATGAAGTCTTGCATGAATCTGAAACACCAGAAAAAGAAATCCGTGGTTGCTCCTGTGCAGCTGATACGAATGCCTGTCCTGTGTTTGGGGCAGGCCTGTGAAGAAAAACATCTCAGAGTCAGCCAGGCACAGAAAGATACGTGATCTTGCTCACATCCAGAATCTGTAAGGGTTGATCTCATAGAAGATGATGAAGTATAGTTACCAGAGGCCTAGAGAGAGGGGATTGGAGTGGATTGATCAGTGAGGACCGAGCTGGAGTTAAATAGCGATTGCAATCTCCCAGAAAGGGGATTCTGAAAGAGTTCACCACACAGAGATGAGAAGCGTTTGAAGAGCTAGGTCTGTGTGATGGTTTGCATATGCTTGGCCCAGGGACTGGCACTATTAGAAGGTGTGGCCTTGTTGGAGGAAGTGTGTCACTCTGGGTGTGGGCTTGGAGATCTTCCTCTAGCTGCCTGAGGATGCTCAGTCTGTTCCTGGCTTCCTTTGGATAAAGATGTAGAACTGTCAGCTTCTCCTGCACCATGCCTGCCTGGATGCTGCCACGCTCCTGCCTTGATGATACTGGACTAAACCTCTGAGCCTGTAAGACGGCTCCAATTAAATGCTGTCCTTTATAAGACTTGCATTGGTCATGGTGTCTGTTCACAGCAGTAAAACCCTAACTAAGTCTGTCTAAAAGGACTTAACTCTTCTTTGCAGTCTATGCATGTACTAAAGCATCATTATGATTTTAAAATATCAGCTAAAATAGAATTTTAAAATATAGCTGATGGTTTAGAAATGGAGTTCATTTGGAGATGAGTGTGTCTCACTAGGTATCATAGCAGCCACCTGTTTCTCAGGTGAACCTGCCACCTTTTTCCCCTCACTTTGTTGGTGACTTGGAAAATAAGTGCATCCTTGTTTTCTATCATTTTTATTATGATGTGGATATATTGAAAGAAAAAACAAAGGAAAAGAGCCCTGTATTATATGAAGCTGGTAAGGAAATTTTACCCCTAGTACTATGCAGCAGTGCCTGATGTAGCATCTTGAGTCTATTTCTACTGTGAGTAAGCTTTCCCACTAATCATTAAATCTAAGCTTTAAATTTAAGTCAGAAATTAAGCACATCCCATAGACTTTTGACTAATATTATTGGATAATGACGAGAAGCTCAGAAAGGATTGATGGATTTAGAATGTGGTCCAGTAAAACTGGTCTGACTCCACAGGTAAGTTTTAGAAGTGTATTGTTGAAGAGTTCTGCAATCTATACACGATCTAATAGCACAAGCACAGAGAGATGGAAGACCAGGACATCTCTTTCCTAAGTCTGGCCTTGATGCTCTCTTCTTAAGGTCACTGGAGGAAATCCTTAAAGCATTATAAATTTGCAACAATTGTTTCCTCTTATTCACATGGTCCATGCCCAGTACCTTGGCAATGCTGGCAAAAATGCATAGAATGTGGAGCAGATGACACCAGACATGTGGCACTCTCTCTGCTTTCCCATTGTTGAAGCTCTCAAGCCAAGGAACCTCAGCGAAGCATGCTAGGAAGAATTCAAGAATTCATCAAGTGTAGAGGGCCTTATTTGGTCCCAGCCCCCCCCCCCCCCACACACACACAGTATTGCAAATGAATGATTCAGGACCTCCCTCAAGGAGGGAAGGATTCTGGGCAGGTAGAGGTGGGCTTTGTTTTGTTGGTATTGTTGTGGAAGAGCCAAAGTTAAGCTTTTAGTTCCTGTACCCAAGAGACCCATGAAACAAGAATGCTCTAACCTGTAAGCCCCTTGATTAAGGACAGATACATTCTGAAATGCAGGAGGCTTTTGTTTATGCGTTCACTCCCCTAAACAAGTTTGTGTGACCTAATTGCACCTAGTGTGCTTGATTGCATATAAGTAAGAGGTACCCAGGCAGAAGTAAGGCAGGATATATGCTTGACCTGATTATACCTATGGGGAATACGAAGGCCTTATGGGTGTGCCTTTCTAAGTCTCTGCAAAATGTACCTAATCATCTTTTCCTGGGACTCCTGAAATGATCCTGGCCAGAGCCCATCATCTTGGACAGCATTTCAAGCTTGCTTCAAATTCAGCTCAAAAATTGTAAAGCTGGACTTTGTCTTGCGAAGGTTCAACAGTCACCGTTGAAGTGGACAGTGGTTCTTGCCAGGCACTGTGGTCCCGAGCCCCTGCAGGGCTCTCCGTAGCTTTTTTGGCTTTGACTTTCTGACTTTCTACGGACGGACGGACGGACGGGATCAGTACCACTCACCTCTTCATCCTGGTGCTTAGCATGGCGTAGACGCTGATCCAGAACTGATGAGACAGAAAACATGGAATGGCTTTTGTTCTCATGCACAGCCTTTGTTATTCACACAGGGGGAAAAAAATTAATTGTGCATTAGCTTAGTAACCATTCTATCCCCAGCAAGTTCAATGCAATTGCTTGAAAACTATTTACCTTTTGCCCCCAACTTACCTTGAAAAAATACTTTTCACAACGAGGGAGACTCTACCACTAGAAGTGGAGCTAAATTGTACAATGGAATGGGGAAACTCGCCTTTTAACTTCAGAATCAACAGCGGTAGCGAACACATTAGACAAATCTGAGAGTGAATACATTGTAAATGAGGCACTTGGTTGGATTACAGTGCTTGCACTTGGAGCTTCGAAAGTACACTCTCCTTAGGTTCCGGCCCTGATAGGGCAGCACCAGGAGGGCTAGGCTATAGGGCTGATGTCAGAAGGCCAGTTAGCCATTTAGTGACTGAGAAACAGTCTGGCAAAGATGGGTCTGGTCTTTCTCTCAAAGAAAGTCTGGGTGTGTTTTGAGGGACAGAATGCATTAGGAAGCCATCTGTCTCTGTGGAAGAGCACGAGGAAGAAGTGACAGAAACATACGACTTTTGGGTCAAACTTATGTTTGTGGCTTTAATGTGTGACTAGGCAGGGCAGCAGTACATGCCTAAGATGACATCATTTGGAAGACGGAGATAGGGGTTTCAGAAGTTCAAAGCAAGCCTAGATTACACAAGACTTTGTTTTCAAAATAAGCAAAAACTGAATGTCGCTTACAAAGAAAACAGGCAGGGCCACGTGAGGCCATGGTGACGTCTGGGCTCCTGCTGTGGCCAAAGGCCATGACCAGGTCTACGGTCCTACCACACTGGGGTCTGAGTTAATGTCCATGGCTCATGTCACCATTAAAGGCCATGTGGATGACTCTGGTCTATACTGCAGCCTGAAGCCATATTGATGTCCCTGGGCCATGCTGCTGCTAAGAGCCATGGTGATCTAAGTGGCCTGCACTGCCACTTGATAGTTATGACTGGCCCTGTGCTGCCATCAAGGGCCTTGTCTGGTCTGTGGTCACACTGTAGCTGCTCCTGCTAACTGTGAAGAGCAAGGAGGCAGATATCTCGGTGATAAAGATGACTGCAGATGCGCAGTTGAGAGGGAGGACCATGGGGAGCTGTCCCAAGTACTCCCTCCTCCAGCCTAGACCGGAAGCCACTGAACAGCACTGTCAAGTGTGATAGGATGTGGTGCTCCACAGTGGATGCAATCTGGTGGGGGCGAGGGATGTGGATAACACAAATTAGACCTATTTTAGTTCTTCTTATTATTACTGTTTGGGGGAAAGAAGTCACACAAGGAGGCGGGCAAGGAAGAACAGGGCAATGAGTATGATTAGGAAGCATGGTGTGCAACTCCCGGAGAATAATAAAACTATGCTAATTAATTAATTAATTATTAACAAATAAATTAATTACTAATGAATTAAAAGACAGAGTTAGTGTATGTCTTTAATCCCAGCTCTCAGGAGGCAGAGGCAGACAGAACTCTGGGCTTCAGGGCAACCTTGTCTACAGAGTGAGTTCCAGGACATCCAGGGCTACACAGAGAAAAATACTGTCTTGAAAAGCAAACAAATAAAAACGCAGGTGGTATGAAAGGGGGATGGGGATAATTAGGAAGAAAAGTTAAGTTGGGTGGTGAATAGGCGCACAAGGTAGAAGAAGGAGTCTAGGGTATGATTATTTACATTGAAGAGCTTTGGAAAAGTCATATGGAAACTTTTACAGTATATAAAGTTTCCTAAACTATGCAGGCTGGCCTAGAACTCAGAGAATCCTCTGCCTCTGCCTCCCAAGGGAGATGTGTGTGTATGTGTGTGTGTGTGTTTGTGTGAGTGTGTGCTTGTGTGTGTGTGTGTGTTTAAATGAAGGTACTCCAAAATAGAAAGAGGTGAACAATACCTCACCTAGACACCAAGAGATGCTAAATATAAAGCCCAGACCAGGAATGGTTTACCTCTTTTGTGATTGTTTATTAGGAAGGGTCTCGTTAACCTCAAAAACTGCTATTGTTTTTAGTTACTCTCTAGAATTTAACAATAAGACTCGATCGCTAAAGAGGACACATAGTTGAGTCAGAGAACATGAAGAAATCGAGCAGGAACTGACCTAGAAGCTTCATCCCCCCTGGCTAAGCTTTCACGGCTCTGGAACGTGCTGTGGGTGCTCCCGGAAGAGGAAGGTACTCACCGGTCTCACCCATCGTAAGCCCTGCGAGCTAAGTGACAACCAGCCTGGCAAGATACACTACCGGTGCAGTGACAGCAGCAGGGTTATGAGAGTAAGGAACCACTGTTTAAAATTAGATTTAAGGCCCGCTACATAAGATGAAACTCAAGTGTGGTACTGATACTGAGACCAAGATGCTGTGTCCTGACAGGTCATAGGCCCTAGGGGAGAATCTACTCTATTATTCTGCTAAATGGATACAGTTAGGGGACTTTTATCTTTGCCCTTTTCTGTGACATGTGTTTACTAATATTTTATAACACCTTGATTTCTACCACTTCTAAAATGGAGATTATATTGTTTTTTTATTGCTTCATAGCAAATAACCACAAATTCAGAAATGTGCTGGAGTACTATATATCTGCTCACAGATCTGAAAGTCTGAAGTCTGTGGCTGTCATGGCTGACTTGCTTCTCAGGTCTCCCAAAGCTGACAGGGTACCACTATTATCTCTTTCAAGTTTATATGGTTGTGGCCAACTCTACTTCCTTGTGGTTATAGGGATATGTGTTAGCCTGGAGGAGGCCCAAATGCATAGCCACACACTCATTTAGCCTTCAAAGCTGATAAGGAAATCTTTCTCAGGTCTCAGGCCCCTCAGCTTTACAGCCCCTCTGTCAAGAAGTTTAAGATCTTCTACAATCTGTTTAGGTTAGGCTAACAAAGGTGCTTTGTGTGTGTGTGTGTGTGTGTGTGTGTGTGTGTGTGTTGTGTGGGGTGTGTGTGGGTGGTGTCTGTGTATGTGTGTGTATGTGTTATGTGGTGTGTTATGGGTTTTGAAGGGCTAAAGTTGGAAATGTGAAAGGTCGAGTTTGGTCGAAGCCCCGAGGACAGGTGACTGTCAACTGGCAGGTGCTTCCTGAGATCCCGATTGCAAATCCACTTTGCCTGGATGCACCACAATGGGGCAGATGTACAAGGCTTTAGGTAAGCCCCAAATCCCACGTCCACAGGAGAGAGTGACGTAGACTCTAGCCAGATCAGCCACACCCTAAGTCCTTCCCCTGCACACATACACACACACACACAAACACACACCACACACACACACACACACACACACATGCTCGTCCTCCATGCAGCAGAACTTAACGAATGGCATCTGGTGGCATTAATGTTTCTCTCTGCCTATTTTAAAACTATATAGTGTTATAAGCATGGTTAAAAACCACAATAGATTTGCACACTGCTTGAATACACAACAAAAAGTAGTGACTTGGAATCCATAGCTCACAAAATCACAAATACCCAGGGCTTACTGCTTACTTAAAGTTGACTTATTGGTTCAAATTATTCAAAACATTGCAGCCAAACAACAATGACAAAAACATTTATGTCAGACTTCAAGCTCATCTGTAACAGGACATAAAATGAAATGTGAGTCTCTTTCTCTCTCTCTCTCTCCCTCCCCTTCCTTCCCTCTCCCTGTCCCTTCCACTACACCCTCTCTCTCCCTCTCCCTCCCATCCCCCTCCACTCACTCTCTCTCTCTCTCTCTCTCTCTCTCTCTCTCTCTCTCCCTCCCTCCCTCCCTCTCTCTCTCTCTCTCTCTCTCTCTCTCTCTCTCTCTCCCTCTCTCTCTCTCTCCCTCTCTCTCTCTCCCTCGCTCTCTCTCCCTCTCCCTCCCCTTCCTTCCCTCTCCCTGTCCCTTCCACTACACCCTCTCTCTCCCTCTCCCTCCCATCCCCCTCCTCTCTGTCTCTCTCTCTCTGTCTCTCTCTGTCTCTCCCTCTCTCTGTCTCTCTCTCTCTAAAAATGCATCACAGAATCCAAGCCTTAAACATGACATTTTCCAGAAACAACTGTTTTGTTTCGACCTTTGCACTGAGTATAAAATGAACGCTTGCTTCAGATGCCCCATTCTTGCAAAGCCCTTTCTGCCTTTCTTGATTCAATAATTCCAGTCCAAAACAGGCAACAGTATGCAGTTTAGTGGCCCAGTCACAACAAGGTGGGGGGAAAAGACACCTAAGGGGTTAACTGAAATATTTTGCAAATTGAGGCAAGAAGAGACGAAACCATTAGCATAACAAAAGGTAGCCGGAGGGGCTTTTTCCACTCCACTGTTTGGTACTGAGAGCCCAGTGTTACCAGGGAAGGAGGCTGGAGAAGAAAACCTTAGTGTGTACACATTCTTGAAATACATTGCATTGTGTCTGTTTTACTGATGAAAAGCCCATGGTTACAGAAATGGATAACATGGTCCTTTCCAGTTACCCTCTCAAACGTATTGCAGAGTATCGTAACGGAGCAAGGATTCCTCTGAGCATTCCCACAGTATGCTCACCCAGTATGGCTGTTCTAGAGGTGGGCTGTGGTAAAAGGAGGGAAGCCATAAGCAATGGCTGTCCAATAGAGCTAGCCCCAGATGGATGCAATTAATTTAATCCAATTTTAGCAGATTTTATTCAGTCAGAAAATGTGTCTAGCCCACAGTTGCTAGATGTAATTAGCAGGCATTTCATTTTTAAGTAATACCTAGACTTATTTAAACATGGGTCCGTAGTAAATGTCTAATTTGAACCTATAATTATATTTGGTAAATGAAAATGTTAGAGGATAAAGAAAAGTTTCTTTCACTAATTTCTTTAAAATATTATTTCTTGGTGGACTGTACAAACATTTTAGAGTCTGGTTTATTTATTTGTAGTTCTGGGATGAAACACGAATGTTCTACCCCTGAGTTACATCCCTGGCTGAACTAATCTATCGGTCAATATTTTCCTATTATGAATAATGGACCAATATAAATGTTTATATGATTGTGAATTCATTAGGTTTAATGCCTCAGTGAATATGTTTGCTCAAATAAATCGTATATTTTGTTCATAAATTAAGATACAAAAGTTACTTCAGATAATATAACATTTCAATGTTAACACATGGAACTCTAAGAGATGTGGAAAAATAACACTTTTTAGTATTTCTTAAAGAGACTCGTTTTGTTTGTTTGTTTGTTTTTGTTTGTTTTTTTATTAAACAGAGCAGCAGAAGATCATCCAAGTCCGAGTACATTTGTCCAAAGATGATGATAAAATTATTTATGAATTAGTAGGCAAATTCAGTTTTCAGGGACTTGATTTTATGCTAGGAATCAGCGGATGCCGTGACCTTGCCCCCGTTTGCAGATCACTGTTGACTGATGGGAGAACTCTTATGTGGCCCTTCCTTTGTACACGGGTTTTCTGTGTGAGGATCAAGGCTGCCATTCTGGGTCACCCGAGCAAGCAGGTAGCATAAGGAAACAGAGCACTTTAGGCAGGCAGCCTGCAAAGTCATTCGAAGCCAAAGCCTGGAGAAGAGCAGGAAGGAGGGTGAGAACACTCGGGGTTGCCAGTTGCTGCTGAAGTTTCGCCGTTATTGCTATTTTTTTGAGTTGTTATGAATCTGGCATCTCCTATTAATATAAATGTTTAAAATGCATTGCAAAGCAGAAGTGAAATGCTTTTTGATATCTCATGTTGTAGTTTTTCAGTTGTAGTACGGGTGAGAAATGATTGTAAACCCAAACCCTTTGGAATACGAACATGACGCCCTTGTTTCCTGGCACTTTGGGATCATTCGTGCAGTTGAGTGCATAGGACACCGTGTGGGATTCTGTGCCTTTTAATGTGAAACTGACATTTAGCTACCAAACAGCTTCTCAACTATCAGAGTTTTCAGATCTGCTACGTGCATCTAACGCCACCTCTTTCCTACTGTGCGGTCACATTTGCTGACTCTGAAGAGCCTCGGACTGCCTGAACAAATGATCGCTGATAGCCCACACAGCACTGCCACCTTCCAGAGTCACCCAGGGACTCCAGGCTAGACCACGCCCACAGGGCGTGGCGCTCATAGCGACTGCTGGCTCTTAGTTTAGGAAGCAACCATCTCCTCTGATTTTCTTTTCGCTGAATTTAGCATTCCTACTTCACTTTCAGTCCTGACTCCCTTTCTGAGGAGGAACATAGTCTTTAAACCCACGGATCCCTATTTACTAAGGAATAAGACTGACCTTCAGCTTTGCTTCTTTTACAGCACGGCGAACTAAGTCTTCGAGCGATGGACAAAATCAGCCACCGCTATCAAAACCCTTGGTAAGTACATGTACAGGTATTTTACAGTAGTTAATGGATTTCCTTCCTAAGTCAGGGACAGCTTCTTTTCCCGTTTTGAAAAGCACACTACTGTTTTATGTTTATTGCTTCACATTGCTTTGTATGGAAGGTAAAAATCACAATTTTTAATTTCTAATGAACACAATAAATTTTACCTTCTGCCAGTCTGATTAGGGAAAGAGAATGAGCAAAAAGAACACGGTAAAAACAGTGCTAGACTACTGTGGGGGTAGAGACTGGAGTAGCCGCTGGTAAGGATGAACACCAGTGAGCAGATTAGTTTTCACTTTGTAAGCTTTCTGTAGAGAAACAATAACTTTTTTTTTTCGTTAAAAAGACCTCATTTCGTGCTGTTGGCCTAGAAACCTCAATAATAGGTAGTCTTGGTTAATAAACATAATCTTACCAAAGTCACATAATGGCTTGAATTCATGTTGTCTTAAGGTAGTCGCTAACAAAAATTAAACACGTGTGGCTCTAGGTGTGCTAAATTACTGGGAAGAAAAAAATACTGGGCTCTTGTGGGGGTGGGGCGGGGGGGTGCAACTTTTTTCCAGTTATCATTCTTGAAAGATACAGTCATTAGTGTGTACAAAAATATTGGATCTGGTCCCGTAGAAAGAGACCTCAAGCCCCTTGGGAGCCAAAAAGATGCCTCAGTAGTTGCAAAGACTTCCTGCTCCTGTAGAGAACGTGAGCTTGGGTCCCAAGACCTGCATTGTGACTCAGAGCCATCCATCAACTCCAGTTCCAGAAGATCTGATGGCCTCTTCTGAACTCCACGGGCACCGAGTACACACACGGCATGCATACATACATGCAGGCAAAACACTCACACGCATAAAATAGCATCAAGCAACTATTTTTAAAAGCTTGTCAGGTACTTGTCCAGACGACCCCCCTGGACAAAGTCTGTGACTTGGCAGTGACTAGTCACTGCTCCTGTGAACAGCCACATAGAAAGAGTTACACTGCGCTGCATGAAAGGCATGCATTCTGTGTGAAAGACTCCGTCCCCTTCGTTTGAAGGGCATTGCTTGCACCTGCTTTTTCTCAGCAAAGAGAACCACCAGAGAGAGGCTATTGGAAATGAGGAACGCCTTTAACAACTGTTGGTGGTAAACTCGCGAATGTGCTACTCTAGAAATAAATACCTTCCGAGAGACACCGAAGCTGTGAACATTTTTCCTAGAGAGAAGAGGTTACCTTTATTTCTAGGGACCACTTTATGCATTGTACCAAGTCATAAGGACGCAAAATGTCTGTGAAAAAAAAAAAATCCTCGTACTTAGGGGATTGTGAATTAAGTTATGAATCTGAGCATATGTTTAAGAGGGAAAAATACCAGAATCAGTTTGCCTGTATGAACAATGGCTTAGTCAGTTCTCTGTTTCTGTGACAAACACCTGAGAGAAAAGACTCATTCTGGCTCTGAGCTCTGAAGGCTTCATGATCAGTTAGTTAGCTCTGCTGCCTTTGGGCCAGGATGTACAGCACAGTAAAAAATCTCATAGTAAAAGAATCTCATGATTCTCTCCACGAGAGAGACAAGAAAGAGCTAGGCTCCCTAGGTTCAGTTGGGCATATTCGCAATGGCCAGACCTCTCACAAGATTCTAAGTGTTATTTCTTCTTTTCTCTTCCTCCTTCTCCCCACCTCTTCTCTTTCTTTCTCCTCTTCCCTTTCTTCCTCTCCCTCCTTTTCCCCCCTTTTAGGAATCCTAGAGACCAAGTTCAGGGCCTTAACTATGACCACACTTCACACCACTGAGTGATACGTACTCCCAGGCCCTTAGAAGATACGCCAGCCCACAGACTGGGACCAAACTTTTAACATGTGGGTCTTAGGGGCCCATTCATTTCAAAGCATAACAAATACAAATTAATAAGTAGGACCATAATCAGAAAATTACAGTTAGAGAAGGTGACGTTTCATTAAATATTGGTAGTTTCTAGATTCTTCTGTGGCTTCTGGTGAAGGTTCTAATAATCCTAACAAGTCAGACCCAGGTGCCTTGGAGGATGCTTATGCCTTGTGAGTCTAAACTTGTACCGCTTAGAAACCTTTCTGCTGCACTCTTGAGCTGTCATGGTAATTTGGCTAGGGTACTAAACTCCAGTGATGCAGAGATGTCCAACTCCTGTGGACTTTGGCTGGATCGAGGGCCTCTCTTTTCTGGGCTACTTAGTATTCAGTCCCCCATCCACTTCCCATATTCTGTTCTTCTCAGACAGCAACGGCGCTTCTCCAGGTGAAGGTCTGGCTGGTTTCCGATAGCCAGGCTTAATGTCCACAACTATATACAACTATAAAACAACTATATGGCTTTTTAAAATAAATGTGCAGCACCCGTGCCTTTTTTTTTTTTTTTGGTGTATGTGTATGTGTGTAGTACTTGGGAACTAACATACTTTTTAGTTTTCTTAAAGCACTATTTTAACCCTAGTTTTTACTCTATGCCCGTGGGTGTTTTGCATGTTTATCTATACGCCGTGTACACGCCTGGTAACTGATGAGGTCAGAACTCTGCATCTGATACCGAACCGGAGTAACTGAAAATTGTCATCTGCTATCTAGGTGCTGAGAACTGAACCTGGGTCCTCTTGAAAAGAAGCCAGTGCTCTTAACCACTGAGCCATCTCCCCTATCCTGGCCCATACTAGTTTAAGGTCGGGGCTACCTAGCAAGTACCAAGTCAACAAAGGCTGTCTAGAAAGACACTTTTTTAAAGAAACCAAGTAGGGTAGGGAGGAGGAGAAAAAGTTACCATCCTCGGATCAGGCATGGTGGTACACGTCTGAAATACTAGCATCTAAGATGTGGAGGGAGGATCAGGAGGTCAAGGTCACTCTTAGATACATAGTTTTGGTCTAGTTTGAGCTATAGGACAAGCTCTCTCAAAAAACATTACATACTACCCCGCTTCATCCAGTTTGTGATACAACAGTTCACAACAAAACATATTTATGAGGACCTTTGGGCAAGAACCTGCTAAGGCATGAAGAGTTTCTGAGGAAGTGAACTGATACTGTTTCGGATAAAGTCCACGTTGGTTAATCCAAGCATGCTTTTCAATACACTTGTCTTGTTGCAACTTATCTCCTCTCGTCCATAAGTGTGTATACAACTATGAATTTAGTCTGTTATCGAGGTGATGTTGAAAAGGCGAGTATGAGTTCATCCTGGCACCAGGAGATCCTTGAGCCAGACAGAAGAAGCGCATCAAACGAGGATCTGTGCCTGGATCTCAGAAATTCTGGGAGCGTGGGAAGACAGGGAGGTTAGACTCACTGGGCAGGTTTAAGTCAGAAGGAACATGATCTATACCCCTTTGCTAAGGTCACTCTTAGAAAGTTCAAACGCTGTGTGAGAGTGGATGGTAGGTGACAGGGACAGTTGTGACAAGATCGGTTAGGAGACCTATCATGGGTCTTCAGCTAAGCCCAAATAAAGCCTGGTGTTCAGGCTTTTTCCTCTCTAGTCTCTCTTGACAGTCGGGTGTAAGCATTCTGGGTGTGGATGGACAGTGAACGCAGTCATGCCTCGTAAAGTTAGCTCTTTATGTTTTCTTCTAAATTAAAGAGCTTCTAAATACAGAGAGCTGGAACTCAGATGAGCTTCTGGAGAAAGCAGACCATACAGATGAATGAAGAGAGGAGACAATGTCTCCAAAATGGCGGCTAAGTGCGTTGTTATACGCCATCATTTCATAAAGCTATGTGAATGCTACCAGAAGGTTGCTGGTGGAGAAATTGAATCATCACGCTTAATCTTTCGGTCTTAGCTGACTGTTTCTGTTGATCTAGGCTGGGATCTGGGCTTGGGTGTTTTAAATAGATCTCCCTTCCTGCCTGTGATAACCAGGCAGAGAGTAAGAGCCACGGGACTAG
The DNA here is from genome assembly GCF_963924665.1 of Micromys minutus. NCBI lineage: Eukaryota > Metazoa > Chordata > Mammalia > Rodentia > Muridae > Micromys > Micromys minutus. The sequence continues at coordinate 16,684,975 of NC_137973.1, forward strand.
ATGGGGGGGGGGGGGGAGAGGGGATGGAGCCTTGTGAGCAAGGATTTGGTGAAAGACACAAAGCAGGGAAAGGTCCCGGGAGATGAGAGGATGGTAGCAGGGAGGGGAGAATCTGAGAGGAGCACTCAACACTCAACAGCAGTAAACAGAAAGCAAGGAAAGCAGCAGCAGACAAACATCTGGAGTTAGGATGGTCAGAGTTAGTGTTCCCAGCACTGAATAATGTTTGCTGGTTGGCACAGTGGAGGCAAGAGTCCGTTCCGCTTCTGAGATGAACTATTCCACAGAGAACACTGCAGGATTCTGCCCATCCGTAGGCACACTTCTAAGGTGTTAGCTTACTTGAAGCCAGACCGTTCTATAATAATAGTTTATAATGTAGCATCCACATATACTGCCTGTCTTTTCTTGAGAACGGGGAAAGCCATATTAAATCAATGGGGTGTGTCACGTGGTACAAGTATTGAATCTTAGAGAACAGCGAAGATGTGTTTCAATAAATATAAAGTGGTGGCCCATTGTGTGCCAGGGATCTTGGAATCTAAGAGGTATCATTAGGCTTTTTCCTTTCAAGTTTCTCTTGGCAGTCAGATGTAAGCATTCCAGCCGCAGACAGACAGTGAGCAATGACGCCGTGGGAAGTTAACTCTTTATTAATTAATTAATTTTTTAAATTCTGAATTAAAGTAAGCATCTTCCTGCTTTAAGTAACCCAGATTTCCCTAGCCGGGCCACGGGGTGGACCACTCATCTTCATACAGTCTCCTCTGCTTACAGCTAGGTATTTCTAGCATGTACACACAGCACTTCTAATGTCCACAGAAATGAACGGTACAAGGCAGGGACACAGAAACAGCGTATGCTCCAGTTAGAGGGGTCATCAGCGAGTGTGCCGGCAAATGATGAGTCTGTGCTGTAAGAGGCAGGCAAATTCTGTCGCAGGACAGATCCCACCCTATAGGCTTTCAACACAGGAGGGAAGGCTAACTAGGAATCCCTTCTTTCTCTTGGCTTTCCTATGAGAACAAACTTTAAACAATAGTCTTTCTAATAAGAGGTTTGCATTAGTCAGCTTCCTATTAGTGTGACAAAATGCCCAAGAAAATCGACTTAAAAGGAGGATCTTTGCTTCGGTTCATGGTTTCCAAGGTTTCGGCCCATGTTTCCTTGAGCCAGTGGCTTTGGATGATGACCCGAACACTGCAGTGAGTGGGTGAGAGAAGAGGGGAGGGGGGTGTGAGGAGAAGAGGGGAGGGGAGATGAGCACGGCTACCTTATGGTACCTGGACAGCAGAGTGACACAGGAGGAGCTGTGGCCCTAAAGAGTCCATTGGATCTTCAAAGCATGGACCTTTGAGAGACAGTCAAGAGTAAAGGTCTTTCTTCACAAGCATAAAGACCTGAGTCTGATCCCTAGAACCCACATTCAAAAAAAAAAAAAAAAGGCCAGGCAAGAGAGCTAGATCACTGAGGCTCCCTGGCCAGCTAGCTAGCTCAGCCTAACCTGCAAACTAGGCTAGTGAGTCAGTCTCTCCCCACCCCACCCCATTCTCCCTCTCCCTCCCTTTCCCCTCCCTCTTCCTCTCCCTCCCCTTCCTTACACACACACATTCAGATCATAGTAAAGTTCTTAAGTGATTAAATTGTAGAAAAATCATTGTTTCTTGGGGGAAAATTCTTGCAGCTCTCTGGAACACGCTCACTTATTTTGGTGAATGGCATTACTGTGTGTTGTTAGCTGGGCATGAGTCATTGGAAAACCAGTGGGTTCTCTAAAGCTCCATGAACCTAGAAGCCAAGTCTGGGAAAGGGCACTGTTCCCATAGTTCTTTCTGTTCTGGGTCTAAAACAATCCTTTCAGAATGTGTCTCTCTTCAAATCAAAAGTACTGATCAATCGATAACATTCACTTTCTCCGTAATGGGATCTTCGTTACCGGAGCCATCAACAGCAAACATGAAATGCTCATATACAAGCCCGGTCTTCAGAGTTAAAAAGCAGCCAGGTGGTTTCTCAGAACCTACTGGGTCAATGATTCTAGGCCCCTCCCCTCTTCACTGTACCCACTCTGTAGTGAGAATCAAGGTAAGGGAGGCACTGACCAATCAAACTTATATCCATCTTTGTCACCCAGTCAGAGAGAGATGCTTCACACAGGACACTGGGCCTCCAGATACCATCACCACCATCTGACACTGTCTCTGTAGGTCTCACTCTTCAACCCTGCTGCATTCGTCTCCGTAGGCACTTCTTAGTAACTGCTGTTTGGCCCGCCTACAATCACGTTCAGACTATCTCTGCAAACACCTCCCACATGTCTTCAATTTAGTCTCCTGGGATGAGGAATTCACCCACACTCTCACTAGTGAGCATATTCAGTGCAAGTTAAGTCCAAGCATGGCCCCGGTCATGGTAGCAGGAAATAAACATGGAATACAGTCATGATGACTTAGGAGAAGGCCACATGGGAAGCGATGAATGCATGTAGTGGAGAGGGCTTCCGGGTCTACAGAAGTCCCTGGTTCATGCTTCGGAAGGCAACTTCAACATGATCTATCCTTTGTGAGTCCTTTGGCCCTCCCTCGTTAACCCCGTTGTTAAAGACGGACTCGGCTTTGTTGCGTGTCCACCTTCCCTGTGAGACTGTGAGACACAGAAGTTTTGATTTTCCAGGACAATGCATAAACCGAAACTACAATTAGCAAATCAGGCGCTCGGTTTATAAAAACTTCCCAGTTAATGAAATGCTTTGAAATAAGAATTCAAAGGCATCTATTTTTTAAAGATTTATTATTCATCTAATGTATGTGAGTACACTGTTGCTGTCTTCAGACACACCAGAAGAGGGCGTCGGATCCCATTACAGATGGCTGTGAGCCACCATGTGGTTGCTGGGATTTGAACTCAGGACCTCTGGAAGAGCAGCCAGTGCTCTTAACCACTGAGCCATCTCTCCAGCCCCAAATACATCTGTTAGTTACAGTCCTCATTGTGGTATATTGGCCCCCAAAGCTCCCCAAAGATCACAGGTCATTGCCATTGCTCTTCTCTGTTGACCATTATTAAATAGACTGAGAAAGACACAATGCATTGTCATTGCAAGACACAGAGAAATCAAGTTGGAACTGACCCCAGAGCTTCCTACCTGCCAGCTAGCTTTTGTAACGTTACAAAATATCACAGGCCATAAGAGAGAAAAGTCATCAGTGCACACAGCAGTGACTGCTGTATGCTGTCACACTGACCTGACAGGGAAGGTGTGCAACTGTAGCTCGAAGTTTATAGAGGCAACAACCTGCTTTCTCATGGGATTTGAGGCCTATTTCATAGGAAAGAATTCGTACCTGGTACTGTAAACCTGGCTAAAAGAACAAGGTTCAGGAGAAGATAGGCCTTGGGGTGGGTAAACCTACGTCTGTTGCTAAATGGATATGTTGTTCAACTGCCTTCAAAATATTATTACCCCCAGATTAATGCTACTGTCAACCTTAGCCAGATAACGCCTTTCTGCAGTGGGCAGCGGTGAACACAGCAACTCCGGGGGCTGGGAATGAGCGACTGTTTTCAGCGATGCAGAGAACACCTGTATCAACTCTTCCCCCGGGGTTCAGGGTATTTCAATAAAGAGGGAGCAGAAAGAATTTAAGAGCAGGAAGATGGGGAGAGGTTCGGAGAACTGCTGTCTTCTGAACATAACATACTGTTGAACTCGTGAACCCACTACAATTATGGCCACGCACACAAGAGCCGGCCAACAAGATAAGTCAACATTTTAGCACGAGGATATGAAATTGGATTGGCGGAAGGAGATCCATGAGGTGTTGAGGAAGTCAGGAGGGGAAATGAGGATAATGGGATGAAAATACACTGTGTGCATGTATGAAATTGTTTAAAGATATATGAAAGATACTTTAAAAATCCTCATTGATGAAAGCAACCAGTATAAAGATAACCTGACCTATAGCATAAAAAGCCATACTATGTAGTAGCTGAGTTGATTTCCCCTAAAAAGTAAACAAAAAAAATTCTAACAGATAAAAAACAAATAAAAACATATAAAAATTAAATTTGGGGGCTGGAGAGATGACTCAGTGGTTAAGAGCACTGACTGCTCTTCCAGAGGTCCTGAGTTCAATTCCCAGCACCCACATGGTGGCTCACAACCGTCTGTAATGGGATCCAATGCCCCCTTCTGGTGTGTCTGAAGACAGTGATATTGTACTCATATACATAAAATAATTAATAATTCTTTTAGAAATTAAATTTTCTAATACCCGATGAATAAAAGGTCTATAAAGGGGCCAGGAGACGTAGAAAAGAGAAAAACCATAATTCAAGAAAATGTTCGTTAAGAGAATGGGTGATTTCCAGATTGAAACCATTCATCACATGTGACTCACGTGCTGTGGGGTCTCTGAGAACTGTCCTGAGCATGAGGATAGTACAGAAAGCATCCAGAGGAAAGCAGGTGCCTCCAGGAGATGGGACTGGGAGCTACATGTCAGAGCAGCACGTCACCCGCCCCACCTGCGGCAGTGTGGCCCCTTGAAGTAGAGAGTGACGTCAGTGTAGAATGCCACGTTCAGCGTGGAGGTGGAAAGTGGACATTTCCAAACTAAAAGTTACCATTGAGCGTTTCCCCTCAGGAAGTGAAGCGGGGAATGTTATCTAGTCAAAAGGACAAGGAAAGGACCCATTGGGAGACAAGGTACCAAGAAACATGGCAGGCAGAGTGTTTCCTTAGAGGCCAATAGAAGACAAGAGGCAGGAACTTGGCAATCCAGAGCCCAAAGCATCAGTGTAGACAGGGCAGGCAATGTGAGGCGCTGTAGGCAAGAGGCTTAAAGTAGCTTTGGAGGGGAGAATGCTGGGAAGGGTAGCAGAGAAAGAAAGGATGTGTTTTAGTACTGCTTAGATGCATGCTATATTTAAGTTCCTTTGTTTAAAAAAATGATGGAAAGCACCGTTTTAAGTACATGTGCAAATATTTTGCTTACTGAAAAGAATTGATTACAGTATGGGAAAACAGCAATAGTTAGGTTTGTAATCACTGGGACTCCTAAACTGAAGAAAATTTCCATCTAAAACCAGGATCTTTGGTGCCAAGGAAGCATTCCCAGGCCTGAAAAGGGAAGGCTTTCAGTTTCTTCAGACAGGTGTATGGTGTTCCTTTATTTAGCATTAGCTGGGTGCCGTGGAGAAAAGGGCCTGTTGTTTGTAAGAAATCCTGCCAAAACCAGTTGTTAAGCTAGCCGACTTAATGACAGGCACTATTTAAAAATGTATTGATAGATAAATGTGTGCTTGTTTTGTGGAATTCTTTCTCTCAAACATCCGTAAATTTTGACAGCTTTCTATTTTTAAGGTTGTCAGTGTCTGGGGCATTGAAGAGAATTCCAGAAGCAGAAAGTAGCAAAATTCTGCCATTTTCTTTCTTTTTTTCCCAAAATAACATTTTTATTGATTCTTTGGGAATTTTACATCATACATCCCATCACACACACTCACCACCCCTATGACTGCGACCTTGTGACCTCCCCCACCCAACAACAACGGAAAAAAAGAGTCCAATTTGTGTTTTCCATATACTCACCGGAACATGGTCAGACTACCAGTGCCCAACCCCCTAGAGAAATCCGAGTCCTTCGCCCATACAAACTGCCAGAACTTAAGCATCCTAACCCCAATTTTTAAGAGTCCTCTTTGATGGCTTCCTTTTTAGGCTGTTACCTTTTGAGGGATAGGTATGGGAAGGGGGTAGAGGTTGTCACAGAAGCCTCCCACGCCCCTCTTTTTGAGTTGTGACTTTGCACCCATCGATAACACTGCCAAAGTAGCTTCCTTGCTCTTTACAGTGAGGTGGAGCATGGACCATGGGGTTCCTCATGGGTTCTGGTGACGAACACAGCCTCCAGTGGCAGGAAGATCTCTGATCCAGACAAGGACCTTGGAGGCAGCCCAGACCACGGACATCAACAAGGCCTCGGGGGGCAGAGCAGGCCACTCACATCAACATTGCCCCCAGCAGCAGCACAAGCCGAGGACATCAACAGGGCTTCAGGTGTCAACAGAGAGCCTGGACAAGGCCTTCAGTTGTTAACACGCCGCCCAGACATTAACACAGACTCTGGGGGTAGTAGGAGCACAGACCCAGACATGGCCCCCAGTAGCAGCATAGGCCATGATTACATGTCTTCCGGTGACAGCACAGACTACTCTGATTGGTATGTCCCCCAGAGGCAGTGCAGGCCACTCACATCAATATGGCCCCCAGCTGCAGCACGACCCAGGGATATCTGCATGCTTTCAGGACATCCCCATGGCCTTCGGTTTTTATGCTCCACAGACGTCAACACAGACTCTGACTACAGTAGGACCACAGACCCGGACGTGGCCCCCAGTAGCAGCATAATCCCAGATATAAACATGATTTCACATGGCCACAGAGGATACTCTGATTGGTGTGGCCCCCAGAGGCAGCGCAGGCCGCTTACATCAATATGGCCCCCAGCTGCAGCGCGACATAAGGATATCAACTTAGGTAGAGGCTGCAGCATAGACCGTGGACATCCAAATGGTCTTCAGCTGTTAACATGCTCCACAGATATCAGCACTGACTCTGGTTACAGTAGGACCACAGACTCGGACAAGGCCCTCAGTAGCAGCACGGGCCCAGATATAAACATGGTTTCCGGTGGTGGCAGAGGCTACTCAGATTGGTGTGGCCCCCAGAGGCAGCGTAGCCCACAGACATCAACACGGCTTCAGGTGGCACCACAGCCCAAAGACATCTGCATGCCATCAGGTAGTCACACACACCTGACCACAGACATCAACAAAGACCCCAGAGGCAGTACTATGCAGTACCATGCAGACGGGGTCATAGACAGCAAGGCCTCAGACGGCAGTGCAGATCACTCACATACATATGACCCCCGGGGCAGCACAGCCCAGGGATATCAACAGGGCTTCAGGCTGAAGCATAGACTGAGGAGATCTGCATGGAGTTAGATAGTACAAAGGCCACAGACATCAACCCAGCCCTGGCCGCATCAGGACCACTGACCCACTGACCCACACACGGCCCTCAGTGACATCCCACCCAGCCGCATCAGGACCACTGACCTGTGACCCACACATGGCTCTCAGTGACATCCCACCCAGCCGCATCAGGACCACTGACCCACTGACCCACACACGGCCCTCAGTGACATCCCACCTGGCCGCATCAGGACCACTGACCTGTGACCCACATATGGCCCTCAGTGACATCCCACCCGGCCGCATCAGGACCACTGACCTGTGACCCACACACGGCCCTCAGTGACATCCCACCTGGCCACATCAGGACCACTGACCTGTGACCCACACATGGCCCTCAGTGACAAGGACCAGTTCTGCCTCTTCCCACAGCATATGCTCTGCTCCACTCCTCCGCCCTTCCCCCATCCTCACTGCTAATTTATCCATCACCATGTCCTCAGCCTGGCCAGTTTCCACCAGCTTGTGCCCCCACCCCTCTTTTTTCCCCTAATACAATGATTATTTCTATTTAACATTTTGTTCTTTATTTTTGACAATTTCATACATGTCTACAATATGATCATACCAACTGAACTTGCACCCTCCACCTCCTCCTATATCCTCTTCAATGCCCCCCCCCCAACTTAACAGCTTTTATTTTCCCTAATAACTCACTATTCTAGTGTTGCTCATATGCGCATGGGTGAGGGGCAATCCGCTGTAGCAAGGGAGTCCTACCAGTGAGAACACCCTCACAAAAGAACGCTTTCCTTTCCCTAGCAACTGCCAACTGCTAACAGCTTCTCAGTGAGTGATGGGGCCTGAAGATCATCTACCCCATGTATGCTGGGATTTGGGGGGATGGGGCTCGGTCTTGTGTGAGTCCCGTGTAGGTGACCACAGCTGCTGTGAGGTCCGGGTTGCAGTAGCTGTAGCATGTCTGGAAGATGGCTCTGGACATTCGTCCTTACCCTCCAGCTCTTAAGGTGTTTCCCTACCTCATCTTCCATGATGTTCCCTGAGCCTTGTTAGTGATGGAGAGGTTACCCCGGAATAGAGATGTCCCTTTCAGGGCTGAGCTCTGGGTCTCTGTCTCAGCATTTTCCTCTGACTGCTCCCCGGGCCTATAATGAGAGCAGTGCGGGTCTCTGGGTGAATATCTAGGAGGTACTTCAGCCAGTGCTAAGTCCAGTGCTGCCCATATGTGTGTGAGAACATGAACACACACACACACACACACACACACACACACACGTCAATTTACTGAAAGTTCTCCAAGTTTCTGAGGACGACGTCCATTCTTACTTTGAGCCTTCTGGTCTCTTAACCGGAAAACCTCCTTCCTTGTCCTTCTATGCCTCCCCATCCCATCCTTACCTCTCTCCAGGTAAGTGCCCAAGGAAGGTCATCTCTGTGAGGCCCATCCCAGTCTCCTGCAGAAGGACGTACTTGTTGCCAAGCCACTCAGATTGTCAGCTTATACATTCAAAAACTGACCAAGGGGCTATGGAGACGTCATAGTGCTTGACCTCCCTTAATGATAGTCTGCTACCTGGGAGGGAAAACCAAGAAAATCCTTTCATCCCCTAAACTGCCTTTGGTCAGTGCAACCCTCAGGAAATTGACTTTACTCCCTGGGGCCCACATAGTAGAAAAAGAAGACTGTCTTCCGGCATTGTCCCTTGGTCTCCATACATGAGCCGTGTCATATAGTCTCACGCACATAGTTTACACGTGCGCACACACTTAAATGTGATAGTTTTAGAAAGAAACTTTAGAATTAAAAAGAAATGGCCAAGTGCTAAGTGTGCACCAGGTATCTGCTAGACCTGAGGACTCAGGAGACAGCCATGACTTCCATCTGCCCGTGTCAGAAGAGACAGGACAGAGATATGTGGTTGGTGAGTTAATTGGGGTTCCGGGCATACGGTGAGGAATAAAATACAGGGTGAATGTGCATTTTTGTTGAACAAATGAACGCCCTCATCATAAAGAACTTTTAGGCTAGATGCAACTGACGTTAAAGAGCTACTCGTTAGAAATAAAGGCAGCCGAGGATGAGGACAATTTTCTTTCTTTTAAGAAGAAAATTCACTAGTCAATTAGTGGTTGCCTAAATGTGGAAGACTCCAGTTCCAAGAACATGAGTCTTTCCTCGCCAACTCTTGGTAACACAGACAGTGGGAGTTAAACCTGTCTATCTGTTCTAGGTGTTAGAGAGAGAGAGAGAGAGAGAGAGAGAGAGAGAGAGAGAGGAGAGAGAGAGAACTGTCTATTCCCTGACCCACTATATGCATTCTTCAGCATCTCAGACACCAGGCTGTTGCACTTAGAATGTTTGCAGGACTGCCCAGGGAGCAGCTAGCCCTGCTGGACCTTACAAGATGGTTCACGGCAATCAAAGTACGGACTGCAATCTACAAATAAACAGCTGACCTAAAATAGTCATGGCCGAACAAGTTATGTCAGGAAAGAGCTCAGAGAAAGAAAAAGTAAAAAGAGAAGGAATGGTATGAGCATGCTCTAATTTGGGATGCTGTCACAAGCACTGACCAAAGGCAGCTTAGGGGATGAAAGGATTTTCTTGGTTTTCCCCCCCAGGTAGCAGACTATCATTAAGGGAGGTCAGGCAGCAATTCGCGGCAAGAAGCTGAAGCAGAAACTGGGAAGGAGCGGTCTTTGCTGGCTTACTCACTCATATTCATGCTTAGGTAGCTTTCTTAGATAGCCAGGACCACCTACCCAGGAACTGGTACTGCCCACAGTGGACCGGGCCCTTCTGTATCAATAAACAATCAAGACAGTCTTCTACAGGCACACCCACAGACCAATCTGATTGGAGCAATCCCTCGATTCAGACTCCTTTTTCAGGAGGCTCTAGGTTGAACTGACAGGTTTTCAGCATCGCCCATACAGAGGTGTACAGCCACAAACACGCCATGGCCTGCAGGTTTTATTCTTATATTCACCGATATCGGGTGGCTTACACTTGCCTCTGACTCCTAGCTCCAGGGAATCCCACACCTCTTTCTGGCCTCCGTGGGCACTACATACATGTGGTACACTACAGACAAGTGGGTCTGTATGTGAGTATACACAAACATTTTTAAAAATTAAAAGCAGTAAGAGAAAATAACAAATAAAATAAAATTATCCAGAGTTCATTATTAAATGTGGGCAACAAAGGCAAAGGTCAGGCAATGGAAACCTACTTCTAGCTTGAATGACTGGACAGTGTATCAACTCAGACGGGTCCAGAGGCGTGTCCTCTACTGGAAGGGCGGAGAGATGAGGTCAGAGGTGTCTGAAGCATCCATGGTAGATCCAGGTGGTGTGAAGCTCTGTGCTTGTCTTATTGAGTTGCATTTGAAAATAATGTGTTGAGATCAGGCAAAGAGAAAGCATGTTTATTTGTAGGAAGTTAAAACTTTCACTTACAAAAAGGAGAGATAATTAAAAGAACACCAGAAACAAAAGAATCTGGGAGGCCAAAATTAATACAAGCTATGAACTGAGCAGTATCCACTGAAGAAAAGTGGGAAGCTGAATATGGTCTAAGCAAGGACAGAACAGCCTGGGGAGAGCGCTATCTGAGGGGCGGGGAGTAGGGGAACTACAGGTTAAGTGGAACAAACTCACACACCATGGTCTCTGAAAATTCTGGATGAATGGGAAGAACAGGAAAGTAGCAGCTACAGGCACCCACCAAAGGACCACACCTGCTTGGGATCTGAGGTACATTGTCAGAGACGAAGGCTGTAGAGCGATGCATGCAGATTCATGGACGGGAAAGTGGCCTTGGATAGAAGCAAGGGCTCCCTTTCTCAGACTGAAAGAAACCAGGGTGCTGGAAAAGCTTATTGCCCTAGGTCTGATGGCCTTGGTGTTCTCTGTGAAGTCCTGTGCATGCACGTGTTTACAAACATGCACGTTTTTAAGAGTTTGGTGGTAAAACTAACTCTGTCTTAGTTAGGAGTTTATTGCTGTGAAGAGACACCATGATCATGGCGACTCTTATACAAGAAAACATCTAATTGGGGCTAGCTTACAGGTTCAGAGGTTTGGTCCATTATTCTCATGGTGGGCAGCACAGTGGCCCGCAGGCAGCCATGGTGCTAGAGAGGAAGCTGAGAGGTCTACATCTAGATGGGCAAGCAGCAGAAAGAGACAGTTAACCTGCCTGGAGCTTCTGTAACCTCAAAGCCTCCATCCCCGACCCCTTCCAGAAACAAATTTCCTTAAACAACAACACACCTACTTCAACCAGGCCACAGGCCCCAATACTTTCAAATAATGCCACACCCTATGAGAACGTGAGGGCCATTGTCGTTCAAACAAACACATATCCGGTCCTCTAACATTTTTCTATTGTATATACTTTATTTACATTTCAAACGTTATCCCCTTTCCAGGATTCCCCTTCATACCCCCTATCATATACCCCCTCCCCCTGCTTCTACGAGGGTGTTCACCCACCCATCCCCTTCTGCCTCCCTGCCCTGACATTCCCTACACTGGGGCATCGAGCCTTGGCAGGACCAAGGGCTTCTCCTCCCACTGATGTCCAACGAGGCCATCCTCTGCTACATGTGCGGCTAGAGTCATGGGTTCATCCATTTCTACTCTTTGGATAGTGGTTTGGTCTCTGGGAGCTCTGTTTGGTTGTTATTGTTGTTCTTATGGGATTGCAAACCCCTTCAACTCCTTCAATTCTTTCTCTAACTCCTCCATTAGGGAGGAGCTAAAATTGTCTTAAGAATTCTTAAAGAGTACTAGGTAACAGTAAGTGAAGTCTTATCAAGGTTCTGTGCTATCAAGAACCGCTGTGAGTACTGACAATCTGAAGTGGGGGCGCTTGAGGATTCAAAAGACCTGCTGGGGGCTGGGGGCTGGAGACCCTGTGTTCACACGGACAAGTTTTCCACTTGTTCTAAGAAAAGATAACCTGCCGTGATAGAGAATCCAAGAAAAACTGAACTGGGAGCTTCCCTGTATAATCTGTTGGTATGACATAACAGTTACTCCACACAGCAAACAGTCAGTGATCTCCAGCTGGCCTAAACAGTGAACAGCTCTCCCAGTGAGAGAATAAACCATACATGCAAGTGTTGACTGTAGTTTTGGGGTAAGGGTGTGGATGGCACGGAGCATCCTGTCTTTCAGTGTCGGCTCTTGTGCATGTAGGATCCTCAAAAGCATCTGGTGCTCGTCCATCATAATCCAGATTTAATTTCGTCCAGCATCATTGCTGGTTTTTTCTTCCAAGGGAGTAAGGTGAATTTTGCCTTCGAAGGACATATCGCCTTGCAGGGGACTGGCTAGGGGCCGGGGAACAGACACAGATGAAATGACACACTACAGCTGATGGCAGCATGCAGTAACAGGAATATTGAATCAACCTGTATTTGTGGGCAGGTTGTATGATAGATGCCGGTTCAGATACCTCAACACCCGACAGTATGGTACAATAGGACGTAAAGACCAAGTGGAGGCAAAGCCTACCGCTGAAAGTTTAACTTTGCAGGAATCTAGAGAAGGCTACCCAAGGCTACAGAAGTATAGGTAGGATCAGCCTTGAGGGTGGCTGGACTTAGAGTCCAAAGGGTTGCTATTTACAGATGTAATTTGCATGTTCAGAAAATTGTGAACACAATTATTTTTGAGCACAATTATCATGTATCCAACAATAAAAACAGTTCGTGTCTAGTCTGGGAGGCAGTGTGTGAAGCTGGCAGGGTTGATGTAAAATGTCTGGCTTGTTTTCTGTCTAGCAGCCTAAAGGCTAGCTCATTAAAATGCAAGGATGGATTGCACAGTGGGTGGCTGAACAAATGTCTTCTTCACGGAGCAGAGCTGAGGCCTTCAAGACATTTCTCTCAGAAGCTAAGTTGCTCTTTGCAGCTGTTCAGTAAGACACCATCGAGGTGGTACCCTCCTCCTCAGATCCACCTCGACACATATGGTCATGACAACATCAAGAACAAAAACAGGAAGTCATCATGGCTTGGGGCCATGGTTATATCACTCCTTGTTCCAAAATAAGTCATTTCAAATATAAAATTGTGTAAACCTGAGGGTATATGGTTTAACCAAAGGCAAGAATTACTCTAAGGGACTGCATTTTCAGTGCTGGGAATGAACCCAAATCCTCTTGTGTTCTAGGTAAGTGCTCTCCATTGCTTGAAGGCATTCAAAGCACCACAGGGGCATAGGACCTATGGCCTGGACTTACAGATGCGTTTATAACCTCTAGTGGGTTACATTATTGGACCAAAAAGAACATCACAAAGCTTGGTGGAAATCACAGTATTTTTACTCTGATCCTGTATTGTGGATCTGGTATATTTTAGGTTGGAGCAAATGAAAAAACAAAGATTTTCCTTCAGTCATTCCTGTTTTGAATGAGTTCTGGGATTCTTGGAGGAGGCAGGGGAGGGGGACGTGACGGATGAAAAAAATTAAAAATTCCTGAATTTTGTTAAAACATTGCTCATCATGTTCACACACACACACACACACACATACACACACACACACACGGATTGTAGTGCATGTTTATGTTCCCCCATATTTTCTTCACTGCAAAGATGTGGACATAAGGACCAATTCAGTAGCTGTGAGTTCCCTTATGTTTTAGTTAGGGTTTTACTGCTGTGAACAGACACCATGACCAAGGCAACTCTTATTTAAAAAACAACAACAACAAAAAACCCATTTATTTGGAGCTGGCTTACAGGTTCAGAGATTCAGTCTAGTATCATCAAGGTGAGCATGACAGTGTCCAGGTAGGCATGGTGCAGGCAGAGCTGAGAGATCTGCATCTTCGTCTGAAGGCTGCTATGAGGAGACTGACCTCCAAGCAGCTAGGGTAAGGGTCTTACTTTGTCCTACTCAAACAGGGCCACACCTTCTAATAGTGCCACTTCCTAGGCCAAGCATATACAAACCATCACATTCTACTCCGTGGCTCCCATAGACTTGTCCAACGTGGTTTTATGGGGGCATATCTAGCCATAGCATAATAAAAAGTACATTTAGTCTAACTTCAAAAGTCCCAATAGTCTACAGCAGTCTCAGCAATGTTAGAAGTCCAAAGTTCAAGGTCTCTTCTGAGATTCATCCAATCACTTAACTGTAATCCCCAAAGCAAGACAGGAAACCAACTGGGCAAACTCTAAACTCTGCATTTCCATGTCTGATGTTAAAGCAGTCTTCAGATCTCCAACTCCATTTTCATCTTTGTTTAAAACGACAATTGTCTTTTCCTGGGCTGGTTCCACTTGCTGTTAGCAGCTTTCTTCATGAGATATACTATGGCCCTGGCATCTTGAAAATCTTGGGGTCTCCAAGGCAGCTTCAATGTTACAGCTTCTTGTTTTAATGTCTGGGATCCACACAGGATCTTCTGGGCTCCTCCAAAGGGCTGACATCACTTCTCCAGCTCTGCCCTCTGTAGCACTCTAAGCTCAGGTTGATCAACTCCACTGCTGCTGCTGTTTTTGGTGATCATCTCATGGCACTGGCTTCTCCAATACACCAGGGACTTCCGATGCAACTAGACTTCACCAATAGGCTATCATAGGCTCTTTTCATGGTGTAAGCCTCAGCTCCTTTGCATGACTCCTTCAGTCCTGGGCTGTCAACTACAACTGAGGCTGCACCTTCACCAATGGCCTTCTAAGGTCTCTCACAGTGCAAAGGCTCAGCTGCTCTCCATGACCCCTTCATGCCTTCAAATCCAGTACCGCCTGGCTGATTCTTACACATTACCAAATCCAGTTATAGTATGAGGTACAACCTTGGCTTTCTCTGGAACACAGCTTCTTTGTGCTCTCAGAATCCCAGATTTCACCTCAATGGTGCTGTTTTCTTCTTAATCACCACTAATTTCTTAGCTCCAGATGACCAGCATCAATTGTGCCATAAATAAATAAAGTCCCTTCTATTTTTCACTCTAAAGCCAGAGCCACATGACTGAAGCTCTGAGTTCTGCTGCTTTCTGGGGTTGGATCATTTCCCTCACCCCTTATTCTATTACCAGCTTTTTGTTTTCTGTCTCCCTCTCTGCCTAAGCTTTGCTTTCCTGGAACTTGCTCTGTAGATTAACTTTGAACTCAGAGATATGTCTCCTGTAATGCTGGGATTAAAGGTGGATAGCCCCATGCCTGGATTTAAGTTTTTCTTTACCTAGAACCTGATTTGTCCCAGAGTAGTCTTGAGCTCAGAGATCTGTTTGGCTTTGTCTCCTTGGATTAAAGTTGTGTACCACCATGCCTGGATCTAAATGTAGTTGGGTAGGATCTTGCCCTAAAAATTCCTTAATCTATTATCTCTTAGAGCATAGGATTCAGTTCCATTTCACTTCCTGGTGCCCCTTCAATATTAGAACCATATATTTTACATTTTTCTTTCTAAGTTTGCTACACTTGTTCAAAACGTTCTTCATGAGACTTAACCAGAGAATAGTCTCTGCTGTGTGTGTGTGTGTGTGTGTGTGTGTGTGTGTGTGTGTGTGTGTTTAAGATGTCCTTTGTCAATACAATTAATATAAATCTCTTTACTTTAGACTCAGGTAGACTCTTCATACAAGAGCAAAAAGCAGCCACATTCTTCACCAAAATACCACAAAAACAGTCTCACGGCCTCATACTAAAATTCTTCACCACGGATACCTCTTAGGCCAGGTCTGTAGCGTTCAAATCATATATTCAGCAACAAAGTTTTCCATATTCCTAGGATAGCCCATTAAGCCCAACTTAAAAGCATTCCACTGCTTTCCAACTTCTCCAAATCCTTATTTCTCCAAACAAAAGCATGGTCAGGCCTATCACAGTGATACCCCAGCTCCTAGTACCAACTTCTGTCTTGGTTAGGGTTTTACTGCTGTGAACAGACACCATGACCAAGGCAACTCTTATAAAAAACAACATTTATTTGGGGCTGGCTTACAGATTCAGAGATTCAGTCTAGTATCATCAAGATGGGAGCATGGCAGTGTCCAGGCAGGCATGGTGCAGGCAGAGCTAAGAGATCTGCATCTTCATCTGAAGGCTGCTATGAGGAGCCCACACCCACAGTGACATTACTACTCAAACAGGGCCACACCTTTTAATAGTACCATTCCCTGAGCCAAACATATACAAACTTTGAAGTTAGATTCTTTTAGTTTGTTTTAGGGACTAGATCACACTGTGTAACTCAAGCTGGTCTTGAACTCACTCTGTACCCCAAATTGGCCCCATTCTCACCTCAATTTCCTGAGTGCTAAAAAACAAGCATACATCCTATACCTGGCTTAAGATTCAGATCCTTCAAACCCCTTCACACCAAACGGAATGAGGGCATCTGGGAGAAATGGCTAACCATGGCCATGGAGAAGATGAAATCGATGAGCCTGAAGCTGCTCAACAGGCCATGCAGCAAGACCACAGAGCAAGAACGTTGCCAAAACCCACTGTAGGGCTGGAGAGATGGCTCAGCGGATAAAAGTGGTTTTGGAGTAAACGTCAGTATCCCAGTTTGATCTCCAAACTCACATAAAGATGGACAAAACCGAGGACTGGAGAAGTCATACTTGAAGAGATTTTATGGGCCAGAGATAGAGCATTTGCTGTTGGCCTTGGGTTCCATCTCCAACACCATAGTACATCCGTACCTCCATCAGTACAGAGGCCCTTTCAGAGCATTCCAGTGAACTAACTTTGAAAATAGAAAACGGGAAGAAATAATGCCACATGAGTTCCACTTTTGCAATACAAAGCACACCACCACATAACCACACAGAAAATGAGGTGGTTTTTAAAAAGGAAATCCAAGTTCTCCAGCTAATGAATAACAAGGGAGCAACAGAAATGGAGGCACACCCCACCCCATCCCCGCCCCTGTGTAAGGCCTAAAAAGTTACTGCATCGATGCACTGGTGCTCTGCGGCTGCCAGGAACATAGCAAGAATGAGTAGACTGTATGTACCTCTTTTGGTATGTGCACTGTGATGGGAGAAGCTAGTCCCTCCCTAGCTGGCTCTGAAGATGGAACCCAGACTCTTATGCAAGCTAAAGCCTGTGCTCTATCACTGAGCTCCTTCCCAGACTTCTACAGTAAAGACCTAACTCTGTACTTCAGCATGTGACTGTCCATGGAGTTAGACATTCAAACGGTGCCACTGAGGAATCCTAACTCCATCCAATACTAGAATTTAAAAACATTATTTGAACCTAATGTGTTCTGGCTGGGATCTCTGTTTCCACCGTCCCATCCGAGCACTGGGGTTTCAGACATATACCACCATGTGCAGCTTTTATGTGTGTGCTGGGCATGTGAACTCAGGGCCTCCAGCTTGCACAGAAAGTTCTTTACCCAACCTCTACTGAGATTTTAAGAAGAAATTAGGGTTGGTGTGTTGCTCAGATGTTAAGTCCTTGTCTAGCACGCATGAAGCTATGGGCTCAGTCTTTAGCACCACCAAATAAAAAGAAGGAAAACATGTGTGCTCTTTATGAGACTAGGTTGTTGGGACATAGTTACAGAAAAACTCATGAGACACACATGGAAAGACTCATCTACCTTGCTATTGTTTATGTCACCAGCTTGTAGTGTAGTGTTTTTTGCTACCGCAGCCCCAGCAAATTCATGAAGCAGCCTTGCCACAGAACTCAGCATGACTCAGACCAGGCTCTGACTCCCACTGACAACGTGCAAAAATAATACGAAAACTGGAAAATGTCAAGCAGCGTCAGTGAAGAGTAACAGAAGATGCATTATGGACATTTGATGGAACAAACAACCCAGTTCTGTTAACGAATGAGATCTTAAGAAGTAATAAAAGAAAAAAGCTTCAAAGAGTCACCAAAGAGGTGTGAAGCTAATTTGGATTTCCTGACACTTTAAAAAGTTAGGAGACAACTCAACTTTTGGGTGGTGACTATTTGGTCAAAGTATTAAATGTTTTAGGGAAATTCTGGCCATGTGGTTATGATAAGAAATGTCCTGCGTTTTATACCAGAGAGGTAGGGTGTCCTGGGGATGGGGGTTGTTAATGACGAGAGACAAGCAGTCAGCTGATGCTTGCTGAGCTGGGTAGTGAGTAGTGTGACACCATCACTGGTCCACTGAGTGATAGGTGTTGTCATTTGTTCATTATGTGGGCTCTAGTTTTGCAAATGAGTAAAGACAAATTGCACCACATGTCATTGTAGTTAACAAAGGAATAGATTTCCTTTCTAGAGAGGAAGATGCTCCAAACTAACACCAAGCAGCTACAGCAAGCATGCCTTTCCTCTCCTCCCTTGACACTCACAAAGCAGCAAGGGCTGTCCAGGAAGCACCAGCATAAATAAAGGAAGCCCAGGCTGTTGAAGCCAATGGATGGCTTATGTGCCAATGTCAGGAGTGACACTGCACTCCGAACAGGGGCCTTCAGATGATCTATTAGGTATTTGGACACCTGCTTCTGAGGCTATGGGCCTGAGAGTACTTGATGCAATGGTCCCTTCATATAAGTCACTTTAAAACACCGAACGAGAAGCAGCCAATTTCTCCGCGTATTTCCACACTGCAAGCAGGTTCTTGGCAACGGTAGCATTTGCAGCATGTTGTTGTTCTGTGCGAGAGGACGGGTTGGAGTAGAGCAGAGCCTGCGTAGGGGAGCCCAACTGGAGTCCAGAAGGGCCACCAGCAATGTGCTGGTGACATCATTAATCACATTCTGGAGTCCAGGGAAGGAAGCCAATCTGGTAAATTAATGACGACGTGGCTCACTCAAGGCACCGAGACGATTCTTGTCCCAGTTCTTTAACTGGGTCTGGTGGTAGAATGTTTAAAACACCTTTACAATAAAGTGGTCATGTTTCCTGGGGGAAAAAAAGCAATAGATCAAACTCAAGTGACCATAACACTAGGTTTGAAGCATACGTGCACATAATAATGCACAAGACGGAACAATCTCTCTGAGGGTGTGCTTTGTTCCAGGAGGGAAAATTAAAGCTGCACACGCATCGCCCCTTCCTGTGTCTTAAAAGTAGCATTTTGAGTGTCATTTGAATGTGTGCTATAGTCAGACTGGCAAATCGGGGGAGCTGTCATAGTTTCTCAAATGCCTTTCTCGGGGAAACAATTTGATTTTTATTTTTTTCAACTGGATAGATTTTATGCTCTAAGGAATCACATTGTTTACACTTAAGTAATCTCTACCCTACCTACCCTTTCAATATGATACCTACCCTTTCTCTCATATATGAGCCACTTCACAAATTTGGGTTTTTTTGAACTATGAATGACACGAAAACTGTAGACATTTTCTTTATGTGGGATGGAGAAACGTCTAAGTTCAAGAGATGTAAGCAAGTGTTAAAAAGTATCTTCCAGGCAGAGAAGATGGCCCAGTAAATAACATGCTTGCTGAGTGCAGACCCCCAGCACTCCCACAAAAGCTGGGGGTGGCAGAGCACATCTTTAACCATAGCACAGGGCAGGGAAGTGGATAGAGGTGATCAGAGTAGAGGATCAGCATGAGAGGATCCCCAGGGCTCACTAGCCAGCTAATCTCCAAGTTCAGTCAGAGACCCTATTTTTAAAAGTAAGGTAGAGAGATGGCCCAGTGGTTAGGAGCACTGACTGCTCTTCCAGACGTCCTGAGTTCAAATCCTGGCTACACATGGTGGCTCTGTAATGAGATCCGATGCCCTCTTCTGGTGTGTCTGAAGACAGCTACGGTGCTCATATATAAATAAATAAATAAATCTTTTATAAAATAGTAAGGTGGAAAGCAACTGAGGAAACGGCTCTCTGTTCTCCCTCAACACAGCATATACACATGTACTGACATATATACATGTATATCACACACACACAGATCTTCCGTGCTTCATCATGAATGATTACCCTTGAAAGTCTAGCATCCACATAATTCCTTAGTGCTCCTCTCACTCGTTTCTAGGTATAGCGGCTTTTTTAAAATGCTTATTCACATCCCCGTGTGTGTTTTGCTACATGACATGGACATCTGGCAAGTCCCTGCACACTTACTGGATGCACGCTTAGACTGTGAAATCTGGCTAAGGCATCTATTATTTAAAGACAAGAACAACAAAACATCGCTGACACTGTAAGAAAAACAACAAAACCAAACCCAAGGGACCAGCTTGCTGAAAAAGCAGTTTGTTACCCAAGGGTCACAGATGCACGTTACAAATACACAAGTGGATGGCTTCTGGGTCTTTGGGGGCCATCGATTCTCTTATTTGGCCATAATTTTGGGTCCAACATTACTTTTTGCCTCCATTTTAAGTAGGTTGTTAAATTCAAAGATAGACCTTTGGTTTTCCCAGTATCCCAAAGCCTAAACATAAAGCAAGTATGTCTTGTATCTTCTGGAGAATTCTATAAGCCGCTGAGGGGTTTACCTAATGAGCACAGCATCCTGGCATGTGGAATGGGCAGGTCTGGAAATATGGCTCATCAGCTGAACATTTGCTGTACCCATGGGAACCTGGATCCAGTTCCCAGCACCCATGTGGATTCTCTCCCAGTGATCTTTAACTCCAGGGCATCGGACATCTTCTTCTGGCTCTTTGGGTAAACGGCATGCCTGTGATACATACACATAACATTTAATCGAAACATGCATACAGATTTTTTAAAAAGGAAAGCTTCTTGGGGCTGGGGGGATGGCTCAGTGGCTGAGAACACTTGAAGTTCGTGCAGAGGACCAGAGCTTAGTTCTAATCATCCTGTGAGGAAACCCCAACTGCTAGTACCTCTAGTTCCAGCACCCTCTTCTGGCTCCCAAGGGTGACATTACCCACATACACATATACACACAGACACACAGACACCTAAATAAAAAGGAAAAAAAAAACCCAAAAACTTAACAACAACAACAACAACAAAAAAATAACTTCTTATAAGCCCTTTTCTTTTTCCACTGGGCGATAGTTTTTCTAGGCTAACCCCTTTGCATTTAAGCGTTTTTCTATCAGTAATTGTTGAATACATATGTTCTTTTGATCTATCTGGTTTAACAAAACAAAACTTTATTTTATTTTGTCTTTTTAGTGATGTCTATGATAGGCTGTTGATCCAGGACCAAATAAGTATTATCCAGGGGGAAAGATGAAATGTTAAGAAAGCATCATCATAAATAATCCTAGGGTGTTGTGTCAAGATGGAGAGTCGTCCAAAAGAAACAAAGCTGGACTCGGCTCTCTTACGATATGTGTGGCACCAACCTGGACATCCTGACATCCTGTCCCACCCTTCTAACCCTCTGGGCTGAGTGTCTGCATCAATGCCTGACTGTGTTCAAGCCCCACGGCCGCTGGTGGGGATGGAGAGCCCACGATAAGGGTAAGGATGATCTTCCAAGCATCCAGCATCTCTGAAAGATCACCCCATCTGCACTGTGCTCCTATGCAGAAGGCTAGGTTGGAAAAGGAAAATATGAAAAAACTCACCTTAATTAGGAGGTCTGGTGGTAGGTGTGGGCTGCACCAGAGATGTAAAAAGATCCATGGAAAAAGGTCTCCTGTGAATGTTCCAAGGACAGGACAGAGGGAAGGACCTGTCCCTTAGACAACACAGGACCTGCCAAGTGCTTCTTCATGTGTAGCTCAAAACTTCCCCTTTGCCAATGGGACTCTTTTCACTTCCAGAATTAGAAAGAGCAAATATTGATGGCGCCTTGAGGAGGCAGCCACTGAAAGAGCCAGCTCCTTAGGGAAGAATTTAAGAGAGAACAGGTCATTACAGTCCTCAGTGAAAGCTAGAAACACTCGGATACACAATTACATCACTTCATGGTGGGTACGGAAAACGCAAAGCCTCAGAGGAAACAAACGCCTCTATTTAAAACTCCAGCGAGTAACTCACTCACTGTGCCGTGGACTAGGTGGGAGGCTGACTCACTGGAACTGAACACAGACACTTTTAAAATTTAACCTGAGAATCCAAAGGACAGCCGCTTAACCACTTATTAGAATATTTTTAGTACCCCAGGCAGAGTTCAGAAGATCTGGGTCAGTGCAGCAGACAGAAGAGAAAGGGCAGCGTCAGGCGCCATGGGCGCTGGGCACTTGGTGCCCCGGAATAACTAGTTAGTCTAATCATCTTATGGAAACGTTCAAGCTCACTGGATTGTTTGGTGATGAAGCAAAGTAGCCACGGAGTCCACAGAGGTCCCAGCTCCTCACAGAAGGCTAGGCACCTGGAACAAGCCACCGCCTTTTCCCGGCGCCCCTCTTCAGCACCTGGAGTGTTTTCTGTGACACAAGTGTCTGAAATGAAAGTCAAGCTTGACATGTCAGTTTTAGACATTTACGTAAGCACGGGCCAGCCAGTCTTTCCTGAGCGCTGAAGCCTATTTCCTCTCCTCATCCCACTTCTTAATGTTCAGGCTGCTAGGAAATATTCAGAAATAAATCTCTGAACTGGCAATTGTAGCAGAAATATTAAACATTGTTGTGTAATAAAAAAAAAAATTCCAAGAGTAAACGAAGCAGTCGGCCTGAGATCCATTCTGCTGTCTGCCAATCCCTTCACTGTGTGCAGAATCACAGGTTCTCTCACAGGAGAAAGGAAAAAATATATACTTAAAAAAATGATTGGTGCAAGCAAAATACAGAACCCACTGAGGATACTAAAGACACAAACATAAATGAGTTGAGGTTGGGGCTTAATTGTGGAGAACTTGTTTAATAGGGGTGAATCTCTTGTTTAGTCTCCCCAACACACACACACACACACACACACACACACACACACACACACACAGGCTGGGAAGATCACTCAGGAGTTAAGAGCACTTGGTACTTGCAGAAGACCTGGGTTCAACCTCCCCTTACCTACAGGATGGCTCACAACCATCTCTAAACTCCAGTTCCAGAAGGACCTGACACCTTCTTCGGACTTCTGCAGGCATATGTATTGGTAAAACACACTCAAACATTTTAATCTAAAGTAAATCTTTTTTTAAAAAACGAGAATTGGGTCAAATTCTAGGTAGTGCCAGTGGTAACAGGGCAGAGAGAATGAAAACATCCAGAAGAATGTAAGCGAGCCTGAAGAAATGGTAAGACATGTGCTGACGACTCCGATGGTCTGAGGCTGCTCTCTGGGACCCACATAGCAGAAGGGAAATGACTTTCGAAACTTGTTCTTGGACCTACACACATGCACCATGGCACACATATGCACACAGATAAATGGACTTAAAGGAAGGAATATGACTACAATTGCCTGAAAAGTTAGACTGCTAGAGAGAAGAGATTTGGAAACACAAACTGCAAGGACTCCCCGAGGAGGATGAGGCCCAGCACCCAAGCGCTGCTGGGATGTCAGACTAGAACGTGTGGAGAGCAGTCAGTCCAGCACACAGGAAGGGGATGCTAGGAGCCGCCGGGAAGCATCAGTGGGAACTCAGGGCCAACCGAGTGCAGCGTGTGGAGGAGAGACAGCTAATCCCCTCTAAATGAATCTCCATTTCATTTAAGGCGATTCAACGTGGGTGACACCTCAGAAACGGTGGGGGAAGAACCTGTAAAAATATGTCTGTGCAAACCGAGTCAGATAAAAATAACTCTGGAAAGAACTGAAAAACCAAACCAAACCAAACCAACAACAAACCAACCACCAAGGAAACAAAATCAACTCAAAAGAATTACCTTTAAACACACACACACACACACACACACACACACACGGGGAGAGAGAGAGAGAGAGAGAGAGAGAGAGAGAGAGAGAGGAACAACCATAATCATTCTCGGTGTACTTAAGAAAAACGGTGGTGCCTGTGATCCTCAGGGTGCATGAGGCTGAGCTCCTGCCCCCTTTTCTTCTTAACTCCAGGCAGGCTGGAAAACCAATTGCCTTAAAAGACAATATCCACGAGAAACTGCTGTCCCCCAATTCCTAGAGGTAGGACATAGGTGGAGACCTTCTGGAAGTCTCATGTGCACACACGTACACACACACACACACACACACACACACACACACACACACACACACACACACGGATATCATAGTTAACCTGTTTTTGAAAACCCAGGAAACGCTCCTTTCCTGGAATTTCCAATTATTTCACTGACTGTGGATTAACAGCTCCTCTGTCTCATGGGCATTGATCAAAAAGAAATTAGCAGCAGTTAATGTCACAGCTATCAGCCGGGTACCGAGCTGGGGCAAACAGCCGCCACCTAAAAGTCTTAAAGGGACAAAGCAGAGAATGAGAGTGTGCACAGAGGATGTGTGAGAAGTGTCCACAACAGCTCCAGGAATCTAAAAGGCAGGATGCCTGGGATAGACACTGTATACGTCCAGAAGGCCTGAGATCACCCAGGCTCTCACTTGGGCTGATTCTGAAGCACTGTGCAAAGGGTAAACTAAGGCTAACTTTCACAGTAACCTGCTGTCGCGCACCCCACTTCCCGCCGGCAAGAAAAGGTGTGCAACAACAGGATTCTTCTGCGAACAACCTTTATTGTACAGCACTCTGAGCAGGAGACCACGTGGAAGAAAAATGCACTGCTTATATATGCCCAGAAGACTCGTGTCGCTACCTGATTGGTACGCCCTCCAGTAGCTCATTAGTATGCCCCGAAAGCAGGCTGTGACGTCTGTGATACATGCGCACTACGTCCATCGGGCTGGACAACAGCTCTGTTTGCTGAGTCATCGGCGGGAAGCCGGAGCCATGTTTGGGTGCGGCACAAACGGCTCCCAACAACCTGCCTTCCAGGACATAGACATACACCTCAATATGTAAAAAGACCAGAATCCCCAATGATTCAAAGCATTTTAGAAAGTCTCTGACCATCATTGGCTGACCATTGAGCTAACTGAGCAGGAACTTCCGGGGACACAGATGGCACTTTTAATACGATGGGAATCATCACTGGACAACATTATCACCACTGCCAGAACAGTAGGGCGAATATTCGAGAAGCTCAATAGAACCCAGATAAATAGATTCATAGCTGTATATGTCCGGTCTAACCTCGACGACCACAAAGATAGACTATGGAAAACAGCTAAAAGAAGACATAAAACTGACTTCTCAGCAGGAACTGTGGAGACTGAAATCATGGAAAGGTATGGGACACCTCCTTCTGTATTGTTCATGGCGGTTGTGGGGGTCCCAGAAGTACCCTGAACTGCACAGGCCAAAAGCCAATGGTCTTGGTGATTCTCCAGAAATCGCTGATTAGACCCTAGTTCTGAAGATTCTATGAAGTTTGGTTGCAGGACACAGAAATCAAGCTGTAGTTGAGCCAGCACTTCCTGCTGGCTAGGTTTCATACAGAAGGTGCTAAGTCGGGCCGGGGAGGGACATCGGTGATTCTATCCAGCTGTGGAACCTGCTACACTACCAGCCTGCCAGGCTAGATGTACCTCTGTATTAAAGTGTGACTGTTACTCGGGATACTCAACAGCCCGCTGATTGGACTGCAGCCTGTTCCCCCAGAGGAACCAAGGCTGATACTGTAAACCTGATCCAAAGCCGGTGCTTGGGAGATTTTCTTCCTAAATCATCTAAAGCTAGACTCTGGGACTATAAAACCGCACTTTTCCTAGTTTCCATGAAACCTTAAAAGCAGCAGTTACGCACCCAACCTGCACATTGGGTCTCGGCTTCCTTTGTCTTCACAGACTCTTCCACACGGCTGTGACAGGCTCCACAGGCAATGGGGAAATGGGAGTGTTTACGGCTTCTGTCAGGTGTCCGTGGGCAGGAATGTCCATCAGCTGAGCATCTGGAGATACACAGGGTGGGAAACACCCAGAACCTCCTCTAGGTGGAAGGTAAGCGACAGATGCCCTTGGCTCTGTGGTCAGAAATTTCCTTAAACAGTGAGAAAGGAGTCTTACAGACTGGCGGCCGTTTCTAGACCTTTTCTTCCTCGCTTTTGATTTTCCTAATTTCTTTCATTTTCCATTTGTTCCTATTGCAGGCAACCGAAGCCGTTTGTCCTGAACAGGCAACGAGGATTCAGTCGTGGTTTTCTCGCCTGGAATATGGGAGATTATGAGGACTCTGAACAGAGAAACTCCAAACGGGCTATTCTCGTTAAACAGAGTAAGTTACTGAAGAGCACCCTGCCCTCCAAGCTGCCCAAGCTGCCAAGCAAGGAAGAGAAGGTAAGCAACCATTTTTTCTGAGTTATCCCTAGAAAAGCCCTGCTGAGGACTGAGAGTGGAATTTGATTCTAATAGTCTCATAGTTTCCTTTCCCCTATCAACCCAGATTGGGATCCCAGTTAGATTTCCACCACAAGTGTCCGCTGTGTCGGGGAGCTGGGTATGAGACTCATTTTATAGCTTAAGAAAACAGGAGAGTGTGTGGTCCTGCCTCTACAAATGTTTATCCATCACATGGTTTGACCTGCAGAGACTGGTCAGGCCTTAATTTCCACAAGCTGAGAAAACAGTCCGGGCCATGGAGGCAAACCTATAACCCCCCCCCCCCCCCCCCCCCCGCAAACCTTGCACGCACTCAGAACATTCAAAACACTCCAGCTCACTCTCCCGACTGCCCCCTTAGTACCTCCAGGATCCTAGCAAGCGGTGCCATTTCCTTATATAGGCTTCTAAGAATAAATAAGATGGAACATCAGGTACTTTCCTGAAATGTTTTGGAGAGGGAACGTGAGAATCAAGTAAAGGATGTTATACATTCCACAGTCCTTTTCGGAAGTATGTGTTAAAAACACAACAGTCTCCTATCTGGGCCTTCTGCATAATCCCACAGCACAATGCTCTTTGTCACCATCCAGCGCTTAATACAGAGTCTGACTGAAAGTTTCTGTGACAGAAAGGAAACAAGGATAGCTCATATCCATTCAGACTCCTGTCCTGTACACGGGGAGTCACCTTGCTTCCTTAAAGAAGAGTCTTCAGAACTCCACACCAGCAGCCCTCTGAAGCATTCCGTGGGGGAGCTAAATTTGTCCTCCTGGGAAGGCCCTGGCCCCAGGGACACTTTGTGGTGAAAATGGGACTAGTTCAGGTGCTAGCCTTGGCCTGTGGGCTGACTTTTGGGAAGACGATGATTTTGAGGTAATGAGTAACATTGATTGACATGAGATGGACAAGTCATATTACTCAATGTATTTTGAGTATAATCACGCAATAGTTCCAAACACCTCCAATCATCCACTAAGTCTAAACGAAGCCTTTCTGTTTTGCATCTCATTTTTTACTAAGAAGTTTTCTTTTTTAACTTTTAAATGGTTTAAAAATTTCAGAGGAAAATTTGCAAGAACAGCCTTACATGCTTTTCTTCCAGACCTATCAATTAGGTTTTCATATTTTGATGTATTGTTTTCCTCACTCTAAATATATGTATGCTTTATATATATATATATATATATATATATATATATATATATATATATATATATATATATATATATATATATATACATATATCCCCCCCATGAGCCGTTTGAAGGCAAAAGCAGACATGATGCCCTTTATTTCTTGACACTTGAAGGTGTACTCCCTAAGAACAAAGATGTTCTCTTATCCAGTTATGGTTACAGTTTTGAGACTCAGGTCTTAAATTCAATGATCGAATTCTGCTGACTTACGGTAGGGCCATGCATCTTATTTAGTTCTCCGTTTAGTTTCTCTCCGTTTGTGTCTCAGTCTTCATCTGTGTCTCTGAAGGCTACAGGGAGGCTTCTTGGCATGTTTTCTCCAGGTGGGCTGGTCTGTCGTCTCGGTGCAGGCTGACCCAGCTTGTGTGCTGTGCGTGGGAAACCCTGACAAGTGGCACAGGTGTGGGCTCAGCGAGCAGTGAGCATACACAATCATGTCCTTTCTAAAAATATATATAATTCAAAATAAAAATTTTCACCAGGCAGGCTTTCTCAGAGTATATTAGAAACTCGTGATGCACGTCTGTTTGCTTGGAGGATCTCAGAGTTGTGGACATTTGAGAAAAGCCCCACCACCTTTCTGGGTAGCCCCTTATCATGGAACTAGCTCCAAGCAGTCTTACATATGCATGTTCATACATATGTTCTTACATGTTCTTACACATGCAAAAGCCAGTGATGAATACAACACGTGAGAAGCATCCGCACGACAGTGCCCACTCAGGCAGCTGTGAATGCCGGCTGTCACTCGTGTCGGAGAGGCTGACAGGCCACCATATATCTCTTTGTTTTGAGATAAGGTGTCATGTAGCCTGGGCTGACCTCAAACTTATTATGTAGTTGAAGCTGACCTTGAACTTCTGACTCTCCTGCCTTCACCTCCAGGGTCCTAGAATTATCACAGGTGCCACCATGCTGGCATAGCGCCCATTCTTTTCTTTTCTACTATTGGATATATTTTACTTACATTTCAAATGTTATCCCCTTTCCAGGATTCCCCTCCATACCCTCATCCCATCCCCCTCCCCCTGCTCCTATGAGGGTGTTCACCCACCCACCTCCTCCTGTCTCTCCACCCTGACATTCCCCTACACTGCTGCATCAAGCTTTGGCAGGACCAAGGGCTTCTCCTCCCATTGATGCCCAACAAGGCCATCCTCTGCTACATACACAGCTGGAGCCATGGGCTCATCCATGTGTATTCTTTAGATGGTGGTTTAGTCCCTGGGAGCTCTGGTTGGTTGTTATTTTTGTTCTTACGGCATTGCAAGCCCCTTCAGCTCCTTCAATCCATTCTCTAACTTCTCCACTGGGGACCCTGTTCTCAGTTCAATGGTTGGCTGTGAGCATCGCTTCTGTTTTTGTCATGATCTGGCAGAGTTCTCAGGAGACAGCTATGTCAGACTCCTGTCAGCACCTTGGCCTCAGCATTAGTGCCTGGTTTGGTGACTGTATATGGGCTGAATATCCAGATGGGGCAGTCTCTGCTTCAAACTTTGTTTCTGTATTTCCTCCTGTGAATATTTTTGTTTCCCCTTCTAAGAGGGACTGAAGCATCTGCACTTTGGTCTTCCTTCTTCCTGAGCTTCATGTGGACTGTGAATTGTTATCTTGGGTAATCTGAGTGTTTGAGCTAATAATATTCACTTATCAGTGAGTGCATACCATGTGTACGGGCTTTTTTGTTTTTTGTTTTGTTGTGTGTGTGTGTGTGTGTGTGTGTGTGTGTGTGTGTGCATGTGTGACTGTGTGAGATTGGGTTATCTCACTCAGGATGATATTTTCTAGATCCATCCATTTGCCTAAGAATTTCATGAAGTCATTGTTTTTAATAGCTGAGTAGCACTCCATTGTGTAAATATACCACATTTTTGTATCCATTCCTCTATTGAAGGACATCTGGGTTCTTTCCAGCTCCTGGTTATTATAAATAAGGCTGCTATGAACATAGTGGAATATGTGTCCTTGTTATATGTTGGAACATCTTTTTGGTATATGCCCAGGAGTGGTATAGCTGTGTCCTCAGATCTTACTATGTCCAATTTTTTGAGGAACATTCAGACTGATTTCCAGAGTGGTTGCAATCCCACCAACAGTGGAGAAGTGTTCCTCTTTCTCCACATTCTTACCAGCATCTGCTGTCACCTGAGTTTTTGACCTTAGCCATTCTGAGTGGTGTGAGGTGGAATCTCAGGATTGTTTTGATTTGCATTTCCCTGGTTACTAGGGATGTTGAACATTTCTTTAAGTGATTCTCAGCCATTTGATATTCCTCCACTGAGAATTTTTTTTGTTTAGCTCTGTACCCCATTTTTTAATAGGATTAACTTTTTGAGTTCTTTGTATATATTGGATATTAGCCCCCTGTTGGATATAGGATTGGCAGAGATCTTTTCCCATTCTGTTGGTTGCTGGTTTGTCCTAATGACAGTGTCCTTTGCCTTACAGAAGCTTTGTAATTTTATGAGGTTCTATTTGTCTATTTTTTATCTTAGAGCATAAGCCATTGGCGTTCTGGTCAGGAAAATTTCCCCAGTGCCCATGTGTTCGAGGCTTTTCCCCATTTTTTCTTCTATTAGTTTCAGTGTATCTTGTTTTATGTGGAGGTCCTTGATCCACTTGGACTTGAGCTTTGTATAGGGAGATAAGTATGAATTGATTTGCATTCTTCTACGTGCTGACTGCCAGTTGGACCAACACCATTTGTTGAGAATGCTCCTTTTTGCACTGGATGGTATAAACTCCTTTGTCAATGATCAAGTGACCATAGGTGTGTGGGTTAATTTCTGCATCTTCAATTCTGTTCCATCGATCTACCTGTCTCTGTACCAATACCATGCAGTTTTTATCACTATTGCTCTGTAATACAGCCTGAGGTCAGGGATGGTGATTCTCCCAGAGTTTTGTTTTTTTTTTTTTTTTTTTAATTGTTGAGAAAAGTTTTCCTCTATCCTGGGTTTTTTGTTATTTTGAACGAATTTGCAAATTGTTCTTTCTAACTCTATGAAGAATTGAGTTAGAATTTTGATGGGGATTGCATTGAACCTGTAGATTGCTTTTGGCCAGATGGTAATTTTTTACTGTATTAATCCTGCCAACCCATGATAGCTCCCATTCTCATGCTGAAAGAATAATTGTACCAAGAGGCACCAGGAAGTGAAAACCTGCCCTTGTCACAGTGTTACACAGCTTCCTGTCTGGAGAGAGTCAGAATGTTTGATTGTTTGTGCTGTTGGATATAGTTCTGTTCTTACAAACTTGAGAGCTTAATTATATTATTTGTGTTAAAAAAAAAACCCTCAGTACAAGTTCAGGTAGGTATTTAACAATAGGAAACATTCTTGTACACATTTACCCAGAATGCACCAACAAATACTTCTGGAATTCAATTGGGCAAAAGTGTTTCTCCTGTGAAATTCCTTTCTTTTTAAACATTACAAACATCTCTCAAATTCTATCTTCTCTTGCATTTGCTATTCTTCCATCTTGATCTTTTTCTTTTCAAGCGGTAGTAGTGACTGAATGTTGTAAAGCTTACGACAGAACACCATTCATTTCCAGTTCCTTCTTGCCCTGCCAGTATTCTTGAGGTCTTCTAAATTCCAACATACTAATGTCACCTCAATGCCTGATGTATTCTTTTTTCAAAAAAAAAAAAAAAAAAAAAAAAAACTTCTTTTACTTCATGCATTCTTTCTGCCACAGCCTTTGAAGCACACGCATGAATAGTCTCAGATGTTAATGTGCACACGGACCCTGGGTGACTGAATTCAGATGCAGATTATAGCTCAGTAGGTCTGTAGTGGGTCTGCTGTTCTGCATTTCTGTACAGTTCCCAGGCAACACGGGTGGTGGTTGGTCTGGGAACCTTGAGTACCATAGTGCCAGAGGACTTGACCATGAATTGAATTTGGGGACAGAACAGAAGGGGAGTTGGTTGGACAAGGGGACAGTGGAGGCTGGGAGGGCAAAGGCAGCACCGGCCTGCAGGGGAGTGTAAGTAATTCAATATGGCTGCACGTTAGAGGGAAAAGAAGCTAGGCACCGGAGTGTGCCATGGTCTCTACTACTCTAGAGGCAGAGTTGGGAGATTCACGTGAGCCCAGGAAACTGAGGCCAGGTTTGGCTGCACAGTGAGATTCCATTTCTTAAAAGAGTAAGAAAGTGAACCGGTGGTAGAGGTTTGGTAATCTCAGCTACTCAGGAGTTTGGGGCAGGAGCCTGCCTGGATAGCACTAAGTTCAAGGCCAGTCTGGGAAAGAAATGAGACTAGACATACAGCTCAGCAGTACCTACCATGCTTGATGATAGGGCGTGTTGTACACATAGAGACGACCTGGTAATGATGTTGATCAGCCAACTAACCTCACCTGAATCTTTGATGCTAAAGCCCTTGGGGGTTATTGAGCTGATCTTTAAACAGAGTAGAGGGACAAGATCAAATCATTTCAGCAAGGTGTAGAAACCAACACAGAATTGGTTAAAACTTTTTGGTATGAAATGAAGGTGAGTTTTCAGAGCATTAACAGCAACTCAAGCAGATGGTTAAAGTGAGGCGGAAAGACAGGAGGAAAAGCAACAAGTAGAGACGAATTGGACCAACACACTCTGAGTTTGGGGAAATCTTTGTTATAGGAATGAGGGGTATAGGCTGCACCCTCAGAGCTCAGGGGGAGAGGTTTGGAACATACTGGTAGAAGAACTGAGAAGTCCACAGTATGGGGTTAATTGTGCTATTATGTGAAAGACAATAGCCAGGCTTGGTGATTGTCTTAGGCTTTTACTGCTGTGAACACCATCTCCAACCGCAAGTCTTACAAAGGACAACATTTAATTGGGCTGTCTTACAGATTCAGAAGTTCAGTCCATTATCAAGGTAGGTGCATGGCAGTGTCCAGGCAGGAATGGTGCAGGAGCTGAGAGTTCTACATCCTCATCTGAAGGCTGCTAGTGGAAGACTTCCAGGCAGCTAGGTCTTAAGCCCACACCCACAGTGACACACCTACTCCAACAAGGTCACACACTCCCTGGGCCAAGCATATATAAACCATCACAGTGATTCATGTTTGTAATCCAAGCACTTGGGAGGTGGGAGCAAGGACAATCACAAGTTCAGTGCTAGCCTGGTCTGCACAGCTAGTTCGAGCCCAGCAGGGACCACAGAGTTGAGACTGGCAGGGAGAGGGAAGAGGCAGATAGAAGAGACTTTCTTATAAGCTGGTATTACACTACCAGACTCCTACCCAGCTCCATTTTAATTATAAGTAGCACTGAACTGACCCCTTCAGTACTTGTATCAGTCAGTGGACCTTTGTGCACATGTAGAGGAGACACAAGAGTGTTTCTTATAAGGAACTGGCTCATGTGACTGTAGGAGCTAGAAAATCCATAGTTTATAGGGCTGGCTGGCAGGCTGGGCCAGAAAAAGATGGATGTCATAGTTTGGATGGGGATGTCGTAGGGGATAGGGGTGGTCTGATTTTTGAAGTCTAACTCCTTCACCTGACTGAAAGAATATGCTTAATCCACCGATTTTTAAATATAATCTCATTTAAAAATTACCCTCACAGCATGACCTATATTGGGTGTTTGACCTATATTTGCCAATTTGACAAAACGTCATCATCCCAGCACCCACCTCAGCCAGCTGTGAGGATTAAAAGATGTATGGCATTAGAGTCTAGGCAGCAGGAAACCAAAGGGGAATGTAGACTGTGCTGTGTGTATTCATGGCTTAGGGTGTGTGTGTGGTGTGTGTGACGGCTTAAAATGCTTTCCAGATACACAGAAGCTAGGTACTTTGCTCTCTTGAAGTGTAGCCTGAGGCTGAGAAAGCTGTGAAAGGGGACACAAGATACTGCAGCCAAGACGGCTGGTACCCAGGCACGGCCACAGAGGGGAAGACCCAAGGAGGTCCAGACCCTGGCCTAATCTGTGCTCCACAAAGGCCCCATGTGAAGGCTCAGGTACCGAATCGCAGATTGACAAAAAGTAGGTTCTTATCCCTGTCACAAACCAGCTGAAGGTGACAAGCATGCTGGTGCCCAGGTGGATAAGTGGCACACAAAGTCCCTGGCTACTGTCCTACTGACGGTGTACCATGGAGCTGTAGAGATGTAGCAAAACATCTTGTCATCAGCATGTGAGAAAGCTGCTTGCTGTCCCTGGGAGTTGCTCTCTCCTCCCGAAACCGTGTGGGTTCTGAGGCTCTAACGCTGGTCATAAGGCTTCGCAGCAAGTGCCCATGCCTGCTGAGCCATCGGCCTGGATGTGCTGTGTACGCATGTACAGTCTGGAGAAGGAGAGATGCCTGTGTACACACAGTGCTCCATGCAGAGAGGAGCCACAGCTGCACACCGACGGAGCACTGCACCAGTGTCCTCCTGATCGTATGGAGCCACAGCTGCTGCTGCTGAAATTTTCCAAAGTCCATCAGTTCCGCAGTGAAGATCAAGTAACCACTTGTTAAATCCTTACAAGTAAATCTATAACCCCAGGACTGACAAGTTACATTCCTGGAAAATTCATCATATGCTAATGTCAGGTAGAAACTACAAATGCTCAGCTTAGATCATTAAAAACAGATTTATTACACAAGTGGGTGTCAGGTAGGACAATTGCAGGTCACACAGACTGGCTCGGGGACATTCCCATGGGCTCCAGGATGTGTCAAAGCTCAACAGTGTGCTGGGGCTGGTGGTCTCACTCAGCAGGATGCTCATCAGAATCCCCTGCCCTTCCAGAGTACTGATATATACAATGACCCCGGGTCACCATAAGTCACGGAAAGACTCTGTATGTGATTAAATGCAACAAACAAATCATGCAGCACCAGGAAAATAAGATAAATTCAAAAAGTTTATTGCACCAAATGTCACAGGAAAATGGATCAAAACAATACATGAATGTTGTTTTAGGAAAAAGTCTCTGCACACTGACAGTTGTATCTACTCAACCGGCTTAAAACACAGTCCTATTAATTTCTCTTAATGAAAGATCAATAGTAACTCACCCCAGAATTGTCTCTTTTCTAAAGCACTGAAGCTTAAACGTAAGGCAAACACGTGTCCCAGATGGTCACCAACTTTTAACATTTTAAAACACGGACACTCAAAGGGGGCGGCTTGATTTAGGCAAGAATTGTATTCTTCATCACCAAGCACAATACAACAAGGGGTTCCCATTAACTGAAAGAAGCTCTGGATCTTTTCAATGATGAAAGTCTGTGTGAACAGAAAACCCGAGTGTGCAGCAAAAGAAATCTTCAGAGGTTCAAATGTTTTACATTCTTTATGTACATCCAAACTAATGAAGAACCTAAAAAGCTACAAAGTAGTTTATAAAAGTCAAAGACCTGATTTTTAAGAGCCCAGACAACAGTTTAATATCATTTAGCAAGTGGGGAATTTGCTCCCTCCAAAAAAGTTAACTCTGAAAAACACGGCAAGTTAAAAAGTTGCGATGTGTAAACACAGCTCCATGAGATGTGAGAACGTGAGTTACTCTCGGTATAAAACAGCACACGTCTGGAAAATGGGCTGAAGCTGTACAAAAGCTATTTAACACTGGTAAAACAAGATACTTTGGGATTATGCACAAGTGTGGAAGCTACATTTTAAATTTTCATTGTCCGCTCTGAGAACACACATAATTGCCTATACATTCATATCACTTATCAACTTAATATAAAACTGCCACATGCTAGAAAGAGGTCATCAGAGGACACCGACACGTGACTGCTCTGCTCTCCTCGATAGCCTACTTAGTCAAATATGCAGAGCGCTGCCCGGTGACACCTAACAGGCAAGACTGAAGAGTCGAAGAAACCCTAAGGGTAGGTGGAATCCTGTCAACTGAGGTAGATTTCTTTATTTAAACATTAAAAATAAAATTCCCTTGAGTTATGCCTAGAAGGTGGAACACCTTTTCGGACTCTTCGGCTATGACAGATGATGCCACCTGGTACAGGATGTGGGTGTGTCTCAACAGACATCCATGAGATGCTTTACTTAGTTACTTCCGATTCTGAGAAGAGGCTGAACTTAAGACAAAGGAAACGTGAACACCCCACACCTCGGGAGCCAGAAGAGCAGCACATCCTTCTCTGCACTAGCAAGTGATGATGGGGTGCTGAGATAACCCATGTGAGCCCAGGGTTTCCCACTTCTCTTCTGCAATTTGGAACATTAGATTAAGAGGCAGGCTTAACTGTTTTTCAGGCTTTGAAGTGCTGAGCTAAGTTTCTTCACGAAGCCGAGATTTAACCTGATGACGGCTCAGTTCCTGAGTCTGGCTCAACGTGTTCCTAGTCCACACGGGAACCAAACTCATTCTGTATTGGGTTATTTTCTCCAAAACCTCCGGAGCTGGTGAACGAGGCAGAGTCCATGTGTAAAGGAGAGAAGCCAGGAGAAAGAAGGGGAAATCTCTAGGCTGGCAAAGTGGCCATGAAATCGCTTTGACAGCTCATCCACACCAAGGAAAAACAAGTGCCTGGAAAGCTGAGCCACACATGGGGTTCCCTGGCAGACGATGTCATGGAGCCCGGAAATGGAAAACACCAAACAAATGACAGGTAACAGAAAATGGAAAGATATTTTAAAAACCGGGACGCTTCAACTTTGTGAAATATGAAAAAAATGCAAATTAAAAACTTAAGTGCCTCGAAGCACCATCTATTTTCACATATCACAAAAAATTAGAGATGTTCGGGGCAAGAGGGGAAGGGAGAGGAGGGTGAGGAAGAGAAGGAAAAGAAGGTCACAAGAGTCCATGCTCTGAGATAACGCAAGCATTTGTCCCCAGTAGCACATGGCCTACAAGGAACACATTTGTAACGAAGAGAGCCAAACATGTCCCACGGATCAGGATTTGATCAGACATAAACTACACAGCTCCTAGAAGCTATCCCACATTCCAGGCACCAGAGACTCGTGGGAAAGACTGAGGAGCTGACAGTGTTTGACTTTACCTGACTGGCTCCTGCTTTTTAAACACCAGAATTTTTGTTTTTGTATTTTAACATGGACTGTTTTATGGTCAGTAAACTTTAGGTTTAATGACCAACTGGGCTTTTATGGTTCTTCACTTTGGTAAGTTTTACAAATGGGCATGTAAATTTCTGGGAAGACTTTTTTTGTTTAAGAATATGAAAGGGATTAAAAAGTGCAGAACTGACGGTGTAAAAACTGAGCTCGCACATGGACTGTTTCTCAATGTCGGAGCTGCCTGCGGTCCTGGTCCGAGCTGAGGGCTCACCCCCAGCTGGCGGCCGCACCTTACCGCGGTATCAGTGCAGACTGCTAGGTGGGCGAGCTCCACCACAGGTCGCCTGAAGAAACAACTTTGGTAAAAGGTCTTTCTGTAGAAGGCTAAAGACACGAAAGCCAGAGACGAGTACCCAGTGTCAGACTCTGTGCTCCAAGGCACCCGCCAGCACAGGCACTACACTGAATGCTTGGCTCACTGCCCCACACTCCCTCTCCGGCGTCCTCACAGGCCTGCTCTGGGGCAACCGCGGGTCTCCAGAGCACTCTCTTCTCCACAGCAACCCTCTTCTACATCCTCTGTCCTGCTGCAGCTCCAGGCTGACAGTGGCACAATGTGGCTTTCTTCAGGGCAATGTTGGTAAAAGAGCTCTGACCTAGAACCCACAGCTCGTTCTGAGAGCAACCCTTCAAGCTCTCTCATGCTTGGACAGGAAACACTTTCCTACTGGAATGTTCTAGACACTGGTTTCCCCTACTCCAAAGTCAGTCCTCAGTTTTCTACCCAACAGCTGGGGGCGTCTGCTGAGTTTGACCTCGGTGCTCCCCTCCAGCCAGAAAGGTGACTTTCTTTTGATTCCTGGGAGACAATGGCTCAGAGTGAAGAATCACAAACTGCCACTGCACGGAGTAAACAGAAGCCTCCCAACGCAACAGCCACACAAACGAGGGTCGGCTGGTCCATGTTCCCACGCCTCTGCCATCCCTGAGGCTTCCTCCTTCCCGTCTCGTCTTCCAGGGTGAACTTCGGCTATAAGAGGATCTGCGCCACGTGTGGGGAGTGCGTGCTGGCGATGGCCGTCAGCAGGGGCAGGTCGTTGGATTCAATCCTGAGTGTAGACAGATTCAAAGAGAGCACGTTAAAACCGTGTCACCTCATAAGAAAGTGTTGTCTCTATGCCCCAGCTTCTAGTCTAGCTCATCTTTTAAGATGAACGAAAACGTAAAACAGAAACAGCAAGATGGCTCAGCTGTGAACAGCTGTCAAGGCTGATGACCTGAGTTTCGTCCCTGGGACCCACATGATGAAGAGAGAGAACTGACTTCTGCAAGTTGTCCTGACTCCTACACAGATCTACATACATGGAGAAAAAAGTAAGGAAAACATGTGAGAAAAAGAAAAGACCTCCCAGTAGACACTGCTTCAAAGGGGTTTCACCCCAGAGGACAGTGGGTACAAGGCTGTTCCTCTTCCAGCAGGGGACATCCAAGTCGACGCCCACAGGTGACTTTTCTTATTCCTTGCATTACCATGTTATATTGTGCTTTCTGGCCTCCTCAGCATCTCCTTCCTCTAGAAGGCCTCTGCACTAAGCTTAAATCAATCTTAGGAAACAGGAAGGCAGGTTCTTCAAGCAACAGGTTCTTCTAAGCTACTGAGTATTCTGAGGAAAAGGAAACTGGGAAGAGGTGCCATCACTTCAGATGGACAGTGTGGGCTGACCCTTACAGCACACGGGATATAATATGCTAGTAAACTACTGTAGGTGTTGTGGGAAGGAAAGAACTGGAGGGTTTCAGTTTGAGGAATATATCCTAATTGTTTCTCTCAAAATTCAATGTTTCTCTGAGACCATGAATGTCCATTTGTCAGAGTCAGGCAGTAGAATAAAGTCCTGTATCCACAGGAACAGATCCAGCAATAGGGCATCTGAGGAAGGATTACAGTATGAGGCTGAGAAGGAACAGCAGCAGAAGCACCTTGCAAACAAACTGCAAAAACTCAATACCTCCGAGAGGAAAATTCTTTAGAATGGATTACTTAAAAAGAACATATGACAGGTGTGCTGGTTTGAATGAGAACAGTCCCCAGCCCCCATAGGCTCATCTATTTGAATGCTCAGTTTCCAGGAAGTGGCACTATTTGAAAGGACCAGCAGGATTGGGAGTGGACTTGTTAGAGGAAGTGTGTCCCTCGAAGTGGGCTTTGAGGTTTTCAAAGCCCTGCCAGGCCCAATCTCTCTCTGTTTCTGCCTATGGATTAGGATATAAAACTCACCTCCTTCTGCAGCTGAATAGAATAATAGAAATAACATAAAGAACTACACCTTTGAGGAATTTCCCTCATATTCCTGATGACGATTCTGTAAACCAGCCCCAACTAAATGCTCTCCTTTATAAGAATTGCTTTGGTCACGGTGTCTCCACACAGTTATAACGGTGACTAAGACAACAGGAAAAGATGACTGTCTCCTCTAGCTATAAAAGAAAATCTTTTAAGAATTCAAGGCCTAACTATTAGCTATATTGTAAGCGCTGGAGAGATGGCTCGGCAGTTGGGAGCACATGTTACTCTTCCAAAAGATGGGTTCAGTCCTAGCACCCATGTCTGCCACCTCGAAACAGCCTGTAAATATAGCTTCAGGGGATCAGATATCCCTCTTATGCCCTCCAAGTGCATCTACGTATATGCGGCATGTAAGTACATTCACATACACAAGAATGAGATAGATTTAGTAGTAGTAGCAGTAGTAGTAGTAATAAAAAAAAACAAAACAAAACAACAACAAAAAAAAAACACGTTGAGAGGCAGGCATGGTGGCACATGGTTGTAATCCTAATAGTGGAGGGTCTGAAGCTAAGGGATTCTGAATTTAAAGCCAGCCTAGGCTAAACAGTGATACTCCATCTCAGAAGTAAGCAAAGCAGCCTGTTCAAAAAGGAAAACAAAGTTAAGCAAATAAAAACTTTATCAGGTTTAATAGAAAATTTAAAGGTTGACATTAGAGACATAGTATTATCTTATTCCAAATGAGCAGAATCATCATCAGAAATATGAGGGAAATTCCTCACAGGTGTAGTCTTTTTGTTATTTCTATTGAAATGAAAGTGGAGTCAGAATTTGTTTATAGATAAAGTGTGACAAATGTCCTCAGAAGATAGTGTGCATTCTTAGTATTGAGCAGGTCTTCCCGAGTGGGGTGAGCTCAGGAGGTCCACAGGAAGTACCCCCCACCCCCACCACCGCCTCTACTCCTCACAGCTTGTGACTTTTGCATTGTTTCATGTCATTAGTGATAAAGAGGCAGAATTAGATCAAATGTCACTCCAACTACATGCTGCAACTCACTGGGGAATGGGCACAGTAAGAAATATTAATCCTGGAGGTAATGACATAGGCCAATAGGTAGGTGTGTGTGTGTGTGTGTTTGTGTGTGTGTGTGTGTGTTTGAATGTGTGTGCATGTGCGTTTGCTGCACCAGACTACAGCCAGTATACCTGGGAGAAAGGCCAGCCTTTCATAGAACTCACCCCAGCACCACACTCAGCTCTTTCACGTGCACACGCGTGTGTCCCCGGAGGTACTCTGAAAGCATTTTACTTTTAAGGTACATCTCCTGTAGTCTGTCTTCCAGATGCATGATACACTGCAAACCCAAGAGCATTCACAATGAGGACTATAATTGCAGCATCCGCCAGGATCTTTAAGAGCTGGGCTTCTCTTTAGTTCGCTCTACAAATACAACTATGACTGTCCACCTTTCAAATAAACCCAAAACTACTGAGTTTTTCATAAAATGGCGATT
Source organism: Micromys minutus (assembly GCF_963924665.1). Lineage (NCBI taxonomy): Eukaryota > Metazoa > Chordata > Mammalia > Rodentia > Muridae > Micromys > Micromys minutus. The sequence continues at coordinate 16,725,163 of NC_137973.1, forward strand.
ACCATTGTTACATAATATCATTCTAGTATCTTTAAAAGAAAACATTTTACAGAACTGAAGTCATTCCATAAGCATAAACATCTCTTGTCCTTTCGGCTTCTAAACTGTCAACTCTTTATCCGTGGAACCAGTCTCATGGTCAGTACCGTTGTCAACCTAAGTCTCTTGAGCTCCATATTCCACTTTTTGTGTATGGAAACCCTACCAAGCAGTGAGTTCTGGGTTGCAACAGTGAATTTGTTTTTGCACTCATCTTATGTCTTTGTTCACAAAATTTCTTGTCATTAAGAAACTTAACAATAATCTCATATTTAAGAATTGCTTATTATATGCCATTTTTATGGCCAATGCTCTAGAGAATATTAACTTACCACTATTTACTTAGCCATGGGGCATTTTACATTTGGGCTATAACTTTGTGGAAAATGTTTTAGTTCTTGTTTTCCTCATGTACCTCAGACTGTTCTGGTATAATACCTTCCCAAAAGCAGAGTGATTAGAGCAAGATCGTTTCAGACTTTGATTGTGGTGTGCAGAGTATCCTTTAACCAGTCTTTAGTAGCAATTGGAAAGACATCTTCACCCTTGGAATGGCGTCCAGCCTCAGTGGTTAGAGAACTACAGCCATCCACATCTCTCACCGGCAGCAAATGCTTCTACACTGGGCAGGCAGCCGTCCAGGTATCTCTGGGACACAGCTGACAGCTTTGGTCCCATCATGCATAATTTCCTTCTAGACCATTGGGCCTCTTATTCTCCAGGTAGCAAAGATTAACAGATGCATTTGAAAATGTTGACCCTGACCATCTGGGCTGCTCAATGTCAGGGCAAAGTGTCTGTGAGATGTGGACATTTCAGTTTCTCGCTGGTCAGCATCTTAGGTGCTATGCTAGGGATGAACCCAACAGCCTGTAAGTACTACTCTAGTCAGAGGGACACCTCTGATCCTCTCAGAAATGGTTCCCTAAATGAATGGTGGGATTTTTCTACCATGTTTTGGTTTGTTATGGAGTGAAACAAAGTGTTTAATAAGAGTTACAAGACATCAAAGAACATTCGAATTATACTAAGTCTTATAGTGGTTTATGTATATAGCACCTTTAGTCTACAGAAAAAGTATATGATGCAATGTGGGTCTAGGGATGCATGCTAAATGGAAAACACACACTTACAAAAACGGTTTGTTAAAGCTTCATAATCAAACAGAATTATGTTGAGTGGTCTTCCCTTCTTTGTAAAATTGTATTCCTGAGATAAAATACAGTTTTTAACTTCTAAAATGAGCTATTTTTCTCCTTTCCTCCCCAAGCAGTGCTTAGACGGGGTTCTTTCAGATCTTGGTTTTCCCAGGTTAAGTAATTACCAAGTGGTCATGTATACTTCTACCAAATGAAGCCAAAGGGATGTTCTATAATTTATTGCTCTGATAGTTAAGATGTCAGACAATGAGAACCACGTCTTAGATAATCCAGCATCTGTAAAGCCAGCAACACAGTGCCACAGGATCTAATATCTCCTCCTTCCCTTACAGAAAAGGAAATTCAAGTTTCAAAATCAGGACAAATCAGAGTGCTCCGAGGAGAAAATGAGACCACAATGACCCCGAGTGCTTTTCCTGATGCCCCTTGGACAGGCAGCCTGCAGAGAACTCTTCAGTTAAGAGCCAAATAAAGATTGTTATGAAAGGTGTTGCCAGTTCTTACACCATCCATACTGTTGAACTGTCACCGAGACACGCCAGTCACACCGCCTTACTGATGGCTTGTAAAATCTACCATGGTTCCAAGTGCTTCGTGTGAATTGACTGATTCTCCTAAGCATGTGAGGCAGACTCCTGTGCTTGTCTATTCTTCCAGATGCACAGATAGGGACTGAGGCTCTGAGAGGTCACACGCACGGGAGTAGAACTCGGACTTGGCTGTCGTGTCCACCCTTTACCGTGAACATATGTGCAAGTGGCTCTTAAAGCCACCTGTGCTGGTGTGGCATTTTGACACTTTTGAAAAACAAAAAAGGCAGCAGCAGCACTTCCTCTCTGGTCCTCAGAGCATCCTTACAGCATATCTATGACATCTTCATGTTGCAAACAAGAAACCTAGGCTTCAAAGACACTCAGAATCACCCACCACACAAGTAGTGATGGCCAATGAAACCCAGGGATGCTCCAAGGTTTTGCTGACCTGCTGCTGTGTGACAGCGTTCATACACATCCTTTAGAAAGTGTGTGGAAAGTGGAGAACTGCGGACCTGGCCACAGGAGTCACGGGTGACCAGTGAAGTGGCAGTCGGGGTATTTAGCTGACACTCAGCTTCCCGGTTTCCTGTTTTAGCTCTGGGCCGTTTCCCAAGGCCAGGAGGGAGACGGAAGTCTTGAACTCGGGCTTTGCTGCAGAAAGCAGCCCTGCACTGAATGGAAGGAAGCAGAAAGGCAGCATATTCAAACTGCCCAGATACATGCCTTCCATTCCTCTCCCTGACAAACCTTTCTCTCTCACTCTCTGGACAAACTTTCAACCTCTGCACACATACCACATATCAAAAGTGGGAGGAGCTGCAAGTGGTTTTTCTAGGATGTTCTAGGTTGTTCTTCATTTCTATTTGAAATGTTACAAGTGATCGTTAAATCAACGTGGAAAGGAACAGCCGACGCCATGTTATCAGTTCCTACACAGCAATCCCACCTTCGAGGTGCTTCCATTCACCTGTACTGGGCTGTGAGGACGCTTACAGAAAACACTCGCTCCCTTCAGAAACTGGCGGGCCTCGGACCCATATTAACCATGATGTGTCCGAACTTGTGATCTTTATAATCAAAATATTGAATAAAAGTTATTTTCCAGTTATATGGTTATTGATGACAGAAGGCCAAATACTCACAAAGTCAGCAGGGAGGTGGAGCTTATAGAGTTGTAAGATGGACTGAAGTAGACTGGACACCTGATTAGACACCAAGACATCCTGGCCCAGCTTCATGGTGTCTGTCACTTTCCGCTGACTTGTGGCCACCTGGACAGTCCACTTGTCCGTGTCTGCAATGATGCAGACGGCTTCCGCTATGGGTTCATCGAGCACTGGATGCTGAAAGAGACAGATGGTGGGTCAGCATTCTCCAGCTCGGAACGGACTGAGGATGAAGATCAGAGGATGAAGGTGCGGACCACGGAAGCATGGAGCTTTACAGGTCCTCAGGAAGGTGTGACACCAAAGCAGCACTTGACGTTAATTAGCCAGGAGCTGTGGCATGGCTCACAGGGTAGGTTCTTCTTAGCTAACCTAAAACTCAAGCTCACACACACGCACACACACACAACCCAAGTAAGTTAATAAAAAACTTTAAAGATGGCATTCTTTATAAAATCATTTTCAGAAAAGTTATGAGATGTTAGAGTTCACAGGTACAAAATAGAACATGGTTTCCCAACATTTACTATATTAACTTCACTGTTTTTATGAATGACTGTATTCCTATTTAGAATGAGAAAAATTAAAATAAGTTGGTGAGTGCTGGTCCCGGTGAGAGAGACCCTGTCTCGCAAAACAAGGTAGATGGGACTTGAGAAATGGTTTAAGAAAGCCTCCTGTTCTTCCAAAGGACTGCAGTTTGGTTCCCAGTACTTTTTAAGTAGCACACAAAAGCCTACAACCAACTCCAGGGGATCTAATGCCCTCTTCTGGCCACTGTGGGTACCTGCACACTACACATGCAGGTACCCCCCCCCACACGCACACTTCTTTAAAAACAATTAAAAAACACCAGGAACTGGACAGATATCCTGAGGACCAACACACCTGGCCTCCATATACACAGGCATATATGTGCAAGCATGTAAACACACCACCGCCAGCAACAATCCCTTCAAGTTATAGCTTTAACTGTTAAGCAAAGTTTCCTTAGTAACTGTGGTTGTCAATTATAATCAGGCTGAGGACTTTTTATCCAGATGAATCTAAAAGGTCAAAGTCTGGCTGCTGAGATACATACTTAAAATGTAAATACTTCATAATAAACTGTACGATAGGGTATAAGCATCTGCAATGATTAATCTCTATTGTCAAGTGAGATTTAGAGCATGCTTGTAAAGGACTGTCTTGACTGGGATATTTAAGGTGGGAAGACTGGCTCGTGATGGGTGGCACCATTCCCTAGGCTGGGATCCTGGGCTCTACAAAAAGGAGAAAGTGAAGAGCACAAGCGTTCATTATTCTCTGTTGCTTCTCCACAGATGCAATGTGACCAGATGAACCAAGGCTCCTGCTGCTGTGACTTTGCTGCAATGACAGACTAAACAGTGAGCCAAAATGAACCCTTCTGTCCTAAGCTGGTTTTGTTAGTCACAGTAACAGGGGAAAAAATAAACAAAAGACAAACAAAAAACACAGACAACCTTGATATATCAAGAGAAAATGACCTCATAAATATCTCATCTCTCAAAACTGGGCTTTTGCTCTATTGTAGTTGCTCTGAACTCATTACCTTCCTGTAGCAACTCCTAAGAGATAGAGAGATCCAAGATGGAAACTGTAGTTCTGTAGGTGTTAAATAGCTGAGCTACTGATTCATGTATGTGGCTAGTCAGGAGGAGCTGGTGATAGAATGGGAAAAGCTCCTCATGGATGGTTTTTATCCAAGCCCAAAGCCTCAAGTCTTGCACGTGCTCCGTGGGTGGTATCGAAGGCAGCATTTCTCAGGATCCCAGTGAGCCCTGACAGCCCTCGTCCATTCACATGCTAAGGGAGGCTTTTTTACCAGTCAGCTGCTTGTTTTTTCATCTGGAGTTATTTCTCCTAGTTCTGGGGTGATAATTTTGAGGTTGTTGATAATCTACACTTATATCTTCAGAATGGCTGTTTTTCTGGTTAATTTTCTTAATGCCTGACTTTTAAAACCGATCTCAAAATTTGGGGGTACAGATATAAATAATATGTAGGTATGATGTTTTATAATAGAACGCTTATACTTAATTTTATCAAATTAATGATTGCTTTTAGTATGAAATTTTTTTCTTAGAAATACTAGTCATGTTAGAGTGTTAAATTTTCCTAGCCTTACGCAAGTGTCCCATGAGTCATGTGGCTGACATGTATCTATCATTTTATATTGGAAGGGTACTGGTGTGCTAGTTGGAAGTTTGTCTTTTATAGTCTTTTGAACCTCTTTTTGTCTTGTTTATTGACATAATTTACACATTACAATTTACTAGTTATATATGTAAATTGGATGAGCTTTAATATATATTAATATATTTAATATATTATATATAATATATATTTAATAGATATATACTTGTGCACAATATATATTGTCATAATCGTGTATTAGAATTTTGCAGGATCCACAGAAGTTCAAGCTCCTTTGTAGTCAGACCTCTATAGTTAGTTATCCCAGCAACAACTAATATGCCTTCTAGAACTGAAGTAGAAATTTCTGGTTTAACAACTGTGTCACATGATGTTTTCCTGGAAGCTGTCTTATAAAAGGGCATGTGGTGCTTTATAAATGAAAGCCCACAAACAGCAGGAGGAAGCTCTTGTATTGCCACGCCATGACACAATTCACTAGCTGATCGTCACTTCATAGAGAGAAATAGGCCAAAGAACTTCTCGTGGTATTCCAGCTGATCCTGGCCACTTCCACTGATGTGTGCCTATTCTGCAAAGCCTTGCGGTCTCTGCTGATCAAGCCATCACTGCTGATTAGTGGCTGGTGTTTGATATTGAACTGGACTGCTGGTATCCTGACAACAGAGTAGAACGGTCCCAAGAAACTACTTCTAAACAGGTCCACAACACCCTTTCCTATTAACCTTCCTTTTTCTCTACCTCTGGTCAGTGGGTCAGAAGGGAGGTTGAAATGGTTAAGAACCCTAAATAAAGTAGTTTTTGAAAAACTAAGCCTCCTTGAAATATTGTTCTGACTTTTGTAGAATTTCTTATAAATAAAAATCACATGGCCCATAATCTTTTGTGTCTGGCTTCTTTAAAAATAGTACCTCTAAGATATAGCCGTTATCATTGCATTTTAGTGCCTTATTTTTATTTTTGAGTATCCTCTTGTAAGAGTATAGCACCATCTGTTTATCCAGAGATGGAACAGCCATATTGCTCTTGTGGAAGACCTGGGTTCAGTTCCTAGAACCTACCTGGCAGTTTATCGTCTGTAACTCTAGTTCTAGAGAATTTGCTATGTTCTTCAGAGACCAGCCATGAATATGGTACATATATGCCTATACGCAGACAAACATTCATACTTATAAAATAAGAAATAAATCAAGAGAGAGAAGGGGAGGAGGAGGGAGGAGAGAGGGGGAAGGGGAAAGAGAGGGAGAAGAGGATGAAGGAGGGAAGAGAGGGAGGAAAGGGGGTAGAAAGGGAGGGAGGGAGGGAGGGAGGGAGGGAGGGAGGGAGGAGAGAGAGAGAGAGAGAGAGAGAGAGAGAGAGAGAGAGAGAGAGAGAGAGAGAGAGAGATGGTTTCAAATGTTTGGCCATTAAAAATAAAACAGCAAAGCTAGAGAGATGGCTCAGTGGTTAAGAGTATTGGCTGTTCTTCCAGAGGTCCTGAGTTCAATTCCCAGCAAACCCATGGTGGCTCGTGATCTCATAATGACATCTGGTGCCCATTTCTGGTCTGCATGCATACATAAATGCAGAACACTGCATACATAATAAATAAATCCTTTTAAAAAGAACAAAACAGCTGTAAGCATTCATATTTACAAATCTTGATGGGAACAGGGTTTTACTTCTCTCACTAAATTCTGAACGGAAAAGCTGGTTGACGTGGTACGTGCAGGCTCTGCAAAGTGGCTCCATTGCCACCAGCTACATATCCCAGCTTCTGACACTTTGTATGAATCCTGGTCTCAGACTCTGTTTTCAAGTGTAGCCATCATATAGGGTGTATAGTCATTTTAATTTGCATTTTCCTAATAAATAATAAAAGAACATGTTTCCATGCTATGATTTAAAAAGAAAAACAAAAAAAAAAAAAAACAAAAAAAAAAAAAACGACTGTTCAGGAAGTGACTGCTTCGCCAGTGAAGTCTTCTGACAGAGCCCACTGTGTCATCCATACACAGGAGGCCCCTTTCTAACTCACTTCTTGAAGAACACTGGCTGCGTTCTGTCTATTTAAGACCACCCAGCACCCTGTGCAGGTCATCTGTTGATTATCTGAACTTCCTAACCTCCTCCTGGAGAAGGCCTACTGGGTCTGTAAGCAGGCTGCTGTCTCCCCTCCATCGAGGTGCTCGTGCCATAGTAAGCAATACTCCTTCCTTGAGATCCAGCAGCCCTGGGCAGCACTGCCACATTTCTCCCCGACAGCAGTTAGAACAAGCCCGTGTGCTTTCTGGGCCTGGTCTGCTGTTACCCTGATTGCTCTGCTGTTCTCGCCAGCCCTATGTGTTTTCTGCTTACGTTATAGTTATGGCAGCTGGATCCTGCTAACCAAGACCCTAAACACACACAAGGCAGCCATTGTACAACAGTCATCATGGTGAATTAATGACGTACGGGAGGGTGCAAAGAGAAACCAAACACGTATAGAACAAAAGAGCCATTTTAACAGAGGATATCACTCCCTAGTTCATCCTGGACGCTGTCATCCAAAGGGGAGGTGGACACAATCCTGATTTTCTTCTCACACGATTAGTGTCTGATGGGCTGTGTGTAAAGTTGGGGGACCCACATTCTTCTTGTACTGTTTCCAAGGCTTTTCAGGGTTTACATTTTTACTACTGAAAGGGTCAGCAACCATGCAAGGTCTAATTGTCCAACATTTATTTAAGCAGAAGTACCAATGACAATGACAATAATAAGAATTTGATACACTACTTTGAATGAGGCCATTTTTGCCAAGACAATTCTCACGGCATACTCTTGCTCACAGAAGGTTCCGGGGTTTCCCACACTCCCTGCTCATCCTCACACTTCTCTCCCATTAAATGCATTCTCCACGACAGACAGCTAAAGACCCCAGACTGGGGTGCAGCCCAGTGCTGGGTTCTGGCTAGGTAGGCCTGAGGAGTATGCAGCCCCTTCCCGGCAACACTCGGTCCCAGAAACTTCTCTTTGCATCTCTTGAGGCCTTGTCAGTCAGGGTTTCACAGCATGATGACCATTTCTCACCAACAGGCCTGGCCTTTCTAAACATAGAAAAGGAAACCGTTGTATGTGTGAATTCTGAACCCAAGCGCCACGCAATTTGAATCTGTGTTTCATTCATTCATCCCTGGTCATGTGCCAGCATACCATAAATTCAAAGCATGCCCGTCACATTCCTAGAGAACCAACTTTAAAAATATTCCTGTGAGAGAGGCTACTAACTACGTATCCCAGGCTGGCCCCAAACTCACAGTGATCCTGTTGCCTCAGATTCCTGAATGCTGACATTATAAGCATTTGCTACCAAGTTCAGCTTCACAATCTAGTCTTTAAAACCCTGATTTGTAGGTGATTTGGATCCTAGGATCCAACTGACCCTAACTTCCTATATGATCTTCCTGCAGCAGAAAAAGGGAGGGAAGAAGCGTGTGCCAAGCCAATTGCCCAACAGTCTGTATGACACAAGCCGTACGGTACCCACCAAAGGGAAAAGCATTTTAAGCACTGAGGAAGAGCATTCTCTATGTGTGAATTATAGCAAAGGGCTGTAGCAACATATCTGGTCAAAAAGGACAGAGGGGTTGGTATGTAAAATTAAAGTAATTCTTTAAGAAAAAAACATAAGGGAAGGTCACGCATGGAAAGTATGCTGAGTCCCCTTCAGGTCACGGGAACAAGGAGAAAGAACACGGGCAGACATGGATCTGTGGTCAGCAGTTTCCTCAAGCTTCCTCTAGAGCACAGGAGCAGGAACTTGGAAATGCTACTTACTGAATTATTACACACTTCGAAGCAAGCTGGAAACCCATGTTTTGGGTTGTTTCAGTAATACAAGCCTACACATACCCAAATACCCTGGAGCTTAATTAATTGTGTTTTTAAGACATGCCCTCAGTACGTAGGTCTCAGTGAGCTTAGGATTCACTATGGGGCCAGCCAGGGCTTCCAACTTGTGACCTGCCTGCTTCAGCCTCTTTAGCACTGAGATTACAGTATATTCCTCAAGTTCATTTTTGTCACGGCGTGTTAGCACAACAAAAGAAACCATAATGAAGGCAGCCACCATACTCAACCCTGTTCCTTACTTATCAAGTCTCTTTTGGGAAGGTTCTATAGTTAAAGCATGTATAGCACCACACTGCACAAAGGAAAACTGAATTATATTGATTTTTTTTTTTTTTTTTTTGATTTGCTACATAAAGACTAGTCTGGGACTCATGCTAGCCTCAAACTTGTGTACTTCAATGCCAAGAATTACATCTCTTTTAATATAAACCTTTTCTTATTAGCTATACCAAAATGGCAGAGTTTACTAAATAGATTTGGGGACATGTTGAGAAAGAGTTTCATGTAGTTCAAACTGGATTTGGACTTGCTATGCAGTAAGGATGACCCTAAAATCCCAATCTTCTTGCTTTGACCTTCCAAGTACTTGCTCATGTGAAATTTTTTAAGATCACATCTTATCAAATACATATATGTATCAAAACCTCACAAGCTCAGTGTGTAATAACACACACTGCTGGGTGAAGATTTTCTTAGAATTAAAACATTCCTTCTTGGAAAGAGTGAAGCTTATTAAGATTCAGGAACTGAGACTTACAAGGTTCAGAAAGTCAATGCAATAAGCCCCAAGGAGCTCCCACTGCTTAAGGACTCTTGGGATCCCTCCCTAAAGCTGTACAGAAGCAGTAGCAATTGCTGGGGAGAGACCGGCCAGGCTAGCTCGTATCCTGCAGAATGACAAGGTTACCACTTTTGCTGGCCATTGTCTGGTTATTTGGTATATTGGGATGGTAGACAAGCATGGCTTTTGGGGATGCTAAAACTCCAACAACATTCTCATACATGTTGGCGGGAGATGCCATCTCGATGTCTCTGGTGCACCCTGTGGCTGGAATCCTCCTACTTGAGGCTACAGCTGAGTAATACAGATGTGCCTGTCCTATGAAAGACACTCCAGTGATTCTCAACAGATAAAGTAAGTCTGCCACAGCACAACGCTCCTCTCCAGCCTACCTCCTTCAACCATGGAGAGCGACGCCAGGCAGGAAACCCAAGAGGCTGCCACCAGACTGCTAGTGCATATGAAGACGGAGAAGAAACAACTATACATCACACCGCTATCTGCATCTGTTTAGCAGGATTTCTCCCATGGAGAACTCACTTAAGAATGAAGCGTTGTCACATGATAAGAGACAAGCGTCTCCATGACTGCATAGCTGTATTCCCAACGCTTAGTAGGTCAGACAAGAACAGCTCGCATTCAAGGCCAGCCTGGGCTACAAAGCAATATCCCATCTCAAACTAAGGGAAAGGAGGAGCAGCAAGAGCAGCAGTCACTGTGGGCTGCGGGGAGGTTGAGGCCTCTGAGAACCACAAGACACCATGAGCACTATGGACACAGGGAAGAAGAGCGGCACTGCGTGTGATGAGCTGGAGGGGCGAAAAGGGGCCTGTGTGCTCTGCCCGCTGTGCTCAGTGGCGGATACCCACATTCTGCCTGTGGCCACCAGCTCAATGGCGAGGCTGAGACCAGATTCAGTTTGAAGTTGCAACAAGCGTACAAGGTCGCAGAGTCCCTGAACCAAGTCCCGTGATGAAGTGCCATCCAACGCCAGAGACGGTTTGCAGCCTTTAGTGGAGGCGGACATAAGTATCTAAGTATCTCATAGTAAAATGAGAATGGGAAAATCAAAGTAGACATGTGCTCAACTCTGAAAAGGCTTCGTCTCCTTTAAGGACAGAAAGGAAATGCAGGTACTGTAGAGACGGCCCAGGTTAAGGACATTGTTCCAGGAGCCGGTGCCACAGATCCAGAGCTACAGGATCTCCATGTCACGGGGCAACAACAGGATATCCGAGAGGAGCCCCAGTGAAGACGTAGTCCTGAGAGAGAAGCCAAAGCCAGAAGTCTGAGAATCTGCAAGCAAAGAAGTGTGGATAAAACGGTACACTACGGGGCACATTGTCATACACTACAGCTTCCTCGACAAGATTTCCCCCTTTTCCTTTCTCTTCTTTGGAGAGGTTGCAAGGGCGCAGGATGGGTACGAAGGGATGGGAGATGAGTGGAACTGGGGTGCATGATGTAAAATTTATGAAGAGTCAATAAAAAGTACAACAGAACAAGACGAAACCAAACGCTCTTCCCAGCACCCACATGATGACTCAGACATCTCTAACTCCAGTTCCCCCTCTGGCCTGTGCAGGCAAAACTCTTATGACCATGAAAATAAATAAATTTAAGAGACTATGAAATGAATGCAAAAACATGTCACACACAACACTCTCCCACAACTCTGAAGAAAGATTATGCACATTCCCTTTTACCCCAGAAGAAGGCGTGTTCCCATCAGCGTTTCAGCGCCAATAAGAAACATACTCAGTTCTAAGAAGGTAAAAGTTCTAAGAGCAAGCATTTCTCATGTACCAGGCGACACACTAAGAATGCAAAAAAAAAAAATCAGTTTGTTTCTGCTTGACGGTAACTGCAGGCCTATGTGAACATGTGTGCATACTGATGTACATGCATGAAGGCATGTGCGTGTATATACACATGCTGTGCAAAGGTCTCACTAAATAATAGCCCTGATCATCTGCAAAGATCTCTGCTCTTTTTATTACTAAAAAGTGGCAACAAAATCCAGTTACAGGTCAGACATGTATCTTAAGAGTTGGAGGTAAGCGTTCAGCGAGCACGTGTAGTGTGTGGGAAGGAGGGAGAGGACAGACAAGTGAGATGGGCATGATAACAAATGCCTGTAATCCCAGAACTATACAGCTACCAGGAGGCTAACAAGAGATTTGCAAGTTCAAGGCCCACCTCGGCTACATGGTAAGATGATGTATGAAAAAACAAACAGCAACATAACACATTTCATTTAAAAGCCCTCTAAACACATCTCTCTGTCCCAGGTGGGTTGCCTTCAGGGCTACAGCAGCAGAAGGCAGAGCTGCAGCGCCCCCCCCCCCCCCCCCCCCCAGTTACTAATGTAACCTGGAGAAATGAAAACGGCCAGGGTGTTGTAAACAAGGGACTCATCCAAAATGGTTTCCTCTCTAGCCTGTTGATCTGACCTGAGGCATTTAATACTATGTGCTACTTAAGTAATGATTTCTTGTCTGATGGGACAGGCTGTTCTTTTGTAGCCTGGCTGGTTGGCTGCCCACGTGAATTAATTAGTATTCATGAGCATGTATCACAGCCAGGCTTTCAGCAAAGCTCCTTATCTGTGCTCCTGACTCCTATGTGGTATTTCTGGAGTCAATCTGCTGCTGCTCTTAAAATGAAGTGGAACAGGCTGCTATACCCAACTGTTATTTATAGACAAGTCTGAAAAAAATGCCTGAAGCCCAGATCACTGTTAGGATGCCAGTCTTAGTCCCGATGACCTTACCTGATGTAAGAGAAGCCAGCCAACTCTTTGTTATGTAACAAAGGACAAATTTATGCTCTGGCTTAGTTCAGTCACCTCTAGCAGGTGCTCTCTGTGTCCAATTCCCACAACCAAACAAGAGAGCGTTGAGGACACTTGCACATCTTTCTAAACTCTGAACGTAACTGTTTTAACTAACATACTGTTGCCTACCTGTTAAGAACATCTCACACTACTTTGCCATTTGTAAGGCCTTTTCACATTTCCTGTTTAAATAGGTGCTTAGTAGTGTGTACCAGGCACTGTACTCAACACTTGACGTAGCTTATGGGATCTCAAACTCAAGTGATATCAGTGCGCTTTATTTTATAGGAGGAACACTTCCCCCAAAGGCCACAAAGCCTTAAGAGCTGAGTATGATTCAAACCTAGGTTGCCTCTTTTGGACGCCCAACTTCTCAAATGTAGGCCAGAGGTCAAACTCAGGTGCTCCGTGCACACATCCAGCTAGTTTTTCAAGACATGTTCTCTCATGAGGATCTCATTGAGCAGGCTAAGCTTGGCCAGCAGTGAGCTCCAGGGATCTTCCCACCTCTGCCTCCCCAGCGCATGCCACCACACCCATTTGATTTTTGTTGTAGTTGTTTTGGGCTTATTTTTGGCATGGGTCCTGGAGACCAAACATGTCTTCATGCTTGTCTGGCAAGCACTTACCTACTGAGCTTTCTCCCCAACCTGGAAAGCAAACTCTTATCCATTCAGTGCACCACAGCTTCCCTGTTCTTGTGTCCTTTAAAATCATCCCTAGTTTAAGTGACGCTAGCTGACATAATTGAAAATCTTGGCAGGTAGTGACACCAGGACTCAGAGCCAAGCTGGTGCTGCTGGTATTGGTCTGTCGCCCTCCTCTGCCTTCAGTTTAGTCACCAACACTGACAGGAGACAGACAAGGCTGCCCAAGGGCCACAGGAAGAGAGAGTTGCTGGTTCACATTTCCACTCAGTGAAGAGGAAAGTGGAGGAAAGTATACGTCTAATTGCTAGGAAAAGTTACGTTGGGTTGTTACAGCAGCTGGGTAACATGTATTAGGAGGCAAAGAGTTCAAACAAAGTCAGACTGAAAAACAGCAAGTGCTAAACACCTGCGAAACCCTGGGGCCTAGTATTTGAAAGACAATGCAAGCCATGAAAACAAATGGCAAAAACCTCTTCTGTAAGAGAGCAGGGTAACAGAAAGAACAAAAGGATACTCTTGATACTAAATGTACTAGAAAGAAATTTCCCTGTGCTTCAAAGAAAACTACTCTGCTGTGGTTATACGGTGCATATTTATAAAGCCAGATTTTATAATCAAAAACCATGAATAAGTCTAAAAACAAAACAAAACAAAAAAAAAAAAAAAAACCAAACAATCAATAACTTACAACAATTGCTTTTGAAAATCCTTCTTTAAAAGGAATTAAACGTCCCAAGCCTGGAATGAGACTGAAATTATTTATACCCCCAATTCAGGTGGTGAAAGCAAGTGGTGTGGGACTTCCCCACTTCTCCCCCATGGGCTCTCAGCATCACGCACGCACAGCTCTCGCGTGCTTCTCTGCTTCTCTTCCTGACTGTTCTCAGCTCAGCACATCACTGTCCCAAGTATTTGTACCTGGAAGTCAGGTGGCTTTTAAAGAGAAAGCAGAATAAAGGTGATGTCACCTCATGCCTGTATCGTATACCCAGAGCCCTTGTTACATCTTGTTACAGACCAGAGTGTGAGTCACAGAGGCTGTCTACATGAAACTCCATTTCAAAATCAAAACTCTAGACCACCATGATGGCGCCCCACCTATAATCCCAGGGCTTGGGAGGCAGATGCTGGTGGATTGCTCAGAATGTGAGGCTACACAGTGAGACTCTGTCTTAAACAAACAAACAGACAAACACAAAACTCATGATGAGTTTGTTACATAAAATTAAAAATCCACTAATGTTAACTGGACATACAAAGTTATTAAAACATATAAAGATATTTTTACAATTTCCTGTAACACCATGCACATGACTGAATTTTGTAAGCACATGAAATAAATTAGTATGCCTAATAAAATTTAACCTCTCAAGATGATTATGTAGCTTAAAGAAATGAGAGCTCCTACAGTGTAAAATTACTGTTTGTAAAAGGGAGAAAATGAAAATGGAATAGCTCTAAGAGGAATGATAATGTAGACATGGCTATTTTCTCAAATATAAGAATTACAGAGATAGACGGTCAAGATGAAAATCAAATATTCAGAAATTAGAAATTGACGACCTATAAAAAAATTCCAAAATTTTATGAGTTGTGTGTCACAGATAAGCTGGAGGTGGTTATCAAGTAGGAGATTGCTTTTCCATGGCAGTTAGGAAGTGAGTCTGGGTACTTTGGGGAAAATGTGCAGCAGCTCATGAGCTCAATGTCACCGAGGACAACCCCACTAACTCCTACAGCCTATCCGAGCCTCTGTCAGGAGCAGAACTCAGGCTTGGTGACGTAAAGGTTCAAGGAGCAAAACCAGCATCCTTAGAACTCAAACCAATAGCAGCACAGAAAGCAAACAACCAAGGGCTCTGCATATAAGAATACAGGCAGGAAGTGACATCATAAAACAGGGTCCCATCATGTCCCAACATGCACCAAACACACAAAGGACAGGCAGACTTAGGACAGTGCAGAAAGATGAAACCTTGCAAGGGGGGCCCTGAGCATATTCTATGGGATGGATCAATGACCCCGCCTCTGAGATGATAAGAATAAAGGGAATTGTAAGTTACTCATAGATAACTGAGGCTTCACAGTTTTATTCCAGGACTGTTCGTTGAGGGATGGTGTCTGATCACAAAGTGTGTGGGACTCGGCATATTTGGGTAAGCACATGTATGTTCGGAAAGCCCTGCCTCGATCCTAGGTACTTTGTCTACAGCTCTTTACCTCTATGGGGTGCTGGATCCTGATCTCTGCTTCCCATCCGAGCTCTTAGCCTGTTTAACCCGTGTCTGCTTTGTATCTGGTTGGATGCTCAAGGCCAAAGGGAACCTACAGTACCTTCTTCTCTACTTTGCAAAAACTCTTCCTTAACACACAGAGTGTGCAACAAGGAGATAAAGCCAGGTTCCAACGATCTGAATGAGGCAACAAGGGTTCTCCCCATTGCACAAAACAGCGTATGTTTCTAACTGTAACACAGCTATGCTTGCGCATCTGCCCAACGGCAGCACAATTAAAAACAGGTCCATCACATTGACACAGTTTCTGTAAGTGTTCAGCGCCTGTCACGCTGCAGATAACAGAAAAGCACTTAGCAGTGGCTACAGGCAATTTTCCTTAATACCTGTAAATCTTTCTACAGCCCCCTCCACCCAGCTATCAAAGTGAGCTCAATGACAAATCAGTTAAAGTAATTGCTTTTAGAAACTTGCAAGATTTAGATAAAAAGCAAGCCACAGACAACATCTCTTCAGTCTTCCTTCTGAAGACATAAAACTGTCACTCATCCTCTGCCAATCTGTTTGCCAGGCTAGCCCAAAGCCATCACCCTCACTTAACTCTACCCATCCCGTTCTGGCTCCAGGAGGCTGACCTCTGTAGAAAAGCAGAGGTCTGCGCCTTAGCTGTGCCCTTGCTCTCTGGCCTCCTGCAAAGGAAACTGGAGGATGGAGGAGAGAACCGGAAGCCAGATGCTCCACCTTCCTCCCTGTCCCCAGACAGGCCAGCAGTCTCTTTTCCTGCTCCAGGACTCTGCAGTTCTGCTCAGAGTCCCCAGACTCTCAGTTACACCTCATTGGCTGTCATGTCACTGTGTCCTCACAAGCAATCCTTCATGCAGATGTAAGATGAGGACCCAGTTGCTGGCCACCCTGTGGTCCTACACTGGTCACTTACATGCACCGTGTGGACCAGGTCAGCTGCCAGGCACTGCTTCAGCTTCTCATCGCTGCCGGTTCCGTGCAGCACCAAGTCAGGCAGATACGTGGAGCAGTAACCTGCCAGAA
Organism: Micromys minutus; assembly: GCF_963924665.1. Classification (NCBI taxonomy): domain Eukaryota; kingdom Metazoa; phylum Chordata; class Mammalia; order Rodentia; family Muridae; genus Micromys; species Micromys minutus. The sequence goes on from NC_137973.1 coordinate 16,741,660, forward strand.
GCGAGCGGCCAAAATTTCTAACATTTGGCTTGCTGGTACTCTGAGACCTAAAACAACATTTGAAATATTAAGTACATAGCCTCAAGAAGCACAAACTGTTTATAGCACAATGGAAGAAAAACCTCCAATGATACAAGAAAATATCGTTTCCCTGTGGTTCTTATCAGGGTCTTCTAGTGAGAAGACCGTAAGTGTGACAAAAGGGGGGAGTTCGAAAAAAAGAGGTTAATTCTTTATTAAAATGGAAGCCTGAAAAAAAAAAACATACTATTTCCATGGCTAGTTAAAATTTCATTCTTAAGCCAGATGTGGAGGTGCCTATCCTTAGTTTAAGGCTAGCCTAGGCTACATAGTTAGACTTGTTAGTCCATGTAGACTTGTTAGGATCGTATTCTTATACATTACACTGAACATGCACCATCCAGTCTCTGTCAGAAGGATGAAGCTGAGGAATCAGTGCCAACAGTATGGCTTTATGAATCTGACCTATCTGCAGACAGCAGTAACCACCACAGTGAAGAACAGAAGTTATCTTTTAATTGAAACGTTCGGTCCTGAGCGGCAGGGGGGAGCCTCAGTGAGGTGATCTATCATCACCTTAGAAGCAAGACATCCACAGCCAGCCATACACATTACACAGACATGAGACATGAGGGAACGCTCTCCCTGCAAGCATGACCACTGTGGCTCTTCACTTGCCCAAGCGTTTCTGCAAAGGCAACCACCCATCCTTTGTCCAAGCACTTAGCTGCACCAAGAGGGTAAGCATCCTTGAAGATCAGGCAGGCTGGAAAGCCCTGAACGCAGGCGGTGATACCTCTAATACTTAAGAGAAAAACATGTGATCCGCGGACAGCGATCATGAGTGGCTAGCACGGTCACAGCGTCAGGCTGCGGACAGACCCCAGTTCCCTGTGCAGTGTTACCTTGGCAGAGGCAGCTCCACTTCAAAGGACCCATCAGTCCTGTCACAGCTGTGACCTAGTTCTAGCAGGGCTAAAACACACGCTTCATCGTCACTGTCTCCAAGAGCACTATCCAAGCTTTCATTCCTGGGAATGTCTCCTTCGCTCCTGTAGCTCGCCTTACCACCGGCATCCCCATAGGGGACATCTGCAGCAATCAGCAGGCCACCCTGCTGTCTACATCTGTTTGGAACAGGCTCCAATGAAGGTCCTTTGTCACCTTTCAATTGCACATCTCTAGTCTGTTCTGGCAGTCTCTGGCCACTTCCTGTTGCACAAGTGGTAGGCGGAAGGGGGCCGTCAACTCGGCTAAGTTGTCCCACAGCAGGTGCCATGTTGGCTCGGAGGCCTCTGTCCTCAGAGACACCTTCTCCCCCTGAAGAGTGGTCCTGAGGCGCGAAGTCTCTTTGAAGGTCAGCTTTGAAGGAGCACCCAGAGCCCTGCTGGTCTTGAGTCAGGCCCGTGTCCATGCTAGACCTGGCAGAGGCACTGGCCCCATGAAAATGTCCACAGACCTGTAACCGCTCCTCCATTCTTTTGGTGCAGCTTTCAAAGCCAGACTCTGGAGAGATGGAACTCCCAATGTGGAAAGTGACTTTCTCTACAGGAGGATCCTCCTGGGAATGTCTCTCAGGGCAGGGCCAGGCTGCTGACCGCTCTGCTCGTTTCTTTAGCATCTCCCCATGCAGCTCTGCATGCAAAGTCTGTTGGTCCACCCTTCTGCTTACCCTGGGTACCTCACAGCTGGGAGGTCTTGAAGAACAATTCTGGGCTGCCTCTTGGTCATTCTGTTTGTCCTCACAGAATGTGCCTTGAGGTGTCCATGAACTGCCAGGTTCTGCTTCTTGGAACCCCACGCTAACAGCCTCAGAATTCTGCTCTGGCCTCTTGCATCTGTTTTCAGGTTTGTGACCCAGTTCACTAGTATTGATGCCTTCTGGGAGCTCAGCTACTACTGGAGGCTCAGGGCTCCTCCTCTCAGGTGCCCCTGGTGGCAGGACTGGCGGTACCAGAGCAGGCTCATTGCTCACCGTAACAACCACATACTCGGACTCTTCCACCTCTCCTTTCTCCAAGGCGGTTACGATCTTGCTCCCATTTATAACCTGGTCATCCTCACTATGATTCCCACTCCAGGTCAGTTGATTCTCTTGCAGTTCAGAGCAACGGAGAAAGTAGGTCAGCACATAAAGAATGCGCTGGACCAAATCCTTCTGCTTCCCAATTACCACGGTGCGAGTCAGTCTCACTGGAGAGCCTATAGCTCCATAAAGATCACCTGCAGGGCAAAGATGACAGAAGACCCTCTGGTGTTAGCACGCATGGATATGTCTGCCCTTTACAAGGATAAAATGGCTAAGTTGATTCCCAGCCTCCAACTACTGTTTGACACACAGGAGTTTCTAGGAATGGCCATGTTCCAGTTCCCCTGAGATAACACCGGTGCAGCCCAGCATCCAGCTGGGCACAGCAGCCGCTCTATTGGATATGCAAGCCCTTCATTATGTTCACATGCTGGCCCATGGAAGGTTGAAGCCACTGCTTTGCATAAATGACCAGATGAAGTATGACACACTTGGACGGGGAGGACTGAAGAGAGTGCTCAGTGGTTAAGAGCATGTGCTGTGCTCTGCTGAGGATCCAAGTTCAACCTTCAGCACCCATGTTCCCATTGGGCAAGGATTCTTACAACTGTCTGTAACTCTGAATAGACCATCTTCTGATCTCCTCAGATACCTGCGCTAGCATGTACACACTTCCACACAGACACACAAGCACATACACATAACTAAAAATCAAGAAAATCCCAGGACAGTAACCCTTAAAGGGTAAATGCAAATTCAAGGATTTAAAAACTGATAAGAAGTAAATAAATTAAAAACACTTAATGAGGTTAGTATGTATAGGATTCTCATAGTACAGTGATTGACTCTAAGTGGACTCAGTTTAATTTATAAGAAAAAAATTACCTAGTCATGAATAATGAACCTGGAATTTTTCTTTATTTTATATAATATAAAAATTCTACAGGAGACAAAATGTTGTCTTAGTTATGTTCTGATAAGTTGGTTAAAATGGGCCGATTGGCCAGCTCTGTGTTCAGTGTGAAAGATGAAAGGTTACAGAAGTACTTCGATAGTGCTCACAGAACACACTGACATAAAGGGTTAAAAGGGAAGGTTAAACTGGGGGTGGGGAAACCAAGGGCAGGGTAGAGAGGGAGACAGGCAGAGATAATTAAAGACCTTTTAAAAAGTCCTATAAAGATCACAGACTGTAGAAGCTTAGACACACACACTCAAATACACGAATTAGAACAGGGTTACCTACCATAGGGCAATAGTGTTCCTATCAGATACCACAAGCTATCAAATGGGCTATTTCTTTTAGAGTTGTTGGCTGTTGAGATCCTATAGACCCTACCCCTGCCTCCCCAAACATTACAGGCCATTGCCAATACTGTTAGTTACTCTCTAGAATTTCAGAGTAAGATGCTATTGCTAAAGACACCATGTAGAGAACATAGCTGGTACTTACCTGAGGCTACAGCCTTAGCTGACTAGCTTTTACAGTGCTGGAAGGTACTATGCATGCTAGAGGGGATGAGCTACAAAGAGACCTACCCTGGTAAAACATGGCTTCTGGTGTAACAGTGGCACAATTACTATGGGAGAAACCAGTCACTCTTAGCTTGAAGTTAAGTCGTATTCCACAAGATACAACTCATATTCAGCATAATTATGAAGCCAAGAACCTAGTCTGTACAGGTCACAGGCTGTGGAGAAAACATGCTACTGTGATTCTGCTAAATGGGCACAGTGCTAATGATTTACAGTTGCTCCCATAGATCTGAGAAGCTTCTATTTATTGCAAATGGTTATTAGCATGGAGACCCACAACTGACCAAGGTTCAGAAGGCAAGAGATGGCAAAAATGTTCAACCCTAAGCAGAATACATATACTGTACCCTCTTCTCAAGGATCACTGTAGAAGAGGGAACAGGACGAACGTAAGAGCCAGAGGCAGTGGACACAGTGGGGCAGGCAGCTGCACAGATAAACTCACAGCAGTCTTGACAAACCAGATTCCAGTTTAATGATGAAAGTTAGGTATGAAGTCCCGCCCTAGCTATGGAACTATGGGAAGAGACAAATTAGCTACTGGGAAGAGACAATTTTCTACTAGTATTGTCCCTGGTAAGCCAACCAACCATACTCCAGGGCAACACCATACGCAAAAAAAAAAAAAAAAAAAAAAAGCCTAATAATAGGCAATACAAATTGATCTTCATGGGCTTAAAAAATAAAATTAAAAAGGATACAAGGTCAGGTGTGGAAGGGGGTGGATCTGGAAGCACTGGTGGAGGGAAGGTGAATATGATCTAAACATGCAAAACTCTCAGAGAGTTTAAAAGTACTGTTACCTAACTACTAAGTCATCAAGCTCAATCATTTGATTATATTTGCTAAGATAGACAGCCAATGTTTACTGACTGGGTATGCACTTAGTTTACTTAGGTAAGCTAAGATCTTAAAGACTATATCCTTATACAATCGAGCCAGAGTCAGAAATGATTTAAAAAAATTAACCAGAAGGTTGAAAGCCACCAACGCTGAAAGGCGTGTTGCATGTATAAGGGGCAATGCTCAGTGACGGTTACAAAGAATGCAGGAAGCCAAGACTCAGCTGAGGAATGCGTCCACAGAGAAGCAGGAAGCCACAGGTTAGAGACAACTAAAATTAGTGGACTGAGGTCGAGAGAGACTGTGAGAACAAGCAGGAAGTTTTCTCTCTAGGGAACCATAAGGAAGTTTGTCCTCCACAGTTTTCCCTAGTACACAGCTTCCAAGAACAGTTAAAGAGAGACAGAAATCATAATAAACAATTTTCTCTATACAAGGACAGGACTGAAGGCTAAGGGAGCCTTAGCCTCTAAGAAGTCATCCTTGACTTCAAAGTCAAAGCTCAGAAGTGTGGTGAGATGCTATGGTTTGGCTTGAGAAAACTGCCCTCAGCACAGGCTAATGCCAGGCCTTCTTTCTGATGCTGTTTCCCCAAGCTTCAGTCTATCAGTCCCTTCAGAGTTCGTGGGTGTTTCTGTGACAGCAGCCTCGGTATGCTACCACATACACACTGGCCCTGGTGTGTGGGCCTATGATCCCAGCTACTAAGAAAGCTGAGAAAAGGATCAGTTAAGACCAGCACAGGCTATACAGTGAGTTCAAGGCCAGCCTAGACTACATACAGTGACTCTGTCAAGTATCAAACAAACAAACACTTCCCACCCCTAAAAAAATACACATATGTAAAAAATTTACCAGATGGCTTGAACCTTATATATTTTAAGTTTATTTTCTAAGTGTTGGAGCAGCATAGTCTATAACTTTTCATGTAAACAGGGCTTCACCAATCATAAAGAAGGGTCATTTGTGTAGGCAGCCCACAGCAGCAAAACTAGAAAAGGGGCACAAAGTTCCTTATGTAGGGGAAGGGTTCAAAATCTTCCATAGAAATGGAAAATGGGGAGTCTTTAGAGAAAGAACATACTGTATTTGTAAACAAAAAAGATAAAAAGGGAAACCCTGCTGAGTAAAGCTTGGGAAAGTAACTCAGCAAGAGCCTGAGGACCTAGGTTCACTTCTCAGTGCCCACAGGAAGCCAGGTATAGCCAGCCACACGCACTTGTACCCAAACTGCTGAGGAACAGTTAAGCAATTCCAGGTTTGGTGATGAGAAAGCCCTTCTCAAGGGAACAAGGCAGAGAGCAACAGTACTGACATGGTTGTATGCACCTGAACAGATCTGTGTACTCACACACACACACACACACACACATACACACACACACACACACCTGAATGAAAGGTCATGGTAAAGGTCAGGTAAAACTAGATGACTGCTACTATCAAAATCAAGGTGGGCAACATTTTCTATAGTTATAGGAGGGGAAAGAGATGTATGCTTTCTTGTCGGATTAGATTTACAAGTATTTATTACTTTTTATTTCTGGCCAGAAAACAACTAATTGTTGCAAACAAAAGATAATGCTCTGAAACATATCTTCCTGAAGAGTTTTTTTTTTTTTTTTTTTTTTCCCTTGTCTATACAATGCAGACCTCACAAGTGTCTTAAATATAAGAAGTACCATGCTAGTGATAGCCAAGTCTGATTTCATTTAATCCTTAGACTCTGATAAAGAGCAGACCTCATCAGGGTGGAGAAAACAAGAGGCATGCTTAAAACAGGTCAAGTGGAATTACGTGTTCTGAGGAGGAGGACAGAGAACTGAAGAATGAGGTACACAGCCCTGTGCATGGTGATATGCACACAGTAGGGATTCTGGGAAGAGGAGGGGAGAGTCTGGAGCAGAAGTAGATTTTAAAACAGGATTCCTCAGAACCTAAACTTCATGAGTGACATAGGGTCTATTCATCCAAGAAGGTCAATGAACTCCAACTACGAAACTCCAAGGAAAACCCAAGTAAAAGTAAAAGACACCCTAAAGCTGACCTGCCAAAAGCCAAAGGAAAAAAGGGCACCTTGAAGACAGCAGGAGACAACTCACCACAAGCACAGGCTTCTCACCTACAGCACATCCTAAAACTCCCATTTTACAGAACCTGTGTGCAAGTCCTTCGGTTTCTACCCTAGTATCCTGTTTACGTGCTTTTCCAACCCACTAATGGCTTCCACAGGCCACTGGTGGGTGGCATCCCTAATGCGGAAATCCTTGTGCATGATGCCCGTGGTGGCAAAAGCACCCTGCACTCCTAGGAGCAACTGCTTGAGTGTGAAGAGAGACTGCAGCTGAGCGTCTGTTCAGAGGGCTGAGATACCACACAGGTGAGAACAGAAGTGTACACTGTCCTGATAGGCCCTCAGTAACACGATGAAATCACCCACGACAAAACCATTTTTATTAGTTAGGAAACTAAATTAAAATCACATCTGCATTGCTGTTAGTCCCTAGAGCTTACAGTTTCCTGCCTCCCATGTCACACAGAACATAACTGTAATTTAAGTGCATTCTGCCTAGCCACGGAAATGGTTCTCACCAGTTGTGACAATGGAGACTCAGTCGCTCAAGTCTTTATAAGGCTGTCTCTGTGCAAGGCTTCATTCCCTCCCTAAACTATTCCGACCCACACCCAGTCCCCAGAGGGACTTCTGAGGAAGAGAGCTGAAGGCCTTCAGGGGCGTATGATCTCCAATGAAAAGCAACAAGCAAGCCCACAGGAAGGGATTTTTGCCTTATTATGCTGAACACAAGGAGTCAGTGGCTCCGAGTTAGCTCAATCCCCGCAGGAGAAGCATCCTGATGTCTAAATGCACTTTTCTAATTAAATGCATGCTGCTTAATTACCACTGTTTGAAAATCAACTCTGTAGCAGGACACACTGTATTTCCTTAATGTCCAGCCTATTTCCCTCCAGCAGTAAATACCACACTTTCAAAAATTATCTTCCTCAAATGAGAACAGCAGCATGTTCTTGGGGCTCCTCAACCCTGAGTGAGGAGGCGGGCTGGGGACTGTCGGCTGTACCAAGTATCAAAATATGAAGAAGCACTGTCTTTTTTTTTTTGAGTCTTGGTTAAATAGCCCAGACTAGCCTACCTTAATCCTCCTGCCTCAGCCTCCTAAGACCTAGGATTAGTCATGTGTAGTCAGTCGTTTCCAGTCTAACACGGTTTTACTATCCACAGATTAATTCATTAAAGACGCGCCTGTTACCCGATGAGGCACAAGGACAAGCAAGTACTTTTACTGCTATAAAATAAGGGCAGCTGTGACAGGAAGGAGTGTGTGTACAGGGCACTAACAACACGGCTGGTGTTGTGGTATCAGCGTTCATTGCAGCTTCTGAAACACTTTAGGCCACAGTGCTTTCCCCCAGCCCACTGCTTTCCCTGGCAATGACCCTTTGAAGATTCCTGCAAGAAGATTCCTTCTCTCTCTATAAATGCTCCATGATGTAGTTTCAGGAGCAGCATCCAGAGCAATGGTGTTTGGTGCAAGTGACTGCCTGTCACAGCAAACACAAGTCCCAACCCCAACCCAGGTCAAGTGTGGAGTGCTTATCTGGCCACACACAAAGTCCCAGGTTCTACTGTTAGCATACAAAAAGAAGAGGCACGGGAATGCTAAGTGACTACCTTCAGAAACAAAGGGAACAGAAGCCTCTGGCTCCCACACCCCATGCACACTCTAATCCAAGTACTAGGGTGGGGTCAAAAGACTGGAGGAAGGAGCTACCAGGCAGCTAACTATGGAGGCCTCAACTCTTGAGTTCCAGCACACGGGTGGGACAGAATGTCATGTGATCATACCGTGTCACTCTAATGCTTGCTGAGAACAAGGCCTCATAAACCCAGATATGTAACCCCAGGCCCACCCGCGCAGTGTTAGATTACTATACCATGCCTACTCATATATGGGGTGAGGAAGTAAGACCACCATCAATGCAAGGACCAAGTGACAGATAAGACATCAGATCTATGGTGCAGTCACAGCGGTGGTAGATGGAAGTGTGACACTTTCTCCTGCTCTTCTCTCCCCAGCCACTCACTCCTTTTCTTGCTCCTCTTCCCACTGATATTCGGAGACAGTTCGATGGTTGCAACTCTAGGAAGACAGGGGTTGTACTAGCATCTAGCGAATGGAGGTCAGGTATATTGCTGAGTGACCTGTAAGATATGAGACAGCCCTCCCCTGCCCTATCACAACTTGACCACAAAAAATGATCTTCCCAAACAGTCAGTAGTTAAAGAAACCGTAACAGGGTGAACAGACTTTGTGGGTGTGGAGAACTCAGTTTCCCTATTAAGTCTCAAAAGAGCAGAACAAAGCAGCCAGCAATGGAAAGGGACTAGAGGAGCCTGTCAGTTCAGATCTGTGGGCCTATCTTATTCCTCCAAGAGACGATCTTTAAGAGACTTGGTTAGAAAGCCAGTACAAGCGAGTTCCCAGAATATTTCTTTTCCTATTTAACACATTCTCTGAAGAGTCAAATAGGTACTAACCCAGCTGTGCCCAGAGAGGATTATATGGATGTGTTTTGGCCAGCATGTTCACGGACTGAGAGGTACGCTTCTCCGAGAAGGCTTTAATGGGAGGGTGGTCAACAGGCATGACAGTTGGTACCCAGGCCAGGTGGTAAGTTAACACTGCAGTCAGTAAGGCAGCAAAAAACCTGGGGAAAACAGACAAGAGCATACCCAGATTAGTCAAATACAGGGCAAGGCATGTCCCGTGCAGAACACACACTGGCTCAGGAGTGATCCACAAGTCCCAAGAGGGTTATACTCACTGGTTCTTGTTGACTTGTTCAATCAGAAGTATAAATTCCTTGAGAAAGCGCTGGCAGAGTTGGTTTTTTTCCAAGGTGTTCGACATCATGGTAAGCCATACCGGTTCAGCTATCCTTGGAACAGAGTATAAGTTCCAGATAGTCCCTCTACAGGAGAGAGAAGGGACAAACTGTAATAAATAGTTGTTGTGGGTATCTTAGTGTCGAAGAACAAAGTTGAACACTGTGATTTGGATCTATATAATCCTTATGAAATTTTAAAATAAATGAATACAGGTTGGGAAACTATACTTTGCACAAATCTGAGTGCTACCATCTTTATTGGAATCCAGGAATGTTCATTTATTTACAGATTATGAGTGCTTCTGCAAGACAATGGCAAAGTTACGTGGCAGTGTAGAAACCCTTAAGAGAAAAAGCACACCATCCCTAACATTAAAGCATCCATTAAAAAGAAAAAGTACTCAGCTCTGGGCTAGATCCCAAATGCACACACACCCACACACACACACCCACACACAAATAATAAAAGGGGTTAAAAAATTCAATGTCCCTTTTCAGAATTTATAATCATGTTTAAATTTTATTTTAAATTTTATACATAAAAACTTTAAAACTGTATAGGTTTCTAGGGTATCATACAGTCACTTTTAGATGCTATTTATTTTGCTTCTGTGGTCCCAAGAATCAAATCCTGGTCTTTTTGCATGCTAGACAAGTACTCACTCACTGGGTAACAATCTCAGCTCCACAGCATCGGCAGAGAAAGACAGAGCAGGAGCTGGGTGTACCAGTCATCGGAGCACTTCAGAGACAGGCAGGACAACTCTGAGTACGAGGCAGCCACAGCCACATAGGAACTCTATTTAGAATTAGGTGGCATGGGACACACACAGAATGCAGGACAGAGAAGGCACATGCTATGTTGAAAATGAGATTGCTAGGTGACTCAACTCTACTGATTTCTGGTTAATGCGCTGGCTTTCTACATCAAACGCCCATCTTGTTTTACATAAGAAGCTACACAATGGCTCTCCCTCACTAACATATGCCAACTTCTATGGCAGACACACATATTTAGTGGTAAGGCAAGGAATGGGATCCAGGCACGGCAGGCTCTGTTATAAGCTACAGGGCTCAAATGTGTTTTTCCAGGTGTGAAAACTTACTCAGACTCTCCACGGGATAAGAAGGAAATTCAGCCCCGAATGAATGAATAACACAGGTCTCTCCCAAATCTAGACGGAGCAGACATACTCAGACTAGACTAAGCAGCTGTGTACCTGAAGGGATCAGGACAGAGCACAACCTACCTTGGCAAAAACAGAACACAAAAAACCTCACACTTCCAAAAGTAGGATTTACTGAGTTAAGAAGTTATGACTCCATGACTGGACGCAGCGCAGCGATCAAAAGATGTTGGGGATGCCATCCTCAGTGAATAAATCTACATCACATATCCCCAGGAGCATTATGGAAGAGGGAACAGAAAGACTGCAAGTGCCAAATACCAGAAACAGTGACACAGTTTCTTCTAGAAATGGCTGCGTACACAAGAGCCGAACAGCAGCAGCACACATGGACATATCAACTCTAAAGAGAAAGCTCATCCTGGGGTCCCACCCTGCACTAAAATCTACAGGCAGCTAGTGTTACCGAGAGAGGAGACTCAGTTTCCTCTTTTAGCGATAAGTCTCCTTACTGCTTGTCCACTGCAGAGTGGTCATCCCTGAAAGCGATTATACAAAACAAACTCAGCAAGCTGTGCTTTTACATCTGTGCATGGACCTATCAATGTATGCGTGTAAGGGCGGGAAAAAGACACGAGAGGGGGTTTAAAGAGGGTGTCTGGGAGGAATCAAAGTGATATTCTATTTCAACTAAAAATGTATCTATAAAAACAGTAGCAGTGAAGATGATTAAAGTAGCAAGGTCTAGGATTTACCTACAAAATTCATGTCTCAACTGGGTGTGGTGGCACACACCTTTAATCTCAGCATTTGGGAGGCAGAAGCAGGTGGGTCTGAGTTCAAGACCAGCTTGCTCTATTACTGAGTTCCAGGAAAGCCAGGGCTATGCACTGAAACTGTGTTTTGAAAACAAACCAACTAACTAACTAACAAACAAACAAGCCAGCCAAAATAAAACAGAATTCATATCTCTAAATACTAGTACATTATTTTGTCTGCTTCTGGAAGGGCTCACTGACAAAGTTGAGTATAAAACTGTTCGATATGGTTTTCACCTCTGAAAGATTAGTCCTGTGATTAGATTAGCATCCAGACTCTCAGGCACAAATCAGCTTTGAATAGGACCATAGTAGGACAACAAGCCGATCCAATGCTGCCATCAATGGAGAAAGCTTACTCAGCACTTTCCAGGCAGTCGTCAAATGACACAACCTAAACAGTTCCTTATCTGTAGCTGGAGGTCAGAAACAGTACTAATTTGCTTCAGGCAGCATTGAGCTCACCAGCAAAATATGTTCTAACATTCTAGGAACCGTATATTTTTTAAGCACTCAGCTATTTGGCACACTGCTTCACAATGAGATTCCATTCCCCGCTGAGAGACTGGCTCTAAGAAACCCAGATGAGCAGAGTGTGGGAAAACCCCACCTAACAGCATTTCACCCTGCTAACCACAGTCTACAGGCAGGGAGTAAAGAAAACGGGGCTATTCGATGACTGGTGGGACCCTAGATCAGAGAAGGGGCATCAGACAATCACTGTCCAGACCAGGACGTGCACCACAGGCACGCATGTGCACCACAGGCACGCATGTGCACTACATGGGCACTACATGTGCCCAGGCAAGTGAGAGCTAGGATTCCATGACATGCACCTATTTTCTCCCTGCGCTCAGGACACCCCTGAACCCACGTTTTAACATTTGTACAAAGGGTAAAAAAGACTCTGCCTTCGAAGTCTACGGAACAGCAGCCATGTAAGATTATGGAACTGATTACAAGACATAATGATATTTCAGTTCATTCTGATGAAAACAATCTCATTAAACCAGATGTGGTAATGCACACCTTAATCCCAGCACTCAGGAGGCAGAGGCAGGAGGATCTCTATGACTTTGAAGCCAACTCAGTTCCAGGCCAGCCAGGACTACACAGTGAGACTCCATCTCATAATAAACACAAAACCAAACTGCAACACCCACCCCAAGAACACGACAAACAAAAAAACGAGTCCCACTAAGAACTGCCAGGCGCAGTGAGGATTACTCAAATGTTTACTTGCTCTGTTCTCAGGGGCAGAACACTACAATGACTAAAAATTGCCAGTGCCCCAATTCTTCTAATAGTCTCCTGGCAGCTGGTCACACACCTGCTCATCCCTTCCTGTTGGATTTTCAAACCCTGAACTGTACCTGAATTCTCCCAGTGCTTCCATCAGACGGCTCACGTAAAACTGGACACGAAGGCTCGATTCCGAGATCTTCCTACAGGAGATCATGGCCTTCATGGAAGAGAGTGAGCCACGTTACTCTCTAAGAAGAAATTCCTCTATGACTGACCTGCTGACTCATTAGTGAACAATGATACACTTAAAACCCTGATGGTAACGACATCCCCCCCCCCCCCATCAAAAAGAAGTAACCTTCTTTCCTAGAGCATCCTGGTCTCCATCTTTAAAAATCCTAAGGGACATTTTGCCAGGACATGTTTTGACCTCCTTATGGCAGACCATCCCCCCACATAATGTGCCATTTTAAACCACAAATCTCTCCCTATTTGCCAGTAGGTCACAATTGTATTGCCTTTCATTTCCTTATCTGTCTGGAATGGGTCCCGGAACCTTGCACCCCCATTCCTTACCTTTTCGATTGCACTCTTCAGCCTGTTCATGTGAGATTCAAACAGGGGGAAGTGGGAGAAAAAGAAGTCCTGGAAATCCCGCTGTGCGGCCTCTCTCTCACACAAGGAAAAGATGATGCTGATGGCGATTTTCTTCCGTCTAACTATGGCCGGGTTAGAGCTACATGTTTCTTCAGCCAAGCTAAATGTTTCATCAGTTGACCTGGAGGAAAATGAGATTTGAAAAGTGGCCATGTATCAGTGAGTCGCTGAGGGCAAACTGTTTTGCCATGGGATGATGCTCAGGACGCTTGTACGGAATAGTGAGGACTCAGCCGCCAGCCATCTACCTCAAACTCATTCTCCTGCTCCTTTATCATGAAAACCAAGAGGACATCTATCCACTTATCACATTTTACATCTTACACACTGCCACCTTACCATCCGAAGAACCTCAGATGAAAGCCAGTGGCAGTTTAAACACTTGATTCTCACCCTTTTGACTGCATTTAGAAAGAGCGGGAGACACCAGTTTAACCAAAATACAGGTTCTAGCTAGAGAGGTACTCATGGGGTCAATGTCTTTACTGCATTGCACAAGCCCAGTCAGCTGAGCTCCAGCTCTGAGACTCACCACAATCCCAGCATTCCCACTGTGAGGTGACAGGCAGGGACAGAAGAACTTGTGGTGGGGCACTCACAGGCAAGCTAGCCTAGCATATGACACAGGAGAAACAAGAGAAACCCTGCCTCAGCAAGGCGGAAGACAAGAACTGTCTCCTCAAAGTTGTCCTCTCATGCCTACAGGGCTCTGCCACATGTGTGCCCGAGACTCAGAAGACAGGTCCTGTGGAATATTTACGCTTCAACACTCACCGGAACCACCCCCAAGGCTATAAAAACCAGCAGATGAAGTGCTCAGATGAAGCCACGCGATTAACTGACCCAGCACTCTGGGCAATCTGCTACACAGAAAGGCTCAACTCTCTTCTGATACAGTCAAAGGACTGCTTCTGTAATAAGTGTTACAGAGCCAACAGATTCTTCATATACATCTCAGGAAGAATACAACAATGGTTTAGCCTGACTCTTATTTAAATGCTATGAAGAGTCAGGAGAGCTACCACGGTACCTACTACAGCAAGAGGGAAAAAGAGTTCTGTTCTACACCAAAGTAAAGGCCAGAGAGTATCCTGCAAATGAGTATAACCAGCCTGCCACACAGCAGCATGCGACACGTGTTTTCTTTGTCACCAACTGTACCATTTTTAGGGCTCTATTCACAGTCTGCAGTATCCTGTAAGTTTTAAACTATCTCTGGATTTTACTAACACACATACTCTTACTAACACTTACTAATACATCCAAAGCTGCATGGTTGGAAAAGCTAGGTTTAAAAGAAGGGAGATGAGCACTTTGCTCTAGGCTCTGAGGCATGTTTCTGCTCTCCGCATCCCTAAAGATCTGGGATGAGGGTGTGACTGATAAGAACTCCTGATCTGCAGGTATCATGAAAACACCAAATATCCTAACAAACCACCAACTTCTTTCTCTGAGAAATCTGCAGCTCTTAGTGACTAGAGAAGGCTTGGAGAATCATGCAGACTGTCACAAATTTTCACTCAGAAAATGACCTGATACTCGAAAAGGCTCCTACTCTTTGTTATAAGGCCCCTGTATTAAAAGCTTGTTCCTAGACACTAGTTTGTCTCTGTTCTGCTTATAAAAATTCTAGCTAGGTGTGGTGGTGTCCATCTGCAATCCCACCAGCTCAAGAGGCTGAGGTAGACAGGCTGAAGATACAGGTTTGAACTCGAGTTCAAGGACAGCTGGGATAATGAGACCCTGTTTTTTTGTTTTTTGTTTTTTTTTTAAGAATAACAAAGTATTCTCTGGTGTAATAATGCACAGCTTCTCTCTGCTCAATGTCCTATTTCTCCTCTTTCTCAAAAGTAAAGCACATGCATCATTCCATTCCTTTCACACTCAAACTGATCAACACGAGGCTATCTGACTCATCTCCTTCTCTACCCTCTAAACAACCGTCAGCTCAACTATCGTTTTTTAGTATAGCAGAGAGTGCCACCTGCTGAACTGCTGTAAAACTTTCCTAGGGGAACAGAGGCTAGATCTTCCTGTCTCTACTGTAAACATCTAAAGCCCTAGGATTTCACTCTGTAGTTCTGGGCCAACTATCCACAACGAAACAAATCAGGTCAGAGTATCCTAATTCTCTTTTAAGTATCATTCCACAACAGAGAATGCTTGAGAGTGTCTCAAAGAATCCAACTGTATAGTCAGATACCTTTTCATTCTCTCTTCAGGTTCAGGTACACTGCACAAGCCTTTTAAGTACAGAAACTGTTCCTACTCTCTCCCTATTACCTTCCCCCCTCTCTCTCCACTTGCTCAAGGCCATCCTCTACTTCTCTCTCTCTCTCTGCCCCTACTACCCTCTTAACTCCCTTCCCCATGCCCTGAAAAAACTATTTTATACTAAAAACAAAAAAAAACAAAAAAAAAAAAAACAAAAAAAAAAAAAAACAAAAACAAACAAACAAAAAAAAAAAAAAAAAAAAACAAACCCCACAGAAACCAAAGCAGTACTTGCCTGGGGACAGAAAGCTCTTGGGGAATGACTCTAGAGTTATAACCCAGGATGCCGGCTTTGCCAGTCTAGGCTCTTGGAAATCACCAGTGACCAGATGCTCACCCTGACTAGTTCACACTGTTGGATGCTGTGATGGATGCAGCACCAGAGGGAAGATCTGGAAGCACTCAGATCAGTCAGTGGGTTTTAACACACACACACACACACACACACACACACACACAGCTACACAGTTAAGTCTTCTCCATATAGAGAAATCAAACAGAGGAGGGAAGATAATCCATACCCTAGCACATGGCAGGGAGGCAGAAGGGCCATGAGCTCAGCTACCATGGACTATATAGCTAGACCCTATCTCAAAGAGAAAACGAATAAATGAAGTTGTGTTTTGTTACACTTAAGAATATACTGACATATATAAGTACCTCAAAATCATAATCACTCAAAGTAAAAACTATCACGTTTTAGTACATAAGGACAACTATAGTTGATATCAGAGCTGCTGAGCACAGTTCTTGTTGAGGTCAGAGTTGAACGTACACTGAACCTATGGAACAGATTAGTCTAAGAATGTCCCACTGGCAACTTTGTTCAATTTAATAACTAAAAGGCTTCCAAGGGGCGTGTCCTGGGGTCTGGCTCCTTTGGGATTTGGGTGGTTTAGGGGATGAGATGCCCGCGGCTCCCGTGCCCCCGCAGGCAGCAGAGCTATTGCTAGCTGGACACGATGGATACATAGGTGTCCTGTACCAGAAACGTGCCACCCAGCAGGATGAAGTGGCCTGAACTTGGAGGAGAGCTTAACTACATGTACCTCTCTTTAAGAAGATTCTACTTATTTATGTTAAAATTTAAATTTACTTCATGTTCTTATCATGTAGCCCTGGTGGGCTTGAAAGTTACTACATACACCAGGCTGTCCTCAAACTCATCCATCTCTGCTCCCTGAGTGGTAGAGTTGAAGGTGTATACCCCCGAGCAGGATAGGAAGGGTGTTTTTAATTACTGTAGACTTTCTTTCCAAGCAGAGAAGCTTTGGATGTCGGGGGCTCTGTTCTGGTGGCGGTGTGTACCTGTAACCGCAGCGCTCGGCCACGAGAGGCTGCGCTCCAGGTTCCAGGTCAGAGAATGGGAATGAACACAAAGACTCCATTTCCAGGCCACATGCTTCCTGAAAAGGAGGCATCAACAGCACAGGGGGTTCCTGGACCCCTCAGCTGCATGTGCCTGCAAAACAGGCTGAGATCCATGTGCACTGATCACTGTGTTTCTTCTTCTGCATTAGTCAGAACGGCAGAGCGGGGCATCGATACTTAAAAGGGGGGGAAGGGAGCGCGGAGAGAAAACTCAGCGGTTAAGAGCACTGACTGCCCTTCCAGAGGTCCTGAGTTCAAATCCCAGCAACCACATGGTGGCTCACAACCATCTGTAATGGGATCTGATGATCTCTTCTGGTGTGTCTGAAAACAGCTACAATGTACTAATACACATAAAATAAATAAATCTTTAAAAAAAAAGTTAGAGTGAATCATACTGTTTTATACCATATTAAACTATGACACAAACATGCTGTTTTCAGGATTTATAATCTTACGGTGTCACTCACACATGACTATAACATCTTAAGTAAGAGTTTTAAACATGATCTTTACATTCTAGCAACTTTACCAACATCCTTCTTGCGTCGTGAGTAAGGAAGGGCCTGGCACTTTGGTGTCACACTGGTCCCATTGACGATGTAGCTAGACCTGACTATGTGGCCAGGCTGTCTGAAGGTAACGTACTTATTTAGGTGGAAGCTCAGTAACGAGCCACAGTTCCCAGCACCGGGTCTCCACGCAATTTGATTTTGGATTTCAGAGGCACAGGCTTGCAAATGCTACAGACAGCTTCAGACGTAAGTCTGAAGGGATGGAGAGCAGTCCCGGGACGGCTTTCTGCATCCCTCCTTCCCACTGCAGAAAAGAGGCTGCAGGTCGGCAGTGAGGATGGAAATGGTGTGACCCTGACATGCTCATTCCAGTGAGAGCAGTAACAATGCTAAGTAAGTCCCATTGGCCAGTAGTTTATCTGCAGCTGAAAAAAAAGATGCTGGGCATAGTGGCGCACACCTTTAATCCCAGCACTTGACACGCAGAGGCAGGGGGTTCTCTGTTGAGTTTGAGGCCAGCCTGGTCTACACAGTGAGTTCCAGGATAGCCACAGCTATGTAGAGAACATGTCTCAAAAAAAAATTTTTTTTTTTAAAATTTTGTATGTGAATGTGGTTTGTGAACATATGCCATGGCGCGTATCTGGAGTCACAGGGAAACTTCCTAGAGTTGGCTCTCTTCTTCCACTGTATGAATCCTGAGATCAAACTCAGGTTATTAAGCTTGACAGCAGGTGCCTTTAATTATAAAGCCATTTTGAGAGCCCAAATTTTGGGGGTTTTTTGTTTGTTTTTGTTTTGAGACAGTGTCTATGTGTAGCCCAGGCTGGCCTTGGATGCAAGCTTGCCCTAAGTCTATCTCCCAAGTGCTAGGATTATACATATGTGTTACCGTAAAAATTAAAAATAAGGTTCTATTGCTACCAGTCCTGCAGTCTCACAGCGTGAAGCCCAATACCCACACGGTCCTCTACAGCCCGGTAAAAGCATGATTCAACAATCAATAACTTATCAAACAGATTTATATGTTAAATTCTCAATCCACAATATATCCAAACAATAAACCTCCCACCTACAAGATAAAATAGATCTAGTTCACCCTGATCTGAACCATCCTCTTCTTCCATCTCCATCTTGAATTACCAGCTTTCTCCTTCTCTCCCGCCTTATCAACCTTGTCCCCACCCCACTCTCTACTGTCCAATCATATATTGCCTTTACATCAACCTACACACATGTACTGCCAATGTTTTTATTCACCGTATACCAAATGTGGTCTGACTTGATTCGCTCATCTAGTTTTATTCTCCTAACAACACCAAGGCTGAACCTGTTACCACCCTAATGTGCATGAGAAGAAGCCACAGGAACCCAGTTAACACGCTCTAGCACATGCGTGCTGAGGGCAGAGCGAGCACTTGCCCTCCTCTCTAACTCCACGGTCTCATCAGTCCTCCTCAGTCCACTCACTAAGAGCGGCAGCTCAGTGAAGGACCAGCTGCTACCACGTCATGCTGCTCCCTAGGGTTTTGAGAGGAACAGAAGAGAGGCCCCCAGCTTATCTTCCTATTGGGCTCTTCATTGGCCCCCATGAGACCCCACCGCTGTTTCCCCCCACTCGGGTCCTTTGTACACCTGTTACTGTCATCTTTCCTACTGGTCACTACTTCAGCGAAAGCACATGACTGAGTCATCTTCACAGATTGTCTCCTAGTTTAGCAACGTGGAAATTCCATTCAAATGTTTTGAGGTACAAAACCAAGGGATATTACTGTTATAGCATCCAATGCATGCTCTGTACACAACTGAATAAATCTCAACTTCAACAGCAAACTGAAATCAAGGTAGAAAAGAGCCTGAGGCTATCTCTACGTATACGCACACCCACACCTATTCAGGCTAAGAATTTAAGTGCCACAAAGGAACTATGCCTCAAATATCATATTGGAATCAGGGTAACCAGAGAAGATATTGATCCCACCTTTTCTTGCTGATAGAGCATATTCACTTTAAATCATCACCCAATTTAGCGCCTACATTGCACAGCTACTCAGACATTTCCAATATCATCTAAATAAAACCATGGGTCCTCAGTATCAACATTCTCATAATCCTATCACTTAGGAAGCAGAAGCAAAAGATGGCGAGTGAGTCCCGTCTGGGTTACAAACCGTATTCCAGGCCAGCCTACCTAGTTTTAATTTACTATCTCCTTAAACAATTTAATGTGTAAACTTCAGGCTAAGCTGGAGCTAATGACAAGGTTTGGGTCTTCTTGTTCTGACAACAGGCAAGGATAAGCCTGTCGGGTCCTGTAAGCTGTTTATACGAGCAGTTTCCTTAGTCAGAGGAAACACGGAACTCACCTCCTTGGAAAGATGCCATTTTCCAAACTCGTTGTTTGACTTCGAAGCCAGCGGCGCTGGTAACTGCTGGAAGAGGAGGTAGAGGAGCTCGGAGACGGGAAGGGTGTGATCAAGAGGCTGCTCAGTGAAGCTGCAAGGAAGTACAGTTCGAATGTGAAATCCAGCTTGAGTCCTCACGACGCGCACCATCATGCACTGCACAACTGTGTTCAGCGACACAGGGCTGTGCATTTACAGTGGATTCCACAGTCAGGGGGCACTACTCGGAAGCCATAGGGAGACCTAAGCTTGCTAGTATACACTTGGTATTGTGGCACTGAGGAGGAAGGGACAGAAGAACCCCCAGGGCTCACTGGCCAGTCATCCTAGCCAAATCAGAAATGTCCATATCCCAGGAAGAGACTCTACCTTAGGAAGCAAATAACACCCAAGGTGACACAAACTCACAGTGCATACTTATACATTTGCACATACATGTTTACTCACTCACCCCTCCCACAAATGAATGAATGAATGAATGAATGAACAGATAAATAAATACACTCGGGCATGGCAGTACAGTACTAAAGATGTAGAAGCAGGAGGATCTTGTGTTCGAGGCCAGTTTAGCTATGTAATTGTGAGTCCCAGGCTAGTCTGAGCTTCACAGCCTTCCTACAATCAAAATCAACCTCCAGGAAGAGTGGAAAATGGTAAATTTTATGTAATGTATATTTCACCATCATAAATATACACACACTGAGAATTTTGATTTCTTTAAAAACACAGGAAGTATTATGTGACTATGTTTTTGTCACTAATTCCAGGTGTAGGATTCGTGGCTACTTTAGATTGTCCACAGCCACTGATTACGATTTGTCTTGTGCTTTCGCAGAGACAGGATTCTGCCAGCTGCAGACAGTTTATGTCTAGGATTCTGGGGACTCTTAAGCGGGTATAAAAATGCCAGCGCCCCGAGGGGGAGGCTGTTGCTTCCCTTGCTGCTGAGGTCTGTGAAGTGGTTGTGAGCAAAGAGAAAGAAGAAATCCTGACCACAAAGATCAACATTGCCCTAAGGAACTCAACACCTCCAATAAGCAGAAGGTAGTCTAATGATACAGATGCCTCCTTTCTCCTCTAACCTTCTTTCTCCCCTACCTAGTGTTGGGGTGGAAGGGTGGAGAGGGCTGGTAGGAAGAGCCCACTAAAGTCGCCAAAAGTATGATCACACACACACACACACACACACACACAAATCTTTTGCCAATCATAGCAGCCAGTAGGGGGAGACTAAAATTTCTCTCTTCCAAATATTCTGCAGATATAAGGGGGAAAAAACCACACCGGCATTTTTTTTTAACAGTGCATATTCTGGAGGAAATAAGAATCCTAGCCTATCCATACCTAGCCACCTTCTAATTCTTAGGCACACGGATTCCTGATCCACAAACCTGCAGATAGAACCAGGGCACACGTGAGCAGGCTTTACAATACAAAGGAATATTAAATACAAAGGAATCCTTCCTTGGCGTATGAACTGCAGATCTCTAAAGTCATAGCCCACAGATATAACTTAGTCAACATCAGATAACAAAGCTTATTTACATGTATTTCTTTCTTTGGCCTATTTCTTCACTCTCTTTTTGGAGTTAAAACTTGGGGAAAGTAACCAATTCATCCATGTGAGATTTCCCCTCTCCTGATCCTCTTTTTTATTTATTCATTCATTCATTCATTCACTCACTCACTTGTTCATTCTTCTTTCTTATTTTGTTTTCTGAGATCAGGTGTATGTAACTGGGCTCTCCTGGAACTCACTATATGTAGACCAGGCTGGCCTCAAACTCACAAAGAGACCCACCTGTTGCTGCCTCCCTGCTACTGGGATTAAAGACATATGTCATCATGCCCAGCCTCTGACCCTCATTTTCAAATACAGAAAATTAATAAACATTAAATTAATAAGCACAATTAATAAAATTAATTATAGGCAATCCATTTTAAGATTACATAATGACTTTAAAGTTTCAGAAGGTCCCCTCAGATGTGTTTGGCATCATGGGCCTGTAACACCAGTTATTTAGGAGGCTGGACTACTACAGAGAGGAGTTCAAGGTTTGCCTGTCTCAAAGGCAAAGGGGAGACAGTTTGGTAGCACAAAACTTGCCTCATACGGGACAGAAAGAGGAAAACTTATGGGGACACAGAAAGGAAAAGGAGCTTCTTGCCAGTTAAGCATCAAGAATCCCAGCACTCAGGAGGCTGAGGTAGGCAGCTCTCCATGAGTTTGAGGGCAGCCTGGTCTATAGGGCAAATTCCAGGATAGCCAGGGCTATGTAGAGACCCTATCTCAAAAGAACAAAACAATAAACCCCACACTTTACATTTGCTTATGGGACTTTCTCCTCTCCCAAAGACAGACCTACAATTTTCCAATCTCAGCACAGGGCTCCTTGATAGTGAAATGACATGCCCAGCCTCCTGTGTCATTCTGGTGGCTCCTGGCTACCTCATTAGATTATAACTCTACTCCAGCATCTCTGAAACCATTTTGCTGTTTCTGCAGCAAAGCTGAAATGTATTTCATCCGAACACTTCAATAATGTCTGTTCTTACTCTGAAGGTTCATTTGCATATGCTTCATTCAAAAAGAAATGTTCAAAAGTATCCATGGCTTTCCTCACACTGGGCACTGTAAGGACACAGGAAATGTAGTTACAGTGAGGATGGTATAGTTTTCTTTCTTGCTAAATACAAACACTTGAAGGGGAAGAGAGCCTATTACTAACCTGTCCTGCGAAGACTGGTCTCAAGCCCAGCCTATAAGTCTTACACTAACTACGGTAGACTCAAGACTTCCAGATTTCCGGTGCTCTGACCCATCCTCATCAAGACAACTTCTCATTTTAAACACAGCAGATAATTCCCAACTGGAGAATTTGGAGACAGTTCTAATAAAAAGCAAAAACCTCAGTTGTTTCTCCCTTGCTGGCCTCACGCCTCCCAACTCTGGTTAATGTTGTCTTCCTGTTTATTTCCTCATGTCAGAAGCCAGAGAGCTCCACCCTCCGCCCTGGTAACCCATGTGCTGTTGATGCCAAGTCCTGAAATGCTACTTCCTATACGCCTGCAACCAGTGTCTTCCTCCAAGGCCTTACTTAAACGTCTCTTTCCTTTTTTATTCTTGCGCACGCATGCTAGGCCAGTTGACTCTAGAGCTACTCAGGCCCCGCCTGTCTCCACTGCCCATCTCACAATAGGAGCATTGAGAGTCTAGAAGTGCACCGCCAGGTCTCATGTGGGCCATGGAGCTGAACTCAGGTCCCCAACGCTTTTGTAGTAGGCACTTTACAGAATGGGTCATCTCTCTAGCCCCCTAACTTGAAAATTCTTTCAAAAGTAACTAAATCAGCTTTTATTTTAAATATAGATGCAGAAGACTTTTTCAGAATATCCACAAGAGACCCGTGCTGCCCTCCAGAGACAGCCTATGAACGACAAACACTCCGACTCTGAGGCAGGGAGAGAAAACAACAGGCAACTCAGAAGAACTCAGTATTGGAACAGGGTGTCAGAGCTCCCCTCTCCTGTCCCCATGCATGAAAGCAGTGTCATAGTGAAGACACCCAGTTAATACAACCTCATTAATAAACAAGGTCAGGAACTGAACTCATAAATCACAGTGCCAGTGTATACCCGTGACACCATGTGAGCAGGATGGTATATTACTTTTGTGGTTATGCAGCTCAAACCCACAACCACAGTTTAATCATGAGAAATCCATCTAGCAAGCATATTCAAATAGTGAAACCAAGACTAACCAACCATCATGAGTATCAAAAACAAAGAAGGTCCGAGGAAAAATGTCTGAAGAGACCAGTGTGGTGACATACAGGGGAAGGCGGATCTCTGTGAGTTCACAGCAAGCCTGGTCTATACAGTTAGTTTCCTAACAGCCAGGACTATGTAGAGACACCCTGTCTCAAAAACAAACTTCAAGAACAAAACAAAACAGTCTTAGTAGGTATGACAGCCAAATGCACTGTGTTCTTCAAGCATAAGAAGGCACTGGGGAAAACTAAGGAAAGTCCTGCATGATGAAAGTTAGCTGATTATGAGCCATTAATTGCCCCAATGTACACATATATAAACCAAACAAGGAGATTAATCAACTATTGCATTTCATTAGTGACTCTGGGAACAGAAATGAAAAGGGTGACTGCAGGGGTCTGATACTACCCAGAAACAACCCAGGAGCTTTGAGGCAGGTGAAAAATAGGAGGAAAGATACCAAGGCCTGAAGCTAGTCTAGCTCAGCGGGTGGGCCTCTAGTAAAGGGAGTCAAAGGCCGTGGGACAAACCAGTAGGACATTCCTGGTTCTCATTGAAAGGCTGACTGTAGAATGCATTTTCATCAGGCAAAACCCAACATGTCTCCTTGTTGGGTCCTTGAAACATGGAACTAACCTCAGATCTGTACCATAAATTAAAAATTATAAACGGATTTGTACAAAAGCTGAAACTGGGGGGATCTTAAGGCAGTCTTAGGCAAGATTAGGCCTCTAAATGAGCAGAGAAGGGGAACTAAGGTACAATCTAGATCGGCATCACAGGATAGAAAGGGTGGTGGTAGTCAGCTGGTAGCATCTCTCATTGTGACCACAGGCCTGCTCCATCTGCTGACTAAGCAGTCAGCAAACAAATTCCTAGTACAATTGGCTTAACAAAGCTCTCCGCTGGGGGAAAAAAATTATTACCATACACCAGTGTCATGCAAATTTAAGTGAGAGATAAAACTAGCCTATGTGCACAACCGTTCTGAGATGATGACCATCAAAGTTTCACATCCTCAGACACACGAGATTTAGACTACAGAGGAAGAAAGAAGGGGTTGGGGGAGTACAGAGCAAAGGCTGGCTCCTGCTTCCCGTCTCAGAGAGCCCGCCGTCCACGCAGAAGCAGCACAAGGAGGTACCTGATCGAGCAATGCCACTGTCCCTGTCTTCATTCTGCCCTCTGCTTGGCATATCCACAGGTGTGCTGTGCGCTAAGACAAAGAGACAAGGAAACGTTATTAGGCTCAGCAGAGGCAAAGGCATTAAAAGATGGCTCCAGTCATTCCTAGGCTTCAAAGTGGGCTACTGCTACTGAAGGACTAATATATGATAGCATCTAACTAGAAAGCAAATTGAATACATAAAAAGTCCACAAGAAAGAAAGCCAGCACCCATTTGCCTTTATGCTGGAGCCTACAGACTCTTCTGAACGGCAGCTATTAAAAATGAGCATGCACATTAAACCATCCATGCGGTAAATACAGCCAGCATTCTACTTTAGACATTTCTTCATCATTAGTATATTCTAACAGTACGATATTTTCAAAAGCTTTATACTTCAATCAGTTTCAGTAATAGGTGTAAGCAGCTTAGGAAGAGAAATAGTTAAAAACCATTTCATAGTTCTAGAAATGTTTATTTATAACAGTCTCTTGGCAGACACAGAAACATTAACTTCCTAACAGCTTTTCCCTCCAGTTCTTTTCCCCATACATGGTATTGTAGTTATTCAGAAAAAACTCATGTCCTGGCATAAATCTAGAAAAGCACACTTCAGTAGCAGGTCTATCCAAAAGGCTTCAGACTGAGCTGTACACTCACAGGGCTGAAAGGTAGAGGAGAATTTGCTCTAGTAAATTTTACAATGAACAACAAGTCATTGCTGTGGATGAATAACACACTTGCTAATATTTTTTAGAAACATGTTTATTTTCCATGTTTTAATTGTTCTAAGGAGCTGGGATGGTCGTATCAGTTTCATTAGGCACCAGAAAACTCTAATGCTTAGTGTATTTCAGGCCAGGAAAAGGAACAGAAGGGAAAAAATATTCCACTTGCCTTCCTCACAACTTTAAATGTTAGAAACATTATGCTTTTTAATCATGCTACAAAGGACACTGAGCAACCTCTGCTGGCAAGGCCAGTTAAGTCCCAGAAAATACCCAAAATATCAAGATTATCACACCTGGATGGAACCTTGACGTTTGCATTTAAATAATTTGATTAAGTTAATATGCTGGGGGTGGTGGGAAGGGAAGAGAGAGAGAGAGGTGTGATTGAGCCCTCCCACGCTCCTAATAGAGTGACTTAGATACTCCATGCAGGTAAGGGTCAGGTGAATAAATGGGAGAGAGGTGCACAGCAAAGCGAAACAGCTCACAGCAGCAGAAGAGGCCTGGGAAATCAGAAGAGATCAATTCTCCTAGAAACACTAAGGGCTCATTTGTTATCAGTCAGCTCACATTTGGACCACTAGCAAAGACATTCACAACAGAACATGGCTGAAACTTCAAAACAACATGACTAGCCGCATTTAAAGTTAGCATCTCCTGCCATGAAAGCCCTTTGGGTTTCTAGGGAAGAAGAAATGGATTTATTTTCCCAAGAACCTGCATAGGAGTTTTAACGTGTGTGGGTCACACTGTGCTCAGCATTCCACACAAACCTGCAAAGAAAGAAGCACTCCGGGTGAGCCGGAGAGGTCCTCCTTCAGACAACCCCTGCAGTAGTTTGCCGCTGCACGCCTGCAGCAGACCTGGAGCAGAACACAGAAGACGCAAGGCACACACACAAGTAAACAAACACAGGTTAAAGATAACGCAAAACTAAACCAGAACACAACAAACAGATGGAGCAAACCACGCCCCCAACTGTCTGTTCACTTGTCTCCTTTACCTAGGTTACTCCCAGTACGACAAGGCCCCAAACTGTTCTGATTTGTGTTCAGTTTTCCGGCCTGAGGATCTTGGTTGATGTATTCGAAGCTGTCCTGCAGGCTAAATCAAGACGGGAAGGAAAACACAAGAGGTTAACAAAAAAGGTTTTAATAGCTTCCTAACTACAGACAACTGATCAGTTACTCAAAATTCTTCTTTATAAAATAAGTTTCAACAACAACAACAGTAATAAATAACAACAATTTAGAATAATAGGTTGGGAGCGATCTGTTGGAAGAAAATAAAAATGTTTGGAAGTGACCAAGCTACACCACTACCTACACAAGAACATTCTTAACCACTGGGGAATCTGAGATGAGACACCACACTAACTGTGCTCCAGGAACGAACATCTTCCATATTGCTATTCACTTTTAACCCTGGCTTTAGAAACTGACACCTAAGATACCAGTATTCACTTCAAGGGTCTTCAAATAACACTCGAAAGAAATTACTTTTAAGTCTTGGCTAGTATCTATTAGTTTAGCAATCTGTTTCAGGGGTAAGACATATTGGAAAATATGATTCCCTTTAAGAAAATAAAAATTACTCATAAAAATGAGTAGAACGAGGAGCTAACTATCAACACAGAAAAAATACACAGAACAATAAAAATTTTATTTTAGAATGAACTCAATATTTTTACAGTTAGTGGGATAAACAAGCGTTTACATTATGCCAAAGACATTCTTCAAAAGGTAGAAAAGCAAATGTCAGCACATGTCTCCAGTGTCTGTATTCATGAAGTAAAGGCAACAGAACCTTGAGTTCCATGACAGCCTGGACTACAGCTACACAGATCATGCCTGCACAGCTCCCCTTCCCTGAAAATCAGAAGTGTTTCTCCTGTAGCCAGGCAAGGTTTCCAGTGGACGGACTGAAACACCAACCCAGCCACAAAGCCTACAATCTGTCCTGCCTGCAAGACACGCCAGGGTAAAGGTGGCACGGGAATTGTGGGTGTGGCCAACCAGTGACTGGTCCAGCTGAAGGCAGTCCACCCCCTGAGGCCAGGACCCAGAGGCTGGATAGCCCAGAGACCTAGGATAGAACCAGACACGACTGGGAAAAAGAAAGCAGATGAGATGATTCCTAATGATTTTCTGCTGTTCTCACAGATTGGTGCCTAGCCCAGTTGTCATCAGAGAGGATTCACCCAGGAACTGACAGAAACAGATGCACAGATAACAAACATTAGGCAAAACTTGCGGAATCCTCTGGAGGAGGAGAAAGAGGGAGGACTGCAGAAGCCAGAGGGACAAGAACACCGCAAACACCCCACAGAATCAACTAAGCTGGGCTTAAAGGGGCTCACAGAGACTGAACTGACAATTGGGGAGCCTGCATGGGTCTGACCTTTGTCCTTACATATATGTTATGGTTGTGTAACTTGGTTTTCTAGTAGGATTGTTAGAGCAGGGGCTGTCTCTGACACTTGCCTGCCTTTGGGGATCCTTTCCCTCCTACTTGGTTGCCTCTTCTAACCTTAATATGAAGGGAAGTGTCTAGTCTTACTGCACTATGATATGCCATGTTTGGTTGATATCTCTGAGAGGACTGCAATTTTCTGAAGGGAAATGAAGAGGGAGTGGATTAGGGGGAGGAAGCAGGAGAGGTGAGGGACTGGGAGGAGAGGAGACTGGGGAAACTGATCATGATATATGAGTGGATAAAATAAATAAAATTAAAATAAACATAAATTTCTATTATGAGCATAAATCATGATGCTCCAAAGGTAAGTGACTATCTTGTGAAAGGTAGTCAAAGACTTACTTTTTTAGTGGTCCCAAAATATGCAGTAGAATGAAAACAAACTATATATCTATATCTATGTATGTATACACACACACACAGCCCCAGGGTTGTTTGGAAAAAAAACTGCCTCTATTATATAGCTCAAGTATGCCCCTTAACTTATGACCTTCAAGTTTTATATTAAAAGTACAAGTTAATTATTTTAAAAATGTAAACTGAACATGGTAGCGCCTGTCTGTAATCCCAGCACTCAAGGTGCTGAGGCAGGAGGTCCATGAATTCAAGGCCATAGCAGGCTACACACTGAGCTGCGGCCCTTCTGGGCCACGCAGAGTTCCAGCCTAGCTTGAGTTATACAGTGAGTTCAAGGCCAGCCCAGGCCTATGATGCGAGACCCTGCATCGAACAACAAATAACAGCCAAGTGGTGAAGGCACATCTCTTTAACCCAGCACTCAGGAGGCAGAGAGGTCTTTTCGAGTCCAAGGCCAGCCGGATCTACGGAGCTAGTTCTAGGCCAGCCAGGGCTACACAGAAAGACCCTGTCTCAAAAACAAAACAAAACAACAATCGTACACCAAGCATCTCTGCTTAGAGGTTGAAAGTGCATAAAGGTTCAGGAGTTCAAGGCCATCCTCAGCTACACATCCAGTTGAGTTCAAGGCCAGCCTGGACTAATGAGGCCTTTTCCCCAAAACAGACAAAGTCACCTGTCTTTAGGGCCACTGAAGAAAGTCTAAAAACTTCCCACTTGTTGTTACTAGAATATGACTAAAACCTTCATTAATCTGCACTTACCTTGCTAGTCATTTAAAATGTCTTCTAACCCTCAAGAATTTACCTAGAAACAGACATAAAAACACAAGGGGTACAAAACCCACTTACTTATTTGTACTCCCACAGAAGCTGCCCATTGTAGCAGAAAAGACTTTGCTAATCATCAGTTGTGGAGGAGATCTAAAAAATAAAAAGTAATAATAATAAGAGGAAAGAAATGTGCTTCTGAAATGAGGAAGTCAGTACCATCGTTCCCTCACAGGTGGCACAGGGGCAGCCTCACCGTATGTAGTGTATCTTCAGGGTGGAGCCCTTGTAACTCATTGCAACCGAGCCGAACATCATTTCCCCAAGCATGTTGACATCAGACGCTGGTCTCGTGTACTGCACACAAGGAAACACTCCATGGAACAATGCACTAGAAAGCACCGTCTCCCGGTCTTTGGGTCTCTGGTTGAGTAGGTTGTCACGACTGTTCCCTAGAGCTACAGACGGTCACCTTACCCACTATAATTCCCAAATATCACTATTTTTAAATTTCCTGCTCCAGGGACAATCTAGGTACACATCAAAAGATCTCCATTTATAAAATCTAACTATGAAGGCAACAGAAAAAACTCTTCTTTGGATACTGAGCGGATCCTGAAAAGAGACATTATTCAACTAAACAATCACTAGCTGTGGTCATCTGAATGAGAGTGCTCCCTGTAAACTCAGATGTCCCAACCCTTGGTCACCAGTTGGTGTTTGGGTAGGTTTGGGAGGAGTGGCCTTGTATGTTACTGGGGGAGAGCTCTGAGAGGTAAAGACTCCTGCCACTTCTAGTTTGTTCTCTGCTTCATGCTGGAGGTTCAAGATGTGAGACCCCAGCCTCTAGCTCCTGCCACCATGCCTCTGGTCTGCCATCATAGGCTCTGACCCTCTGGAACCATAAACCCTAATGAATTCCTTTGGTCAGAGTGCTTTATCATAGCAAAGAAAAGCGATTTACACTTCAGGCAGAACTCTGTGAGAATCTAAGAGATAAAGGTGGTCTTACTGCTCTAAAACTTTGTAAAAATATTTCAGAAACACTTACCATTTCCAACTAGTCTCTGCTGCCTTTTTACCATCTTTTTATTTGAAGGACGGGGTGCTAAATTCCAGGTTTTGACAAAGCCTGGCTTTGCCTAGTTGATCCTGTCTGCTCTAACCATGGTCGCCATCTCCCATTTTCCATCTTCCTTCAAACCCTGTGGACATGTTCTAGTTTGCTTTACCAACCATATTTGATACTCTTTCCTTCCTACTTGAACCTTTTCTTTCTAAAATCACCCCCTGAATGTGGCGAGTTCATGGAGAACACTCCTACTCCATGTCCAGCATTCTTTAAATGCTTCACCGTTTACACAAGAAATCCCCTATGACTTCTTTCTAGGTCAAGACCTCTCCTTCAGCTATAAAGCATCTGAAGAGCAATGGATGCTTAACCATGACACTTTCATACAGTTCCTCTTGCTGCACTGACCCCAAGCATAAAATTTTGTTGCTACTTTGTAACTCTAATTTTGCTACAGTTACATTCACAATGTGAGTATCTGATAAGCAGGATACCTAACATTTGGCCCTGTGTGAGGACCATGCTCTTGCAGACTGTGCTCGGCCATGCTGGCACCCTTACAGACAGGAATGAGAAGCTAACTAATGGGTTGCAAGCACATGAGCATATAGCCAGCCCATGCAAATAAACTCTCAGCTCAAAGAATAAAGGACACTTCTCCCATGTGCTTCTCTGAATTATTCTGTGTTTTAAACTCCAATATATATGCATCTACACACACACACACACACACACACACACACACACACACACACACACACACCTCATAATGACAAAAGAAGAAAGAGAAAAAGAAACTTTGGGTCCTGCTAATTGAGAGTAGATTCATCTCTGGTTATAACTCAGATCAACCTCTTCCCACTTCAAATACAAGCCAACTGATTTCTCATACTCTCTACTAATAAGTTCCACCTACTCCGTCTGTTTTATAACCTGGCTTTTCTTGGAACAAAGACCATGTGCTAACTGGGATTTTCACCTAGCTTTGAGCCCTGTAACCTATGGGCAAATGGACCACACAGGTCTTCAAATTCAAGGCTTGCTTGTGGCTGCTGGAATAATCACCCCGACCTTGTTTTACCAGCAGTGGTAGAGATAAGACTCTGTTACAGGCTTAAAAATAAAAACATGGGAAGGTGGTTATGGTGGCACATGCCTGTAATCCCAGCACTAGGGAGCTTGAGCTTGAGATGGATGATTTGAGATCAGCATGGGTTACAAGGTCAGTTCCATAGCTGCTTTCGCTAGAAGGGAAGACTGTCTCATAAATGAGCTGATATGGTTCATACCTGTAATCCCAGAATTTGGAGGGTGAAGGCAGGAAAATCAGTTCTAGGTCATTCTTGGCTACATAACCAGTCAGAGGCTATTGTCATCAGAAACAAACCTGACAACAAGTCAACACAATAGCACCCCTCTACTGAGATGCTCACGTCCATGGCTGTTCTAGAGACAACATGTCTTACTTGGTACTTTGGAAGCTGCTCCTTAGTGTGCTGTGAAGATCCTCCAGAGCTGTGAGAAGAGATGCTGTTGCTGCTGCTGCTGCCACCGCTGCTTTCCTGACAGCATCTGGCTGACATTTTAATAGGGACATCCTCTGCTTTCTGGGTGAAGAGAGGCAGGTAAGGTGACGGATCATCAAGTCTATCAGGATGCTTTATCAAATGGAAATCTGTTAAAGCATCCAGGTGCCTGAACTGCATTAAAACCAAATGCTCTGTTTAGGTTTTCTTTATAATAATGAAAATATCATTCCTGGGAGTCTGGAACATTTGGGAAAGGGATACTACCCAGAAAATGGTGGTATGTTTGTGTAGACATGTTATTCTCTGTAAATAATTCACATGTCAGTACCTACATTTATTTTATACAGTAAAGTCATAAACAAATGCTCCCTGTTCTGGGCTTTAGACTTCAGTACTGTACAGTCATAATATATGGAGCTCATGAGGAGAAAGGTGACATTCAAAATTTTGCCAACTGAATGCCACTAAGAAAGAAACCTATTGGCCTGGACACGCAGGCTTGTGTTTCTCATCCTCTTTCTAGCATTCCTAGTGCCACAGGAAAGTAAAGCACCAGCACGGTGCTGTGAAAGATGAGGTCCAAACCCTGGAGCATGTGATGGGAACCTGGTCCTCAAAGGTCAGAGGTAACAGGATTACCTACTCCACATTCCCTCACGTGCTCACTTCTATTTATCGAGAGTGACCCTCCCCCACCCCAGGATAGAAAAGACTTCTACTGAGTTTTCTTTGCCCTGCCTTTTCTTTTCTCTTTCCCTTCCTTCCTTCCTTCCTTCCTTCCTTCCTTCCTTCCTTCCTTCCGTGGTGGATGCTAGGGAACCTGTGGGTGCAATAGCAGCTTATCTTATCTCCAGTGTGACAGTCACACTGGTGGTCTAACACACATGCTTGCAGTCACGTGCAATTCAAACTCAGGGTGTTTTGTGCTTATCAAGCGCATGTGGTTGTGGAGGGGTTGGATTGGAAAAGGAATGTAAAGGAAACACAAGCAGTGCTGGTCCACAGCAGGCACTCCTGCAGTGATGGAATTTGAAGTGGTATAGGGTTAATCCTGAACATCCTGCATTCTCTCAACAAACCCTTTAGCCCCAGATGTTACTTAATACCACTTAAACCAGAAACAGCCTCCTGGAGGGCTGAAAGCTGGTGACAGGAAGTCCCACTGCAGGAGCATAGCACATTGACTTGTAGTTGGAAACAGCACCTGGTGCAGTAAGAAAGCTACCAAATGGATTCTCCTGTAGCCCTTGCAAGCTACAAGAATGTTCTTCAGCCCAAGTTGCTCATTTGATTTAATGAGTACTTCAAAGAAAGCCTATGTCGGGATTATCAAGTTATCCCTGATGAGGTATACTGACTCAGTTCCCTATGAAGTCATTTTCCCCCTCTCTCTGCAACCACAGCAGCGCCAGTGATGGACAGTGCTCAGCTAAGCTGTCTGAAGTCTGCCATCTGTCAGAAGCATTGGGAGAGCTGTCTCCTTCCTGCCCAGCAAATAAAGAATCAAGTGCTGGCTCACCTAGGCCTCTGATCCCCACCTACCACTAAAGCAAACGTGAGTCATCAGTGCTTCCTCTGGTTTCTCTTCAGCCCGCCCACCACGCCCACCCACTAAGCCATCTGGCAGAATTCTCTAAGTATATGCATTATATACTGGACTGCCTTAAACCAAACATTTCCTTCCTGCAAACAAAGATCCTCAGCAGAACCTGGAAAACAAGGACCAGCGAGATGACTCAGTAGGTAAAAAGAACGTGTCCCACAAGTCTTGTGACTAGGTTTGATCCCCACATAAAGGTGGAAGTAGAAACCAGCTCCACAGAGTTGTCCTCTGACTTCTACACACAGTCAGTAGCAGACATACTCCCACCAAATAATTTTTAACATATCAAAATGAGGCTCGAAAACAGCCCACTGGCCTTTTTGAATAAAAGGCCATGTGGTAACTGTTCATTTACTTAGCTACAAATTCTATAGATGACCAGAATTTGGTCAGTATCGGAAGCAAGTAGTTAAACAAGATAAGAGTAAGTATCAGTGGGTTTATTTAATCTGTAAATCTGAACAAATACTGAACTGAAATGAGTGGTCTAGCCATGACTACAGATTAGAAGAATCCTGGGAGACCAGGGAGGACAAAGTTCTTCGGTATTATTTTTATCTTTTCCAGTCTGGCTCAAAGAGGTCAAGATCTCTCCTGCCTTTACTCCCCATCCCACCTCCCTCCGTCCCCTTCCCTACAACAGTTCCTTAGTCAGAAGAGGTAAGATGACAGTGAACATCAGTCTATTAAGACTCTTCAGTGAGAAAGCTTTTTCATTTTGTTTGACTTTGTTCTACATAACTCCTCTCATTTATTTTAGTTTTTGAAACACGGCCTTACTTCATAGCCCAGGCTAGCCCCAACACCCACCCCTTCCTACCCCAGCCTATCTAGTGATGGGTTATAATAAGCCTGAGCTGCATTTGGCACCTTTTACTATCTATGAGAAAATCTGGAGAGAATGGCCTCCTCCTCTGGCAAACATTCAGCAATGTATTTTCTCACTATGCTTGATGCTTACAAAAATCCTACTAGATTACAATCGCCAGCAATTGCATCTTTCTTGATGTCAATGGTCCACTGTTGGCCTGCCATGATTGTGTTCGCAGACACAGGCTCTACTCGCTTCTTCTGCACCCTTGCAGGTAGCGTACAACACACCAGGGAGGTTTGGAAGCCAGTCAGCATCTCACACCTGAGCCGCCGCCGCCTCCATCTTCTGAACAGCTCTGGAATCAAACATGACTTGTCGGCCTCTCCTCTCACAGTCCTGGTACACTATGAGGCGGATGTCACTCAAGTCAAACTCCGAACACGACCAACTGTGGATTCAAAAGAGAGACAAGCTGGATTATCTGCAACAGTCAGTGTGACCATGTCCAGCCAAGGTGCTCAGAAATTGGCTGCGCAAATGCTCACATCCCCCATGCCAACAGCGGCAAGCCTGCTCTAATAATAATTCACCGGAGACAATGCACTGCCTTCCATAGTCAGTTTGGGCACAAATGGCAGAAAGAAGTTGCAAGGACCCACAAGACAGGGCTAAGCAGGGTGCCTGGGTCTGGGGAGAGCACAGCAGGTGGAGGAACACCATGCCTCCGTGAGCCACCCCCTGGCAGCAGCAGCTCCACCTCGGAAGGTTATTACGTTACCCTAGCATGTCTGGCTTGGTACAGAGGCTTTGAAACCAAATGCGTTTGCTAACCATGAGGATTAGCAAAAAGGAACACACAGTTTGCTCCCAAGCAAAAGATGTTAAGAAAATGCAGGTCTATTCAGCAGTAAAGAATTTGGTTAGAAAGAGGAACTATCTGCAGAGTGTGCTTTAAGCACATCATTAGCGACACGAATTTAGTCTGCAGTGTGTTCGAGGCTCTGTAGTAGGTGCAAGGGAATCAATAATTAATCAAACCGACTAGAGGCCTGCCTTGTTTAGTTCAGGGCTTCCTGGGGGATGTTATTCACCTAATGCTTACATATAAATACATAACTACAAACTGTATGAAGTTCAAAAGGAAAAGTAAATAACGGATACAAAAGGGTCTCAGAGCCAGGCATAGCGACTCACATCTATAGGAGTCTACAGCAGCAAGAACTGCTGCAGAACTAGACCATCCTGGTTACACAGCAAGACCTTGTCTCAAAACAGGGAGATTTAAGGAGTGAGGAACAGAAGTCACCAAGGACTTAAGTCAACTTTTAAACCAGAAGTGAAGAATGACCAGCTAGCGCAATCACCACAAAGCAGCAGAGTGCAGCACAGGAAAGGGAGGGAAGGCAGGGAGAGATGCCCTATGAGGTCCTGGAGTTGGGGGATGGGACAGATGCAGGCCCAGACAGGATAAGCTCTGAACACAAAGAGCAGCCAAGGAAAGCCGACGGCTGATAAGATCAGATAGCCGACTGCCCTAAGAAAGCAGACCTGGGGAGTGGAAGGCGCGGGGAGCCAGGCTCCTCACATTGCTTGCTACAGGCTGCAGTGACCAGCAGCAGAGGTAGCTTAAAGCAGAATCTAAAAGCAGTGCCTGAGGCGGGAGGGTGCCAAGTGCTCAGGCAGACTGTACTATAGGACAAGAAGACTCTGAGGTGTGGGTGATAAATGGGCGGGTGGATAAAGGAGGGAAGACGAAACCTTCGCAGTAGACCGTGTGAATACGATCAGGAACAGCTGGACTCAAACCCAAAGGCTTCCCTTCCAATTCACCACTGGATTGATCAATGTGCAACTGCTGACCTCATGAACGTGCTCTGTGGATTAAGTAAAATACGCAAAGGGCTTCACACAAGCTCGACATGCATGCCCCAAAAGCTAGCGCTCCCTCCCACAAGTGAGAAGGCCAGTTTGTGTGAGGAGCTGGGGGCCTTTGGGCCTTCCCCTTTCAAGCAATGGTGGTTAATCTGAAGCACATTCACTAAGGGCAACAGATTTGTTCTCCTAAACCTCAACTGCAAGGAAAAAAAGAAGAAGAAAGCTCTGTTGTCCCTTCTGTCACCAATGTGTTTTCTAAGTTGTACCTGGCACCCTTACCTTCTGACATGGAGCATGGTGGCAACATTTATTGTCCTCTGCCCTTAGGCCAGAGGCAGTCAGTGTTCAAGGTATGACCGGTGAGGCATGCCATATGACCCCAGGCTGATGGGTGGGAGCTACCCAACACTTACAGGCCAGCCTACACTTCATGACGGGTGTGTGTGTGTGTGGTAGTGTAAGTGAGCGTGTATGTGAGTGTGTGTGTGTGTGTGAGTGTGTATGTGTGTGTGTGAGTGTGTATATGTATGTGAGTATGTGTGTGTGTGAGTGTGTGTGTGAGACAGTCACTGTGGAGAAAAGCAGAAATGCAATGGAATGAGAACCTGCTAGCACTCAGACTAGCTGACCCTATGAACGAAATACTCCTGTCGATGTCTGTCAAAACCAAGTCTGATGACTAGGACCCACACTGCCAAATTTTAAATGTATACAAGGCTATTAAAACTCCGGCTGGGTGTGGTGGCATAGGCCTTTGATCCCAGCACAGAGGTTGGCAGATCCCTGTGCATTCCAGGCCACCCTGGTCTACACAGTGACCTCCAGCACAACCAGGGGTATGTAATAGAGAACGTGTCTCAAAAACAAAACAAACTCAAAACAACAAAACGTCCCACTAAGATGTATGTTAAAGTCACAAAGGCTGAGGAGTGGGAGAGATGGCTCAGTGGTTAAGAGCACTGACTGCCCTTAAGTCTTGAGTTCAATTCCCAGCAACCACATGGTGGTTTACAGCCATCTCTAACGGGATCTGAAGCCCTCTTCTGGAGTGTCTGAAGAGAGCGACAGTGTACTCATGTACATAAAATAAATAAATACATCTTGAAGAAGGAAGAGGAGGAAGGAGGAGGAGGTGGTAAAAGCCACAGAGACTGGGATACAACTCAGTAGGAAGGTGCTTGTGTTATAACAAGTGAAAAACAAAAAACCAAAGAGCTAATCCCCAAGGCACGTGGCACATATCTTTAATGCCAGCATCCCCACTCGGGAAGCAGAGGCAGGCAGATTTCTGGGTTCGAAGACAGCCTAGTCTACTTAGCATGTTCCATGTCACCATGATGTGAGACCCTGTTTCAGAAAGTAAGAAGAGAAAAAGGAGAAGGGGAGGGAGAAAGAGGAGAGGGAGGCAGGCAGGCAGACAGAAAGAGACTTAGTCTCCTAGTATCTTATACAGTTTGAATTTGCTCATAAAATTACATTCTGCCAAAGTGGCAAAGTTTACGAAGCAATCCTTGAGGACTATCAGTTTAAATTTCAGTTAGGCTAAAGATTACATCTATAAAATGATTCAAACTCAATAATGATCATAACATTTTATTAAATTCATATTCTGTTTCAATTAAAAAGGATAAGCGCTTGGTGTGGTGGTGTTTAGCTATAATCACAGCATTTTACAAGTAGAAGGATTGGGCCCTAAGTGATTTCCAGAGCTGTGCGGCCTGCAGAATGAGACCCTGTCTTTAAAAACAAAAAGACGGAGAAAGAAGAGAAAGGTATATATATCTTGGAATCTCGGAATGTCCAGCTTTTTTTTTTTTTTAAACCCAATCGTTATTTTGACATTTGCCATCTGGAATATTCCTAGAAAAAACCTACAGTCGAGTATGGCAGTGAGATTCTTTGGAATAAGAATCAGCCTGGGGTTAGCCTCAGTTCTGCCTGATTCATAGCCCAGGGTAGGTCTCTGAGGTCCCTTCTCTAGGGCGAAAGAGAATCTACAAAAAGGAGATAGGCTAGCATAGGCCAATTCCCACATGGCAGAAAAGGCAAAACCCACTTCAAGTTGTCCTCTGCCCTTGACTTGTGTGCCATGGCACTTACGCACACACACAAACACTAATGGTAAGTTTAAAGGGTAAAAGAAAAACTTTGAACCTCATGATGCCATCTGTTTGTTTAGAACACCCTATTTCTCAGATCAAGCACCAAGAGTACAAAGCACGTAACCAAAACGTAGATTTCTTTCCCTAAAAGGTAACAACAGGGATAATGCAAAGAATTTTCAGTACAGAAAGCAGGTCTGTTTGAAGTATCTATGTATTATAAATCATACTGGGGAGGCTGAAGCAGGAAGATTCAAGGTCAGCCTGGGCTATAGAAAAAGACCCTGTTGCAAAAATAAAGACCCAAGTCATACTAAAAAGATTAAATAAGATATATTCCATATATTATAACAAAACTATGTTATGACTACAGTTCTCCTACCTCCAAAGCCCTCCTAAAAAAGATGTGCTGGGGTCCTAATGAATCATACCGTATTTAGGAATAAGGTGTTTGGAGATGTACAAGTGAAAGTGTGATCATGCTGACATAGAATGGGTGTAAACCTCCTAAGTTCAGTCCTCTTAAGAGTGAGACTTGGGCACAGGCACAGGGACTGAAGAACAATTCCTGCCCCTGAATACATAGCACAAACAACAAGGCAAACACTGCCCATCACATTCCTGAGGGCACCGGAAGTGTCTCCTGCTGAACAGTCATGTGCCAAATGAGGCAGTGAAGCTGGTTTAGAATGTATACACACTGTAAATACTCAGCTGAAGAATGTCTATTTCTTTCTCTAGATGATGATGTGCTAACACCAAGTTTTCCAAGAAAGGAAATGACAGGACCTTAGGTAGAACGCTGACGTCAGGAGAGAACATTCTCAGGGCAGAGGTAATACTATCTTGAGCAGAGGTTCAGAACCTGTGGACCAAGACCCCTTTGGCAAGCCTCTATAGTCAAAACATTACAATTCCTAACAGTGACAAACTTTTATGTGGCAACAAAAATCACTTTATGGTTATTGTTACCTCAAGATGAGGAACTGTATTAGAGTCATTAGGAAGGTTTAGAACAACTGCTCTAAGACATCCATGGTTTCAAGGAGAAACACATCCCAAGGAATAGAATGGTTGCTGTGTACTTTATGGCACATAATATGCTATGTTCCAGAAGACCAATTCCTTTGTGTCTACTGTTACAGTAAGAAGAGCAGTGGTGCAAATATGCCCAGGTCAGAAGCCATGCCCTTCTTGGTCTCAGTATAAGCAATATTATATAGCCAAAGTAAACACATATGAAGAATTTCAAGGCAGTCTTGTGATCCGACAATGTCAATATTTAAAGTCAGCTATGATAAGGAACTTTAAGCTATCTGTTAACTAAAGCAAAACTAAGCAAGTATGGTTGTACAAAGCCATGATCATGCCCATAACCCCAACATAAGGGCTGACTGACACAGGAGGGTCACCAGTTCCTGACCGCCTAGGCGGTCTCCAAGTGGTCGTAATAACAGCAGAAACTCAGACACTTGTCAATTTACTAGGCAATTCTCACCTGTGCACTGTGTGCCAAGCAGTGGCCCAGGCACTGGCACAGGTGGTAAGTGCATCATGACCTCTGCTGCCATAAAACCCACTGTATGGTAAAGACACAACCCAGCTGCTCTTAAATACATTCTTTGTTTACAACCCTCACAAGTTCCCTCCTCCCACTCATAAGTCAGTTTCTAGATACAAATAGAAATCTTTCCAAAAGTTTGATGGGGGGAGCACACCAGTAATCAATCCAGAGACTCTGCGTTTGAGGCAGCAATCACAGTTCATCTTTTCAGAGCGAAATGTTCACTATTTCCCACCCAGCAGCAAGCTATTTCAAGAAAAGCAAAACTACGAAAAACCAGATGGCAGTAATCCATCTGTGGTGCATGTGACAGAGACAGTCACCTGTCCAAAACAACTTATCATCTTTACACATATGTATGGGTACTCTTAGAGGCCAAGAGGAGGAGTTGGAGCCCCTCTAGCTAGAGTTACAGACGGTTTTGAGTGGCATAATACGGGTGCTGGGATTCAGACCCTGATCCTCTGCAAGAGCAGTGGGTGCGCATAGTCAACCACCGAGCCATCATTCCAGTAGGTGCACATAATCAACCACTGAGCCATCATTCCAGCCTCAACAGTTCTTACCCATAACTCTGATGTTTTGAAAAAGTACTACCCCTGACACTGAGCTTCCCCAAGCCTGGTGCCTTATGTGACTTACAAGTTTGTAAAAAAAAAAAAAAAAAAAAAGTCAGAATAAGCACAAAAGCAACTTCTGTGAATCGTAGTAATTTATAACCAAATCAGATACATAATCCCTTAGCAGAATTCTTGAGTGCCAGATGTTTGAGAGTTCAGGTTTTTTGTTTTTTAGATTTTAGAAAGATGCATATACTACATATTATGTAATACATCCTCCACAGTGTGAGAGACAGCCATACTCCCACAAACAGCCCAAGTGATGAATATCTAAATACAAATATTAGATAAATACAGACATTAGATGGATACTAAATGCAAATATTATAATATACTGATCAATTCAGGTCACTTGTAGATTTTTCAGAAATTTTAAATTTTGGAAACGCAGGATAAAGGAGTGTAGAACCACTGATATTTATTTACAATACCTAAAGGTAAGACCAAAAGGATGCATAAACTTACAGGTCTCTAGATTTTTCCTGGGCATAACTGATACCTATTCAAGGATGCTAGCCAAAGTTTTATGCTAAGGACGTTATCCTTCTGAGCTTGTTTCACATTGCCCAATCCTGAAACAACAGTATAAATGGTAGCAAAGGTCACAAGCTAAAATATGCCTAAGTCCATATATAATCTGTTTACACAGCAACAACAAAACATTATAGTATGTGTCATAGTGTAGCCTGAGGTTTGGGAACTAGAAAAAGGAACTATCAAGCACGGAGATGGTTTATTTTGTCTTCTGTGAACTCGGAGTCACACTGGGTAAGCTTGGAAAGCAGTAACACTGTGAGTGTAGCATTCACAGAACCATCAGCCACACTCAACTCTCCTGGGGCCACCATGCACAGGAAAGAGCAGAACACTGCCCTGAATGTCAGATGCCTGGGCCAAGAGTCAGCCTTTCTCGTGATGTCTTACTCCAACATTTCTACCCCTATAAAATGATGGAGTGGCCTAAAATCACCCTGCCTAACTCTCCCCTTGCTTACGGACATACCTGAGCTTGTATAGAATGACTGGAATAGCCGGCTGCACACGGAACACAAACTTACTGAACGAGTCTAGATTGCCTCATGGTATCCCTTACCATTCCATGTGTAATCTACACCTTAAAATCCATGCTTTTAAAAACTGCAGCTGGAAAGATGGCAGAGTAGTTAGGAGCACTTGATCCTGTAGAAGACCTGGATTCAGTTCTCAGTACCCACAAAGTGATTCACAACCCACTTCAGTTCTGGGGCATATGATGCCTTCTCAGGCACCAGGCATGCACATGGTGCGCGCGCGCACACACACACACACACACACACACACACACATATTTTTTTTTTAATTTTTAAAAGAAAGCATGATTAAAAATAGACAAGAGGTGTGATTAGGCACTTCACAAAGAGCAGGCAGCAGGGGAGTACTCCACATCTTATGTCATTGGAGCACCACAAATCAGCCCAGCAAGTGTCACAGAGGCAGGAAGACCATCACAAGTTCAGGGTTAGCCTGGTCTACACCGTGAGTTCTGAGTCAGCCAGGGCAACAGGTAAATTCCTGTCTCAAAAACAAAGCAAAAGGAAAGACCCAGGAAAATGCAAATCAGAAGTGAGGTACCAACTACGAATCTATGAGAGTGAGCAAGAGTTGGAACACAGACCATCCAAAAGTCGGCTCGTGCATTTGCTAGAGGTGGGGTTGCTCTGGAGATAACCTGGCATTCCCTTACCAACTGGAGCACACCCTTCTCTTATAATCCACAACTGAGCTTCTGGCTATTCAACCAAACGAGATGAAACACATGCAAAACTCTGCCCACAGATGTTTACAGCAGCTTCACGGATGAACTGCTAACACTCGGATTGGGAATGACCAAGTTGTTCATCAGGTGAGAAAACAGCCAACAGATGATTCGGAACTAAACAGAACTGAGCTATCAAGCCATGAATCGACATGGGTTAACTTTAAGCGGCTATTTCTAAGGGATCTGATCTTAAAAGGTTGTCTGTTGTATACGTCTGACCAAACGACATTCCGAAAAACACTGTTTCTATTTAGGAGACAGATGAAGCTGGTTTCCAGGGTACTGTGAGTACTCTGTAGGGCCCGTCTGTCACAACTAACAACGCATACGTGAAGAGTGAACTCAAATATGGATCGACTCTGGGTGATAATGTGCCATTATGTAAATGTGCCGCTGTGGTGAAGAACGTGCTGAGTGCGTGGATACAAGGTGTATGTTCTGCTTAGTTTTGCCCTGTAGTTGAGTGTGGTTTTGGAGTTCCTTTACCACCAGGGCTTGCTGCACACTGCTCAGCACTTAACCAGCTTTAGAAAGAAACAGTAAGACAGGCTAAACCATAGCCTGACTCACAACAGGAGTGAGAACAGGAGAGCCAGGGACTGTGGAGCAGTCCCACAGGCACCCAAGTGCAGCAGTGCTCCATCAGTGCTGCAGCAGTGCTCCACCAGTGCTCCACCAGTGTTCCATCAGTGCTCCACGTGTTCCATTAATGCTCCACCAGTGCTGCAGCAGTGCTCCCCCAGTGTTCCATCAGTGCTCCCTCAGTGTTCCATCAGTGCTCCACCAGTGCTGCAGCAGTGCTCCCCCAGTGTTCCATTAGTGCTCTACCAGTGTTCCATTAGTGCTCCACCAGTGCTGCAGCAGTGCTCCACCAGTGTTCCAGCAGTGTTCCACCAGTGCTGCAGCAGTGCTCCACCAGTGTTCCAACAGTGCTCCACCAGTGTTCCAGCAGTGCTCCACCAGTGCTGCAGCAGTGCTCCACCAGTGTTCCAGCAATGCTCCACCAGTGCTGCAGCAGTGCTCCACCAGTGTTCCAGCAGTGCTCCACCAGTGTTCCAGCAGTGCTCCAGCAGCTGCCCAATGGCTGGCCTGCACACTGCAGTGACGAATGGCCACTGTCACTCTGGCCTGAATTACATACGGTGACTAACAAGTGCCCAGCTACAATAGTCCCAGACAAGAATTATGACAGTCATCTGCTTCTGTGACAATCCCTGACTGTGCGCTGCTCTGACTCTCCTAGAAGAGATGAAAACTTCCCCAACTGTTGCCCTATGAACTTCCCGCAGTCTTCTTTCTGTATTCCCTTAGCCTCAGACTACATCCCCGAACCAGAATCATCCACCAGTGGGAACTCACTCCACAGTCGGTAAGTGAATTCCTCGCTGCATATAAACAGTGAAGTGGGAAGGGCCGTGGGGAGGGCAGAACTCGGACACACTCAACACTGACACAGTCACACCCAGCAGTCACAAACACATGATGACCAGCTGCCTGCTTTTTGGCTGGGGCTTTCATTTGTTTGCTTGAGCTGTGTTTTGTTTTCTCTCCCCACTCCATTCAACCTGTCCACCTAACACATTCCCTATTAAGCAGTATGTTTTTCATGGTTTCTGTGTGCAGAACACAGTGAAAATACTTCCCACACCAGGAGCCTACGCTTACATTTTCCTTTAAGGGCCTTTTACAAAGGTCTTCAGAATCCTGCAGTTTGCGAGTAGTATCTCTGCCTTTAAATCTACAACTGGTTTTGCATCCCCAACTTAGTAATCCTCCATACACGGTCCACTTATCTTCATGACATTCACTAAAGGAAACCTGCCAAGCCACCAGCTGATCTGCAGCTTTTCCTTTTAGAATGGTTTTCACCCAATGGCTCCTCTCCCCGCTGGGAATGGACCCTGGGCATGGAGTACTAGCTCCACCTGAGTTCCTCCCAGCCCCCACAGCACACAGTACAATTTCTTCTCAATTCAAACTTGCAGATCTGAAACCGTGAAGCACAATGGATTCCGAAGTGTTTATTTCAGTTCCTCTCCACTTCAGGGACAAGGTGAGGCCAGGCCAGCCTTCCTCTGACATTTGGGAGACCGTTGCTTATTACAGCTGGCAAGAATTCCCAAGAGTCCTAGGGAACAATTCTATGGCCTTCTCAGATTTTTCAGGAAAAAAAAATAAAAAATTAAAGATCAGCAGATTTGCTACAATCTATGTTTTAAGGAAGGCGTTAGAAACAACTGTTTGAAAACTACGCTACTCACCCTGCGTGCTGCAAATTTACCAGATTTCATCTGAATTTTAGGGAAGAATTCTTTACTGGCAAACCACTTAAGATACAACATTTTTTGCTACTGATTCTGGAATTCCATGAGCTGCTGTCATTACGGAAACAAGGGAAAACGGAAGTGAAGATACAGAAGCCCGCTTCCACCTATGAGCCACACCGAGATACCAGAATGCACTTTCTGCCCTGGGCTGTTGTCAGCACTGGCTGTCACCGGGCCAATGCTACCTGCGTACAACGTAAGTACTGCTGTACTATTGGATCTTTCCTTTTTCACCTAATTGGAAATTCATGAGGGGGACAAAAGCAAGTAAACAAAAAGCCTCAGCTCATCAATATGCT
The DNA here is from genome assembly GCF_963924665.1 of Micromys minutus. Lineage (NCBI taxonomy): Eukaryota > Metazoa > Chordata > Mammalia > Rodentia > Muridae > Micromys > Micromys minutus. The sequence continues at coordinate 16,786,282 of NC_137973.1, forward strand.
CAACTAAGACCTGAAACGAATAATTGAAGGTGTATAAGAGCAAAAAGTAAGCTGTACGTTTCTCTGACCGCCACACGGCTTTAGCGAGCAGTGGGCAGTTTGGGGCCAGATCCAAGCTGTGCCAGCTCCTGTCAACAATTTACAGCGACCATTGGGGTTAGTCAAGGCTCTAAATGAATTCTGGAAACCAGCACGGTACTATACGTGGCAAATATATGCATATGTGTATGTATGTATATGTGCGCTTCCTTTTATTTACTTATATGTGTGGCTCTCAAGTATCATCACATGTGTGTGTGATATGTATGTACGCATGCACGCACGCAAACCACAGGACCCATTTGGAGGTCAGAAGACATTTTGTGGGGAGTCTGTGCTCTCCTTCCACTATGAGAGAGCTACTGATTGAACTCCGGCTGTCAAGATTCACAGCAAGCACCTTTATCTGCTGAGCCATCTTTACCAGCCCACACACACATTTTTAAGATTGTAGGAAGGGACACAGAGCAGACGAGGCAACTGGTTTGACCTGAAATGAATTCCAGTGAATTTCAAACACACATATTTCCCAGGTGGGGCGAGATACTTGTGCTCTGGATGCGGTCCAAATTGCCCCTGGAAGAAATAAACCTGGCCACTGAGCCACTAAGTTCCCCTGACCACTGAGTCAGACGTGCAGACAGAAGACACACACCAGTGCTCACTGTGGATGACAGGGTCAACACGCAATGATGTGAGCAGAGTCAGATTGGTGGACAGAGGGAAGACACGTTCAACTGGCTCCTGGTTGCTAGGCTCCTCTGGATGTTGCCACGAAGCTGGAATCAACAGTGTGCAGCTTACGTTTCCAACCATAAAGTTATTACTGCACAAAACTCAAATACAGAAAATATGCCTTTAATCCTTCCAGGAATAAAAATTTTTAAAAAGTTAAAGTAAAGGGACAAAAATAGGTTGCAGAGTGTTCTGTGATATTTAAAGTAGTAGCGGGGTGAGAACTATTGGTCATAACAAAAGTTTACTGAAAGTCTGAAAAGCATTGGCTCACACAGGTTTTTTGTTTATAAACAAGTTTAAAAATTGCCATGATTCAAGTTATTATCCTTTGTGGATGGCCACCCCAAATAACATCTTGGAGACTTGGAAGTCTAGAAGAATAAAAAGGCAGCAGATTAGGCCTCCCAAGGAAGACATTAAACAACCTGAGGCTACCCCACAGCTCAGCAGTAGGGGTGGGACTCAGTCACAGTCAGCACTGTGGTTGTGACTTCCAGAGGTGCAGCTCCACCCCCCACACGCAGCTCTTCCTTCTTGATAAGAAGCAGGTAAGAACACACATACAAAAGTGACACCCTTAGTTTGCTAATGGTCTACATCACTCACCAACCTCTGGCGCTATGAGCAGGTACCTTTGGAAGACAGCACATGAACCAACTCCTGCAAAATGACTGCATTAAGTCCCTCTACTAGAGAAATTAACTCTTCCAAGGTAGATAGAGGGGTTGGGAGAGATGGCTCAGTGGTTAAGAGCATTGCTTGCTCTTCCAGAGGATCCAGGTTCAATTCCCAGAACCTACATGGTGGCTCACAACCATCTGTAATTCCAATTCTACAGGATCTGACGTCCTCTTCTGGCCTTCATGGGCACTAGGCATATAAGTGGTGCACAGAAACACATGCAGGCAGAACAACCCATACACATAAATAAAGCAAATAAATCCAGAAAGAATATAAGCAGAGCAGGTCCATCTGTGTTCCTTACGGCTAAGCTCACTGTTCAAGTTAGTCTGCCATGCGCACCCTTCTCATAAAAGGCACCTTCCAGAGCAGAACCAGGTTCTCCCTCAGTGGCTGGCTTCAAGCACTCTCACAGCTGGCCCACCACAAAGCAGATCTCCAGTCCCTGCCCGACCTCTGGTCCCCTGTGTGCTAAGTCAAAGCTCAGAGCTTTATCTTTCACCTTGTAAAGCTCAGAGTTCCAGATGGGGACACAACCGATTCCGTGCAAGCTGGCCCCAGCAGAGGCAATGAAAACTTAAAAGGTAAGATAGTAACAGATTCCTAAGAGCCACTAAGGATACCTGGGCCTACATCTTTTCTACAAAGAAAAGGGCTTGTTTCTACAAGCCGCCAATAACCATATTTTTCCCATGTAAAGCATTCCTGAAACTATAATTCAAATCAATAAAACTTCTTAGAGTCCAGTAAGGTTAGTATTTTCCAGACTGAAATAGACCTAAACATTCATACCTGTGGTTGAACACTGTGGAATGTGTGTCCTGTCCTCCTCTGGCACATGTTGGGATCTTTGCACATACAAGTGTCTTGAGAATCCTCCCAGCACCAGAAGTGGCATCCGGCACACATCTGGCTGACTCCTGCTGGCCTCCTGGCCAGTTTGTACTATTTCCTGTATCACCACACATCTCCGGAGGACACAGACGCTCTTCAGTTGATCCTGACCATCAGTGTGGACTAGGGCACTCCGGAAAGGTCCTTCGTTATCTGAGGGATATTCCACAGTGACGAGCAGCAGCTCCAGTCTAAAGATCATCTCACTCCAAGCAGAGACGAGCCAAGCTACTACTAACTTCCTCTTTTAGGAGCTTAAAAACAGGCACGTCCATTCGTCATGTAAATGAAGCCCAGGATGACTTCTAGAAGCGGATGTGCTCTCAGTAAACCCATAATAAAGTAGACAAGTACAAATCTCTCCCTGCTTTTCCCAAGCCTGCACTCTAGTGCACGCAACAGGTCCAGCAGCTTGCACTGACTCACACCATCTGCAGCTGAGCTGAGTTTCCGCGCAGCCCTGCCTTCACCAGTCACGAGCCCAGCTCATGTGGCTCTGGGTAAACCTTCAGCTGCAAGGTTGCTCTGACATTGGCCACACCGCCCTCTTAATGGTTCTCATGTGAGTATGCATCAGCTGACAGTTCCTACTCCACAACCTTGCAAAATTCTGTCCATACTGAATGGAGGATGGCTGCCCACAATAGTCAAATGGAGATCTGAATATGTAGAAGGAGTCATGTGTGGGATGAGAAGCAGAGTCCGGGCACATTCTGGCCATCATGAGTGGGGAGGGGTGTGTGTGTGTGTGTGTGTGTGTGTGTGTGTGTCTGCGTCAGGCAATGATGAGAGGCAACAGATAGCAAAAAGCCTCCTAACTCTTGCACTGAACTCAGCCCTGAATTACTAGAACCCTAGAACAATTCTGCATCAACATAGCTCACCTGGAAATGAAAACGCTATGAGATAAATTTGAGCTGGAGGTGTGTGGAAAAAGTGCTTTCCTTTAGGAATAAAACCCACAGGTTCCTTAAACACAGGTCAAGTCTAGAAGCAAACAGCAGAGTGGTGCCAAGTCCTTTTGCCTGGAATTAGGTTGAAGAAAGGGTCGGTCCCTAAGGTCTGGCTCTATGGTCTTAGTCCTAAAAGTATCTTTATAAATTACCCGCCAATTTAAGGTAAGAAAAACAAACTGCCAGGCCTCAGTTGCCTTAAGACATTTACATGCCCCATGTGATACTGGAAGCCCCCTGCCAAATGAACTGAGAGAGAGAGAGAGAGAGAGAGAGAGAGAGAGAGAGAGAGAGAAAGAGAGAGAGAGTGACTCCCAAAGTAATCGAGATTGCAACACACTCATCACAAACTGTCTTTTTCTGTGGCAAGCGCTAAACTGATGGTATCAAGACAGACCCAAATTAGGAGAGAATGAATTCCTTTTGTCGGGAAGGGGCTTGAGGCTTGACAACAGGCCACAATCTGGTCATGGGTTCTTTTTATTCTTTGAACTATCTAAAATAACTTTTAAAAAAAGAGAAAATATCTAAATATTATGAAAAATAGTTCCAGTTTAAGGGCAGAGCGGCCTGAGGAGACAGAGAGCCCCAGCAAATAGAACCAATCAGTATCTCCCAGTATCTCCCAGTCATCTGGTACTAAGACTAACCTTAATGAAGAAAGGCAAGGAGGCTCAAGACTGACAGGACACTTTAAATATGGCATAAGAGTGGGGAATGGGGTAGGAGGACGGCACACACCTCAATTCTAGCACTGGGAGACAGGCCGGCAGATCTCTGTGAGTTCAAGCCCAGCCTAGGCTACAAATGGAGTCCGGGACAGCTGGTTTGTTATACAGAGAAACCCTGCTTCAAACAAGCCAACAACAAAAAGGGCACAAATCCTGAAATCTATACAGAAGTGCTAGGAGACTGCACCACACTTTTTGTATAAAAAACCCATAAATTTGGGGGCTGATTTGGTGCCTGAGGCCTGCCATTCAACTCTCAGTACCTCACAAACTGAGAGTGGTATAAACCATATCAAGTCTCAGCATTAGGGAGGTAGAGACAGTCTGAGAACCAGCCTGAGTTACACGAGCTGTCTTTAAAAAATACTTAATAATAAGCAATAAAATAAATAATATTTTGGCTTAAAACTTCAATCTGTATTTAACTAGCAGGTAAGGAAAGATCACAAAAGGATACTAAGATAGAAGCCAGGGGCTTTACACATGCTAGGCAAGTATTCTAACCATTGTACTATACTGCCAACTGTCATGAAATTCTTTTTCAACATTATACACATACTTAGTAGTTTAGCCACAAAACTGGAATTTCCAAAGTAATTCCAAATAATGTCATAAATATCTTATCCCTTACCCAAGATATGTGTGTGTGTGTGTGTGTGTGTACATTAATTTAAATCAAGAATAACACACACAAAAAGACATACTCACAAATGCTATTTGGATAAGGATCTGCATCTGGCTAGGATTCTCTTGAACAGAAACTTAAAGAACCTCACTCCTGAGAACCACTTCCTTAAACAGTAACCTTAAGTTCCCAATGGGAATCTTCCATATGACCCAGGCCTCTGTCCTCTGAATGCTTCTAAAATAACTTTAATCACACTTTTAATACATACTACATGCTTATTTTTCTATTATAAATATGCTGTAGGATGTTTAGTAGATTATAAACTCTCAGCATATAGAAAGTGGGTCTCGGTATTCTTCTTGGAACCACAGAGAGATTTTTACATCTGGTGTAGACGCTTCTGAGTGGCGTAGCGAGCGTTCCATGTTCGCACTAAAGCTCTGGCACAAAGCCACCTGCAACAAGCAGTATGCCTCTGTGACAGTCTGACGTCTGTGACATTGTACACCCTTCCCCTGCCACAAAGTCCCACAGCCTTGGAGATCTTGTGGTCATTCCAATCAATATGACTCACATCATGTCTTATGAGAAAAGACATCGAAACTTGTGAAAAAATGTGAAAATGACATTTCCTCTCTAACTATGTTCCTTAATCTTTAACTCTGTAATTCAAAATCTGATAAAATAAATAGAATACAAAAACCACACTATCATGCTTAACTCTGAAGCCTCTTTTCTACCCCAAATTGTTCCACGTTTAAGTAAGTCTTTAAGTTTCTGCAGTAAATGAAGAACAACTGTATCACTGCTACCATCCTTCTGAGACGTGAGCGCACTCCCAGGACAGACAGAGGCAAGAAAAGGTGTACTGAGATCTCCTGGGCTCTGCACTGCCCTGTTTATTTTGAATCATCTTTCTCCTGCAACGGAACCATCCAGCACACAGGTCCTCACACGGTGGCACACAGTCATGCTGGGTGCCCGACTCAAACGCTAAACCCACACATACCACACTTACCCAGCTTTATTGTAGCCCTGCTCTTGGTGGCCTTCTCCGCGTTCCTCACAGAGCTCTTCCACGCATTAGAGAAAACAGAGAGCACCCACTATCGTCCACAGTTACTGACTAGCCCCCACAGCTGGTGGCAGCTCAACACACCTCTGCTGCCTCAGCTGGCGGCCTCCTAGCACAGCAAACTTCAGGCGGGAGGAGGCAGGGCTAGAGAGCTCTGAGGTGCAACGAAGCCCTGCAATATCCGAAAGAAATGGGCTACAGGGTACAGTTTTTGGTGATGGGTTGACACCAGGACCTCACAAATGCTACGTAGGTGCTCTACTCCTAACACAGCACTGCCTCTCAGCTGTTTAAACTGCTGTTGTACTGCTTTCAGTCACAAACCCCAGGACCGAATCACCCTACAGAAAGAAGAGCAAGTTTCCACCGACGAAACTCAGATAGCAACTGTCTTCATGTGTTGCTGCCTGTGCTAAGAACCTCTGACCACCCACAGCACTGTTTCCTGTCATGCACAGTCTTCTCCAAACCATCAGTACACTGCTGCAGGACCACCTCCACTCCAAGACTGGACACCAGGAATGTGAGTGTCCACACCTCAAGGAGAGTTAGAATGACGGGCAGAAAAGTTTCAGGTTAAGTACCGGTGCATTTTCACATCTCTCTAACCTCATACTGCAAAAGGGGAAGCAGTGTTCACGATACACAATGAAAACCCAACTCAAAAGCCACAGTTGAGGAATGGGTTAGAGAGAAGAAAAACCTAAAATCTGGCCCAGTTCCGGCAATGTACCCACATCTACTAAACCCACTTAAACAATCCTTCTCTGCCAATTCACATTATCTCCACGAGAAACAACCAAAAACGCGGGACACAGTATGACAGCCAACCCTTTACCGTGCCTTTCTCTCTTCCATCTCCAGACAACTGACAGCACAGCTGTGGTTTTAAATGTGGTGTCTAGGAGGAGGCTTGAGAGGATTACACGGCGCTGCTTCTTGATCTCAACATTGGAGAGGTTAAGCACTGACCAAGTGAAATATGTGGTTTTCTGCATATTTTAACTCAGAATGAAGTGTGTTGGAGCACCAGGTGTGGTGGCACACATCTGTAATTTCAGGTCTTGAGAGGCGAGTGGGGGCGGGGGGATTTGTGTGTCACTGTGTGTCAGAGTCAAGGCTACGGCTACAGAGATGGCTCAGTCAGCAGGAATACCTGGGCTCCATCTTTAGCACCCTCGTAAAAGCCAGGCACTGTAATGCACGCCTGTGATCTCACCACTGAGAAGCTGACACAGGAAGATGCTCAGGCCTTGCTGGCCAGCCAGTCTAGCTGAATAAATAAACTCTGTGTTCAGTGACAGAAACTTACCCCCAAATAAGTTAGAAAGAGACTGAGAAGGTCATCCTTGGCTACAAAGCAAGTCTGTATGATGTCAGCAAGTGTCTTGAGTTGCATAAGATCCTGTCTCAAGAAAGGACAAAATCCAACACTCATGGCTCAGAACTGTTACCCCAGCACTTCAGAGGTAGCAGAAACAGGATCAAGAACTCAAGGCCATCCTCAGTTACACAGCAAGTTTGAGGTCAGCATGGGCTACAAGAGACCCAAGAAAAAAAAGAGGGAGGGAGGGAGGGAAGAAGAAAGGAAGCTCTCTCATGCTAGCCCACAGCAAGCAGACTAAGGTTGGGGAGTGGAAGGACTTTTTGCTACAGTGTGCTTTAGAAGGGGAGCTTCAGAGCCAGATTCGAGACTGGAACCAAGCTGGTCAGAAATGAGATCAGAGGTAGTGGGTAGCGACTCAACAGCACCTCAGCCTCACAAGGCCAATTCAGTACGGAATAAAATAATACTCCTGCCTATCTGTGCCAAAACACATCTGAATTATCTCCACTCATCAGATAAGCATGACAGTCAGGAAATCTGGCAATATATACAAACCCAGTTGTACAATACAGATAATAGTTAGCTAGATACACCGAGTGCTTATTTTGCATGCCTGGAATTGTTCCCTGGGTTTCTGTCAATCACAGGAAGTGGGCAGTAATAATGTGGCCTTTTAACAGGCAGAGAAAACCAAACACACGAAAGGGAAACAATAGCTGTGCATGGCTGCGCACCTGGAATCACAGCTACTCAAGAGACTGAGGCAGGGGGATGATGAGTGTAAGGCCTGGCTGTTCTATATAGTGAGTTCAGGGACAGCCTAGGCAACTTACTGAGATACTGCTTCAAAAATTAAAAACGTATGGAGTATAAAGTATGTAGCTTGGAGCTAGGGCTAGCAGACTTGCCTGGTAGGTGCACTTTCCAGCACCATGAAGAGAGGGAAAGAGAGGGGAGAGAATCCGAAACTGGGAGCGGACAAAGGTGTGGTAGGAATGGGAGGGAGGGAGGAAAAATGGACGAGTGAGAGAAGGGAGGAAGGAAGCTTGTGAATTGTCAGTGGCCAAGCGGTGACTTAAATACAGGCACCCTTGTCTTGTGAGCGTTTGGCGCAAGCACGAGCATCCTCACACTGTTCTCAGGAGCCCACCTGGGTGTGACCATCTGTACAGACTACCAGATATCCCGGCACTGAGTCAAAATCCTTCCTACCACTTTAAATCCTTTGGATTCTAAGTTAGCACCGAGGACAAGGTCCCAGTCATACACTCTGTGGGTGACTAAGTCTCTCATCAGACACCTGGCCATGAACCCTGCCCTGCTCAGCTGTAAACATCCCCTGTGCAGGAGCCAAGTACACCACGGGGTGTCCATTCTGCTACCACTTGACTGCCTGGCCTGGCATCCAACTAGGTGGGCAGGTGCAGGCTCTCACCGAGCTCCAACAAGGACATCCCTGCTCACATTCTCTCCTCCCTCCCTCCCAACCCCACACCAGAGTTGGCTTAAGAGTACACCAGAATCAGCCAGTATTACTGCTCTGACTTCAAATAAGCATACTTATCTTTTTTTCCCCCTCATTTTAAGCATACTTCACGCTTAGCACTACCAAGCTCTGGGACTATTTCCCAGCATAATTTAATTTTTTTTTTAAGTTACATGAAAATTCATGAAGATCTATGGTTTCTAAAGCTGTGCTTGGTAGTGTGTGCCTAGGATTCTACCATTCTGAGGGATACGGAAGGAAGACTGAAAGTTCAAGTTCAGCCTCTGTACAATATGAGCTCAAAGCCAGTCTGGGCTATACAGGAATTCAAGAACAGCCTGGGCTACAGCGACCTAGGGAGACCCTTTTTTATAAAGCAAAGAAAGCTTGTTGTTCCTCTTAGAATCTAGGTGATTTTTCTCCCCTTATCTCCGTACTCTGAAGAGAATCATCAAGGGCACTAAAGACAAGGTATCTTCATAGAAACCTGGACACAAAAAATGTTGTCTACAGGGCTGAAGAGATGGCTCAGCGAGTAAGAGCACTGACTGCTCTTCCAGAGGTCCTGAGTTCAAATTCCAGAAACCACATGTGGCTCACAACCATCTGTAATGAGTTCTGATGCCCTCTTCTGGTGTGTCTGAAGACAGGGACAGTGTACTCACATATATAAAATAAATAAATCTTAAAAAAAAAGTCTTGTCTACTCCCACACTAAATAAATTTTTTTTTAAAAAAGCAAGACTCAAAGTTGTATACACACTTTGATATTATGTGTGTTCTTAGTGGAGAAAAACTAAACTAGAGGTGAATAGAATGTTTTTTTTTTTAAAGATTTATTTATTTTATGTGAGTACACTGTTGCTGTCATCAGACACACCAGAAGAGGGCACTGGATTCCATTACAGATGATTGTGAGTCACTATGTGGTTGCTGGGAATTGAACTCAGAACCTTTGGAAGAGCAGTCAGTGCTCTTAATCACTGAGCCATCTCTTTACCCCTATCAGAAGAATGTCTTAAGGGAGCTAGTCTGAGGCTACTTTTCTTTTTCTCCCTTATCTAATCTCTATTTCTCCAATAATATGCATTTATTATTTACAAATAGATTTGCATTTATCATTAATTATAGTAGTTACTCTATTATTAAAATTATAATTTTATTAATTATAATTTAATTATTTTATTAGAAATTTATTGTTATTTACAAATAGATAAAATTTTTCCCAGAAATGATCCCTTCACTTCCTGATTCTGTAGGTCTTACTGCATAGGAATCAACCGGAGCCAATACAACCTGAGATACAGCTGAGAAGAAAACCCAGTAGGTAAGCATTTCAAAAGCACCTGCCCTGTCAAAGGGGACAATCTCACTCACACTTCTTCACCACCTTTGTTAGTATTTCTTTAAGTCAGCAACAATGTAGAGATGCAGCTATAAACAAAACTGTAGAATTCTTTTCACTGGGAGACTTTAATGCTAAGGAGCAATAGAACCCACACAGGGCAAACACTGTTGAATTATAATTATGCACTGTGTGTGCGGGTGTGGCCGGAGTACTATGCCTAGAGATCAGAGGACTACTTGAGACCTGGCTCTCTACTTCCACCATGTGGGATCCAGGGATCAAGCTTGGGTCCTCGGGCCAGCACAGAATGAGGGGAGGTGAGAAGGCTGGAGGGCCCCCTCCCCACTCCTTACCCCTGGCCTGTGAAACAGTAGCCCTGATAAGAGCTGTGATAAGATGTGGCCTTAGCTACTTTATTCTCATACTTTGTCATTAAAAAGGTACCAAGGGAGAGACTAAGAGGTTGACCCATGTCTGCAGTGTCACTGCCCCAAGGGGCACTGTGTAAGAAAAATAACTAGCCCTCTCTACAAGCATAAATCTTTTTGTCTTAGTTTCTGTTTTCTTCCTATGAGGTCCAGCACCAGAGACCTCTTTCTTTCTTATATATAATTTTGTGGCCGATTGTGTTTGGGTAAAATTAACGACAGCCATACTCATTTTAAGATTATCAACAGTTACGTGACTAAAGAGACAGTTCAGTGGTTGTGAGCATTTGTTCTTGCAGAGGACACACACAGTGGCTCACAAGCATCCATAATTCCAGTTTCAGGGCATTCAATGCCATCCTCTGCCCTCTGAGAGCACCAGGACACACACGGGGCACCAGCCCACATTTGAGCAAAACACTCATGCACATGAAATAAATATATAAAAAAAGATTACCAACCACTGGAAAACATTAGCAACAAGCATTAGATAACTTTTAAAATTTAACTCTGATGTCTGCAGGTTGTCACCAGATTTGGACCTTTAGCAAGGATATCAATAGTCCAGTCCTGTTTAGACATTGGAAGCTAAGCTATTGTTGGATTGAGGCCATCGTGTCTGGAATCATTCACAGGTCTCTCGTTTCCTGTAAATCATGTGAACAAGGAACACAGTTCAAATAGAGGTATCCTGGGATTCTGAAGAGCATTTGTAGAAATCTTTTCTTTGGGGGGGTGGAGGGTGGCGTGGAGACAGCATCTTATATACCACAGGCTGTCCTCAAATGTTCCACGTAGCCAAGGATGACTTTGAATTTCTGATCTTATGCCTCCCTCTCCTACGAGCGGAGAGTACAGGTACGGGCCGCAATGATCTACACGGAATTATTCTTACCGGAGTCTCATCATTGGGGGGAATAGGTTTGGAAACGCACCTACACGAATGTTTCAGAACAGCCTCTTCTTGTAGCACAATTGACTTCTTCACAAAAACGTAGCTGTCACTGAGCACTCCCGGCAGAGTGCTATATATGGCCAGGGTCATAAGACAAGGCAGTACTGAGAAGCACCACTTCACATGCTCTAACCACAGCAGGGAGGCCTCTGTGGTAAGTAAGCCTTGTTTCCACAACCTCTGCACTTCCTCATGTGCCCTGTGCTGCACACACCTGCCCCACATTAGACCCGTTCCCCAGTCTCCCTGAAAAAGACAGTTTTCGTGAAAAGGCCTCTCTTACATTGTAAACTTTGGGGTAGGGGACAGCACTCAGGGCCTTGCTGGTGCTAGATTCTAAGGGTGTTTGGGTGTTTTATTTAGTGCTTGTTTTGGTTTTTGGAGACAAACTCTCATATATCCCAGACTAGCCTGGAGCTTACTATATAGTCAAGAATGACCTGAATTCATGATCCTCCCAGGAGCCAAGCAGCCTATATGCTAAAATACCTAGTTAATAATATACACTAAGTTTTGATATAGGGACTCACTGTGTAGACCAGGTAGGTTACATAAGACTATCTCAAAAGCAAGTAAATAAATAAATTTTAAAAACGACATATACAAATAAATAGAATTATTTGTTAAAAGATGGCTCTCTCCTGTCTTCTTTTCATTTTATATTGATAGGCAACAACCATGATTTATATCAGAACAAAATTAAAATTAAAAGCTTCCTGTGTAACAGATGCATCACTAACTAATACTCAACATTCTTTAGGTTCCAATAGCCAAAAAAAGGGGAGGGAGCTACACCCGCTGCTTAAGAATATGTAGAAATCAGTTTATGAGAAGGGAAAGCAAGGAAAAGGATGCTGAACTGTGAATCAGCAGATACGATTCTCTGAGTAAGTGCCTCATGGGAAGCCTGAGTACCAGGAACTCAGGAGGCATCAGAGCATGCAGGGGGAGGGGGTCAGCTCAGCCAGAGGCCCTGCTGCTCACACCAGGAACAGAAGGTTGGGTCAGAAGACAAGTGACTCAGGAAAACTACTCAAACATCTTAGTCTCCTCAGCTACAACTCTTCCCATCTCTAAGGGCTTTGAAATACATGTGAGCAGCTGAAAAACCTCTGAACACCTATGGGGCTCAGACAAACGGGATGTCCTGACTGTGTGCACGGAGGCCCAGAGTACCCACTGTGCGCTGACAGCTCGGGGGACAGCATGAGATCCACACCACACAAAGCCAATTTTAGCCAATTCCAACCTCACAAAATGCAACTGGTTCTCTGGAATCGCCAAGAAATTCTAAAACAGATTCTACAGAGTTCACAGAGAACAGTAACATGCAGAACAAACCGATACACTTGAGAGAAATATAACTATGAAATAATTAGCTTCCAAACTGCCCCTTCCACTGACAATCACAACACCCATAAACACACCAACTCCTCTGTCTAAAACACCTTCTAAGTAATTTTCCAAGCTAGACCTTGTAAGCTCACTAGGGAGAAACCAAGGTTGTTCACTCGGTAAGAATTTCCCACAATGCCCCTGTTCTGAAAGATGCTCCATCATCCTCCACAGGAGATGGGATGGACTTGGAAGGATTTGCTTCTTAAGAGTACAGAACTGCCTAGCTGTAACCAGGCCTCAGCTCTTCCCCACGCTGTGTGTGCCTCAGAAGACAGTCTCAGCCTTTTCTTGTCCAGGATCATAATTTTACAAGGACACCTGGACTTCGAACACTGCCATAGAGGCAGGCACTGAAAGCGAATCTTGGATTCCGCCTTTCCCACGAACGCTCGTGCCGTAGGTGCCATTGTACGGCATCGCTCCCTCCTCACATCTCACCCACGGCAGTGATAGGATGTCCTTTCTGAATTCCAGAGCTAGACAAGGAACTTCTCAAGGACATGCACCACATCTGAAATTGTCCGATTAATCTTTAAACCAGACTGGCCCCAGCAGTCCTCCGACTTCAGCCTCTCATGTTCAGGGATCGCAGCAACCATACCTCAGTGGTTTACAGGCCATCTCCACTCAGATTAGACACATCTGGAGCAGCACCAGCTGCGTGTTGCCATGGTACCGAGCTGGGCAGCACAGATCCAAAACCACAATGATGGCAAGTGATCTGCCTTCGTTCCACTTCCAGCTTCTGTCACTGAGACCAGCGAGAAACAAAAAGGAGGCCCAATCCCTGGTGAATAGCAGATTGTGATGGCTGAAATTCAGGGTCCAACGTTACCAGTTACCGCTGGGAGGAAGCTGCCTGTCTCCCCTACGCACACAGAACTGAGAGGAACCGTTACCCCTATTTGCTGGACCTTCGCATTCACCAGACATAAATGACATAATAACGAAAATCATGTGACAAGGAACTGAAAAATGGAGCCATGAAATGACAAACCTATAACGTGAACATCAAAGCCAGTGTGCACAGGGACGCGGGATCTCCCCACGGTCGCCCTGTGGGACACGGATTGAGAATTACACACACGCTGTAGAGAAGAGCTGAACTGACAAGGACTAGGTTGTCAGTCCGTAACAGGGGTATGGGTTTTCTGTTCATTTGTTAACGCTCCTGTCTCACTTCAGAGCTCCTGCTAGAGTCTAACACAGTTACTGAAATGTAGAAGGCTTTCCTTATTGTAAATATTTCTTAGCAAGAACCAGACCCACATTTAACTCTGGCTCCTCTCAGGAGGAAAGTTTCTAGATGAAGAAGAATGTCTTAAGATCTTCTCTCTGGGTCTCTCTGATTCTCATCTCCAAAAGGGCGATGCTCTATCAGTGCCCCCAATACCACCACCTTTTACCTGTTTTCAAAGCTTCCATGTCTGGGATGAGCTGTAGCGAATGTGGGGGAATGAACCGCCGAGCACGGAGGCACTACAATCCACAAACTTACGGGAAAAAAAAAACAGACATTTCCCAGTATTTTCAACAGCAGTTGATTTTAAGTAGCCTCTGCATTCCAAGAATGCAACATACAACCATCCCAGACTCAGGTGGCAGAAATAGAGAACCGATTTCCACAAACTATCCTTTGGCTTACACACACACACACACACACACACACACACACACACACACACACACCCCACAAAATAAAACTTAAGTAACGAAAATGAAAAACATTCTCAATCTCCAGTGCTTGTGGATAGTAAAAGTAAGATTTCAGAGGGAACTTGAGCAATGCCTTAGGAGAAAGCACCAATCCCTTCCTAAGACAACCACACCTCACTTCATTCACTCCTGTCTTCTCCACCTTTTTTTGACACTCCCCCACCCCACCCTCATTCCTCTTTCAGAAAACTGGCAGCACATTCTAATTATGATTTAGCTGTGGAAAATCAGAGAGAGCCAGGCCTGGTGGCAGATGCCGACCATCTCAGCATTCCTTGAGTTTTGTGAATGACTCAAGCTCATTAATCAAACCTGCAGAGAGGACTGTGGGAACCCTGATTTACAACTGGTGGGCCAGACCATAAGAAACCACCTGGCACTGGCATCTGTGGGGAGGAGTCTTGTGGGACATGATGCTATCTCCCCATGGGTATCCAGCTAGATGGTATCAAAACTTACTGGATCTGAATACCCCAGAGGCATCAGAACTTGTTACCTGCCTGATAAGAGGTAAAGACCCTCACACAGGTCAAAAATGTCTATGTTATGAAAAGAGTAAGAAAATGTGAGTTTGAAATGAGTTGTTTTTCCCCCACACAGGGGTCGGATAAGTTCATTTTTATGCTTAGCCTTCTAACTCAAAGCACACATCAGAAGCATCATATTAAGAGGTAGTGCTAGTTCGAATATCACAAAAACCATTATCCTGGTAAATGAGGAAATGCTCAGGAATTAAGAGCTCTCGATCTCTCTCTCTCTCTCTCTCTTTCTCTCTCTCACACACACACACACTGCTCCTTTCAGAGTGTGGACTTACAGGTAGAAGGTAGGGAAGCTAACTGTCAAGTCCAGTTGGTCACTAGTCAATTTCTACTTTTCATGGCTGTTGTGGTGCTAAAACACTGAACAAAAACAACTTGGGGGAAGAAAAGGTTATTTGGTTTACATTATCAAGAGATGCCCAGGAAGAAACCAAAGCAGAGACCAAGGGAGGAATGATCCTTACTGGTTTGCTCTCATGGCTTGTTCAGCTACCTTTTTCATAAGCTGGCACAAATCCACTTGCCTAGGAATGCCACCACCCACAGTGGTCTGTGAGCCAACCTGCATCAATTAGCAACCAAGAAAACGCTCCAAAGACATGCCATTTGTGGACTGAGACGATCTCTTCCCAGGTTTGTCAAGTTGACCACCAATATCAGCCATCAAACTACTGTACATAGAAAATCAATTGATTCTTCAGCATCAGAAGAACAAAGATGCTTTCATTCTTCTCATGTACCTTTAATGGCGTCAGACTGAACAATACTAGCAGGTCTGAAGCAAACTTTTATCACATTTGTCCTCTACCAGATCTACTCCCAAGATAAGGCACCCTTCTTCTGGAACACCTCCCTCCCCCTGCCACACCCTACCCATCCCTCACCCCTGGCAGGATTAGGCTGCTCTCTAAGATCCCTGAAGCTGGAAAAAAAAAAAAAAAAACTCTCCCACTTCCAGTCAAAGCCATTCATTCACCTGTGGCAGAGTTTCCCAGTCACATTGTTTTCAGTCTTGGATAGAGATGAGTATCTAAAGGCGATGAGGCCAGGAGGCTTACGCCACTACACTTCGGCAACAGCACACCTGATTACTAACAAAAACTGAATGGCAGGAAATCCTGAGAGTGTGGTCCAGAGAGCAGCAGGCGGGCAGGGCAATAACCAGATTAGAGGCAGACTCTAATAGGTATCGGCTCAGTGTTCTCCTGCGTGCAGCCTGTTGCCAGTGGAGCCATGTTTGCTTAAGGAACATTCCAGTTGCTCTCTCTCTCACTGCTTCCTGCTCACCGGGAAGAAGTTCCACCATACGCTCCCACTGCCACCAAATAACCACGGCCTGAACCCTTCAAAATCAGTCTTTCCTACTTTAAATTGTTTCCACAGTGAAACTGCCCACACTGGCACGAAAGCACCTGGTGTGGCTTCTTAGAAAACAAGAATGAGAACAAAGACTAGGATTTGTGGGTGCAGGGAGAAGGCTGTGTCAGCAACCTTTAGCCAAACCTAAGTTTGATCCTGGGGACCTACATGATTGCAGATGAGTTTGGACTATCAAAAGTTGTCCTCTGACCTCCATGTGCAACACAGCACGTGTGCACCTGTGCGGGTGCACACACAAACGTACATATACCAAAATACATAAGTGGTGTAATCAAAACATTTTGAATAATTTCTTTGGTTTTCTGGCTTTAAAAAAAAAAAACTATTTTGCTCTCTTGCTTTTGCTCTGTCCTCTTGCTCCTTACCCTCTCTCCCCACTCTCCTCTCCCACTCCACATGCTCATGGCCAGCCTCTACTCCTCTTCTCTCTTTCTCTGTCTCCAGTCCCTCAATTCCTCTAAGGATTATGCCCTGGATAACTTCAATTCTATTACAAAAAAAAACATTTTTATTTTGTGTACATGGTTGGTTTGCAGGCATATATGAACGTGCACTGTGTGCACACGTGGTACCTTCAGAGACCAGAAGACAATGTCAGGTCCCTGGAATTACAAATGGTGATGTGCTAGCATGGGGGTGCTGGAACTGGACCCAAGTCTTCTGCATGAGCAGTCGATGCTCTTCATGACTGCGCTATCTTTTCAGTCCGTTTTGTTGTTGTTTTCTTGTTTCTTTGTTTTGTTTTGAGTTTTTTTTTTTCAAAGCCTTTTGGGACAAGGTTTTATTCCTTATCCCTCTGTAGCCTTGAAATGACCAGGCTGGCCTCAGACATGCAGCAATTCTTCTGCATCTGCCTCTTATATGCTGGGATAACATCCATGTGCCATTATACCTGACCCAAATATAGCATTTTGGCTTTGGAGGTTTTTTTTGTTTGTTTGTTTTATTTAAAGCAGCAACTCTTAAAGAGACCTGTCCACAACTTCTTCCAGAGAAGGATAAAGTACACAGTCTCTTTTAGAAGCTTCTATGAAGAAAACTAGGTCAAACTAGAAGACAGATGAACTTCTCTATCATGTGCCTCTATCAAAATTACCTACCAAAGGCCCCAAGCAAAAGATCAAAGGGGGGCCAGAGAGATGGCTCAGTGGTTAAGAGCACTGACGGCTCTTCCAAAGGTCCTAAGTTCAAATCCCAGCAACCACATGGTGGCTCACAACCATCTGTAATGGGATCCAATGCCCTCTTTTGGTGAGTCTGAAGACAGCTACAGTGTACTCATATACAATAAATAGATAAATCTTTAATGTGCCTGTGTATGTTTGTCTGTGTGTGTCTGTGTGTGTCTGTGGCTTGCTGGTCAGGCAGTCTAGCCAATCAGTGACATCTCCAGGTTCAGGGAGAGAACCTGATTCCTAACCACCAAAGCAGGTAATGGTGCAGTCAACAATGACAGGTAGTAGGCATGGTGGAGCACTCCTGTAATCTAGGCACCCAGAAGACAGACGCTGGAGGAACATAAGGTGAGGACCAACCTGGGCTACATAGAACACTGTTGAAATGGAAACAACGGAGAGAGAACGCAATTCCCAAGCTATGAACCTTCACAAAGAGAAAGTCAACACTGTGAAGGTCTGAGGTAGGTTCACTATAATAAAATGAGGGAAGTGAGGCAGCTAGCCAAGCGAAGGAGGCTGGGTTTCACTCGAGGTGCCTACTTGTTCTAAGTCCATCAATGCCAGAAAGAAGCAAATGTCTAATGAAAACAATACCAAAGTACTAATGGTCTGGGTTTAATGACTATGACCTATTGTCTAACAAGGAGCTACACAGTGAGTTCAAGGACAGCCTGGGCTACAAAAGACCCGGCCACAAAACAAACAAACAAACAAACAAACAAAAGGCAGCAGTCTTCAAGTATAGAACAGGACAAGGGAAAATAGGCAGAAGGAACATTTTCCATACCACAAGACTACAAACTAGCCGAGGCACAATACCACAATTAAAAGAGTCAACCTGCATAAAAGAAATCAATTTTGGATTCTTTAACTTTTAAGAACTTCTTTATTTGTATTCGTATGAGTGTTTGTTTGCATGTTTATCTGTGCACCACAGGCACGTGGTGCCCTCAGAGGCCAGAAAAAGGCATTGGCTCCCAAAAGCCTGGAGTTACAGATAGTTTTGAGCCACCATGTAGGTACCAGGAATCAAATCCAGGTCCTCTGGAAAAGCACCCAATTCTTAACCACTGAACCAAAGGACCACACAGAAACAAGGAATGCAAAAACGGCCAAGGAAAAACATTTGAGGATACAGGTATAAGCTAGAAATTTGTGAACGGGACCAGAAGAGCACGGGAAACAGTCCTCAAAATTGACGAATAGGATTATACTAAAATTAAAAAGCTTCAGCAGGCAAAAGAAGGTAGCAACAGGACAGACTAGATGGCCTAAAGAATGGGAGAAACTGTGTCAGCTGTACTTCCCATGGGGGTTTAATATCAGGAATACAGAAAGAAAACACAAAACAATAACCTCCCCAAACACTACAAGTTCCAGTCACTACTGCAACAATGAACTGAACAGTTCAAAAAAAGACAAATCTAAATGACACTTCCGTGAGTCTTGCTTTCTAAAGTAGTTGTGCTGACTTTAATTTTACAACTCGTAGAGACATTTTTATTTTTAAAATTAGCTTACATAGTAACAGGCTTCTAAAATGTTCACAGTACTGCACCAAAAGATTCCCCCCCTCCCTTCCCCTCTTCTGGTAGTACCTGTCACTCACAGCCCCCCATATCTTCACTCACAGCCCCCCATGTCTTCACTCACAGCCCCCCCATATCTTCACTCACAGGCCCCCATGTCTTCCTTCACTCACAGCCCCCCCATGTCTTCACTCACAGCCCCCCATGTCTTCACTCACAGCCCCCCATGTCTTCACTCACAGCCCCCCATGTCTTCACTCACAGCCCCCCATCTTCACTCATGGCCCCCCATATCTTCCCTCAAGCCCCCCATATCTTCACTCATAGTCTCCCATCTTCACTCATGCCCCCCACTTTTTTCTGTAGTCCTCCCAAGCCCCTCACAAATGTCTCAAATTCAAATATAGACCTACATACAAATTTTTTAAAAAAACAAGCTTAGAGCTTATTAACTGCCACATTAAAAAGAAATAAAATACTACGTTCAGGAGTTGAGAGGGACCAGCATCCCTTTTGAAGCAATCAGCAACGATCACAGATGGCAGTTGACCTTAGTTTGGAAAAGCAATTTTAACAAAGTAATTAGTAAGGGAAGGGGCAAAATAGAAAGTTTTCAAAGAGTTAAAGATGAACTCTGGTACTCAGGCAAATATTAGCTAATCTCTCTCTAACAACTCTACCTTCATGCATTATTACTCAGGAGTATTCAATTTCACCTCAATACAACTCACATGAAACCAAATGCATTTCCTTTTAAAAATCATTTCTCCTCCTAAGTACCCATTTCTGCTAATTATGCTACCATTCTCCCAGGTTACATGGGCTCAAAACCCTGCTGTTACCTAAAATATTACTAATTGGTTCTATTATGTCGTTCCCACAGGCATCTGCGCATCTATCCCTCTGTCCTGATGAGACAGCACCAGAAACACAGCAGCAGGTAAAGAGTGGATGCAAAGCTCAACCTTAAACTGAACAATCTTTCAAACTACATGAGGCCAGAAGAAACCAACCAAGAGAATTTATGCCGTGCAGAGCCAAAACCAGTCAGTGAATGGGCTCCTCCCTCAGCAACCCCCCATTTCCGAGGAAGACGGGGAGATGTGTGCAAACCGACTCCCCCAAATGTTGAGATCATACTCAACCAAGGCCTCCACATTCAAGTTTGTTTACTTCAGGGATTCACCGGAGCCAGGCTGTCCTAGAACTCATTATGTGGCCTGGGCTAACCCTGACCTCTCATTCCTTCTGTCTCAGCCTCCCGGATGCTAAAATTACCAGTGTCCTGCTCTAGGTATTTTTCAAATGGGTATCTGCACTCTCCTTACTAATGGTATCTCTGGGATAAAACTGTGAAGGCAAAAGAGTGACGGGGCTGAAGAGGTGGCTCGGTGGTTAAGAATGCTGGATGCTCTCCCAGAGGACCCAGGTTTGATTCCCGCTATCCACATGGCAGCTCACAACCATCTGTAACTTCAGTCCTAGGGGATCCAATGCCCTCTTCTGCCTTCCATGTGCACTGTATATACATTCAACCAAACAATAACACACATATAATAATAATAATAATAATAATAATAATAATAATAATAATAATAATAATAACAATAATAATAATAATAATAAAAGAAAACCTAAAAAGAAAGAAGGAAAGGAAGTGGTGAGCTGTAGGCTCGGTGCCTTACATTGAAGGTCTCTAAAATAATCAGAGGCTCAGCTAACTAACACGTGAGACCCTGGGTTCAATCCCTGCCCCCTCCCACACCCAAAGTAAAACGGAAAGATACATCATGGCAGAAGCTCACCCACCATGAAAATTACCGACTACAGCCTGGTGAGTGGAACACAGCAGTGCTGCTGAGTGGAACCTTGGTTTGGTAGGAACCCCCAGACCGTCAGCACTCATCACGTTCCCCAGCTACTTCCTGTGAGTCTCTGAAACGAATACACAGGTGGAATGAGAGAGCCAGCTCCACAATGTTGTCCTCTGACTTCCACACACACACACACACACACACACACACACACACACACACACACACGGTTTGAAGATATTAATGTGGCTCAGTATGCAAGCAAGTTGTACGTCACTTGATTTAACTCTGCAAAAAGTAATAATAACCTTAAACAAAAATATGTCTTTGTGAAAAAACAACAGTTGCCACAACGTGCAGGTAAGCTTAGGGGAAATCAGACAGAGCTTCCAGCAAGTGTGCAAGCTCACCCTGGGCTCTGGGAGGATGAGTTTCTACACCCCAGCAGACAGGATACCTAGTAACTAGATTTCACTTTCTATTGGGTATCAGTAAGTTAAAAAAGCAGCAATGACCATTAATTTAAAGATCTAGCTATGAAATACAGGCAAGTTCTTATTTACGACTTTAAAAAACCCAGTGCTGGAGAGATAGCTCAGTGCTTAAAAGTGCTCACTGTTTTTGCAGAGGACCTGGGTTCGGTTCAACCAACCCACATGACTCCCAATAATCTGTAACTCCAAGTTCTAAGGATTGAACACCCTCTTCTGGCCTCTGTGGGCACCAGGCATGCACACAGGATACATATACACATACATTCATTCATATATACAGACATACAGGCAAAGCACCCATACCTGTAAGTAAATAACAGAATAAAATAGTACTTAAAGTTTTTTTAAATTCTAGTTAAGGTGATAAAAAATTATTTTTCAAAGCAATACATACACACACACACACACACACACACACATACACACTTCTCTACGTCTATATGCTAGATACAAATTCAGAACTTAATCTACAAAATAATCAAATCATGGGTACATTGTGAAAGCATACATCTATAATCCCAGCCAGCAAGGGAGGCTGAAACAGGAGGATCAGGAGTTTAAAGCAGAAAGGCCAGTAAGAAGGTAAAGGTGCATCCATCAATCCTGACAAGTTCCATCCCCAGGACCCGCATGGTAGAAGGACAGAACCAACACCCACAGGCTGTTCCTCTGACTTCTCATTCCAAGGTAGATGAGTGGGGGGGGTGCGCATGCGCACATATGTCCCTACACTTCCACATACTCAGGTAATATTTATTCCTTCTCAGGTCTCTGATGGGGTTGAAGGCTACATAGTCAGTCAGCCTTACTATAAGCTAAAGTTATTTAGGATTTAAGAAGACGTTCTAGGTCTAAAAAGATGTTTTTAGGATGGTAATATAAGATAGAAAGTGATTTAGATACAGAACTTTGAACTCACCAAGATAGGACAGATAATAAAATACTTCCTCCCGAGTTACCAAATATGAACAAACTAGATTTTTTAATGTAACTCTCACCTAATAATTTTCATAATTGTTCCTACTGCATGTGTCTTATTATTATAAAAGAAAATCTTTTTTAGACAAAAAAAGGAAAATTGTTAAAGTTTGGCCTTTTGCTGTGTACTGCAATGCTAAATACTGGCCCCCAAGGCCTGGCTGCCCCCAGAAATGAGAGTATCTGCACACACACAAGTGATACTATGTAACCTTACCCCCCAAATTATCCCTCATTGGTTAATAAAGATGCCTACAGCCTATAAGTGGGCATAAAAAAAGATAGGTGAAGTTTGGTTTTCCCGGGGCTTAGAGTCTGGGGAGTGACCACAAGGAGGAGGAGGAGAGAGGAACATGCCATGTGGTAAGGGATCATAAGAAATAGCCATGTGACCAGTTGGAGTAAGAGTAGCCCATGTGCAATGTCAAGTCATAACTCAGGGTTATTTATAGGGAGGTAAAAACTAATAGCTTAGAGGGTAGATATCTGCCCAGCTCAAGTGCTGAGTAAGGCTTATTTATTATAAATACACACAACTATGTGTCTTTTATCTGGGAACTGAATGATCAAAGGTGGAGTAGAAAGCCCCGATTGAGATGAAATATCTAGGGGACTGAAGGGATGGCTCAACAGTTAGGACCTCAACAGAGGTCCTAAATTCAATTCCCAGCAACCATAACCATCTGTAATGGGATCCAATGTCCTTTTCTGGTGCATCTGAAGACAGAGTCTTTACTCACAGTCATAAAATAAATGTTTTTCTTAAGAAGAGAGATTAAATATCTACGGCATCATGCATGTATGTAGACACGTCAGCCATGAAACACATGTGGACTTCAATGAGCAACCTGCATGAGTCAGTTTTCTCCTTGTACCACGTAGGTCTCAGAGATTGGACTCAGGTCCTGGGCCTGATGACAAGCGCCACCCCCTAAGGAACCATCTCTCTGGCTCTCACTACTAAAACCTATGTAACAGAAGAGCACTCTACACAGAACATGGATGTACAACATTACGTTCTTACTGGCCGCACTTTTATTACGTTGGTATATTACGTCGTTCTTTTGGTACACACAGAAAGCACTGTTTCAAACCTCTGTAGTATGAGGTATGAGAAGGCACACTGTCCTTCTCAGAAGTCCATACAATGGCAGCTGGGCAGAACAAAGTGGGATGCCAGCCTTCCATCCCCATCCCAACCTCCCATTCAAGCAGGGTTACAAAAGTGCCTTGTGTGACCATGGTGAGTCATGCATGCTCCATTTACAGACAGGGTGGAGTGGAGGGAAATCACCATTACATGCCCAGTGAGCTGGAAAAGTCCATCCTGTTTTTCCTCTTTTATATAATAATCATTTTTACAAACCTGAGATAAAGAATGCTTGGGAGAGAGGAACTCGCCAACTTACTTTCATAGCCAAGAACATGACCTCACAGACCAAGCCCAAAGGTCCACATTATCCCTGTAAATCATCTGTCCCTTTTTGCACACACAAGGAAAACAGTAGCTAGAGAAGTAACACATACTCCATTCCTACCTCCTAGTCACCCACCAGTAGCTCAGGCTCACAGCCAAAGCAGTTAGAGAAAGCAAGGAGGCAAGAAAGATCCCTTTTCTTTTTTTAAACAACTTCCTTTGCCAAGAAACAAAGTGGCTTCCTTAAGTTGATCTTTAGCCGAAAACCACAAAAACACAACCTAAATTAACAACAATAAAAAAAAAAAACAAAACAAAAAGCAACAATAACAAACTCCAGTGTCCTCCTTGGAGCTATGAGTCTTGCAAACGCCCAGTCCAACAAACTTCATCAAACAGTAATGTGTAACACTGCAAACTCACATTTCGGAAGGCATTTACAGCAGCCCTGCCTGGTACTGCTCAAAGCAGGAAGATACGGTGTGGAACCTGTCTGGTCTGCACATCAAATTTCAGGCCAGCCCAGGTTACACAGTGGCACCCTCACTCAAAGAAAAACAATAACAAAAACATAATTATACAGTTTTGCTTTAAAAACATCTAACCTAGCCCAGTGTAATAGGCACTCAGTAAAGCTGTAAACTCACATTGAGTGATAAAACTATGCTCTAATTCTAAAGCCATTCCTAGGCTCACAGCAAAACTGGCCCTCCCAAGACTTGTATTAAATTCACAACAAGAATTTTAGTAATGGGAACTTTCGGTTGTCTCAACAAAGAGGTAGAAAGTTCATTTCTAGTGTACCCCAGGCTGGCCTCTAACTTCCTTTTTTTTTTTTTTTTTTAAGATGTTTGTTATTTATATGAATACTCTGTAGCTGTCTTCAGACACACCAGAAGAGGGCATCAGATCCCATGACAGATGGTTACGAGCCACCATGTGGTTGCTGGGAATTGAACTCAGGAAGAAAGTTAGTGCTCTTAATGCTGAACCATCTCTCCAGGCCCCTCTAACTTACTCTGCAGCTAAGAATTACCTTAGCCTTCCTGCCTCCACCTCCCAAGCTCTTTTTATATGCACCACCACACCCAGTTACATGCTGCTGGACTTTGAACCCAGAGCTTCCTGCATTCTAGGTAAGTACTACCAACCAGGCTGTAACTCCAGCTCAACTAAAATTTCATCCTTGATAATAAAAACTTTGAGGTAAAAGAAGGTGACCATGAAGAAGAGACAAGAGAGGGACAATAGTTTACAGATATAAGAGCACATTACATGTATATATGGAAATGACATGAAGAAACCCATAAAAAAAAAAAAAAAAAGAAAACCATGATTTTAAGTAATGCACATTACATACATGTATAAAAATGCCAGAATGAAACCCACTGTTTTATATAATATGTACCAGTGAAAATTTTAAACGTTATTAAAAATATGTTTGTATGCCACTAAAATATGTAATATGTCAGACCCCTGTACTACAGAACAGTACAGTGTCCTCTCACTGACACGCCATAGCTTCAGAATACATTGTCTCTGACATATCAAATTCAGGGCTGCAAATGGAACTAAGCTCTACAAAGGAACGGGTTTCATCTGTTCCATTAAGTGTTTTGGATGAGAAAAAAAATGGAAATAACTCAGAAAAGATACTGCGTTTCTGTAAGTATTTCTGGAGGTGCAGTCACGTGTGCGCAGGTTTGAAATGCTGCCTGCTGTCTGTCTCGAAGGCTTCGCTGCAATCACAGGGTCTGTGTTCCACCACTGACTACGCCAAGGCTAAAAATAAAAAATGTGTAAACAAAATGAAAAAAAAAAAGGAGGTGGGGAAGAGAAAAAACATTTACTTCAATTTTCTCAAGTCGGCATGGGGGGAAAAATCAAACTTTGAAAATATTATAATGTTTAGTAAAGCTTCAATAGAATAAGACTAAACTTCGCTACCTAGGATGACTCATTCCTACTTAAAAATCACTTTGAATTGCATTTTACTCTTTCTGGAAGTTTGGTTTTTTAAGCACACTTTATTACCTCTTCACCTAAATAAGTTCCTTTACATAGGACTGTATGGTTTATCGCATAATTTAACACTGGACAAGCAGAGAAACCTATAGACTTACTGTTCAACTTTATGTCAACATGTTACATGAGGTAAGACGCTTCCCCATTTTGTCTTTCAAGATACATTTTTGTTTGTTTTGTTGTGACAAGGTCTCACTTAGCCCAGGCTGGCCTCTGACTCTCTATACAAAGCTGAAACTAGCCTCCAGTTCCTGGACATAGGCATGCACCACTGTGTGTGGATCTTCTGGGGGCATCAGATAGCACAATCTCCCTACTCACCTCTGCTAACATCACTAAGATGCTAACATCACTATGAGATGATATGTCAGGAAGCCAGTAAATGCAAGTGTGGCAGGAAAGAACATCTCCATAGTCTTGTCTTATGGGAATTAAAAGGTTTAAATGTATGGGGCTAGGGAAATGCTGTGGTGGGTAAAAGTGCTTGCCACAGAGACGCAAGAACAAGACTTTGAATTCCTATAACCCATATAAAAGTCAGCCACATAGCACAATAGTCTGTAATCCCAGCGGCAGAACCAAGAGAATCCCTGGAAGCTTTCAGGTCAACTAGTGGAAAATGCAGCCGGAAAAAAACAACAGACCCCGTCTAAAGCTAAGTGAAAAGCCAGGGCCTGTACCCAAGGCTGTCCTCTAAGCACAAGCATGCTGTGGCACATTCGTGCCCAAATGCACACATATATCATACACACACCTCTCTCTGTCTCTCTCTCACTCACCTTGCTCTGCCTCCTAGGATATTCTCTACCCTACCTTAGAACAATCTCATTAGAAATAACCACAGGCTGGGAGCTGGCATTATGAAAGAAGGCAATCTTGTCCAAATCATACCTACCATAAGAACAGTGAATAAGCTCTTAATTCTGACCTAAGTATAAAACTGGATCTATTCTCAGACTTTGGCTTATGAATATATTTGCCATCATTTCTAATGTGTCTGTGTCTGTTTACTGAGCATATAACCTGTTGTCCTCCCCACCCTCAACTGTAGGGCACACAGCACGGATGTCCCAGCAGGCTTTGCACAGGTGGAAGGCCAAGCCGTAAACTGGAAGTAGCTGCTCTTTAGCAGTAAGTGGATTTAATTATATTTAATCCCAGCCTAGTAACAGATTATTCGAATTGTTCTACCAGAACAAATGGGGATTACCACTAACTAGGCCATTTGGCCTTAGGTATCCAGGACTGGTAGAAAGCCGGGAGCTCCCTCTTGGTGGCATTTACACAGCTAACTACCAGGAAGCTCCCTCTTGGTTGCATTTCCTTGGCTACCGGGCTGCTGCAATGCCTTGGTCTAGTCTCCATATCCCACATGATATCCACTTCATCTAACCAATTCAGGATAAAAGAAAACAACTAGCAGCCCATCCTTTTCACCACCTTTCAAGTGGATGCTGGTCTAACAATTTACTAAAGATATTAAAAAAAAAAAAAAAAAAAAACAAAAACAAAAACAAAAAAACAGAACAAGAAGCTAGGTGATAGTGGCATATGACTTTAATCCCAGCACTCGGATGGCAGAGGCAGGGGGATCTCGTTTGAATCTTGTTTGGACTACACAGCAAGTTTCAGGACAAGCAGGGATACACAGAGAAACCTTGTCTCAGAAACCAAAAACAAGGGCTGGAGAGATGGCCCAGTGGTTAGAAGCACTGACTACTCTTCCAGAAGTCCTGAGTTCAGTTCCCAGCAACCACATGGTGGCTCACAGCCATCTGTAATGAGGTCTAATGCCCTCTTCTGGTGTGTCTGAAGACAGCAACAGTGTACTTATAAATAAATAAATAAGTAAGTAAATAAATAAATAAATAAATAAATAAATAAATAAATCTTAAACAAAAACAAAACCAAGAACCAAGCACGACGGTGCATACCTACAATTGAAACACACATCACATACACACTTAAGAATCAGCAGTTCCAGACCACCCTGGGCTACTTGAGACCCTGCCTCAAAAATCCAAAAACATAAAAACCTGAAAACTCCTAGCATGTACAAGGCTCTAGATTCAGTCTGAAGCCCACCAAAACATTGAAAATGATAATAATACAAGAGCTGTGCACAGTGGCACACAAGGTAATGTCAGCATTTGGGAGTTGGAAACAGAAGGGTTCTTGGCTACGTGAGACTTTGTCTCAAAACAAACAAAAACAATCTTAAAATAATGTTTTTAGGGGTCTAGAGAGATGACTCAGTGGTTAAGAGCACTGACTGCTCTTCCACGGGTCCTGAGTTCAATTCTCAGCAACCACATGGAGGCTCACAACCATCTGTAATGGGATCCGATGCCCTCTTCTGGTGTTTATGAATGTCTGAAGACATAACATTTGAAATATAAATACAGAGAATATCCAATTAAAAAAAGGAAAAAAAAGACAGCCATAGTATACTCATATATAAAATAAATAAATCTTTAAAAAAAAAATAATGCTTTAACTAGAATGCATGAGATCTTGGGTTTGGTCCTCCGTAAAGAAAAAAGGTAATATAGATAATGTTTCAAACATAAGCAAGACACAGAAGACACTGACTGGATATACATTGACCATGTAGGGGCTAGAGAGATGGCTGAGTTGTTAAGAGCACTTACTATCTTACAGAGAACCCAAGGTTGGTTCCTAGAATGTACATGATGGTTCAAGATAACTCCAGCTCCAGGGGAGTCTCACATGCATGAAACACGCATACATACATTCAGGCACGCATACATATAAAAAATATTTTTAGTAAGCATTTTGTCCAGACTTTCTGTTTCTGAACTGTATTCATTTTTAGCCTGACGGTTATTCAAATTGATACTTATCAATTAATTAAAACTGAAAAGCATTTAGAAGATCAGCAAACAGAACTTTATCAAGTGTCAAACACACTATGGTTTTAAGCAGGATCTAAGTTTCAGAAATATAATTATATACTGCTCCTGACTGCTTTTGGTTAAGACTGTAAATCGGGCCTCTTGATTCCTTTCTGTTTTTTACCAAGGCATATTCCTTTCTGTTTTTTACCAAGAAGGGGTGGTTTCCAGATCATACACGAAATGTAAAAGATGTACTCCTGACTCTGACAGTGCTCTGTAGGTGAAGGCTGACACGTCTAGAAACAGTGTGGGACTGGAGCCACTTGCTCTGTACAACAAACTGCTCCTGACACCCAACAGGGAGACTTCGAGATGATGAGGAGAGCCCGCATAAGAAGAGAGGTCATACAAGTGCCCAGCACGTTGGTGAATCTGTAATCCCAGCACTTGATCACATGAGGACTGAGGGAAACCTTGACTTCTAGGTCAGCCTGGGTTACATAAGACTCTCTCAAGAAGGGAACAGAGGCAATCTCAAAATTCTCCAAAAACATCTACCTCAAAAAGCTTACTGAAGGAAAAAAAAAAAACCCGAGGTGAACAAATGACAAGAAATAGCACATGAGGACTGTCATGGTGGCTCTGCAGGGAAGGGTACCTGTTGCCCCACATGGTAGGATAGAACAGACTTCTGACAGTTGTCCCCGACCTCCACCTGCACGCTGTAGAACTTGAGTATGTGCACCCACATGCACACAAATAAGTATACAATGCAATAAAAAAATGTAAAGATTATGAATATAAAAAAATGTGAGGACAAAATATGGTACTAATATTGTGCTCAAAAGTGCGAATCAATTCTCCTAATATGGCCAGGCCCTAAATATAGCCATTTTTTTTTTTTTGGTTGTTGATGTTGTTGCTCAAAATACACCAAATTTAACCTCATCCATGAAAAAAGTGGTGGTGGACAAGTAGACAGGGAACTCAAGGAACAGCCACAAGTACTACGGCATCTCCACAGGCATCCAAACGCTGTAAAGTCTTTAGTACCTCTGGTACACAAGCCTCTCGCTCTCTCCAAACCTGGGATCTTGATCTACTCTGGGATTCCAAGAATTTACATGTCCTGACTCCAAAGTAATTCTACAATACAACATCACTACCAGGCAGACAAAAGGCAGAGAGCCAGGATCAGTCTGCCTAACGGAAATGACACTATGACACATGGAATCCTCACCGTTTACCTTCCAAACATCACACAAACAAATGCTTTTCTGTTTAACGTCTCCTTCCCTCCAAGCTGGAGCCAGGAATGGCAGCACGTGCTTATTGCAATCTTTCAGTTGAGAGAGAGTAACAGGACGATCAGGAGACCGAGGCCAGCCTGGGCTACGTAAGACTAGAAATGCAAGAGAAGAGAGAATCTTGTGCAACTACAGTTAGGGTTCCTGTGTGTTTTGAATGCATTTTTATGCAATATAGAAGATGAAATTTAAGCAAAATTCATTTCAAGTGTGATGCTTCATGTTTCTGTTTCCAGAACTTGGGAAGCAAAGGCAGGAAGATTGACAAGAGTTTGAGGCCAACCTGGCCTAGTGAGGCCATTGTCTTAAAAAAAAAAAATTCAAAGTTTTATTGTTAAAAGGTTTATTGTACTAAATCTATACTTCTTTAGCAATAAACTACTTTTGCAGACATTCTGAACATAAAATACCTCAGGAAGGCCAGAATCTATGTAAAGTGTTCGGTTGTTTTTTTTTTTTTTTTTTTTTTTTGTTTGTTTGTTTGTTTGCTTGCTTGCTTTTTTTAATGCTGAAAACTTATATAGCAAATAAAAGGTTTTCTCAACTAGTAGTGTTGAGAGACAGCACAGAACCCAGGAAAGCATCTTTGGAAGCTTACCAGTTAAACGCAGACTAGTACATGGTTTTTAAATACTGCACAGTGAGTCAATCGCTTAGATCAAAATGCAAGGCAAGACAGCCACTTAGAGCTGTGGGTTTTGAGCAAGCTTCTTAACACACGCTAATTCAAAGGTATGTGTTCCGAAGATGAACTATTAAATATCAGCCTCCGCTTTGTTAAATTAGAACCTGAGACGTCTCATAAGAGCATTTCCCTCCCTTTCCACTCATCATGCGGTATCAGCCTTCTAACTGATGAGGAAATTACACACTTTTATTCATCCGCTGGCGAGCTTGTCATACACTGCAAGAAAGAAGATGCTATTTTTCTGTGGCTTCGCCCTTTCCAACTTCAAAATACTGTCACATACTCAGTAGGTTAGAATTGCCTGCAAAATGACAGCTTAGGGCTCTGGAGCAGGGGAGACGCAGGCGACTCTCCCTCCAGAGACCCTGGATGGTATACGCCGGTCCCAGAGGTGCTCAGACTCGAGAGCACATGGAGAAATTTGGTGGAGCACCTGAGGGAAGAGGGCAGAGGATGGCGCGGGATTCCCACCTAGGAAGACCTGGAGAGCAGGGAAGGAGGACGGCGCTAGGGTCCCACCCAGAGGAAGCAATAGAGAAGGGACAGGGCGGTTCGCGGCTCTGAGACCCTGAAAGAAGTGGAAAGAGGAGTCCCACCTGGAAGGACCCGATGAGGGAGGGCAGAGGATGGTGCTGGATCCCGCCCGGAAAGAGGGGACAGAGAAGCGTGGGGTCCCATCCGGGAGGAGCCGGGAAGGAGGGAGCTGGCGGCGCGGGGTCCCGCCTAGAAGGAGGGGACAGGGCGGCGCGGGGGTCCGGTCTCCGCGCAGCCCGCCTGCGGCCTCCGTCCGGCTCGCACGCGCTCACCTGAAGGCCGGCTCCTCCTTGGGTGGCCGGGCCTGGGCGGACGCTGCGCCGCCGCCCCTTTTGTTGAAGAGCTTCTGGAGCAGGGTCGGGGCCATGGCGTGCACGCGGCGGCCCCGGGGCGGCCAAGCTCCGGGACCCGACGGCTCAGCGCGCAGCCCACAGCGGCCGCGGCGGGGCCATGGCGACGGGGGGCGCGGCCGCCCGGAGGGGCGCGAGCGCGGGACCGCAGCGGCGGACGGAAGGTGCGCCGCGGCCGCCGCCGCCGGCAGTCATATGACGGAGCCGGCCCGCCCGGCTGACAGCTCGCTCGCTCCCGCGGGAGGAGGAGCGCGGAGAGGGCAGCACGAGGGAGAGGGAGGAGCACGGGAAGAAGAGGAGGGAGAGCACGAGGGAGGGGGGAGGAGCGCCAGGGGATGGGGAGGGGCGCCAGGGGATGAGGGAGGAGCGCCAGGGGATGGGGAGGGGCGCCAGGAGAATAGGGGAGGGGCGCCAGGAGGATGGGGGAGGAGCGCCAAGAGGATAGGGGAGGGGCGCCAGGGGATGAGGGAGGAGCGCCAGGAGGAGAGGGGAGGGGCGCCAGGGGGCAGCAGGAAGGATGGAAGGAGCGAGGGGGACAGGGAGGACCGCAGGAGATGGGGAGAGGAGCGAGTTGGGAGGAGTGATGGAGAGGAATACGAGGGAGTTGGAGAGAGGAGTGTAAAGGAAGGGGCGATGAGGGAGGAGCGGGGAGAGGCTTGTCGGGAGGAGGGAGTTATGACCGCAGGGGGCGGGGGGAGGAGTGCGGGGGGGGGGGGGAGAGGGAGGAGCATGGCGGTCTCACGTCTCCATTGGCGCGCTCCACCCGCCCTGCGCCGACATCACTAGGGACACGCCCGGAGTTAGCACTCGCCCGGCGCTTACTGGGGCTGGAGAGTTGGGCGGGGTGCACGAGTCTTTGCACACTTGACCTACTGAGTTCGCGTGCACAACTATGGAGGTTTATGTTCTTTCGCGGGGGGGGGGGGGGAGCCCTTGAACTTGGTCCTCATTTTGTCGGGTCCAGGACTCATAGCAGAAAACGTGTGCTGGAGGAGCAACTTGGTGCTAAGGTATTCTGGCCCCTGCTGCATTTGAGGTCTCAGCAAGCTGCTGCCAGGGCCCGAGTAAATCTGCAGGTTCAGCTTGGAATATACAGTTTATTCAGGTCACTGTTTTGTTTGGTGTCTTGGGTCCCACTTGTACGTAAGTCACACAAAAAGCTACACGTTTGTTAAGACCGTGTGTGTGTGTGTGTGTGTGTGTGTGTGTGTGAGAGAGAGAGAGAGAGAGAGAGACATAAATGGTTGCTTTCCTAGTTCGAGTTCACATAATCAGGGCACATAAGAAAAAAATGCAGCAGATACTTTGATTTTGATTTAGAGAGAGGTGTGTGCTCTAGACTCGTTTGCCAGTGTTTTCTGGCCTCAGACCCCCTGAGAATTTAATGTGCTGTGGTGCAAGACGCTAAAGAACCTGCGGTTATGAAGAGTCTAACCACATTCAAAACAGTTTATTAATCTGTTTTGCATCCTAGACCTCTAATGTGATTCATTTGGTAGGTAGTTGGGCTGGAGTTCAACTTTTGAGTTCAACTGTCTCCCCCAAATGTGAGAACGGTAAACAAATGACCTGCCAAGATTTCTTATAGTTGATCAGTGGAAAGTTAAAGATGGAGAAGCATGGTTCAGTGGTTCCACACATAAGCTGCTCTTGCACAGGACTAGAGATCTCTTCCCAGAAGGTGGATCAGAAAACTCACAACCAAGTGGAACTCCAGTTCAGAGGATCCTTCTCCTCTTTTGGGCCCCCGGGGCACTGAGCTCACATGCAGTAAAGTTACACAACAAACGCAGTTAAAAAGTAAAACAAACAAAAAGAGGACATTTAGACACTTAAAAGCAAACATATTTCAGAAATAAGTAATCAAAAAGAGCGGGGTGGGGCATAGCGCTGAGCTGCTGGGGGCGGGGGTGGGGGAGGGCTCCTCCCTGGTTTCTTAACCCAGTCTTTAGCACTGCCACATGGCTCTAAATGTCAAGAGGAACAGGAATGTTGTGAACGCCTGGAGATGGCAGAGAAACAAGGAAATGGAAAAGGGGAATTTTGAGGGCTGTCTTTCACAAGCCGATCGATCAGTTCATGTGACTTGTTTCAATATACGCATTGCTCTGCAGTCTGTTTCTGTTTGATTTCTGTTGTATTATCATGAACACCGTTCCTGACCTGCTGAAACCTGGTACTCCTTCCTGAAGAGGCTAGAGGGAAAACGGGAGAGGTTTCTTCCCTCCTAATTGAGATATAATTATTAATATTTAATCCCTGGATATAATGTTGCACCTATCTTGATAGAAGCTTGCAGATAAAACCAGGAAAAGATACCACAAGGACAGAGGTATTGGTCCTCAATCCTGCTATTCTAAACAAATTTAGAAGAGAAATTTTATCTGAATCCAAAATTTATAAGAGAATTTCATTTTTTAAATTTTTTTCTCTATTGCTTCTTATATCATAAAGAAATTTGTGTTTTTAA
Organism: Micromys minutus; assembly: GCF_963924665.1. Classification (NCBI taxonomy): domain Eukaryota; kingdom Metazoa; phylum Chordata; class Mammalia; order Rodentia; family Muridae; genus Micromys; species Micromys minutus. The sequence continues at coordinate 16,820,243 of NC_137973.1, forward strand.
TTCCTAGTCTTCCAGAGAAAATATTCAGAACCAATGATCCCATCCCAGTTTTCTGTTGGTGGTGGTGGGGTTTAACCTAGGGTAATCTGTTCTCCTGCAATCCATGTGAGATATACATACATACATACATACATACATATATACATACATATATTTCTATTACAGGCATGTACTACTCACCTGGGTTACACGTATGACAGACAAACTGAGCTGCATGCCCAGCCCAGTCTATTTTTTCCTAGTATTTCAGAATGTTTCTTTTTTTTTTTTTTTCTTACTGTTATTTTATTAGGGGAAATAATGTGTTCAGAACTCTGGAGCTACATTTCAGAGCTCCCTCCTGGGTCTCAACGGAATTATGAAGCCCCTGGGAGCTTGTAGGTGGGGATGGGGTGCTTGGAGGGGTATCAAGAAAAGTGCTTCACCACTTTCGGGCTTGTTTTTTCGGAACATGCGCTTAGTCACGTCTGAGTTTGAACTTGGAGCTGGGATGTGGGGGGGGGGGGGGCGGGGTTAGCGGGAGCGCTGGGAATGGGTGGCTCACAGTTTGTAGAGTCCCTGCAAGGTCCAATCCAGCGGTCTTGATCGGTGGCCGCAGGAAGGCTGGAGGAGAGGGCCGGAGCTGGAAGGCTCTCTGACAGCGAGAGGTACTGCCCCGGAATGTTTCTTTCATTGGGTGTTTCCTCTCTTTGCCATTGTGAAAAGACAATGAAGAATCCTCAGTTCCCATCAGTGATTAATTAAAGCTCTAAAATAATGACAAAGATAATCTCTCCAGATTACTTTTATATTCTTTCAAAGAACGTTGCAGTCTTGGGGCCATTCAATAACGGAATGAAGGCTGATCTAAGAATAATGGCTTGTTTCACTGTTGAATCAACCTTGTAGGGGATTCCAAATTCTACATCCTTAGTGCAATATGATGATTCATACCTCATAGCATCCAAGGGACCACAAATTCAGGGCTAGCCTAGACACACAATGAATTACAGAGTGACAGTGTCTCCAGAACAAAAACCACCAACCAGCATAAAATTGCTTCCATTTTACCTTTTTTTATTGTAGTAGTAGTATAGTTAGAAATAACTGTTGACTCTTTCCTCTGCCATCCTGTGCGCTACACCTGACACAACCTCTCGCCGTGTCATCCCACAAGACTTTCAGAATCAAGCGATTCCTGGCCAAGAAACAAAGGCAAAAATCGTCCTATTCCTCAGTGGATTCGGATGAAAACTGGTAACAAAATCAGGTACAACTCTAAGAGAAGACACTGGAGGAGAACGAAGCTGGGCCTGTGCGGATTCACACACGGCAGGACTGAGGGCTTATGCTGAACTGTGGTCATCGGTCAGTCCTACCAGATGGATTTTAACATTTTAACCTGAAGACTTGTTCGTGGCTAAATTGGGATGTTTGTCCAGTAATAAAATTATGAACCTTCCAAAAAAAAAAAAAAGAAATAACTGTTGGGAGATGTTGTAATACTTCCTGAGGACAGGCATGGTGGAACTTGCCTATAAGTTCAAAATGCAGATAAAGATGGGAAGGTCTGGATGAGAAAGTTGTCATCAGCTACACGTGGCATTTGGGGCCAATCTAGGCTACAGAAGACTTATCTCAAAGAAATTAATGAAATCCTTGCTCCTGTAAACAGAGTTGCAGCTAAGAAATACGATCTTAACAATCTTTGGTCTGGCCTAAGGAGCCTGAGGAATTAAAGAACTAATCCATGCAAACTGATCCTGTGAATTTGAAGGACTCCGTTTACCCGTTTACCCGACACTCTCACCGTGGAGGTCACTCAAGGGATACCAAAATCAGGAGATTTTTCATAATCAACATGGTAATTAAATATTTCCTCCTTTTAGAAACCTACGTGCATTTTGGCACGATGCTGGTTTGGGAGAGGGAAAGAGACTCATGATGTCAAGGCTGGACTTCTCCTGGTTATTCATCTGAGAATGACTGTGATATCCCCATGATACCAGGCTTACAGTATATGCCACCATGCCTGACCCAGAACCTAAATCCTGGCAACCTGGGCTCAATCCTGAACTCACATTAAAGGTAGGAGGAGAGAAGAAACTCCATGAAGTTCCCCTCCAACCGAGACACACATGCACACACACACCACAAAGTTCCCCTCCAACCAATACACACACACACCACATATCCACAGCACAAATTTTCTGTTTTATTAGCTATTCTCTGAAGGTTTCCCCAGCCCTCTCTATCCTGTTTTTTTTTTGTGGGGAGAGGGTGCCTGGAGCAGTGGTTTTTTTTGCTCACTGAGTTACCTCATGGCTGTTCTCCTTCCTGTTTTAAAACCGGATCTTCTGTGGACCCCAGACTGGTCTCAAATTGAAGATCCTCCTGACTTCCCCTCCCAACTGCCAGGGATTACAGATGTGCACCATCATGCCTCAACACGGTTTTATTCTTACTTTATGTGTACATAACTGTGTGTGTGTGCAGGTTTGTAGTGGTGGGGATATTGTGTGTGAATATTGAGTCCCAAAAACATCAGACATCTTCCTCATTGCTCTGTGTGTGTATGTGGGGGTGTGTGTGTTATATGGACATGTATGTAGATGGCATGTACACAGACCAGAAGAAGCTGTCACATCCCTACTCCCTCACTCCCTCCATTGAGACAGGGCGTCTCACTGAGCCTGGAGCTAGGGCGTTGACCATTGAGCTCACTGACCCTCCAACAATGCTATCTGTACCCAGATTTTTGCATGGTTGCTGGGGATTTGAACTCTGGTCTTTATGCTTAAGCACTGCTGTTATCCAATGAGCCTCACTATCTTTAGAGACATGATATCTCACAATTCTGCCGTACTGGGTGGCCAGTAAGTACCAGTGATCCAGTTCCTGCCTCAGTAGCGCTGGATTATATACCTATACACCCATGCCCAAGATTAGGTGTGTGGAACCCAAACTCAAGTCTTTGTGCTTGAATGGCAGACCCCTTACTAACTGAGCCATCACCCATCCTTCCTATTTTTGTTTTTAACCAACAGTACTTTAAAATGTTTCTGGGGGGCAGTGTAATGCTTTGATACAGGTACTGAATTTTTAATGATTACATCTAGCTTGTTCATTAGCTGACATTCATTTTTTGGTGAACATTTAAAAATCTATTCTTTTCACAAAGAATATACACTATATTTATGCCGTATACGCTGTTACTAGCTTTGTCACCATGGTAACAATAGATGGCACTCAGAAAACTTCTTGTGAGTGAGACTTGACCTTTGGTCAATCTCTCCATCCTCTGATTCGCCAAACCCCAGTCCCCAGTAGCCACGTTTTACTCTCTGCCTCTGTGAGTTTGGTTTGTAAACCAGTGGGGTCCTGTAGCTCTTATCTTTCTTTGCCAGACTGATTGCCTTGGCGTAGAATTCTCCAGATTATTACAGTCACCAAAAGTGAAAACCTTTTCTTTATTCATAATCCTTAATAGTGCTGTATTACAAACGCCCCCTTTTTTTTCTTCCTTTACTTGCATATGTTCTTCCTTACCCCCAAAGCTGTGAATTAAACCCAGAGCTTGTGCATCCTGGAGAAGGGATCTACCATTTAGCTCCCTTCCCAGCCAGGTGGAATTTGTGTTGGTTTGCCTTCATTTGGGGATATTGTTTTTGTTTGTTTGCTTGTTTAAGGCAGAGTTATATTTTGTGGATCGAGATGGTCTCCAATTCAACATTCATCCAATTAGCCTCCCTAGTGCTGAGATTCTAGGCCCCAGCCACCATTCTTGGCTTCACATACAGCTTTAAAACAAAACAAAACAAAACAAACTTATTTATTTATTATATATGAGTACACAGTCACTGTCTTCAGACACACCAGAAGAGGGCGTCAGATCTCATTACAGATGGTTGTGAGCCACCATGTGGTTGCTGAGATTTGAAGTCAGGACCTTTGAAAGAGCAGTCAGTGCTCTTAACCGCTGAGCCATCTCTCTAGCCCTGTCCCCTTTAATTTGGGGGTAATTGTTGCTGGTGGTGCTGTTACTGTTTGATAAGCATAGTGGCATACACAGGTGGTCTCGACACTTTGGGAGACTGAGGCAGGAGGATGTGTGGGAGTTGGTGACCAACCTGGATAAAGCTAGTGATATACTATCTCAAACAAGGCAATGATTAAAATGGTAACTTTGTGTGTGTGTGTGTGTGTGTGTGTGTGTGTGTGTGTGTGTGTGTGTGCTAGATACTGGGGATGAATACAGAGCCTGGCGCATGTTAGGTATACTACCTACCACTGAGGTTACCACAAGCTTAAAATAACACTTTGGTTTATTTATTTATTTACATATTATTTTTAAGATATGGTCTCACTAAGTGCCTAAGTGAGGCTGTAGGTTAAGTAGCCCAGGCTTCTCTCAAACTCTAGCTCCTCTCAGTATGGGTTCCTTTAAACATGCTTTTTCTTTTCCTTCTCATCTTTTTCTTTCGTCTTCTCAAACAGACTGGAAACTCTAAAGAGATTGTTAGTGGTAATTCCCTAGGTGTGTGGCATAAAGCTCGATAGGTTGCTAATGAAAACACACTTGTTGGAGACATGAATGGATGAAAGACTTCATTCATGAAGGCTCTGGGGATGTGCCAGAAAAAAAGCCTCAAAGAATCCTAAACCCTAGAAAATGGATGACAGACCGAGGTGCGGTGGAACCATGCTGTCGGAGTTTCCTCTGACCCTTGTGAGGAGCCAGCCATGGCCCACTCAGCCTGTGGAGTCTTGTGAAAGAACCTGTGTTTTATAAAGATAAAGAGGGAAGGAGTATGTTTGGTGGATGTGTAACCAGGTATGGGGGAAGGGGTGCCTCCGTGGGTCCAAGATCCCTTCCCCCTGAGGGACCAGCCTTACAATGGTATAGTATAGAATAGAGCTTAGTCAGGGCGTGGGGAGGGGAGTTGAGAAGGTAGAGACAGATAAAGGCAGAGAGAGACAGAGAGACAGAGACAGAGAGAAGAGGCGTAGAGACCGGTCATAAGCATAAGAGAGACAGGGAGGGGAATGGAGAGAGAGGAGGAGGAGAAGGAGCAAGAGGACAGAGCAAAAGCAAGAAGGCAAGAGAGAAAGGAGGGGCAGGCAGTCCCATTCATGTGAGTCAGGCATACCTGGCTGTTGCCAGGCAACTATGAGGCAGAGCCTAGACAACGTGCCTACAGAACTGACCTGAGCTGCTTGTTCTATGGGCTGCTCTGCTTCTTGGTCTCAAAATGAGGCTGAGAAGAAGCCACTGGGAGTCCTAGATGCCCAGACCCAGAAACCTGAGAAGCTAGCCCTTTCTTTAAAGTGTTTTCCCCCTCTCTTCAAGTTAGGACTACTGTGTCCTATTCCTGCATGCAGTAGCTCAGAGCAGCCTCCCACACAGCTCTTCTTCCCCCTCCTCCCCTTCCTCATCCGCTCCTCCCATCCTTCCTCTCCTCCTCTGACTGTCTCTGTCTCTCTATGTGTGTCTCTCCTTCCACTCTTCCTGTCCCCCTGTGTGTGGTGTGTGTGTGTCTGTCTCTCTGTCAGTCTGTCTGTCTCTTTCTGTCCTTGACCCCTTGATCCTGTCTTATAGTTCCATGAGGTTCAGTTCCATTGCCCCCTCTCCTTGTTTGTTTCTGTCAACACTGTAAGAAGCTCTGGACTCCTAGGGTGTCCGCATCTCCCTTCCTTCACCCTGTAACCCATATTCTGTCTTGGTCATTCCTCTGCAGTCTCACATCAGCATGCCTCTGCTCCTGTAACGCCTAGTCTGTCAGACAAGTTATCCCTGCTCCCTCGGTCTGTACCATGAGACCGATTCTGGGCGAGCTTCCTGAAACCTCAGCTCTTTCTGTCTACATCGTCTCTGCTGCCTTTCTCACCTACTTCTCCGGCTGTAACAGATATTTTTACACCCAGTGCTGATTGACAGCCTCAGCCTAGATGGCTCCCAGGAAACACAAGTCCCTGAGTAGCTAACAAGCATCGCTCCTCTTTTTTATTAATTAATTTTTTTGGAGAGAGTCTCAGTGCGTGGCCATAGCTGAACTGGGAATCACTTTATAGAACAGGCTGGCCTTGAATTCCCAGAGACCGGCCTCCTGAGTGCTGGGGTTCAAGCTGTGCCCCACATGCCCAGGACCATCCCTCCTCTCTTTGACACAGTCTCCCCACAGAGCCCAGCCTGGCCTTGGCTTCACAGCTTTTCTACACATGTACAGTTGATTAGACCCATCATTTATTTGTCTGTTTGCTTGTTGTGTAGCTTCAGGTGCCCTCAGACTCACTGTGATTGTAGTAAGTATGAGCTCCATGCCCAAGCCACGTGTCCATTCTTTAACACCCAACATCTCCAAATCTGCAACTTTCTTCGCCTTCTTCTCTGCATCAGAAAAAAAAAAAAAAAAAAAAAAAAAAACACGTTGCTTTTCCAGTTGTTCATGCCAAGAATCTTAGGATCACTTTTAGATCCTTTCTGTATATCTCATATTCAGCTGATGGCACTTCCTGGTGGCTCTGATGGCACAGTACATGCTTCGTATGTGCAAGGCCTTAGGTTCGGTTGGTCACCTGAGCTGCCAGAAACCAAGAAACATCTCAACGGAACAACCAAACAAACCTGTCAATCACAAGGTGCTCATAGCCTGGCTATTTAACCCCACTACTGCTGCTATTCCATTCAATCCCGTCATCTCTCCCTACCAACTGTTCTTCACACACACACACACACACACACACACACACACACACACACACCTGCTTCATTCCTTTTGTGACAGTAGGCTTCTCTTTTAAAATATGCAGGTTGGGCTGGAGAGATGGCTCAGAGGTTAAGAGCACTGGCTGCTCTTCCAGAGGTCCTGAGTTCAATTCCCAGCAACCACATGGTGGCTCACAACCATCTGTAATGAGATCTGATGTCCTCTTCTGCTGTGTCTGAGGACAGCTATAGTGTACTAATATACATAAAATAAATAAATATTAATAAAATAAAATAAAATAAAATATGCAGGTCATGTTTAGTAGGGCCTCAGTTCGATACCTCAGCGATTTTTCCTTGCCTTAGAGAGACTTACCAGTCCCTCCCAGTTGTGCTCCCCAAACCAGCTCTCACCTGCCTCCCAGTACTCTTGTTGCTTATTCTGAGCCAGCCCACAGGCTTTCCTGCAGTTTACAGAACACATCTTGTGCTCTGCTCTCAAGTAAGGCACTAGTGTTCGGCACAAGCTCCTTTCCCGGATGTCAGGGCAGCTCATTTCCTCCTCTGTGAATGGTTTCAAACCATCCTGTTCAGAACTGCAGTCCCCTAGAACGGAGAGGGTCAAAGGCCTTTGTGGTTTTGCTTATTTATTTGAGACACAGTCTTATTAAATATAAATAACCCAGGCTAGCTTCAAACTCTGGGCGAGCCCCCCATCTTAGGCACTGATGTTCTAGGACTGCAGGTATGCCTGGCTAGACTTTGTGTTTTGATGAAGGTTGCAGCAGATTTCTTCTACTAATAACATAGGAACATGTCAGTTTCCCACAACCTGTCAACAGCAGCTATTGACTTTTCGGTTTGAATGGGGGGGTTGTTCGATTTGGTCTTTAGACGGGGTCTCTCTAAGTAGCCCAAGCTGTCCAGCAAGTTGCTATAAATACCAGAGCAATTGTGGTCATCTTCCTGTCTCTGCCTCCTGAGTGCTGGGATTACAGACCTGTAACCTGTAACCCCCATCCCTGGCTGACGCTGGAGTTGTGACAGAGTGTAGTTTTAATTTGCCAGTTTATTTGTGAGCAAGTTTGGACATCAGTTTAAAAGCCACTTGTTAAAAAAATGGTTTAGTCCCCTGCCCACGACACTGGTGCTGTTGCTTTCTCTTCCTTATTTGTAAGGCTCTTTGTGCATCAGGAAGTGAGCATTTGTTCTATGACATGGGGTGGGATGGACATTTTCTAGTATGTCGTTTGGCTTTATTTGTGGTGGGCATTTGTTTTTAAATTGTATGTACGTATGTATGTATGTATGTATGTATGTTTGTGTATGTATGTATATGTATGTAAGTGTATTGCTACAGCAGGAAAGTGGAGACTCTCTCCTTCCACCTGTGAGCACCCAGGACTGAACACTGCTTGTCAGTTGGTGACAAGTACCTTTACCTACTGAGTTATCCTTATGGCCCTGGTGGTATGCTACTTATGAAAAATTTTTAATATGGAAGTCTTACTTGTTAATATTTAATGCCATAGGTTCTGAATAGTCAATTATACTTTTAAAAGGCTTCTCCTAGTTCCCTCCTTTGCTCCCCCCTCATTTATTACACACACACACACACACACACACACACACACACACACACATAATATGTATTTTTACAGATGGTTGTGAGCCACCATGTGGTTGCTTGGAATTGAACTCAGGACCTCTGGAAGAGCAGTCAGTGCTCTAACCACTGAGCCATCTCTCCAGCCCTTAATCAAACTCTACAATCCTGTGTGCATCTCGTTCACATGGAATGCACTTGGTGCAGATGTAACATACAGCTTCACCGTGTATTTGATGTGGCCACTCATTTTCTGGATGTTCTCTTTTCTCCACAGAAATACCACCTAGGAGATTCTTTGGGAGACCTTAAGAGCTGAGTTCAAGTTGAGGTAATACTATTTTTTATTTTGTGAACTCTGTGGCAGAAACCTCAGATATGTTAATGAGAACTTCAGATAAGTCAAATCTACAGAGTGCTGAAGGCCCACACTTAATAAATGTGTGTATAATGTCTCCAAATTGTATCTGTACATAACATAAGTGCATGATTCTTGTGTAACTAGTGCCATCACCCCACACACCTTCTCTCCAGTCGTGACATGGGGTGTCAGGGACTATTAAATGGTTTCTGGTGATTTCTCCTGCCACTGACTCCAGATACATAGGAGCGAGACCAGACCTTTTGTTTCTCAGAAATCACTGAATCGTGGGTACAAAGAGTACAGACTTCAAGCATGTTATTCTTGTGACTTCAGCATGCTAGGATTAGTGACGTTTTCGTAAGGTAGTATACATTTATCTATCTTTGTGCAGCTAGCTGTGGGGATGATAAGGCCTCTGCTTTGGACTAAGAATGACATTTCAAAGTTGGTGATTCCATGAGACTGCTAAAGGCAGTATACTAACATCTGCGTACTGAGATGTACTTAAACTGGGGCACATATCTATAACTCAGTGACTGTCCTCTGGATAGCAAGGGCAGGAAGTTACTGAAAAATTCTGAACTAGACTGAAACTCGATATGTAGCCCAGGCTGGTCTTGGACTTGTGACAGACCTCTTGCCCCAGCCTCTTGGTTGCTCCACTACATATGATGCAACTGTTTGACATAAGCCTTGAATTATCAAAAATAATTGTTACAAGGTATATAATTTAGCTGTTTTTATAGGAAGGATTGGAGCACGTCATTTGATTTCAATAAGTTTTATTTTTCTCATATGCGAAACAATGATAGTATTGCTGTTACAGGAATTAGGAAGGAGCACATTTAAGGTTTGCACTTTAGAAGTTTTTAAATGTTAAGGGACTTTCCAAATCTGATTCACAAGGACTAAAACCTGGAAAAAGAAAAGAAAGAAAGAAAAAGAGGAAAAGCCAGGGGTGGTAGTACACACGTGTAATCCTAGAACTTGGAAAGTAGAAGTCAGAGGTTCAAGAGTTCAAAGCTAACTTCAGCTACACAGCAAGTTTAGTCCCAGCCTGGGCTACCTGAGACCCTGTTTCAAAACACAGGCAGACAGACAAATTAAAAAATTCACTTTTAGTGATAGTTTGGTAGGGGCAGCTCTTTATGTGAGACAGCTTTCTGTGTGTTGTTTGGGGAAATATAGAATATATAAATCAGTACAGCCATCATACAAAACAGCTTGATAATAGCTACCAAAAATTAAAATCTACACATATTCTGTTGACTACCAATTTCTTTCTCTATAATTTATCACTCTAGCTCTAGAGAATCTTACCCCCTCTTCTGATTCCTCTGGTACCTGCATTTACATGACTACACACACACACATACACACACACACACACACACACACACACACACACGCTTATACATGATTGTAAAAAATAATTGCTTAGATATTTCTATGTGGACATAGTAGAAAAAGCACAGAAACACAAACTTCCACCCACAAGGGACCTATTTTTTTTTAAAGGACTCAACAATCAAACATATTGCTTACAAAAGAGTAAAGAGCCAGGCATGGTAGCACGCACCTTTGATTCTGCACTCGGGAGGCAGAGGCTAGGATCTCTGTGAGGTCAGTGCTAGCCTGGTCTACAGAGTGAGTTTCAGGCCACCAGGAACACAAAGCATGGGCCTGTCGGAGTGTGTGTGTGTGTGTGTGTGTGTGTGTGTGTGTGTGTGGGTAATGTGTATGCATTACCAAGCAAAGAAGCAAAGTGTACTGGCTGGTTTTGTGTGTCAACTTGACACAAGCTGGAGTTATCACAGAGAAAGGAGTCTCAGCTGAGGAAATGCCTCCATGAGATCCAGCTGTAAGGCATTTTCTCAACTAGTGATCGAGTGGGGAGGGGGGCCAGTCCATTGTGGGTGGAGCCATCCCTGGGCTGGTGGTCCTGGGTTCTATAAGAAAGCAGGCTGAGCAAGCCAGGGGAAGCAAGCCAGTAAGTGACATCCCTCCATGGCCTCTGCATCAGCTCCTGCTTCCTGACCTGTTTGGGTTCCAGTCCTGACTTCCTCTGGTGATGAACAGCAATGTGGAAGTGTAAGCTGAATAAACCCTTTCCTCCCCAGCTTGCTTCTAGGTCATGATGTTTTGTGCAGGAATAGAAAACCCTGACTAAGACACAAAGTGCAAAACAGTATAAAGTGTCAGTGGCACAGATTAATCCCTGAGCACTGTAGGTGCTGGGCAAGCACTCCATCACTGAGCTACAGGGCCACACCTGCATGTGCATCTTTGTGCAATCCCATCACTCAAGAAAATGAAGATATTGTCTTTAAATCTAGAATTTGGTACCTGGATGACTAGAAAGCTTCGTGTGTGTGTGTGTGTGTGTGTGTGTGTGTGTGTGTGTGTGGTGTTTATGTGAATTCAATTCTCTATGTGCATGAATGTTAGGTATATTTTGTAGCTTTAGGTGTTGTTCTTCAGGCCATCCATCATTTTTGTTTGTTTGTTTTATTTTTTAAAGACAAGGTCTCAAGGTAGGCTGTGCACAGACTTTAATCCCAGCACTTGGGAGGCAGAAGCAGGTGCATCTCTGAGTTTGAGATGCCAGCTGGGGTTACAAGGAGAAACCCTGTCTCAAACAAAACAAAACAAAACAAAACAAAAACAAACTTTGGAACAAACAAAGACTAGAAAGACTATATCTCTTCTTCAGGAAAACATCAAATGGATATTGATACTGGATAGTAGTAGGGCTTAGAGTGTCTGGGGGCTCAGGCTTAGGAGGCCACTGATGCTCATAGAGGTAAAGCCAAAGACAGGGAGTGGACCCCTGGCACCAAGCTGGGCCACATGATCAAAACCATGAAAATGGAAGAGATCTACCTGTTCTTCTTGCCCATTAAGGACTCTGATATTATTTACATTTTCGTGGGTGTATCTCTGAAGGATGAGGTCATGTCAGTGCAGAAGCAGACTCGGACTGCCCAGTGGACCAGTTTCAAGACTTTTGTCACTATTGGGGACTATGATGGTCTCGGTGTTATGTGATCCAAGGAGGTAGCTGCTACCATTTGAGGGGCCATCATCTTGGCCACGATTTCCATTGTGTCTGTGTGGAGGGTTGCTGGGGGAATAAACCCCACACTGTCACATACAAGGCGACAGTTTGCTATGACTCTGTGCTGGTGTGTCTCATTCCTGCACCCCGAGGCACTGGCATCTGTCTGTGTTCCTGTGCCCAAGAAGCTGTTGCTGCTGGCCAGTATTGATGACTGCTACTCACTAGCTAGGGGCTGCAGCAACACCCTGGGAAACTTTGCCAAGACCACGTTTGATGCCATCTCCAAGACCCACAGCTACTTGTCCTCTGACCTCTAGAAAGAGACTGTGTTCACCAAGTGTCCTTGTCAGCAATTCACTGACCATCTGTGAAAACCCACACGAGACTCTCTCTGTTCAGAGGATCCAGGTTACTGCTATTGATTCCATGTAAGGGGTTTTATACAAGAAAAACAAAGTAACTTAGTCTCTCTCTCTCTCTCTCTCTCTCTCCACCCCCTCCTGTCTCTCTCTGTCTCTCTCTCCCTCCCCCCTTCCTTCTCTCCCTCTCTCCCTCCCTCCCTTTCTCCCTCCCCCCCCTTTCAAAGAAAAAACAAAGGGGCTAGAGAGAGATGGCTGGGTGGTTAAGAGCACTGACTGCTCTTCCAGAGGTCCTGAGTTCAAATCCTAGCAACCACAGGGTGGCTCACAACCATCTGTAAAGGAATCTAATGCCCTCTTCCGGCATGTCTGAAGACAGCTACAGTGTGTTCATATAAATAAAATAAATCTTTTTAAAAATCGACAAGATCTCTCATTGAGCTTGGAGCTCATAAAATAGTCTGGACCCACCCACCTGCTTTTGTTTTTCTACTGCTAAGATTACAAGTGTCTCCGTGCCTGGCTTCCTTTAAGTAGGTTCTGGGGATTGCACTCAGGTCCTTGTGTTTGCCAGGCAAGCAGTTTACCAATCAAACTTTCCCTCTATCTGCTGAATGTGTAACTTAGAAAAAAACAAACTCCAGTCTGGCTCCTCAGCACCCATGTTCACTGTGTGTCTGTAGTCCCACCTCTGAGAGCGTGGAGACAGGAGAATCTCTGCCACTTGTTGACCTGCCAGCGGGGACAAGCTCCAGGTTCAGTGAGGTACCCTGTCTCCAAAAACAAGAGGGGTAAACTATTAACAAAGATGTTGTTTTAGAGATTTTTAATCCTGATGGGGGTGTCTACCCTACCTTTGACCATTCAGTTTTCAGATAAAAGACACACACACCTTTATATTCACAGTAACCCTTAAACATCACAAGAGCTGGGCAGACATGTACCTTTTATTAGAATCTACTTTCCTGTCGGGAATTCCAAATTATTAAATATTAAAAAAGGATATAAGTATATTTATCCACAGAGATATTGTCTTAGTTAGGGTTTTATTGCTGTGAACAGGCACCATGACCAAGGCAAGTCTTATAAATAAAAACATTTAATTGAGGCTGGCTTACAGGTTCAGAGGTTCAGTCTAGTATCAAGGCAGAAGCATGGCAGCATCCAGGCAGGCATGGTGCAGGAGGAACTCAGAGTTATACATCTTCATCCAAAGGAAGCCAGGAACAGTCTGAGCATCCTCAAGCAGCTAGGAGGAGTGTCTCCAAGCCCACCCCCAGAGTGACACACTTCCTCCAACAAGAGCACACCTTCTAATAGTGCCACTCCCTGGGGCAAACATATGCAAACCATAACAGATATTAATCTCCAAAGAAGGGAATGGAAATTGATATAAATGTTTTTAAGGGGAACCACCAGGGAGAGAAGGAGAGGGGGAGGGAGAGGCCGCCATGAGTTAGTGGAGTTCATGAAAATGTGTCCCTGAGGGCCGGCCAATTGGAGAGAAGAGCAGCCCTGATGAAATATAACTAATAACTCATGTTATCCGTAGGAAAGTAGACGTTAATAGCACAGAGGGTAGATATCTACCAAGTTCTTGTGCTGTTTAAGGCTTATTGTTGATATAGGTTGTGTATGCTTTTTTCCCCAGCAACAAAATGGTCAAAGGGGGGGGGGTAGAAAGCCCGGATTGGGATTAAAAGTTTCTACAACAGAAACGTTCATATCAACCTTTTGACAAGCACTACATCATCGAGTGTGCCCACACCCACATGTGCACACACTTGCTTGTGCCACACATATATGTACATCTAAATAAATTAATCAATCCATTTGAAACGATACAAAACACTCATGTCATAAAATAATCATTTTATTTAAAAGTTCAATCTCATTGTGCTGTTTACTGTCCATTAAAATAAAATATCCTGAAAAAAGTTTTAAATTATCCCTGAAATCTTTATTTCTTTCCTTGTTTATTTATTTGAGACAGTGTTTCTCTGTGTCATAGCCCTGGCTGTCCTGGAGCTCTCTCTGTAGACCAGGTAGGCCTTAAATTCACAGAGATCCAGCTGCCTCTCCTTCTGAGTGCTGGGAATAAAAGCGTGTTCCAGAAAGATTTTTTCTTAAAAATGTTTTGGTGACTTTTTTTTATTAGTTTTCACTGTATGGTGAATGTTTTTAAATGATACCTTGAGTCCTCAAATAACTGTGTGATATAACCTTATTATCCTATCTCACTTATTAGACTGCTAAGGTTTCAAATGTTGTCCAGTGTGATTCTAAAGCTGATGCACTATGTGCTAGAAAGACAGAATTTTCCCTTGGTGTGCATGGTGATGGGGTGGAATCCAGGGTTTCGCTCTGGGCAAAGTGCTCTACAACTGGACCACACAGCCAGGCCAAATCTAACGTCTTTAAAGGCTTAAATATTTGCAAAAACCCTACAATAGTGTGGTGGTGTATACCTGAAATCCCAGCACTCAATAGGTAGGGTCAGGAAGATAAAGGGTTGAAAGCCAGCCAAATGTGTGTGTATATGTGTGTGTGTGAGTGTGTGTGTATGTGTGTGTATGTATGTGTGTGTGTGTATGTGTGTGTATGTGTGTGTGTGTGTGTATGTGTGTGTGTATGTGTGTGAATGTGTGTATGTATGTGTGTGTATGGGTGTGTGTATGTGTGTGTGTGTAGATGTCCTTCTGACACTAATACGAAATCTCTCTTATCTTTATGTATTTCTTATCTTTATGTATTTGACTTTGATCTGATGCAACAAATTGATTTGGCTTTTATACATTTATATTTTATAATTATAGAACATGAATGGAAGCAAATAAAACAATTTTCCCATAGAAAGTGAAAAATATCCGCCCACTCGTTTTGCAGAGTAAGAGCTGGTGTCAGTCTTTACCTCCAGACGCTTCTTTAACTGTGGCCAAAAACTGAAGTCAAGAGAAATGAGGATCTGGGGGCTGCAGAGCTGATGTAGTACTTGAGGACCCTAGTTCATTTCCCAGAGCCTACATTAGCTACTCCCGACTGCCTTAATTACTTATCCAGGAGAACCTGACACCTCTGGCTTCCTCAGACATCTGCACTCATGTGTCCATACCCACACACAGACTCACACATACACACAATTAAAAATAATATAAATTTTAAAAAAAGAAACAAGAAACAAAGCTATGCAAGTCACAGGTCCTGGTGTCTCTGAAAGGGCCTATACCAAGCAGAGGAGCTTAAGCAGACAGGCAGTCTATTAGGTCTTACTGATGGATAAGACCTCTGTGGACATGCTGAGGATTTAGTGTTTTTTTCCCCCAACAGCTACAGTAAGCCTTAAAAGATGTGTTCATTTACTTATTCAGCCATATGGTCGAATGGGGATTACGTTTAGAGTCTTTTATATGCTTGGCAAGTGTTTTGTTAGATTTCAGAGCTTCATGATCAGAATCAATCCCTTTTTGATTGGTAGTATTACCAATTACAGTGTTTACATCTTCGAGGCCTTCAGAGAGTTGGTTGAGTGTATGTCTTTCACGTACAAGTTTCCAGGTCCAATTCTCAGTACCAGAAAACAGAAAGAAAGAAATGTAATTGTGCTAATGTAATTGTGCCCTTGGAGATCCTGATGTGAACAAGTTTGTCACTGGATTGGTGTTATCAACTAAGGATACGCACACATTTTACAATGGAAAACAGTGAAAATTAACTTTAACTATCACTTCCGAGAAAAGAAAACAATCTCGTTGCTCCTCAAAAAAATTGCTAATACATATTCATAAACCTCCAAATGAGTAAAGACAGCCCCTTGCTGTCTGAGATTCAGCCCCTGGTCGAAGACTCTCACACTTGGAGAGTTCACAGGCACAAACTCCAGGATGCTGCTTTTTTTTTTTTTTTTTTTTTTTTTTTGGGCAGAGTTGATGGCAACAAAGGCTCTGCTGCCCCCTGGTGGCATCTGCTGCCTTTCCTTGGTTCTGTTGCAGCTCAGAAAACCTGCTCTGAAATTGCCTTCTTATCCTGCCTCCTGTAGTGGATCTCTGCAGGACTGAGAGCCCAGCTCTGGGGGAGGAAGTCCTGCCTGTATGTAACCACCTGCATATGATACCAACCATTAACCCCTTTTGTAGGTCCAGTTATGCGATCAGAGCCTGACAGTACACACGGGACAGTGGAACGTCTTTGCTCATCTTTGGGGTCCTTTCTAATCTGTTACCTTTGAGAAAGTGGTTGTGTACTGTTTTAAATTTGCCTCAGGTCCTGATAGGAACTTCAGTGATCCATGGCCTGTGCCCCTGTAACAGCATTACCTCTGCCATGTTTGAAATACACCTATTTGTCTGTAACTCACTTTAGATTTTAATTTGGGGTTGTTGTTTTCTTTTTCTTATTTTCTGTCCTCCTTCCTCCCTCCCTCCCTTCCTCCCTTATCCCCTTCCTTCCTTTCTCCCTTTCTTTTTCCCTCCCTCCCTTCCCTTCCTCCTTCCTTTCCTCCCTTCCTGCTTCCTTGCCCTCCCATGTCCCTCTGCCCCCTTCTTAGTTATTTGAGACTGTGTAGCTCAGTCTGGCTTTACTTACAATCTGACTTCCTCTGCCTCCCAAGAACTGGGATTACACCCCTAATTTCAGTTTGTCTCTTCCAGAGTACTGGTAATTTGATCGTTGTCAACTTATGGAATCCCTCTTTCCCGAGGTTAAATCTGAATGTCAGAAGGTCCTACATACTGGCAAGTGGGTTTGGGGCTTCCATCCCTCCAGGCCATCCAGACACACACATCCAACTCAGCAGCTGAACTCAGTCATCCCTTGTCATGTTCTTCTACTGAGTTCAGAATTCCCTCCTGCAAAGTCCCCGAGTTCAGGGTTGTTTTCCCTTTCTTTTCCCCTGATGATCTTAGGTCTTAGGGAAGTCTCAAGTTTATACTTTTCTTTCCTTAAGCCTTTTAAATGCTGGGCTTACAGGTGTGTACTACAACACCCTGCCTGTTTTTTCCCCCCCTTTGTCCAAAACATTTGAATACCAAGGAATGTTGGGAACCTGTCTACTCCCCAGCTTCTTGCTTGCTTCATGAGCCATAACTTGCTCTCTGTGGCCTGCAGCCCAGCTTGAGCTGTTCAGACACCAGCATGCCTAATCTCTCTGCTCCCACCTTGTTTGTGAATGCTTGTACATTCCCAGAGATATGATGGTTAATATATCAATCAATCAATCAATCTCCCCCACTCTCGTCAAGTGGCAAGCTGTCGTTTACTTGCTTCCCTTCTTACTCTCTTCTGTCGTCCCCAATCCCTTCTTTTCTAATCCAGGGGTGGGCATTTCCTGTGGATTTAGTTGGTTTTTCTCTATAGCTCTGAATGGCCTGGACCTCATTATTTAGAGCAGATCAGGCTCATACAGAGATCCACCAGCCTTTGCCTCTTGGGTGCTGGGATTATGGGTATAGACCATCATGCCCTGTTTTATTTTCTTTTGAGAGAATAAAACATGGTCTTATAAAAGATGGGTTTGGAGGGAGGCAGTGGTGTCGGGCACAGGTGGATCTGAGTCTGAGGCCAGCCTGATCTACAGAGTAAGTTCCGGAGAGGCCAGGTCTACATAGATAAACCCTGTATTGGAAACAAACAAAAACTGAAGTTTTTTTTTTTTTTTTTTTTTTTTTTTTTCTCTTCCAACTTTTACTAGGCCAAAGATATCTTCCATTCCTGAAAAATCAAGTTGTCTGCAACACCAAGGCCTGGAAGGCACCACTTTCTCTTGAAGCAGTGAACACAGAATGCTCAGCTGCCTGTCTGGGGTGGAGTGATGTGCAACAGGAAGTAAAAAAAGACTGGAGTGGGATGTGTTAGTGTCATCATTCCATGCTTATGAAAAGCAGAAAGAATAAAATAATAATGGTAATGCTCAGACAAGGCCCTTCTCTGTCTAGGTGAAACCAGGCCCTCAGCCTTAGGAAATAGCTCTTCTGCTTTATTGCTCATTGAGATGTCAGAGCCCAGGTGACCTGTCCAGAGGGAGCAGACTTGATGGAGTAAGCGGTTTTTGACAGTGTGGTCTTCTCACTAGAGATCTAGTTTTCAGTGATTTCAGAGGCTGGATTGTTAGGGCCAAAGAGTTGGCCTCAGAGATCAAGAGAGCTTGCTGCTCTTCCAGAGGGCTGGAGTTTGGCTCCTAGTACCTACAAAAGCAGGATCATGACTAACTATGATGGCAACTCCAGGGGAGCCAACACCCTCTTCTGGTCCCTGTGGGCATATGAATTCACATACACAAACCCAGACACAAACACATAATCTGTTTTTAAAGTTTGATTCTTTTTTAAAAGATTTATTTATTTATTATATGTAAGCACACTGTAGTTATTTTCAGACACACCAGAGGAGGGCATCAGATCTCATTACAGATGGTTATGAGCCACTGTGTGGTTGCTGGGATTTGAACTCAGGACCTCTGGAAGAGCAGTCAGTGCTCTTAACCACTGAGACATCAGCCCCCAAGTTTGATTCTTTCATTTGGTTTGGTTCTAATAGTATGAATTTCATAAAAAGCCACCGATTTACTGTATATCTTAGTTAGGGTTTTCCTGCTGTGAACAGACACCATGACCAAGGCAACTCTTATAAGGACAACATTTAATTGGTGCTGATTTGCAGGTTCAGTCCATTATCATCAAGGCAGGAACATGGCAACATCCAGGCAGGCATGGTGCAAGAGGAGCTGAGAGTTCTACACCTTCATCTGAAGGCTGCTAGCAAAATACTGGGCTCCAGGCAGCTAGGATGAGTGAGGGTCTTAAAGTCTACACCCACAGTGACACACCTACTCTAACAGAGCCACACCTTCTCATAGTCCCACTCTCTGGGCCAAGCATACTCAAACCATCATGCTATGGCAAAAACTAGATAGTAGGAAAGTAACATTTGGATTAATTTTTACACCTAAATGTTTGTACAACAAAAGAATTATCCTGCCCAGCTTTCTTCTTACAAGAATGAAGCAGCATTCTTGACACACTTTTGCCACTCCCCCCATATCTCCCCCCCCTTCTCTCTCTCCCTCCTTCTCTCTCTCTCCCTCCCCCCCCCCCTCTCTGTCTCTCTCTCCTCTTTTCTAGTGTTCCCTTTTAAGACAGTCTATGTACTATAGGCTGCCCTCACATTGATTTCATTCAAGCTAGTAGATCAGAATGACAATTTGTGTGTGTGTGTGTGTGTGTGTGTGTGTTTGGTGTTGTCTGCACATGTTTATCTGGATTATCAGGATATGTGTATTAATGAAGAGACCCAAGTTTGATATGGGGTATCATAGGTCTCCATCTTATTTTTTGAAATAGGGTCTCTCATTTAACCTGGCCAATGAGCTCTAGGAATCATCTTCTTTAGCACTGGCACCACAGGTGTGCCCACCCCACCCAGCTTGTGTGTGGGTGCTGGTGATCCTCCTGCATATTGAGTGGGACATCTCCCCAGACCCCATGGCACATATTTGCATTAGTTTATCATTGTAATATGTAAGACAGAATATAAATGAACAGTTGGCTGCCCAGACATGAGACCAAGATTTTAGCTGTCCTGGTTATCTGTACTAATTACTTTCTGTTGCTGTGATTAATCCATCAACAAGGCAACTTACAGAAGAAAGAGCTTGTTTGGGTGTATAGCTCCTGATACTCTTGCCTCTAGTGCTGAGATTATAGGTGCTGGGTACCAACCTGGGCTTGTTTATTTATTTATTTTTAAGATAAGGTCTCGTTCTGTAGTCCTGACTAATCCAGGACTGTCCACCTTCCTGTTTCTACCTCCTAGGTGCTGAGTATACAAGGAGGTGTCTCCTGGCCAGTTTTAAAAGTGTTTTATTTCCTTTTTTTCTTCTTGGGGCGAGCGCCTCTTTAGCATAGCCTAGGCTGACTTGAACTCTGGATCCTCCTGGCTTGAGATCAACTACTGGCATAACAGGCCTATGCTAAAGCCACTCGTTCTAAATGTCCTTTTTTATTCTTTGAAACAAGGTCGTCCTTGCATGGCTCGGGCTGGCCTGGAACTCACATGGATCCTCCTGCCTCTACCTCCTCAGCACTGAATAACAACATTTAGCTTTAAGATGTACATTTTACACCAAGGGCATTAGGGGGAAAAGGCAGACTATAATAGTGTATCCAGTTTTAACAGAAGTCAAAACCATCCTTTTCTGGATTCTCAACATCAGCGCATCTGGAACCTTTGCTCTAGACTGTGTCATTTACAACGTGATGGCCAAATGACAGTAACACGGTGATAGTAACAGGACAGCTGTTATTTATTAGGGGCCACAAGTTTATGTCACACATCCTGATAAGGCATTTGTGTCTTGAATCGCCAAAACGCCTTCCCGAAGTAGGTAGGTATTAAGAAAAAGAAGAAACTAATTTATGTACGTGCGCTCCTGTCTACATGTTACAACATATTTGTGGAGATCAGATTGGCAACTGGGTGTTATAGCATTTTTTCCTTCCACCCTGTGAATTCTGAGGATCAGACGCAGGTCGTCAAGTACAGTTACGTGCCTCTGAGCCATCCTGTTTGTTCAGAGTAGGCATTTTTATCCCCATTTTATAGACGAGTAAAAAGTTTCGGAATAGTTAATGGCAAGAGTTTCGGAGCAGTTATTGGCAGTTCGTGGCAGAGCTGAGGCAGGAATGGTTTCTAAATAATCCACCCATCGATGTAGTAAAGACTGCGAAACAGCGAAGAGACTACACTAAAAAAAAAAAAAAAAGAAAAAAAAAAAAAAAAACCAAAAAAACTGACCGTCACTCTAGCCACCAGAGACCAGTAGGGGCCAGGCGTAGAAACCGGAAGTTGAAGACGTCACCGGAAACCAGAGCGCAGCTTCCGGCTGTGCGCAGGAAGTGGCTTCTCCGCGTGTCGCCAGCTTGTAACGTAGAGGTGCAGTAGAGTTCGAGCCCCTCTCGCCCAGTGTCACGCTTTCCAGTGCCGGCAGTGAAGATGTCCCACCCATCCCCAGCATCCAAGCCCTCCAATTCCAAGAACCCGCGAGTCTTCTTTGACGTGGACATCGGCGGGGAGCGAGGTGAGCGGCGCGGACGGCTCGGCCGTTCCCGCGCTGGGGGCCTCCCTGCTGCGGCTCTTCTCGGCCTACTGGCTGTTCGGCGGCTCTGGGCCTGTGATGTGAAGGGAGATACCACCCTGAATCCCACCCGGAGCAAGACCTGGCGTCCACGAGTTCAGATTGAGCCCTCTCCCTTGCAGGCGATGGCCGTAGTTCCGGTGGAAGTTTCTGGAAATTTCTCTTCAAGGACTCGTGGCGCCCCTTACGTTTGTCTCTTTATTTGGTCGCACTTCCCTGCAACCTTTGCATCATCACTTACTATAAGATGATTTGACGAGAGTGTGGTGGATAGTTCGGTACGCTTACTGGATATGAGCCTGCGGGGCTCTCTAATCACGCCATGTGCCTCTTGGTACACGAAATACTTCGGGAGCTGCCAAGGCCTTTACATATGCTTAGTGCTTTTTCCTCATTACTGATTATAGGAGCAGTTTAGCTAGGCAACTGTTTTTGCTGTTTTGGCATCTTGGAATTGAGCGCCGTGTCTGTTTGGTTACCTAAGATTAAGAGCTAAGAAGCTTAATCGGTGGGTCGAGACTCCTGGGAGGGAGGTTGTTAAACGACCCTTTCACCGGATTGCGTATTACAGTTATGTTGAGGAACTGAATTAAAGGGTGGAAGCATTAAGAAAGTTGAGAAACAGTCACAAGCCCTGTGAACTAGGTGGGAACGTACTGCTTGTGTAACTGAATTGGGCGTGTTCTGAAACACGTGGGAGTTGTAGGTCAGACCTACTGGAATGAGTACACCATATTTACATGTGCATTCACTTTGTTTTGTAACAGATTTTACTGTTCCTGTTTTGGATTGTTGAGAAGGGAACTGTTTCTGAGGTTACAAGAGGCAGTTTCCATAGATCACAGAGAGCGGCTTAATACCTTTTTTGGACTGTGTCTTCTGTTAGTTACTTATAGATTAGAAATTCTGAGTACAGGGCCCCTGAGTGAGATAGCTCAGCAGGTGCCTAACCATCAACCCTGTATGCCAGAAATTGTCCCATGATCTCCACACTGCATGCCTCAGCCTCACATATAGAACAAACAAACTCTACCTCTGAATATTGCAATGGTTCAGGATTTTAAACCATTTAGACATTAAACCGTGGTGACCTTCCTATGCTTCTAATCACCTGATGCTGTAGCTGTAATCTTAAGTGTGGTGTATCAAATTTAGATATGCAAAGCTTTCCTCAAACTAAATAGGAATATTAGAAAACCGACAGTGAGATCTAACAGTCCTGTGGTTGGGAGATGAGGTTTGCATGCGTACCTGTGGCGCCGCGGCGGCATCGTTCACAGTAGCCAGAGCAACAGTCTAGTGTCAGCACATGAAAACATGGCATGCTGTATGCGAATCAGACTATAACACTGCCTTTTAAAGGAAGGAAAGCTCATTTATAACTTTGAAGTTGAATCCAGAGCATGTTATTTTGAGTGAAATAAACTCACTATAGAATCTCACTTTTGTGGACTTTTAAAAAGTTGAACTCAGAAGTAGCATGAGAGGTTCCATTGCCAGGGGAGATGTCAGTGAAAGGTGCACAGTTTCATTTAAAGAGAGCTGAGTTCAGACCTGTTACACAGCATTGTGACTACAGTTAGTAATGTGTGCTTAGAACTGAAAGACTAAGAAACTAAACTGATAAGATATCCTTTTCTTTTCCTTCAGTTGGACGAATTGTTTTAGAGTTGTTTGCAGATATCGTTCCCAAAACTGCAGAAAATTTTCGTGCATTGTGTACAGGAGAAAAAGGCACTGGATCCACAACTGGGAAACCTCTCCATTTTAAAGGATGTCCTTTTCATCGAAGTATGTATATAAACTTTCTCTGTCCTAATATCCTGATGCAGATATTAGTCCTGCTCTTGGGAATGGAAGGAGAATGTTAATTTCTTGAAGGATACTTGGACACAATGGCAGCTCAGTGTCGTAAAGGTGGTGTGCAGTAGGATTGATTGTGGGATCGCACTACAGTTTATCTGGACAGTTTGGGTATCACCTCTAACTCCATTTCATTTCATTGGGAAAAGAAACCATGACAGATAGATAAACAAGTGACCTTAGGTCATTTGACAGGCTGGGCAGAATAGTTTGAGAAGTATTTGACATTTGGTGTCTGGGACACCTTGGTAATGTGAGATTAAACTGTTATTTCACATAGATTACTGGCCTGTTGTCCCAGTGGTGTCTAGGTTCATTAGAGTTCAGGAGCCACGTGCACTTACCATTTTGTTTTCTCAGCTAATGAAAGTCTAAGTAAACACAGTAAATATTTAAACAAGTAAGTGACATTGAATCTAGGGTGATACTACACACCTGATTAACACACCTTATCTAGCAGTTTGATTTTCTTAAATGCTACTTATTAAGAAAAATGAGCCAGGTAATGATTGTGCATGCCTTTAATTCTGACACTTGAGGGCAGAGGCAGGTGGATCACCAGTTCTAGGACAGAGAACCCTGTTTTGAGAAAACCAAAAGAAAAAGAGAAAATGAACACTGAGTTTTAAAATGTTTTAAACTTACTTTCATGTGTGTGTGTGTGTGTGTGTGTGTGTGTATGTATGTGTGTGTGTGTGTGTGTGTGTGTGTTCTAATAAAAGTGTATCTAGAAGACAGTTAAGATGGGAAGGGAAGGGTGGTAGAACAGTTAGGAACACTTACTGCTCTTCTGAGAGGACCCAAGGTGGGTGTTCATATCTATGCTTGTTGGTTCACAACCATTTGTAATTTGCTTCAGGAAATCAAACACCCGGCCCCTACAGGCACTGCACATATGTGGCATACACATACACAGACTCACATATACATATAAATAATGCTAAGAAGAAAGTAGTTTACATAGTGGATTCAGCATTGCTTATAAAAGTTGGCTTAGCTATTCTTACAAAAAGCAGTTGGCTAGGGTTAGGAACTAGGCCCTTGAACCTTTCCTTAAATCTAAGGTTAATGATTGGGTTTACACTGTTTTTGCAAATGTAATTGATATGAACATCTGCTCTTTAGTCTTGAATTTTGGAACATGTTAGGCAGAGAATACTGTTATGATTTATATAAATTTAGTATAATTTTTTTGGGGTGATAGAATTTTGCCTGGACTTCTTGGGCAGAGTTATCACAGGCTTTCTGAATTTTTGTTGTTATGAGAGATGTAAGCTGTGTAACACTTTGAGAGGGAGAGAGTCTAAAGAAGCTGCACATATCTACCTCCCAACTCTGTCTGTTGGC
This sequence comes from Micromys minutus, assembly GCF_963924665.1. Lineage (NCBI taxonomy): Eukaryota > Metazoa > Chordata > Mammalia > Rodentia > Muridae > Micromys > Micromys minutus. The sequence goes on from NC_137973.1 coordinate 16,844,655, forward strand.
TAGCAACGTGTATATATCAGTGTAGTCCAATGCTGAGTCCTCTGAACCTAGGGTTCTACGAACATGGGTGGGCTGTCTAGTCCTCATGAGTGTTCAACACTAGTAGGGATCTTTAGTGTTTAGCGGGCCTTACTATCTCTTTTTTTTTTTTCTTGTTCAAAGAATAAGATGATATCTAAGGAACTCATTGTTGGAAAAGACAAGATTATTACATGTAATAAAATGGAATTAGAGTTTGCGTAATGATAGAAACTAAGTCTTCCTTCTGTGTTCTGGTAGCAGTTTGAGATGCAGGGAGCTACCTTTGACTTAATTTCTTGAGAGGTGGGGCGTAAGAAGTATGTTGGAGTTAGACTGTAAGAACTCTTCAAGTAGAGTTGATGGCTGGGAGGAGGGGAAGAAGGCCAGGGGCACTACTGAAGGGAACTTAGAAAGTTGTCATTCATTAGTTAGCACTGCTGAAATCACTTGGCTTCAGTTACTAATGGTCATACTCTTTTTTTTTTTTTCCTGCAGTTATTAAGAAATTTATGATTCAGGGTGGAGACTTCTCAAATCAGAATGGGACAGGAGGAGAAAGTATTTATGGTGAAAAATTTGAAGATGAGAATTTTCATTATAAGGTAAAGAAAAAAATCTTGTTTTTGCTAATATAAAAACCATGCATTTGAAATATACTTGGATTAAGACACTAAAAATAACTTTGGATGCGGCCATATTTCTGTCATCCCCACCCGCCCTCGTACTGGGGCCTCTTATGCCAGCTGTTCATCATTCAGCTGCCCTTTCCCATTTTCTGTTTTGAGACTGAGTTGCTCAGGTTAGCCTTAAACTCATTCTAGCTTAGCCAGGCCTTGAACTCCCAGTCCCTTCTACTTAGCCTCCTTAGGCACTGAGCTAATAAACCTGTGTCAGCAAGCCTGGTATGGATAATACTTTTCTTATGGAAGAGATTTTTACAAATAGGCATTTCTAAGGATGTGTGTGGCACCGGGGATGAGCTCAGGGTCTTGTGCATGCTAGGCAAGTTCTCTACCACGTGAGCCACTTGAGGATTTGTCTAGTAACAGTTTGTTTTTTGAGACAAGGTTTTCCTGTAATCCAGGTGGTCTTGAATTTACCATCCTCCTGCAGTTTGCCTCCCGAGTACTGGAGTGACAGATAAACAGCAGTTTGTCCAGTTTATGCCTGGCCAGTATGATATTTTGGCAAAAATACTGTACTTAGTTCACTACAATCAGTTTTTATATGCTTCAGTTAAGCCGATGAGTTTTTAAGCTTCCATATGGCAAAATTGATCCCAGGAAAAATGTTCTCATTATTGTAAGGATGGTAACTTGTGCATCTTTATCCTTGAATTTGAAGAACAACAAAACCATCGCTAATATCCAGGATGTCAGGGGATTTTCCACCTAGCGGATATGGTTAATGTTCGGGGTGTATTGCACCATTCCCGTTTTAAGAACAGACATGTAAGTACAAAAGTAAAGTGATGTCTTTGGCATGAGGAATATAAGCCAGGTAATTAGGGTGACGTGGAAAGAGAATTTTTATTGGTCAGTTCTGTCACTATACCAGAGAGCTTATTTTAAAAATGAGAGGCTGTTTATAATCTTACCTCAGAGTCAAGATTAAAATACAAGGCGTTGTGAAGGAAAATAATATATAGTTTAACACATGTGAATGCTAAGTATGACTTTGATACAAGTTGAGTATCTCTTATATAAAATGCTCTATGCTAGAAATATGCCAGTGTTAGTTGTATTTTGAAATATTTGTGTAGATTTTATAGGTTGAGTATTCCTTATCTACAATGTGAAAGTTGTGACTCAGAAGGTTCAACATGTCTGAATTTGATTTCAGATTACAGACGTTCAACTTTTAGGTTGGTACTAGCTGTGCAGACCAAGCTGGCCTTGAACTTTGAGATCACTATCTGCATCCTGAGTGCTCAGGTTTAAAAGCACATGGGACCGCACCTGGCCCATGTGATAGGAAAAGGTTTAGATAGTTCAAGTTAGTAGGTAGGAGAGACAATGAGGATGTTTGAACTGGGCAAACTGGACCTAGAGTAGGCTGGACTAGAAATACAGATTTCAAAATGAAGTGATGGCAGCAATGGGGAAAGACAGTAGAAGGCCAAGGAAAGAAAGCACCAGGAAGGCTGTCAGAGGGATAACAGCTTGTTCCACCACTGCATTGATTAAAAGAAAGGAAGTAAAAGGAAAAGAAAACTTGTGTGGCATTGTGCAAATTCAGTGACCTTGAAAGCAGAGTAGACTGATGGATAGAGGTGTCTTAGTGGGGAGAGTAACGAGGTATGAGGCACGCACTAGAGGTGTGATGCAGAAAGCCTAAGCCATGCCGAGCAGAGGAGCAGAGACACTGGCTTGCACGTGAACAGACTTAGTGCAGCCTGTTCTTTTGTATAGTTTCTGAATCACTCAATACCTGAGTGAAACCTGTAGATTGGAATTATTTTCTAAACTAGGGAAGTACTTAATCTAAATAACTTGTCTAAAATCACTGTGACATTACTATTCTCAGTTGGTGAAAAAAAGAATCATAGGCCTATTTCTGATGGTGGGAAGACTATAGGGGTTCTCAGAAAGATAGTAGCTATCACAGAAAGTACAAAGTTAATTATTAGATGTCTTTAGTGTGGCATCTTCATCTTTAAGATTGAAGTGTAAGCATCTCTTGCAGATGGCCAGTTTAGAAATGACCTACATCTTGTTAAACTGACACTTAAAAATTGTGTTCATTTAAGGTGGTAGTTTTTAAAGTAAAACCAGAGCAAAAGGTACTTACTTAAACATTTATAAGTGAAATTGATGTGAAAGTTTAGTAGTCTGTTTTAGGTGAATAGTCAATAAAAGGAAATTGATACTAGGCCTCTAACTTGTTTTTCTTTTAATGATTTTTGTCTCTGCAGCATGACCGGGAGGGTTTGCTGAGCATGGCAAATGCAGGCCCCAATACAAATGGCTCTCAGTTCTTTATCACAACAGTTCCAACTCCTCATTTGGATGGGAAACATGTGGTATTTGGTCAAGTAATAAAAGGACTAGGTGTGGCAAGGATGCTTGAGAATGTAGAAGTGAATGGTGAAAAGCCTGCTAAAGTAAGTAAAAAGTTACAGTGAAATAAACATAGCAGCTAGTTACATGTCGGAGAAATGTTGCAAGGCCAGATGACTGTTGTCTTAGCAAAGTAGGAAAGAAGTTAGGACGCTTTTGCTGTAGGAACCTGGACGGCAGTAGGGCCTGGATTGGCATCTTTCCTTGGAACTTTTTTTTTAAAGTTCAAGATTAGTTTAAAGGAGATATATTTATTTTTTTCTTTGAGATCTGGCTTTCTTTGAATTGTCCATAAGTTTCAGTCCTTTACTCTGTGCTAACCCTACTTTAGTGCTAGGATTAACTACTATGCTTAATAAAGCAGTTTTGATACTTACCAGCTTCAGTGTGATCTAACAGAATGATCTGTATTAGATTGCTTAAGTCTTCCCATAACCATGCGACTTTTAGTCAGTGGTAATTAGCTGTAATACACACTGGAAAGAAGGTAGTGAGCACACTGTTTAGCTGGAGGTTTGCATAGATCTTTACTTTTCTTGATCTGCTTTTATATCTTGCATACAGTGCTCAGTTGTTTCAGGTTATATTGTATTCTAAATGCCCATGAAGCAAGGTGACTATGAGAGACCCATAAAGCAACCAAGCGCACAGGAATTAGAAACCCAGCTACCTGTAGGAAGTATGCCAGTAGTACACGACAGACTATCACCCGAGACAGCCTCATGCACAGTGACGTGGTTCTCAACTCACTGTTCATAGCGGAGTGACAGTGTCGTATCAGTGGGAGTGTACATAGAGAGAGGCTGCTGTGATCACAGTGGAGAGATGCATCCCTGACAAGTCTGACACGAGTACTGGTGCACACAGCTGAGCTGCCCTGCAAAGGTCGACTCACTTCTGCTTAATGTCTTCACAGCTGTGTGTGATTGCAGAATGCGGAGAACTGAAAGAAGGGGATGACTGGGGCATATTCCCCAAAGATGGCTCTGGTGACAGTCATCCAGATTTCCCTGAGGATGCAGATATAGATCTAAAAGATGTGAGTACTTTCAGATGAATCCGCTTTAGTCCTAAAGTGAATTAAAATATTTACTAAAAGCTTGGTTAGCCTATCATATGATAGAACCTTAGTGTTACGTCACTTTATTTACTAACACCCAACATATTTATGTCCTTTTATACAGGTAGATAAAATTTTATTAATATCTGAAGACTTAAAAAACATTGGAAATACTTTTTTCAAGTCTCAGAACTGGGAGATGGCTATTAAAAAATATGCGAAGGTTTTAAGGTAATAAAGTATTTTTAATAAGTTATTTTTAGAGAATAAATGGAATTATTATGAACTAAACTCAGAATCACTCATTTAGCAAGTTATTTGTGTAAATGACAGCTGTTTTGCAAGAGTAGCATTTCTTGCTGCGTGTGGTACACTGGGAAGGCAGAGAGGCAGGTTAGACCTTTGGGTTGGAGGAAGCTAGCCTGGTCTACAGAGCTAGCAGGGCTACACAAAGAAACCCTGTCTTAAAACAAGAAAGAGTGGGACATCAATTGCATACTTTAGACAAGTTCCTCCCTGTGGTTTAAGGTACTGGTGATCCCAGCCCCTGGCACGTTAAATAAGCACTCTGAGCTACACTCAGCCTCAGTTTGACATGCTGTATCAATCAATACCTTAGCTCCTGCTTTAGGATGCTCTTATAACTACTTTGTTTTATTATCTGGAATAAGCAGTTTCTCTAAGTTGATTCCTTTTGGAGAAAGGAAACTAGAAACTAAATTCTAGGGACCAGACCCCCAGCTCAACCTCTAGGATCTTTTCAGGAAAGAGTTAAGTCAATATTACATGGCTGGCAAAATAGCTTAGTGAGTAAAATCACTTCCTAATCGAACCTGTGACCTAACTTCCTGAAATCCACAGTGACACACACACACCCCAACATTACATAGTTCTTTGCCTCTTCCCATTGAATTGTTCTAATATAGGAATACTAGGAACCTGAGTTGTACACAACTGGTATGGGCTTTAGTATTAGTTGTTAGCTTTGGGGGAAAGTTGATGTAAAAATAACCTCTGGAGAAACAGAGCTAGGAGTGCAGCTTGGTGGTGGGAAGGTGTGCTTAGCAGGCTCTGGGCTTAATTTCTTGCATCTGAAGAGAATACAAGATCAAAAAATTGTGGTCATCAAGTATTAGATGGATCTTTAACATTAGACACGATGCTGAAGAAGCAGTGTGGAGTTATACATTACTTTTACTCATGTTTTCTAGGTACGTGGATAGTTCAAAGGCCGTTATTGAGAAAGCAGATATATCCAGACTGCAACCTATAGCCTTAAGTTGTGTGCTAAATATTGGTGCTTGTAAATTGAAGATGTCAAATTGGCAGGGGGCAATTGACAGTTGCTTGGAGGTAAGTCTGTGTGATTTTTTTTTCTTTTTTAATTTTTTGCTTATCAAGTTAGAAAAAGGCAATAGTACTTAATGCATTTTAATTGCCTAGCACCTAGTGAGAGTTGACAAAATGTGATATAAGTCATCCTGTCTCTGGATTGCCAGTTCTTTCTAAAAATTCATTAATTTTGCTTTTAACATTGTTACCTAATATGTACTAAGTACTTTGCTTTTATTTATCAAAGCATGTTTATCTGCTTATTGATTTGTATTTATGAGCTAGGCATATGCACATAAAGTCTGGAATGAGTAAGAGTATAGGTGTGAGTATGACCCACACTGTAATCCCAGCACTGTGGAGGTAAGGTAGGAAAATGAGAAAGTCAGAGCCCTCAGTGCTATGAGAGAGACACTCTCAAAGGCTAGACTAAACTAAAGCATATGTGTGCAGGGTTTTCTGCTTTGCTTTATGACTTGAGTTATATATGACTTTTGAAATGGGGTCTCATGTCCTTTAGGCTGCTTCATTCTTGCCTGGCCTTTGAAGTGCTGGGGTCAAGCAAGTTACCACCATCCTGGGCTTGTCTCATTTTTGTACCTATTGTGTCTATATGGCCATGGTGCATGTATAAGGATCAGAAAGTAGTATTTGTGGAGTTGTTCTTCTCTTTCTACCCTTAGGAAGACTCCAGAGATTGAGCCTAGGTTCAGGCTTGCATGGCAAGTGCCTTTATCTATGGAGCCATCTTGCTGGCCAGTTTTATTTACTTTTTAAAAGCCTACATCATCAAAAAGCTATGGATAGGACACAGTGGGCAGACAGTTTCTATTTGGGGTCCAGACTAGATATTGTTAAAATACACAGAAAAACACTGTCCTAATGTAGGCCACCCAGTTACTTTGAAAAATTTCCAGACTAAATGTTTTGCACAATATTCTTAGAGCATGTATCAATGCTCAGCAAGAACTAAAGTAAGCCTGGATGTGCAGCTTAGTGGTACAGCAGTACTTGTGTAGGTTATAGGGTCAGCCATCCCCCAGCCTTTGCTTAAGTCGATGGAATAAATGATAAGAAATGTATACTCATATTTAAAGGGACACAAAATAGAGGAAAGTGCAAAAGAGAAGGTCCACTCTGGATCTCTGCTTCTGTAAGGCCCTCTTAAGAGTTGTCATGCCAAACAGAATATATTGCTTTAATAATGTTTCTGGGGAGAGACCTGTTAAAAGTTGTTCATGTTTATAGTATTAGTGGTCCCCCTCCCCCATGTCCTTGGGTTCGAAGATAAATATGTTTACTTATTTTCCTCATTTCCTATAAATTTAGCTGGGCACATATTTACATGACATTTGTGTGACTTGTGTACCTCTGGATTTTGGTTTTCAGGAGGTGGTAGACTATCCTTGAACCAGTGACAGGATACCAGAAGATGACGACTGTATTTAAACTTTTATTTAAAAAATTTTTTTTCTTTAATAGTCTGGGTCCACTTGGGGCTAGAAACAGTGCTGAGAACAGCACTCTGGAGACTGATAAGAAACCTATCCTTCTTTTCCATATCCACTTACAGCTCTCTTCTGGCAAACCTACCTTGTGCAGGCTCAGGTGCTCTAGCTCCAGAGAGTTGGAGCCAGTGGATAGCAGGTGCTTATAGATGCAAATACTGATCATATGCCGTTTTTATAGGCTCTTGAAATGGACCCTTCAAATACGAAAGCATTGTACCGAAAAGCGCAAGGATGGCAAGGATTAAAAGAATATGATCAAGCATTGGTAAATTTTGTTATTATTGTTTTATAATAATCACCTTAAAAGTCTTAATGTCTAATGTTTCTTAAATTCTCTCCACCATTGAAGGCTGATCTTAAGAAGGCGCAGGAGATAGCCCCAGGAGATAAAGGTGAATTTCAAGATTTTATAGTAACTCCTTTTGTTTTTTGAAAGTGGATACTCATGAGCCAATGTACACTTAACCTTGTCAGATATTTTTTTCTTACAACTTTATTTTTTAAAAAAAGAGAGATATATGTACAGATTTTTAAAAGCATTTTGGCATAAAACTATGTGAATATATTTTTGTCAGTACTTGATTTTTCTAAAGGTATGATAGTATGCATTGAAATCTTACTAGTTAAGACATTTATATTGTAGAGCACCTCTTATTGGGCCAGGCACCGATTATTATAGTAAATAGACAAATATCTAACGTCCCTGCCTTATGCAGAGCTTACATTTTAATTCTGCTCATCAATTTACTAGCTTTTTACTATGACTTCATACTGCTTCTGTGAACCTTGTTCAGGTGCAGGTTTATTACATCAGCGCTAGTCAACAGGTCAACAGTAAGAAAGTATTCATTGTGATCTTAAACTTCGGGACATTGCTTCCTCAAGCTGAGGGTGGCTGTGACCAGACATTCTGTGTATGGGTAATGTTGCTGAGTAGCTAAGGTAGAGAGATAATCTAGATAAGAGTGACACTGTGTCTAAACTAAAAATTCCCAGAAGAGTCCTTGTCACTACTAGGTTGTTGGTCTTTTGTCCAGTTTTTAGATGCTTTGAAAATTAATTGTTTCCATTTTTCTCCCCCAGCTATCCAGGCAGAATTGCTTAAAGTCAAACAAATGATAAAGGCACAGAAAGATAAAGAGAAGGCGGTGTATGCAAAAATGTTCGCTTAATAAGGACAAGACTTTCCTTGACTGTTATACATTGATTAAATATTGGACAATGTATATCACTGTCTGCACTGTCCCCGATGTGTTTCCCTTGGTCTTCATCATTGTTTCCATAGCAGTGCAGACATAGGTTCCTTCTTAAATAAAGTGTTACGAAATGCAGTGAGTCTCATTTTAAAGTGTTTGTCTGCAGTTTCACCAAGAGTGGTATCTGGTCAGTGTGAAACTCTAACTCTCACTAAGCTGTATAGGTTTCGTGGACCATCTAGTCCAGTAGTTCTCAACCTGTGGGTCCACTGGAAAACACAGAATTTTACATTATAGTTCAGAACAGTAGCAAAATAAGTCTATGTTTGGGGTCACCACATGAAGAACTTTACTAAAAGGTTGCAGCACTAGGAAGGTTGAGAACTACAGATGTAACCTGTCACAATTATGTGTACAAACAGCGGGCGTGGCTATGTCTCAATAAAATTGTAAGTGTTGACTTGGTGTAGAATACACATTTGTTTTTATACTAGTAGATTTTAAGTTTTGCAAGACAAATATATTGTAGAAGCCTAGTAGTAAAAGTTTCTGTTGGCACTAGAAGAACTTGAGAGGTAAGTAGATACTCCGTCATTTATTTATAAAGCTTTATTTATGACAAATATTTCATGATTTTTATGGGACAACTTTAGATACAAAGGCCTTTACTTCAATAATTCTTGAAGGACACTTGTTCAGAAGTTTTCTAAACATACAGGAAGTTAGTTTGGCATACATTAACAGTTTTGTAGAAACTGGCTATCAAATGTGCCAGTAAATGAAGGCACTTGTGGCTTTTACATGCCATTGTAAGCAGGTCCTCCTCCACCTTCTGGGACCACCCAGTTAATATTTTGACTTGGGTCTTTGATATCACATGTCTTACAGTGCACACAGTTCTGAGCGTTTATCTGTAATCGAAATCCATCACCTTGTTCCAAAGGAACAAATTCATAAACCCCTGTAAAAAAATCACATATTGAGCTATACAAAAGGCAAAAGTCAAGGTAGGATCCTATTCTTAGTGTTATTTTCCTTCTTCTAATCTCACTTGAGCATACCTTTTTCATATATCTTAGTACTGCTTATTCTGCCGTATTACTTAGGTCTTGTTCTCGTTAATTTTAACTGAAACCTCTTAGCACCTAAGGGATTTAATGTCAGTCATTGAACTCAGTGTGGTTATGTCTGTATATGTACACATAAACCATCATTTCAGAATAGATTTAAAAAAGACCCAAGAACAGGTATTTGTTTTCTATAGTTTGTTTGTATGAGGGTAGACATGAAAGCAATTTGGAGATAGGGCACCCAAAGTAGACCTAACCAAAATCCCTACTTTTTTATCATTGTTAATTAGGACATTCAAGAAATGAGTTTTGTTAAGGGTGCTGAACACAGAAGTGTGTATGTGCACATGTGTGTATGTGTTTTAATGGTCTCTTTGCAATGGAAATGGAGCATCTTGAACTGGGAAATTGTTAAATGTTTAGGAACATAATGAAATTGTTACCTGCAGGGCAGAATCGCTGCTCAGGCCCATCATATATTGACAGATTTCTATTAACAGGTATGCTGTCATCCTTTAAGGTTAAATGTGCCGGCTGGTCATGTTCATGATTAGTACCACTCAAAGCCACAGAGGATAAGAGGTCAAAACTGATCTGTCCGTCAGGTTTTGGATACTCAATGGGTGTACAATCCTTGGCTGGTTTGAGCTGTTCAGAATCTGAGCCTTAAGCAATTTTGAGGAAGATGTTTAATAAACATAATTTTCCAGGACTCACCCCCCCCCCCTTTTTTTTTTGGTATTGGTGAGTCGGGCAGCTCATGCTAATTTTTTTTTAAAGTATAGAATAATTTATTCAGAGCATGGCGGAGGGGAATCGGGGATAGTAGAGGCAGAAAGAGAGAGGAAGAGAAGCGAGGCTGGCCATGAGCATGTCGGGATGTCGGGGGGTGGGGTGGGGATGGGCGCACAGAGCAGGGGCAGGAAGGCAAGAGCAAGAGACACTAATAGTCCTTTACCATTGAGCTTAGTCTTGCTATGTAGTCCAGACTGGCCTTGAACTTAACTGTTTTGCCTTTACCTTCCCATGCCTATCTTGTCTCAAAATAAACTCCCCCAATTCCCAAACAGTCATATTTACCATGTCTCTGACAAGTTTAGAATGTGAAGGTGGAGATGAGCTTAATGGAAGTGTTTGATGGTGAGCAGCCATGTAGCCTGAGGTCCCTAACACTATCAAAGAAACAAAACCCCACCCCTGTAACAAGGTTATACTCTCTCTTAATAAGTGCACCCCACACATACATTTTTCCATATACAGGTATTTAAGATCAATACTAGCACTAAGTATATCAGAATTACCTTTATGTTTTAGAGTCCATGGCTCCATTCCTCTCAATATCCAGTAAAATATTCCAGTGTAAATCATCCCTCCATAGACTCCCAGGATTCCATGGCAGGATGGCCTTATATTTCTAACAGCATGTAGCTCTTTCCATACCCAGGATTCCTTCAAGTTTTCCTCATACTCAGTTACATGGAGTCCTTTATGAAAGATAAATATTAAGTGAGACGTAGATGGTGAGGCTTAGTTTTTAAAAACATGGTCACGGGACCATGCAGAATTGTTTCATTCAACAACAAAGGTAGGTGTAGGTGTGTGTAGGTGTGTAGTTTGATTTACCTCTAGGGCTGGCACTAGGACTTTGTGCATAGTAGGCAAAAATACCTTAAATTTTATACTGGAAGCATAAAAAATTGGTTTGAAAAAGGAAACTTAATACAAATTCAGGCTTATTTACAAATGTGCTTTAAAAAGAAACAAAGCTGTCACTAAACTTATTGTGAATGGAATTGTGTCCCTGCAAGAATCTCTTTCATGGTCCCAATGGACTCAGCCCGTATACCTAACTGACTATAACAGACATTGGGGTCTTTTTGTGGAATAGAGTAGGTCTCTAATCTATTAGACATGTTCACTTTACAAGAGACAGACATGGTGAGGTGAAGACAGGCGGAGAATGGAAGAAAATACATAAATCGAGATGGGTAAGGGGAAATGGACACTTCACAGAGCATGTGCCTTGATTTTGAACCTCCTGCTGAGGAATTTGTAAAGAACTTGTTTAAAGTCACCTAGTTTGTTAAAAGTACAACCAAGAAATCCATCTTTTGGGGGATAGGGTGCAGACGCTAGGGATTAAATCTGCTTCATGAACACTGGGCAAGTAGGACATCTAGTATGGCGCATTTAGACTTTAGGGGAACAATTACTCCTTAACTGACATACACAAACCACAAAGTGGTTACACTCTTTAGTTAATGGTTTTCTGTGTTTTATAACACTAAACTCCAGGGTTATCTGGTACTATGTATACATGGTACAGCTACAATAGGGTTTATGTTCCATAGGAACAGTACTTGATGAAAACAGAGCATTCTACCTACCTTTTGTATTTCACCTTGTCTATCCTGCCTTGTCTAAAGTATCTCCTTGGCTTTTATTGGTTTTCTTACCTCTTAAGCCCATGCGCTAGATCTTCATTCTTAAGATACTTGAAGGCATAATCAAGCTGCACTTAATACTTTTTTTTCAGTGCCTGGGAACAATCAAACCCAGAGTCTTGTTCATGCTATGCAATCTTTCAACCATTGAGCCATACCCCAAGTCCCTGACCTGCTAATTCTTAGTAGAGAAACATTGGTTATCTGTAATTCTAAGGACTAGGTTTATAGTCAGTGTTTAGAACTGAAAATGAAGAAAGCCTTTGGTGGAGTTTTTGTCCAGGTGCCAGGAAACAGTAGATAAATTAAGCCAAATACATAGTGTGTCACATGATGGCATGTGATATAGTTCAAAGTATGAGGCCATGTAAATCCCAATTGGTGTGATTTGGAGAGGCTACCAGAGAGCTGTCTGGACAAAGGCAAAGACCATGCCATGACATGTTCAGGAACTGGAGACCAGTGGTTGCAATGCAGGACTGGAAATGAAGTCAACAGCTGGAAATATAGCTTAGTGGTAGAATCCTAGGTTCAATCTCCAGTACTGGCAAGGAAAAATAAACAAAACAAAAAGCCCTCCCCAAAGCAACCAGCCAAACAAACCCCAAACTGGCAACCCATGGAGCTGAGGTTCCACTGGCAATACTTTATGTAATTACAGTGTTTCTTGTAAGCTTTCTTTTGAGAGCAGTAAAAGCACTTGCCAAGTAAGCAGAACATTCCTAAAACCTGCATAAATGTATGAGAGAACTGATTTCCTATGGAACTAGAGAGATGACGTGTAGTTAGAAACATGTAATACTTGTCCAAAAGACCTGAGCTTGATTCCCAGCCACATTAGGGGGCTCACAACTGCCTCTAATTCCCAGCTCCGGGAAAGGGGGTACAGGAACTTGCATTCATGTGTATAGACCTACATACTCAAGTAAACAATGATTAATTAAATTTTTTCAAAGCTTTCTGACCTTTAAATGTGTCATACATGGCTTATACATGCCTAACTCCTACATGTTACATGTACCGTAATAATAGTAAAAATAGATAGTAGCAAATAATAAAACAGTAAACATTGTAATAGTAAAACATAGCTAATATTTAAACATAGCAGTATATAGTATATAACATTATATATACCATTTTATAATATATAGGCAAATAATTCAAAAGTGAATATATAATAGTATACTAATTCATAAATTACATAATTATAATAGTATAAATAATAAATAACATACTATAATAAAGAAAATGAAATCAGAGAAAACTTGGTTTCAGAATAAGAAACTTGCTAGGGGTCATTTTGTAATTAATTGACTTAGAGACAGGGTCTCATTGCATGGTCTGGATTGGCATGGAACTCAGAAATCTTCTCTTTCTCCTTTAAGAATGTGTGCCACCAGGCCCAGTTACACAGCTTCTTTCTTTACTATGGTGGCTGTATTGTTTTCTGCCACAGCAGTCATGTGATTATACTTACAATGTTTACTAAGAATAGGAGACTGATTTTGCCATTTTCAGTGTTGTTTCTAATTTATGGAAATGTGGGGAATTTGTGGGATACCTTTTTGAATCATTCCATATATGCGGTGCATATGTACCACTGGTACTCTACTTTGGTTGTGAAAATGACAGTTAATTTCTGACTGTAGGGGCTGGAGAGATGGCTCAGTGGTTAAGAGCACCGGCTGCTCTTCCAAAGGTCCTGAGTTCAATTCCCAGCAACCACATGGTGGCTCACAACCATCTGTAATGGGATCCAATGCTCCCCTTCTGGAGTGTCTGAAGACAGCTACCGTGTACTCATATGCAAAAAATAAATAGATCTTTAGAAGAATTCTGCCTGTCTTAGCATTTCTTTCATATAGGAGTGTCTCACCTGTTGTCTTTGACTGGAGATTTTCATTAGTTAGTTGCTTAAAAATTGCTTCTGCTGCCAAGCTTCCACTTTTCATTGCTGTGTGGGTACCTTTGATCTTGGGAACATTCATGAAGCCGGGACTACAACCAATTAGTAAGCCGCCAGGAAAAGTGAGTTTTGGTATGGACTGGAAAGAAGGTTCAGAATAATACATTTGTCAGCTCAAATGAAGCAGAACGAACACACTCCAGACCTGAAGCTGTAGGCATGGAGTAAGCAGGTGAAGAGTGCGGCAAGGAAAGGGAACAGCCGGGGATGGACAGTTAGGACTGGGGCCACTTTTCTACCTTTGTTTCCCTCTTCCTATCCCATGCCTGTCTTCTATGGGACAGAATTGTCAAAACAATATATTTAATATGCTTTTATTTATGTGTATCTGTCACAGTTCAAACATTTTCTAAGTCTAGGTGAAAATTGTAACTTCCATTACATGTATTTTGGAAAATGATTCCAAATCGTTATTTTGGTCTGACATGTAGAGGTAAAGGATATTCTCTAATGGCATTACAATGTCTCCGTACTACTCTAAGCAAGCTGAACTATAGTTTAAAAAGGAAGTAATTCTGCCATAGACAGGCATTTGTTGAGAGGGTGGTGGAGTGGTACAGTTTGGTGTTAGTTGAGACACAAAACTTGCCATCAGCTGCAAAAGTGGCCCTGGGAAGGATGTGTGGCCACATCTCCTACCAATGGTAGAATTCTAGTGAAAGAAGCAAAACCTGAGTGCAGAAGGAATCAGAAATAGATTGTGCCAGGGTCGCTGAGGTAGTTCAGTGGGTAAAGCTTGCTGTTGAATTCAATGACTTGAGTTCAATCCTCAGAATCCACACATGGAAGGAGAGAACTGACTCCCACTAGTTGTCCTCTGACCTCATGCCTGTCTGCATGTGTACTTGCACACATATCTGAATGGCCTTGTTTATAATACTGATGGGGACAGCAGTAGGCTGGGATGGACACATCTCAGATGCCCCTCCCTTAACTATGAATTATTGTTATAGTAACAGTGTCTTCAAAGCTTTATTTTAAAGTTAAGTAACCTCCATGTTAAAAAAAAGATTTAAAAAAAAAAAAACCCAAATACCAATTTCTAAAATAGTTCAAGAATCTAGACTATAAGACGCAGAAGTGATCATGTCTTAAATATCCTGAAAGCAGAGAAGCTGTCCTCTTCCAGGTCATTTGGTCTAACGTTTAGAGCTGCTTTTTCAGAGTATCTTACCTGTTTCACTGATATCTTTCATAAGAGTACTAACAGCTTTTATTTGGTTATTTAGTTCTTATTTCATCATTTAACATGTACTCAACAAAATAATCACTCCAGAATACTTACCTTGAGTGTATACTAACAGAATCTAATAGTGGTAGAGTCTTAACAGGCTACCTGAAAGAGTTAGTTGGGATAAATCATTTTTGAAAGATAAATTTTCTTTTCAGTTTCCTGGTGTAAGTAAAATAATAAAGGAAATAGTATGAATCACATTATTTTTCTGTAAAAAGGTAAAGAGGCCCATGAATATTTCTCTAGAAATACACATATGTATTATAGAGACAGGGTCTCACCATTCTTGTCTGGCTTCAAGCTCAAGAAATCCACCTGCCTCAGCCAACCAAGTGCTGAGGTTAAAGGCATGCACCACCATACCCAACCAATACATTCTTTTTTCCCTTCTATGTGTATGAGTGTTTTGCTGTATGCCTGTGTACCATGTGTGCGCCTGGTGACGGAGAAGGTCGGAAGCAAGTATCAGATGCCTTGGAACTGGAGTTGTGGGCGTTGTGAGCTGTGTTACAGATGCTGGGAACTGAACCTGAGTTCTCTGCAGAACAAGTGCTCTTAACCACTGAACCATCTTCAATATACTCCTGAAACTAAATTCATGGTATACTGTAATTACTGTGTTTATGCATAACTGTATTTTGTTAAACTCTTTAGATTTTTGTCCTATGAAATAAAAATTATGTTTTTAGTGATTTAAGTTACTACATAAAAACTGAGACTAAGTGCTGGGAGCTACCTGCAAGCCACCTTCATTGAGTGCTCGGGCTCCATAGGCGATCCTCTTCCCACCTTCCAGGGTTGGTTGGATGCTGGGGTGATGCTTCCACCTCTGGAACTCTCTGAATGGACTCAGGTATGGATTCTGATAGTCTAGGCCAACCTTACACCAAAACAAAGATAACCTTTAAACTGAGGGTAAGAAAGTAAGCAAAAGGATAATTATGCATTTATAACTACGAAAACTTTAAAAATTAAGAAAATATCAGGAAACCATTGTGCTTTGGAAATCAAAGTCCAAATTAAGAAAAACAAATGATTCTCAATGTCATTTGTAAATAAGTATCCACAAATGGAGTTGTGATTACATTACTTATTTATCAATACCAACTCTACAAGTAAGATAGTAATCCAGGCCAGGCAGTGGTGGTGCACACCTTTAGTCCTAGGACTTGGGAGGCAGAAGCAGGTGGATCTCATTTGGAGGCAAGTCTGGTCTACAGAGAGTTCCAGGATAGCCACAGCTACACACAGAACCCCTGTCTTAAAACAAAAACGAAAAACAAGAGTAAAATCTATATTACAGTACTACTAGTGCAGACTTGAAGTGATGTAAATTGTATTCAGAAAAACAGTGGGAGGAAGTACAGCTTTTATAGCAGTATCAGTGCTGAAATGAATAGCTACACCTTTTTTGTTTCATAAGACTGAGTCACTAGGGTAAGTGCCACAGGGTGACACACTAAAACCTGACTAATGGTGTTAAATTATGTACTGTGCATAAATCTAGTGATGTGCAGTATAAAGAATTATGATATGAAACCTTGACATTGCTGTCAGCTATAAGATGTAGAAATTTGATAGTTTACATTGTTCAGAATGTTTAAGATAGAAGAGGAAATTATGGTTTGTTTTGTTGTTGTTCTTTGTTTGTTTGTTTTTATATCAGGTTCAGACTGTGGGACAATTTAATTTTAGTAGCAGAGTGCCATAGTGGAAGTGGGCTCTAAAGTCACTATCAGGCATGAATCCCACCTCCATCATTGTAGGAGTTTGCATGAAAATGGCCCCTTTAAATTCATATATTTGAATGCTTTGTTCCCAGTTAGTTGAACTGCTTGGGAAGGATTAGGAGGTGTGGCCTGTTGGAGGAAGGCTGCAACTGGAGATGGGCTTGGTGATGTAAAAAGACTAGACTAGGCTCAGTTTCTCTCTCTCTGCTTCAGATTAGGGTATAAAGCTCTCAGCTACTGCTCTAACACCATTGATGATCATGGACTAAACTTCTGAAACTGTAAGGAAGCTTCTTTTTAAATGCTTTCTTTTATAACAGTTGCTCTGGATATGGTGTCTTCTCACAGCAAGAGAACAGTAACTAAGACAAGGAGTTACTGTGGCATTAGGATAGACATTAAATTTGCTCATAATAAGGGCATGCTTCATATTACAGGATAGCTACAAAATTGACTAACCAATATCCACAAAGCTTCTAGAACAGTGCCTGGAGTACAGTAGCTACTAGTATTACAGCTAAGTAAGTTTGTGAATATCTACAGAAGCCATAGAGATTTTACATGCTGAGAAGTTCAAAAGCCACCTTTCTATTGGAAAAGTATTCTCTAGATATAAAACTCTATTTTTCACACTGATCACTCTATACCTCTACTAAAATCTTTTGCAAAGGGAGATAACTTACCACAAAACCAATAGCTACTAGAGGTTCACCTTCATTTAAATGATAAAGGAAAGAGCCTCCATAAGTATGTCTGTCCAAAGGCCAGCCAACAGTGTGATCTACTCTCCCAGGTTTCCACTTCTTTTCATCAATAATCCATAACTAAAACCAAAAACACAAAGTCCATGAAGTCTTACAGTATTAATTATATTACTTTATGTTCATGTAATATTAATTACATGAAAACAGCACAAAACTTAGTTTGTACATCAAAAATATAATTAAATGACTGCATGTTAAGCCAACATAAAGAAATGGGTCATAAAAGTTATGAACTCATTAGCACTTCAAATTAAGAATTTCTTTTGTGGGAGTATAGAAAAGATTATTGCAGTATTTCTGGAGTGCTGGCTACTTAAGCATGCTGACTGTTGTGGGTGTGTTTCAGATCTCTCACTTTATCTTCCTTACTTCAGCCATCTTACAATAAGATCATTGTTCACTGCAAGCTTTTATTCACAAATATTTATTTACTTATTTTTCCAATGCTGTATATTGAAATCAGGCCCTCATACATTTTAGGCAAGCATTCTATGACATCCCCAGCCCTTTAATAACTATCTATCTATCTATCTATCTATCTATCTATCTATCTTCTGGTCATGATGGTGCAAGCCTTTGGGAGGCAGGCAGGAAGATTTAGAAAATTCTTAAACCAGTGTGGGATGTACTATAGTTGAATGCTTGCCTAACATGTTCAAGGTCCTGAGTTTAATACCTAGCACTACAAAGCAAACAAACAAACAAGCAAACAAAAATAAGTTTAAAGGTCTAATAGAGTATAGAATAAATTAAGAAAATATACATTTAACTTTACTAAATTATAGAATAATATACAATGTCTGAGTATTTCCTGAAATATTTTCACATAATCTTGAATAAATAATTCTTTGTAGGATATGGCTATTCTCCAAACAGCACATGAGACAGCCATAAAAGGGCATGTTATTAAACATATTAAGGTTCAAATATTTTCAGGTTTATGAGTTGCTGTAGATATAATTTAGGCAATAATTTGACCTGTTTAGTTTTAGTTATAATAAATAGTTAAATTAATGAAAAAATGAAAGTGTAAAATTAAATCAGTATTACAAACTATGTGATAATACAAATTAAATCCCATCATTTAAGATTACAATTGTAGAAACAAACCAGGATACCTCCTTTAAACCAATTCCGTAAGTCTGGGCTTCAC
The DNA here is from genome assembly GCF_963924665.1 of Micromys minutus. Lineage (NCBI taxonomy): Eukaryota > Metazoa > Chordata > Mammalia > Rodentia > Muridae > Micromys > Micromys minutus. The sequence goes on from NC_137973.1 coordinate 16,863,195, forward strand.
AGCTGGCCCTCAAATCAAACTTCTTATAAAGCTGCTTGGCTAGGTGTCCATGGCAACCTTCTGCAAAGACTGTGACTTTGGCATGTAGTTCCAGTCCTCTCTCAAATGTTGTCTGAAAAGCAAAATCTTGTTAAAAAAATTTGATAAAATAAGCTAAGCAACAATTTAGGCACACAAGACATGGCAGACCTATGTGCTGGAAGGAGAACTATCAGGATTATCTAGTATAAGTAGAATCTGACTCTCCCATCTCCATACATTCCTGAGTTCGCTTTGACCAGCAGAAACAAAGGCAGTAGGTTTCTTATGAGTCATAAAAAGAAGACATGAATTAAATAACATATAGAATCTAATTGCATCCTTTTTTAAATGGGAGTGCAGTCTGCATGTATGCCTGCATGCCGGAAGAGGGCGTCACATCACTATGTTGTGCTGTGGATTTAACTCAGGACGTCTGGAAGAGCAAACAGCCAGTGCATCCCACCAGCCTAGTTACACTGTTTTAAGCATTAGACTGCACTCAACACACTCTGCATCTACTTGCTTTGTTTACTTTAACCTGTGCCCTATTGTTCAACATATAGTATTGTAAAATAAATTTTCCCTCTCACTAAAAGAGCAATCAAGTATGTATGCATGTATATAAATACTAAGCATGGTGCATACGTCTGTAATCCCAGAACTTGAGAGACCAAGTCAGGAGAATTGTGAATTTGAGATCAGCTTAGGCCATAAGAGACTACATTTCAAAATATAACAAAGATGGACTATAATTAGACTTTTTTCTAACTGCATTTATATCTGGCACATGACAGTTAAAAACAATAATTAAGGAAATCCATTATACAATGTATTTTCTTGATGTTTTTCTGATTATGTATACGTGTATACAGATATATTTATTTATATAATTAATAGGTTTATACCAAAGTAATGCTTCATAACTGTTTACACATCATAAGTGATAAGTGTATGCATATTATACGCATTGTACCAGAAATGAAGCACTCATTTTTAATGGTCCAATAGATTACCTTAACTTTTTTTTTTTTTTAAGATTTATATATGAGTACGCTGTAGCTGTCTTCAGACGCACCAGAAGAGGGCATCAGATCCCATCACAGATGGTTGTGAGCCACCATGTGGTTGCTGGGAATTGAACTCAGGACCTCTGGAAGAGCAGTCAGTGCTCTTAACCACTGAGCCATCTCTCCAGGCTCTACCTTAAGTTTTTGTTTCTGTCTTGCCATGAAGGCCAAGCTGGCAGTGAACCCAGAACCAGTGAGTGAATTCTTCAGTCTCAATAGTTAGAACTACCTCAGTACTAAGCACACTCAGAGAACTAGCCCACCTTTCACTTTGATTGGTAACCTGCCTTTTTCTTGAGAGTGTAGTTGGGAGATTAGGTAATAAACACAGATGGACAATAGACTGTGACATGAATTTGTGTTTATTCTTATGGTAGGAAAAGAACCTGACAGTTGAGAGCTCTGTAATTCTTTTCTTTTGAAGCTCCAGTCTATTTAGGCTTACACAAAACCTTCTATTTTAATCTATCTTGGTTTTCTTTTCCTTTTAAACAGTCTCATCTGTATCCCAGGCTGGTCTCACAGCCATCCCTCTGCCTCAACCTCCCAAATAGCAGGATAACAGGTATGTGCTACCATGCTTGGTTCTAGCTATGCCTGTTAAATGTGTAGTTTAATTACTGATCTAAGTAGTGAGTCTATGAGTCTGAGCAACTTCTCCAGTTTTGTAGTATGGGCTCTACATTGCCTCTGTGCTCACTCTGTCAGACTGACGCTGTGAAGGAGAGGAAGGTGACCAGTGTTAAACTTCCCGACTGCTGCTGTTAGCAGAGTGGATGCAGATGACTGTGCTAGTTGCAACGACTTACTAAGTCTCTCATTAAGTGAATAAAATACAAGCTTTCATGTTTGTTTCATATGTATTTGACTCACATTTTAGCTTTTAAAAATGATTCTTAAACATGTTCTACTATGTTGAGCTCAAATTTGCCTGCTTTTTAAAAAACAACTGTAAGAAACACTATTCTTAATTATATTCTAAAACCCACATATTGTGCAGTTAGCTTGAGTTGGTTCTTTTTGCTGAGAAGGGATCTTGTGTGTAGGTAGCTTAGGCTGGCCTTGAACCTCAGCCTCTCATGTACTGGGACTGCAGATGTGCACCATGCCCTGCCACCTCTTGTTCAGCACATAACTGTTATCAATAGGCATACCTTTGGTGCACCATCCTTCTGTATTCCTACATCATTAGTGGCGATTCCTTTTACACTACCATCTTCATGATAAAGGACCTAGAAACAAAACAAAACAAAACAAAACAAAAAACCTAAAACAAATTTATTATTACCTCAGATTCACAGTAACTTTGACATGTTTGAAATGATGGTGATTACAGTTTATTTTTGAAGCAAGAAGGGGATGGAGGAAGGAAATAATCATGAAGCATAATCATAAAGATGAGAAACTGTACTATTCTGACACCCTTATTTATTTCCTCTAGAGAAAAATGTTCTCTGGATAGCCAAGTACAAAATGCACCCTGGAATCACACGGGACTGTAGAAAGCCAGCAGGCAGACACTGACCTGAGGATAGTAGCAATGGAGAACGGGAACAAAGGGAACTGAGGTCTGGCTTGGAGCACTAAACCAAACAATAAAACCTGCTAACTGTTGGGGATTGGTTCTAATGCTTCGAATTAATCCGGCTTCCAAAACTAAGAATCTGCATGTCCAAATGTTGAAGGTATTTTCCCCAATTTGGTTTTTAATCAATCAATAAAGAGACAATAGCCAATGGCTGGGCAGGTAGATTACGGTGGGACCTTTGGATTTGTGTGGGCTAGGGATGGAAAGAGAAGAAGGAGAGAATCACCAGGGGGAGGGGGAAGGGGACGGTTGCAGGAGAGGGACATAAAGATGGGACAGAAGAGCTGCAAGAAAGAAATCAGCCAGTTATGTAAGAATTAGGGTAGGTGGCCTTCCCTGCTAAGCCTGGGGTAACAGGGAAGGTTTAGGAGTCTCAGGAGTACTGGAGGGGAGGAGCATTTGTTAGCAGGGGAAGGTAAGGAGTGCCCAGCCTTTGCTAGTTACAGCATGTCAAAAACTAACTGGTGGATGTGTGTGTGTGTGTGTGTGTGTGTGTGTGTGTGTGTGTGTGTATAAACCCATTCATTTGTAAACTCAAAGTGCTCCTGGGTGGGTGGGTGGAGTATGACCAGACAGGAGCCAAACTGGTATAACTACCACTACAGCTAAAAGCAATCAGAAAAGAATGGGATAAAAGAGAAACTGTATTAGAGACAATTAGTATGCATACACAAAAGAAGATACCAGGTATTAATAAGTTGCCCATCTGTGACTCTGACATAGAGCCAGGCTAAGAGTGTTTAACAAAGAAGCAACGGAAAATTCCACACTGAGGTCTAAAAACCCAAATACATATATGTATGGACTGGGGAAACAAATTTTAGCAACTACAAATGTTTTTTACTTGGCTTTAATTTATAAAATAATTAAATTTCTCTGACACAAAGATAAAAGAATTTCTTCTTTTTAAAAAAAAATTTATTTCATGTATGTGAGTACACTATTTCTGTCTTCAGACACACCAGAAGAGGGCATCAGATCCCATCACAGATGGTTATGAGCCACTATGCGGTTGCTGGGAATTGAACTCAGGACCTCTGGAAGAACAGTCAGTGCTCTAACCACTGAGCAATCTCTCCAGCCTCAAGAATTTCTTATCCTTCATTCTTCTTTCATTACTTCTTCCAGTTAAATTTCTTCAAAAAAATTTTATGTTTATGTTTTATTTTATGTTTATATTTTATGTTTTGCCTGAATGTTCACACTGTGCCTTTAGAGGCCAGAGTGTGGTTGATGTCTGTATGTAGGTGAGGGCAGGCACAAGATAGGCAAGGCCTGTGATTGGGCAGTGAAAAAGAGAGGCAGGGACAGAATTTTAGAGGTGGGGACAGAGAGATAGGAGAGAAGGAGGAGGAAAACCAAGGTGGAGGAAGAAAAGAATGAACCATCCCTGTGTGGCTTTAAATAGCCACAAGTAGATATGAATATCTCATAAGGGATGGATTATTACGAGACAATTTATCTAGGTGGGCAGTTTACATCAGTATCAATTGAGTTGATTGTGTGGACGTTATGCAGGGTTAGAATTTACTGATATAAATCTGATTGATAAATTACAAGCTTCTAGAGTTTTGATTTTACTGGGTTACAGGGGTTTGTGAAAGTTAACCACGAGATGCAAGGCTGTTACATGGGGCATGGCAGCAGCCCACCATGACTAGCCATGGCAGTGAGATCACTGCTGCGTAGGTAGTGTGGCACGGTACAATTTTTAATATTTACCGCCACACAGAAGAGGATGGCAGATTGTGGACTAAAAGACAGTTGTGTGTGCTGGCATGTAGGTGCAGGAACTACACCTGGATCCTCTGGAGAAACAGCCAGTGCTTTTAACGGCTTCATCCTTCCAGCCCTTTCCTTTGTTACAGAGACAGGGTCTCATTATATAGGCCTGGGTAGCCTAATGTAGACCAGGCTGGCCTCAAATTCATAGTGATCTGCTTGTCTCTGCCTCATGAGTACTGGGATCATGCCCAGGGGCCTGGCTATTTAAAAGGATATTTCTTTCTTAATGTGTGAAAATAGTGGCAGTTTTGATTTATTGCTCATTGAATATTAAATTGATTCAAACATTTTCTTTTTTTTACAAGTTATGAAGGTTCTTTTGAATTTTCAAATTTAATTTCTTGGGGACAACAGTTTGAACTGGTTGCCAAAAACTATTCCTCTATGGGAACCATCAGAAGTTTTTAGAATGAAGAATAGTCTACACAAGGCTTGAACTAGTTTATTTATCATGGTACTACTTTTAAAAAGGGAAAGGAATGTGTTTAGTGGAGCACAATAGTATTGAGGGCGATCAGGTTACACAGGGAAACTAAGACCTGGTGAGTAAGGGGGAGAAGAGTGGAAAGGACAAGAAGAGTGAGTGTCCTTGGAAGGTGGCATAGACCTGCTCTGCAAAGCACACAGCGGGTGATTCCCACTGAATAAATGAGATGATGACCAGGAATCCAGAGGAAGTTCATATCCCCATGACATTCAATCACATGGTGGGGGCAACAGAAGAAATTCGATTCCTCTTTGGATTAGCAGTTTTAGTATTTTCCCGAGTCCTACAATTCTAAAATCCTAAGATTTTTCTAAACAATTTACCTCTGTGAAATTATTGGTTTACTTTTGTAAGAAAAAAAGAGATTGTTTCCTATAAATGTTAAAACACCAAAATAAAACTATACAGACCTCAGCAGCAGCATATCCAGGATACACTTCGACTCCAAGAGCCTCTGCCTGCTCTCCCATCCAGCTTACTAGATGTCCTAGGCGTACAATGTAATTGCCATGGTTGTTCATCGGAAGACCTGCAATTGTTCAAGTCGTTTAAAACCTAACATTTTATTGCTAAGGCACTTTGATAATCTAATATACCTAATTAAAAAATTCTAACCAGTGTGCACTGCTGCATAAATATAACATCTTTTTGCTATAATGCATTTTTTTTAAGTTTGGTTAAAGTTCTAGTTTATTAAAATCAATATTAAAGCCTGAAATAAAAAATTCCTGGCTGGCTTTCAAAGGCTCTTTTAGACACAAAGACAAAAGAACTGCATCCTAGTCTGGTTTTCTCACAAGCTGGCTCTCTCTGGGCTTCTGTTTTCTCATCTGCAAAGGAGGGTTTCCACCCTGAAATGCAGCTCCTCCCAGCTGCGGGGTCATGCTTTTATGCTACACCATACTCTACCTGGGAGAATCGGCACAGGAATTCTGTGTTTCTCTGTTAAAATCGCAAACCTGTCTTCTGTCACAGGAGTGTTAAGTGGAGCCTAGGAACAAAGGAGAACAGGAAGGAGATGATTTTAGTTGTGTGTGTAGGGTGAATACCTCTGAAAGAGAAAAAAGGAACTCCTCTCTTTTTCACTTTTCTTTCATCCATTCCTTTGAAAACCTTGTAAAGAATATTTCTTTAATGTGTGTTGAAAACAGAAATCTTTTCCTCCTAAAAATGTGTGAGGGTGTTTTGCTCGCATGTGCAGCTGTGGACTGTTTATGTGCCTGGGGCTGACAGGGGCCTGAGGTAGCTTTGCAGTTAAGAGTTATTTGTGAGCTGCCATATGGGTGCTGGGAACTTTGGTCCTCTGGAAAAGTAATCAGTGCTCTTAGCCACGGAGCCATCTCTCCAGTCCTAAGATGAAAACCTTAAAAGCTAACCCATAGCTCTTGGTAGTTTTGTACTAGCAACCTCTTTTTGAGAGGCCTCTTGAAACGTGTGAACCGTGTACATCATATTTCCCTGTCTCTGTGGGCCTAGGTGCCTGCCCCACGTTAAAATTCCCTGCCTTGTTGGAGGGAAAAAATGAGAAAAGTTGTCCTTTTGGGGTTAAAGACAATCAACATGTATGTAGAACTGACAGGTGTGTTGGGGTTCTCAAGGCAACAGAGGGCTTTGACGTTAGAGCTGACATTGTACCAGTCTAACCACAGTGGTTCCTCATACACTGAAGACAGAATACGGCCCTTTTTCTTTTTTTTTAAACATGCTATTTTTGGGAAAAAGTGCACAAAGGAAGTTTAGATGATAGTTTATTCCATAAAAAATGAGTGCAAATAACATCTACATACTTATTCAACCTTTATTAAGGGTATTCACGAATATTCTAACTTTAGATGTAGGACAAATATAACTCATTCTACAAAAGAAATTTTGAAAGCAATGAAACCTAACATTAATTTTCTGTATGTCATACCTGTAGCCTTTTCTGCTAGATTAGAAGAAACCACATTAATTATTTCTTTAGACAATTGATTTCAGGTGCCAGAGAGTTGACTCACTGGTAAAAGCGCTAGCTCTTATATAGGACCTGAGTTCAGTTCCTAGCACCCACAACTATCTGTAATTCAAGCTCCAAGGAGATGCAATGCCCTCTTCTAACCTCTGTGGGCATCAACTAATATGCAGGCAAATACTCATACGTATAAAATAAAAGTCTAAAATAAATTTAAAAAAAAAGAAAATTAAGACTTTCCTCTTTGGTTTTAGATATTGCATTACACCAGAAAAGTCAACATAATACTTTACTAGGCACACATTTAAAACAGAAAGTGTTATATTAGGTAAATTGTTCAAAAAATTCTCAAAGATCCTGGCATATGTTCAGTATATACATGTGACACATAGGCAGCATTGCATAAAACAGGAGTTACAGGCTGGAGAGGTGGCTCAGAGGTTAAGAGCACTGGCTGTTCTTCCAGAGGACCTGGGTTTAATTTCCGGAACCCACATGGTGGCTCTCAACCGTCTGTGACTCCTCTTCTGACGTCACAGTCACCAGGTACACAAGTGATACACAACCATACATGCAGGCAAAACTTTCATATACAAAAGATAGTAAGTAAATACATACAACTTACAAATGTGTTACTATGTCAAGTTATAACTCTGTTACGACTTTCTTGTTTTAGATTGGGTCTTGCTGTGTGGCCAGGCTGGCCTTGAGTTCATTAACCTGCCTCTGCTTCCTCCATGGTAAGAATACAAGAGCATTCAACTACGTTTGGCGCTCCAGCTATTTGTGTGTGGTGCTGGAAACTGAACTCAGGTCTTGCCATACATGTCACCATGTTATACCGCTTAGCTATAGCCTTAGGCTCCTTTTCTTTTGTCCTTTTTAAGTTAAAAAAATAACTTAAGTGTGTGTGTGTGTGTGTGTGTGTGTGTGTGTGTGTATAAAACAATTGAGATTTATGTGAAAATGGCTTTATTTTATTAATTTGAAAATAGAGACAGCATAGATTAGACCTTGGGTAAGAATCAACTTACCCCCTTCTCCTTCCAGTCTGGGAAGAGCTCTTTAAAAGCAGCTGGATCAAGGCAGGCCCCCGAGAGCGTATGAGCGCCTATCTGAGCAGCTTTCTCCACCAGACACACACGGATGTCCTTGTCCTGTTCAGCAGCCAGCTGCTTTAGCCGAATAGCTGCAGAGAGCCCTGCTGGGCCAGCACCAACTATTACCACATCTGCTTCTTCTGCAAATCTCTCCATATTCACTCCTGGGAGGAAAACACGGTAGAGACAGAGAACAACCCAGGGATTAACATGACCACATGACCACGTAAGTCCTATGCTGGTTTAGGATACTTAAGATGTATTTTAGTGTGCTCACTATGCTTTAGAGTATAATTTATAGATAGTCTCTCTGGGTTATGCCTAATAATTAAAGTAAATATATAATAATTCAGGTTCTCTTAGGTTCTATTTCAGTATGCATTTTATTTTGGTTCCTGTGAACAGACTTTTGGCTTTGAAATTCACTATTATAAATTTAGAAGGCATGGTGGTTCACACTTATAATCACAACTGGGTGGTAATAACAGGAGAACCAGGAGTTCAAGGTCAGGCCACTACATGAAGTCTTGTTCTAAAGGAAACAAATAATGACAAAAAAGTTTTACGTATGTGAGCAGTAATGTGTAACACAGTTGATAAAGCTGTAATATACATTGGATGCTTTTTTTTATCATGAAAAATAAGATACCATTTTTAGTATTTAAACAAGATAATATAAAGTATCTAGGAAGGTCTCAAGAATTTTATGAAAATTTCCACCTACCTTCCCATCTTTTGTCTTTTTCCCGGGGATGAACAGTGTAGTGAGTGGTAATTTGAGGCACAGCAGAAGTTGAAGAGCATCTTGGAACACACAGAGGTAGGCACTTCTTAATTTTTAAGGCATGAAACCACTGATAGGCTACATAAAAATGAAGAGAGGCATCTTTGAAAATCAGTTTCCATTTGTTGTATACTGAGAAGTCTCTAAGCTGAACAAACACTCCTAATAACTGACACAGGTCAAAAAGGAATATGCTTTTTCTTATATGAGTGATACAGCTGACTTCTGCTCATGAAGCAAACCTTCATATCATAAAACAAGTAAGAGATCATGTGAAACAAAAAATGACTTGAATATGTGCAGGGGATAGTTACTCATTACTCAGAGGATAGATAATTAAATTAAAAACATGTTTTTTTTTTCTATTTTTGTTTGTTTTGTTTTCCCAAAAGCATTTGGAAAGAATGTATACATTGTTCTTTATGTCAAATAAATTCCATTCAATCCATTTTTCTTTTTTTTTGATTGAGACATGATCTCATATAGCCCAGGCTGGCTTGGAACTTGTTAAATAGAGGATACTGGATTTGAAGTACAGAAATCCACCTGCCTCTGCCTCCCAAAAGCTGAAATTAGATGTGTTCTCACCACGATAGCAAGCTTACTCACAGATTTTATAGACAAACTCCTAATTTATAAAATATACATATTATTATATTCTTTTATTCTTCCCCTATTGAGTGTGGACTGGACCTTACTTGTTTCTAATAAGTGGAATATTAAAGGAGAAAAGCCTCACTTTATAGTAAAAATATTGTAGTTACAATTTGAATTAAGTGAGTCAAATCGTATTTGAATCAAATGCCATTTAAATATGACCAGCAACACACTGATATCACATGCCACTGATATGATGCAATGAGAAAGATTCTTTACTTGTGTGGTACATACCCTCAAAATCCTTACACCTCAGTCTAATCAGAGAACCATGAGAAACCACTAGGTAAATTTAGATTGAGAGGCACTCAAAATGCTTGCATCAAGATCACAAATGACAAGAAGCAGAGGAACGGTCTCAATAAAACAGATGGAGGTATGCTAACTAAAAGGTACACGGACTAGATCTTGGACCAGAAAATGGCAACCTGAATGATTTTGTAGTATAAAACATTTCATCAGTGTTAGTTCCTTAGTCCTAATATTCACCATGATTATGTACGATGTTAAGGTTGCGAAAGACACATGGGAACTCTGTATTTACTCTGCAATTCATCTGAAAGCCTAAAGCAAGTTCAAACTAAAAAGTTAAATAAAGAACACCAAGATAGGTTGATCAAAGACTGAAATACAAGAGCTACAGATATTCTATTTACTGCAGGTAAATAGAAATTCAGAGAGTTTCTTCTAATACCTGTCAAATTCTGAAGAGTAACTGATCTGAAATTATCTCTGAAGTCATGGAAGGCCATGGTAAATTTTTTTCTTTTAATTACATAAAAAGAAGAAATCTTTTTTTTAACAAAGATTAACCTTATGTAAACTAATTTTGTCTTTTAGCACCAGTTACATGGTTAATATTTTTAAATATTTCAACAAAATAGTTTCTCAAGTGATACCTGAAAAGGACAATAAATGTTAGGTTGAATGAAGTGAGAAAAAACATTTGGAGTATAAGTCTAATATCTTGTAAGTACTACACATTTCTTTTTATAGTTTTAAACTGGTAGGGAAACAAGTCTTCTCTAGCTTGTTTTGCACACTAAACATCATACTATTGCGGAACAGTGGTGGTGCATGCCTTTAATCTCAGCAGGCAGAGGCAAGTGGGTGGATCGCTGTGTGGCTGGGGCCAGCCTGGTCTACAGAGCCAGTTCCAGGGCAGCATAGACCACACATAGAAACCCTGTCTCGAAAGATCAATCAATCAATGATATTGGAGTACTTTATTAAGACCAAGATTAAATCTTTATTTACCCCAAATCATGGGGGTAAAAGATTATCTATAAACAACTATAGGCAAATTCAGTTTGAGTGTAAACATACTATCATTTAAAAAGAGTATTTATTATACACTGTAATTTACCAAATACAAGTTATCATTTACTTCTGAAAATTAATGAGTGGAATGTGACAAATTTCACTTCTATTATTTGTACATCTACTAATTGGAATGATGGCCTCTGATTTCCACCAGAGAAATTTAAAAAGGCATAACATTTATGCTTAAATGAGCACGGTATCTCTCATGAGCCATCTGAACATTTAGGCACGGAAACAGAGTTATGGTAGAGAAGCAAAGTCAGAGTCCACTGAACACCGATCAGCCATACACATTACATACTTAAATACACTTAGTTGTCGCCACTAGAGGTAACACTGAGTTATGAAAATGTAACAAATTAGCATTCAACGAAAAGTCACAAACTGGATCCAAGACTAAATTAGGCTGTAATAAAAGACAGCATCTGATACATTGATGGCTCTAAAAGCATAAAATATCCTGTGTGTAATAGATATTTGGTTTGAATACAAAACATATACTAGTTTAAAAGTCCCACAGCCAAATTTACTTTAGTAAAGATTTATATTAAGCTAGTTACAACAGAATTCAAGATCCTCTAAACTTGTTTGAATTAGGGGTTGTTTCTAAGTAAAAACTTAAAACTACCCTGTAACTGCTTTAAGAGTCACCCATAACAGAAATGCCTGGAGTTAACTGATGATAATGCAGAAAAATTTCCGACTCCAGACATAATTGTTGATACATGAGTTAACACAATATGACAGCCCAGACTTCAGTTAAGATTGGACTATTATGGCTGCAAAGATGAAGGTCAGGTCAGAGCCAAGGAGAACCCACACAAGTTTTTCTTTCGTTCCCATTCCTAATAAGGCTGCAGATAATACCTGAGCCTTGGGGTAAAAATCAGGACAGGCATTTGGGAGAACTCCACTGTGGGGGCAGTGTTGACAATTTTCCTCTTCTCATGACCTTTAGCCTAGATGTTAATTCTGCCAACTGGGGCAACTCCAAGGTCGGTAAGTCAGGGTCCGCCGACAGGCTGACTGCATTGACCTTTGCCCTAATTTGGCCTAAGAAAACAGACAAGGAGAGAGGTGCTTGCAGGTGTGGCCCCAGTCTGTTTTGTCCCAACTTATCCACCTTGCTCCATCTGTCCCCACCAGGAGTTTAGTCTCACCAGGGCAGGACGGCTTGGTTAGTCGCATCAACAACATGTTCAAAGCGACCCGGAGACTTGACAAAGGAAGAGAGGAGGGTCTGTGGCTTGCCGACCGCGCTGGACTTCTAGGCCACGAGGGGCGCCATCACCTGCTAAGAAGCCCCTACTGCTCAGCGTCTGTCAGTCTCTGGGCTCCACCGACCGCCTTTGCTTCGCGGCGTACCCGCCCCTCTTCTGCTTTGCGCCGGCGCCACAGAGGACACGATGGCCAGTAAGGTTTCCGGGTCACGTACAAGCGAAGACTGAAGACTCCATCTCCCAGTCATCCTCGTCCAGGAACCTAGTGTGCGGAAGAGGCCCACAAGCGCTCGCGTGTACGCATGCGCACTAGAAGCATAGCCAGGATAATTCGCTTGGCATTCTGGGAGTTGTAGTGTTCAGCTCAAGTGTCTCCGGATTCCGACCTGAGGCGTGCGAACGCCCGGCTTGATATCTGATTGGCTGCCTGGAAAAAAAACGAAAAGTACTTGTGGTCCAGGGCAGAGGCGAACGAGAAGATGGGGCGGGACTCCGTGTGGGAGGAGGCGGAGCCTATGGGCTTTGGGCGCGAGCGGTCGAAAGGCAGTTGGTGTGGGTTCGGTTGCTTGGTCCTGTCCCGGCGTCACCAGCTCGTCCCAATGGCTGACTCTGAGGAGTTTCGAGCTTCTTCGCCACCGCCGCCGCCTCCCTCGTCTCCGTCGTCAGGCGCCTCTTCGTCGACCCTCAGCATGCCAGTGAGTTTGGGTTGGCGGGGTCCGAGCCGGAGCCCCGGTCCAACGGTGGACCCGCTGGAGCAAGTGGAGCTGCAGATCGGAGACGTGAGTGTCGCCGCTGCGGCCGGGAGCTGCTTGCGGCTAGGATGCTCCCGCCGGCGGTTCTTGGAGTTGAGGGCTAGCCTCGGCTCTCTCCGCACGCATCTTTCTTTCCTTCTCCTTCTGCTTGCAGTCACCCGCAGCACCGCTACCGGGCTCCTCTCTCCGCCTCCTCCCATCCTTCGGAGCTTTTTGGGAGGTATAGCCTCCCTGCCCATTGGTGCTTTCTAAGGGACTCGAGCCTGCGCTTCTAGTTGGTCACCAGCCCAGGGCCATCTGGTGATGCTATTGTGTGTCGCATACTTGCTCTGTTTTGGATTTGAGTGGACCAGGGATAATCACATCCGGCCGCGGAGATCATTGGTTTCACTGATGGATTAGACCGATTCCTGCAATGCAAACATTCTGTGAAGTTTTTGTTCTAATCTCGAATTTTCAGAAATCACTTCCTGATCCCCAACACATATTAGCACTCAGGAGCTTGGAGGGTCACAGTGTCGCTTTATAAGGACTCAGGAGAGGGAGAGAGGAATGAAGTATGTAGCACACAACCTTTCTGGGAGAGCATTGTGGAATAACCACACTAACGATTGGCAACTAGACCTGGGTGACAGGTTTTTGTTGTTTCGTCAAAGGAGATGACTAAAGTGCTGGTCCAGGTTTTTAATTTTTTCCCCCCAAAACAATACCGGTTGCAAACAAATGGGCAGAATAAATGCTGACGTGTTAAAAAATCATCATTTTATATTTTTGGTAAAGAGAACATTTGATTTAAAAGTGAGTTTTTCATAGCTGTGTGTGATGTTAGATGCTCTGTCAGCTCAGCTCAGAATATCAGTTCTCTGAATTTTTTTTTTTTTTTTGTAGTTCAAAAATAAATGTTTATGGGTGAAAATGGTGGAACAGCACATTTTCTTACCTACTTACCAGCAAAAGTGGTTTCTGAGGAAGTCCTTTGGGTGGCTCTGTCACTTTGAGACTTGGTGAAGTATACAAGAGTTGGGTGTGTTTTCTGTTAAAGATACTGAGTTGTCATATTTAGCGAGTATTTTTATGGCAGGTATGTTTCCTCAAAGTTACATAGTGAAAAACGTTTAGAGGTTATGAGTGTAACCAGGGAGAGCTATGCCTCCCATGCTCTGAGTCTCTGAGTTAAAGAAAAAAACTGTTTTTCTGAAAATTTATTTCTTTTAAAGAAAAACATGTGGGCATTTGATTGATGGTTTTAAGCTATATTTAGACTATGAAGTTAAATGAAAATTAAAAAATAAGCCTGAGTGAGGTTCGGAGTGTAGCTCAGCACTGGAGGTCCTGGGTTCTAGCACCACAGACAAACCTGTTTGACTTTTTTTTTTTCTTTCATTAAATTTCAGGCAGCATTTTCATTAACCAAACTTCTTGAAGCCACATCTGCGGTCTCAGCTCAAGTGGAAGAACTTGCCCTGAAGTGTACAGAAAATGCACGTTTCCTGAAAACGTGGCGAGACCTCCTGAAGGAAGGCTATGATTCCCTGAAAGCCGACAACTGACTTGCAGATGTAGTCTCTTGATGACTCACACACAAGACGTTTGCACATGGACCACATGGGTGGGGCTGCCTGTCTCCAGACATTTGTGCTGAGAATGAAACTCTCCTTGGTATTCTTTGCTTGTGTGCTCTCTGTGGGACGGCAGTATTTACCTTTAGTGCTTTCTGCCCTCTATCCTTTTGTAGCCTCCTTTATGAAAGTTAATTCCATCAGTAACTGTCATAATAGTGCCTCTGCCTCCAGATCATTATTTGTTTTGTGAGAAGATGATGAAAAATGCTTGAGTTGGGAGTTGAGCTTGGTGTGTCTCCTAAGGCAGGTGATGAAGATTTCAGGGGCGTGGTCCACAGGACACCTACTGAAATTGGTGGTGGCGTTTTATTTACTTCCTTACCCAATACCCACAGCCACATCCCACATCACTCACTGTCTGTGAATAAGACTTAATGAGTAGAATTAAAAGCTACTTTTGATGACTTTTTTTTTAGGATGAATACTTTCTCTAAGAAAATGGTTTGACTCTAAACTTCATTGACTTGAAGGAAAAAATACTTTTTAAAAAAAATGGGAATTTAACATTTTCTTTTGGTCTTGAACCAATCTTCCTGTGAAGGCGAGGCTTCTGTCTTCGTCTCTTGAGGGCCAGGACTACCAGTGTGCAACACTGTGGCCAGTAGACAGTTTTGAATTTTGATGATGATTTTAAAATACATTTTTATACATTCTATGACTCCAATTTTAAAAAGTGTTTACTTCTTAAAATGAAAACCTTTATGGAGAGCATGCTCTTTTTTCCTATTTATTTTTATAGTTAACTGCTTTCATAGTTAATATTTCTCTTGTTGTTCTTTGAAATACCATATCAAATATATGCCCGTATGCTAGGTATTATTTAATGGCATTTTGCAAGTTATTTACATAATTGTAAAGTTGGTTTCCAGTATATGACATTTAACTGTTCCTATGGGTTTGCTATCGGTTGCCGTTAGTGTTCAGGCTCCCATTTATCTGTACTGTATTTTATATATTTAATGCCATCTGTCTTCAAGCCACGTGCTATCCTGATACGTAGGACCTTGAAGGATCTTTGATGTGATGTCTGTGTTGATACATTGATGTGAATAGAACTCTGTTCTAAAGTCTTACTGGGGAGCTATGGTAAGGGACAAGAGGATGGACACTAGTTTTGACACAGTCATAGTGATTTTTTTTTCTTTAAATTAAGATCACACAATACATATGGTGTGGTTTCCGTACCAAAGAAGGCTTATTTCTGTATAAGAGTAATATTTATATATTCTGAAAACTGTAATTTAAAAGTATATAAAAATAAATGTATTACAAGTAAACTTTTGTTTCTTTAGACTTAATTATTGAAAATTGTATGAGATAGTTCAACCATACAGAAGAGGTGACTGATTTAAAGAATTCCCATGTATTCCAATGCAGGGCTAAGTTTGTATTTTTATATTTTCAGCCATCCCCTTGTCCCCAAGTGTTAGTCTCACTGAAACTTTACATTGCTACCTCTTACACCCTTCCCCTTGTTTTTCTCACCATAGCCACTGTTTCAGAAATGTTCTTTTTTTTTTTGGCTAATTTTTGATTAAATGGTATTAAATAGTTGTTTACCCTTACCACTTCCAGCCTTGCTGAGGACTGAATCCAGGGCCTTGTGTGTGCTAAGTAGGCACTCCTTGGGCCCTTAACTTGTGTTTTGAAGTTTCCCATACTTAGAGGTGTTTTGTTTCTGAGACATTGGCTTTTAATGTACACTAGACTGACCTTGGAGTTGCCACATAGTCAAAAATGACCTTAAATTCCTACCTTGCCTCTACTTCCCAAGTGCTGGGATTAATTGTCCCCTTGGGCTGGAGAGATGGCTCAGCAGTTAAGAGCACTGGCTGCTCTTCCAGAGGTCCTGAGTTCAATTCCCAGCAACCACATGGTGACTCACACCCATCTGTAATGGGATCTGATGCTCTCTTCTGGTGTGTCTGAAGATAGTGACAGTGTGCTCATATAAACTAAAGAAAAAAATTGTTCCCTTTTATAAACTATGTGCTTTAGTGAGAAAGTTTGAGGATAATTATTTTCTTAAAGACCTACGATTCTTTTTTGTTTTGTTTTTTGAGACAGGGTACCTCTGGCTGTCCTGGAACTAGCTCTGTAGATCAGGCTAACCTTGAACTCACAGAGATCCACTTGCCTCTCCCTGCTGAGTGCTGAGATGAAAGGCATTGCCACTGAAAGAATTACCTTTTGACTTGGCAAGTATTTCATTAGAAACTTCATAGGAGAGTTTAATGGGCTTGTTGATGTGATGTGGACTGTGTCATGCGTACTGTGTTAGAATTTGTGTGAATTTCATATAAACTCTTTTGCTCTGAGGAAAGTGACATCTGTTCATACATGGAAACTGAGATCAAACATTCCCAGGGCCAGAGAGATGTTTCAGTGGTTAAGAGCACTTGCTGCTCTTGCAAGAGGATCCAGATTTGGTTCCTAGCACCCCCATGGTGGCTCACAACCATCTGTAGCTCTGGTTCCAGATGACCTGACATACTTTTCTGGCCTCTTTGGACACTAGGGATGAATGTGGTTGTGCATACACACATACAGGTGAACCCTTCCTCAGATCTCTTAAAACCCTTACTTTCCAGTGACATCAAATTATTAATGCTTGTTTGTATTACATCTGGCCACATGGCAGATTGGAGACATGTTAGAGTTCAGGTCTCATTTTAGTCTCTTCATGTGGTGTGTCGCAGGTACTCAGATATTTGGCCTGATTTTCGGTTTTGTTTTGTTCCCCCACCATGAGGATATAGATAAGGTTTAAGTCTATTCCTGCCCCCTTTTGTGTACATACATGTGTGTATGTGTATAAAATTGAAACTGAGATCAAACCTAAGAAACTGCATATATTGTTAACCTTAGACCCTGAGACTAGTTGTTTCTGTTTAAAGCAAGGTCTCTCATATATCCCCGTGTAGCTTCAAATTCTATATGTACCCACTGCCGGTCACAGAGTCCTCATCCTGACTCTGCCTCTCAAGTGCTGCTGGGATAGGTGTAGCCAGGTTGAGGTAAATTTTTTAAAATTAAGCAAATCAAGTTCAAGGTAAAGTGGTGAACTTCAATCAAACAGGAGACAACTAAGTAGAGGAAAGGCCCTCAGGAGAGTCCTGTCAGCCTTTGATCACTGATGACTTCTGATTTTGCAGTAACCTGTCACCCTTCAGACTTGACAGAATTATATGCGACTGTCCCTTGTAATTATCTTTAAGATGTGTAAGTGCTTTTGCATGTACATATGTCTTTGGAGAGTTGAGTTATTATGCACAAGTAGTGGATGATAATATTTATATAACATCCACCCCCCCCAGATACGTTTTTTGAGAACTTTCAAAACCTATGATGATCAGCTGATAGATTAAAACTATCAGCTGTAAACTAACAGACATGTTAGGTTACTGCAAATATTCATGATGTCATGGATAGATAGTCCAGATGAAGGCATTGGGTATCAGGCAAAGAGAAGTACATGGATCCCAGAAACCTTTATGAGAGAAAATTAGGAAAATGTACTGGGATCATTCTACACAAGAACAGAAGGACCTCCAAAGCAATTATGTGGTGTGGGTGGTGTGTATACGTGAGTTGCTCCATCCAGGGCTTCTGGCTGTCCCACCATGGCTTTTACTCCACCTCTCCACAGCCACCGAGGGCTTCTGCCCACCTTTCATCACCAGGGCAATCATCTTTCTCCAGCATCAGAACTCTGTCTCTACATGGATAAATCTTCTGGATTCTACAGACTCCCTGTCCATCTGTCATGAAAATCTTAGTGCTAGGTCAAGGGATTGCCGGCTTAGGTCTGTTCCTTTTTTTCAGACCTGGCTTCTATTGCATCCTCATGCTATAGCGTTTATCACGACCTCATTTCTTCTAATGGCAGAATAACATTCTGCTGAAATGGATTGTGTTATGCACTTTGATCCCCCATTCTTTAGTTGTTGGCACTGGGCTTTCCGTATGCTGGCTCTTATAAAAAGTGCTGCAAGAAATACTGCATGAAGGTTTGAACTTAGATGAAGCGGTTTTTCTCCTTTTGTTTGCTCTCAGTTTTGCATTGCTAGGAATCCATCACCAAATCCAAAATCTCAAGGAATTATCCCCGTGTTTCTTCTAAGAGCTTTGGAAGTTATTTTTAGGTCAACATACAAAATGATGACGTTAGATGGCATTTTCACACATGGGTATGCTTTGTTCTCACTATCAGTCTTTGAGCCTTTGACTCCTTCACACAAATACTACCTTCTTCCCCAACTGGCCTCCCCATCCTTCTCACACCTCTCAATACTCCTTCCCTCTCACACGTTCCTTTGTAGTTTCCCTTCACATACATTTGCACGAACACACGCTCACACACACACACACACACACACACACACACACAGAGAGAGAGAGAGTACGAGAAAGAACACATAGTATTTATCCTTTGAGTCTGTCTTATTTCATTTAACATATGCATAATGAAACTTTATTCAGCCACCGAGATGGAAAGAAAAGACATTTTCAGGAAGATGGATGCAACTGGCGATTTCGATGATAAAAAATAGAATGCAGAATAAACACAAAAATCAGTAGTATTTCTGTACACATGATGAACTTACCTCGAATGAGGTTTCTTACAGATAGATAGGAAGGCTACTGAATTTTTTGTCAATACATAAATCTTTTCTTTCAATTAATGTCTAGGCTGTTCCTGGTTTCCTTTTTGTTTTCTTTCCTTTTTTTTTTTTTTTTTTTTTTTTTGGTGAGCATTGTAATAAATATGGATATACAAGCATCTTTGTGCTGTGTTAACACAGAGCACTTTGAGTGTATACCCATGAGTTGACTAGCTAGATCACAGACTAGTTCTACTTTTAGAAACACTATAGGGAAAATGTTAAGGTTCACGAACTTTCTAATGGAATCTTTAGGGTCTTTTAAACGTAGCTTTGGGTTGTCTACAATAGGGGTATATTGATTTCTCCCTGTCATATTTCCATTTTATCTCTTTATTTTTTCTCAAGCTAAAACTTTGAAAGATATACCGAATAAGAATTATGTAGGTGGGCACTTGTAGGAGGCACAGTGTAGGAAGAGGAGCATAGATACAGGAGAAAGCATTTGAAGAACCAGACTTGCTAACCATGCGTGCCTCTTTTCTTCAGAGGAAGCTAAACACTGATACCTGGTCAGCTAGAAAGCTGGGGTAGGTGTCTGACAACTTGGTGATCGTGATCGTGTTTTTACTGTTCTATAGAGCCAGCCTTCCTGAATCCCCCACCCCCTGTCATATCGTGAGCATTGTGTAGGCCCTACTCCTGAGCCTTGTCTCTCAGTGAATAGAACTCAACTTACCAAAGAGGCTTAATGTACTTTGTAACCTCCATCAGTAATCTACTATTATTACAAATCCATTTCAGGCAACATCCCCTCCAGCACCGTTTATCAGCCAATCAAATTTATTCTTATTGGAAAGGTCACAGACACTTTGCTACTCTCTTAGGGATTTTCTAAGTAGCTGTGGCTAAAGCTTTCATTGTGATAACCGTCCCATGGAAACTTTCCCCCAAGTATTACTGTGCTTAAATGTGTAAGAAAAATAAATTCAAAGGTCGGGTTCTGGAAATTTTGTTGCTGATTCGAGTTTCCTTCTTCACCTCACATGGATGGTTTACCTGCTGGTCGTGATACTGCTGAGGTCCCGAACGAACGGGCACTGTTATCTCATTCCCTGCTTTGGAGGAAAGGCCTTCGCTCAGTTCCCGCTTGGTTCAGTCACCTACAGCCCTGTTTTATGCGACTGTTATTATGTTAGCTTTGGCTCTTTCTATTCTTGTTTCCACAGGGCTTTTATCATGGAGGATATCCAATTTTATAACGAGGGATATCCAATCCTTGTGTGTGTGTGTGTGTTTGTGTGTGTTTGTCTTGAATTAATCACATGATATCTATCCTCTTCTACTTCCATGTTATGTCAGATTTATTGATTTGTATATAATGGATTAACAAAGTGTCATCCCTGCATAAAAAAACTGGGTCACAGTGCGCAATTTCCCCAATCTGCAATCTGTTCTTGACTTTGACTGATTGATGTTTGTAAGGGATTGATCAAAAATTTTTCTCTTTTATTGTTCTCTTTTCTGGCTTTGATCAGGGCTGTGCTGGGTTCGTAGAGTATGTTTGCTCGTGCTCCTTCACTTTCCTCTGAGGAACAGTTTGGTTAGTGTCAGTGTTCGCTTTTCTTTAGAGGTTTGTTTGCTGGTTGTGGATTAAGTTGTTTATATCCTCTGGTTTTCATTTCGTTAGGTTACATGTGTCTCGCAACCCATTGAAACAATCAATTGACTGAAACACAGAGGCTTATTTCTGGACTTTGGATCTGAGTCCATTGCTCTAAATGCTCTCAGTTCTGCTTCTCTGGCTTCCCCTTAGCAATGTTCTGTCTACTGTCCTGTTCAGTTTCCTCATGACAGCACTAACTTAAAGCAAAGCCACTGGCAAGCTCATAGGGAGTGATAGAAAAATGCTGGTTCTGAGTTTATAGCAAAGCTTGCCTCTCTTCTTTGTGTGTGTGTGTGTGTGTGTGTGTGTGTGTGTGTGTGTGTGTATGTATGTGTGTGATGCGCATGTGTGCACACACATACCATGGTGCACAAGTGGAGGACAATTTTCCAGAGTTCATTTTCTTCTACCCTTCCATGGGTTCCAGATAATTGAGCTCAGGTCAGCACACTTATATAGTAATCACTGTTCTTCACTGAGCATCTCACCGATGCTGTTATCTTTGAATATTATAAAACTTTGACTTTAATTTAAAGGTGTCTGTGGGTCTTATGTTTGCTGATATGCACAACAGAAGTCTAGGGGCTGTGGGTAGAATTTGTGGTGTTAATAGTTGAACACAATATATAGATTAAAAAGGCTCTACATTGCGTGCTCAGCACTTTACCTCCATGCAGTGTGCATCGATGCATGCTAGAAATAGATTTCCCTTCATCTGCTATGCAAATATGTACTATTATACATGCACACATTGTCAGTATAATCACTTCTCTTTGTATGAACACCAGCCGCCTTTCCCTCCCTCGTGCCGCGCTAAGCTAACTTGTCTTAGATATACATTTTGCTGTATTTGCTTCAGATCAGCAAATCCCTTCAGAAGCACTTCACAGTATTCTTGAGAATAAGTGGTTTCCAGAGCCAGTTACGAATAAGAATTGAGTCTAGATGACCGCGAAACTAGCGACAGGTCACAGGGGTCTGTGAAGGCCTCCGGCTTCATGAACTCAGTGGCCATCTCCTTCAAGGGCCACATTTCCACCCAGATGAACGATGGAGCATATTCCTTCTGAGTCCCTTTTCTGTCAACAGACCTTCTTCGCCTGTAGTTGTACCAGAGTTGATGGATCATTTCTTTGAAAGGTCTAGTGGTCAACGTGTAGATAATTGGGTTCAAAGCGCTGTTGATGGGCAGAATGAAAATCACCACCCAAGAGGTAATAGTATCTGGAAGAGAAAGATGAAACATCTGGGTGAAGGCACGGGGCTCTTGACCAGAGGCTCTTTCTGAAAACATCAGAATGCCGACCAAAGAGCACTGTTGGGAGTATTTATGCAGAGTTCTGACATATCACTGTGAGTCCATTTAAAGACAGACCATGCTACTTAGCATTTATCAGCATTTGCATATGTTTTAACCAATAGAAGGGACAAGTAGTATTTCTCAGAATATGTAGATTGGTCTTGAATGAATTTCTTGTTTGTTATGTATTTGATTTTCTTCTGTTTTTCTTTATGGCATTGCTAGGGACTGATCCGAGGGTGTTATACATGCCAGACGAGTATTCTACTGGCTCCCAGGCCTGTTCATTTTTAAAGTGGGCACATATTTTAAGTCTGTACACATGTGTGTATGCATATGTGTGTGAGTGAGTGGTTCATGCAGGTACATGTGAACACAAGTGCTCATGCATGTGGAGGCCAGAGGTCAATGTTAGGTGCTTTTCCCCCCATTTTACTCCACATTATTTTTTGAAACAGGACCTCTCAGTGAGCCTAGAACTTGCCACATGGGATAGGCTGTCTGGCCAGTAATTCCTAGGATTCCCTCATCTCTGTCTATTCCCATGCACTTTGCTTTTCATGTTACCAGGGAACCCAAACTCCTGCCTTTGTGGCAAGCATCTTAAAAACTGAGCCATCTCAGCCTGCAACATTTTTAGGCTTTTGACCAAGTATTCATTTCACTAAAATATTATTGAGTAGATAGTAACACCAGCCTAAAACCCCAACTAATAAGAGCCTGAGACAAACCAGATGTGATGGTGCACCTCTTTAATCTCAGCACCCGAGGCAGAGGCAGGCAGATCTCTGAGTTCAAGGCCTTCTATATATTCAGTTCCAGGACAGCCAAAGCCACATGAAGAAACCGTGTCTTAAACACCGTCTCCCCACCCCCAAGAGGCCAAGAGAAGTGCATGGACATTCTGAGTTATAGAATGAATGAAGCAACTTAACATGACCACGCCTCAACATAAAAAATGGGGGAAAAGATCTAGAGATATAGTTGGGTGGTAGAGTTCTTGCCTAGTGTTATGAGGCCCTAGGTTTAATCCCAGTACCACAAATAAACGACCCAAAACATAAAGCAAAGCGTTACAAAAACGAAAATCCCCAAACATATTTAACTAACTCTATCCCTTTTGGAAGAATAATTTTGACTGGTATGTGCCTGTCTGTGTATATGCCACATGTGTGTGGGTACCTAAGGATGTCAGAGGAGGGAGTTGGATACCCAGGGGATTGGGGTTGCAGTTGGTTGTGAAGCTCCTCATGTAGGCACTGGGAACTGACCTTCTGCTCCCTAGAAGAAGAGCTAATCCTTCCAAGCCATCTCTGCAACTTCCTAATCCTATTTTAAAAATCACCTTTATGCATATAGAACTAAAAAATACTCAGGTTCTTGTCCTGATATATTTGATACTGTTGTCCCTCTTATCCTTCATAAATTGTCAGATTCTATTATCATCACCTGTGGGATCAAACAGGACTAAATTATGCATATATAGATGTCCAACTGTGAATATACACTGGATTACATATGCAGTCAGCAGGGGATGCTTGTACATTGCATGATATATGCATGACATAAACTTTGAATATGCATGACATAAACTTTGATATGACAAAATAAAATAGGAATAACATAAACTTTGCATGTCAACCTTTTTAAGTGTGCAGTTCTGTGGTGCTAACTACATCTACATTGTTGGGTGTCTTTCACCACCACCACTGGTCTCAGAGTGTTTCCAAAGGAAAGTGTGCCTGTTAATGATGCCTCCCGCTCTTCCCGTTCTATCCTCCCACAACCACAGTTTGTGTTCTGTCTATGAATTTGACTATTCCAGGAGTCTCACAAAGAGTTGAATCATAGAACATGTGGTCCTTTTCCGTCAGGGAAATTTACTCAATACAACACCTTCAAGATCCATGTGTAATGCAGCATGTGCCAGAATTTCCTCTAAGGGCTGATGAGAAGGCTCAGTGGGGAAAGGTTCTTGGTACCATGTCTGACAACCTAAGTTTGATGCCCAGAATATATATGGTGAAAAGGGAGAGTTGACTCCAGCTGATTGTCCAGTGACTTTTACATGTGTGTCATAGCACACATGTGCATGCATGTACACACACACACAACATTATAAATGTAAAGAAACTTTAAGAAGAACTTCCTTTCTTTATGTATATGTTTGCTACATTTTGTTTGTCCATCAGTAGACACTATATGATCCATGTACATGTTTGCTATGGTTTATTTGTCCGTTCATGTGTAGACACGGTACTGCTTCTGCCTACCAATGCTGCTTCAACATGTGTGTGTTCACATCTACTTTAGTTCTGGCTTTCAACTCCCTATTGTACATATCCAGAGTGGAATGGCTGGATTGTATGGCAACTCTATAGGTAATATTTTGCAGTCTCTAGAACATTCTTCTACAGTAGCTGCACCATGTTCAGATCCTACTATCAATGCACAAGGTGTCGAATTTCTCCTCCTCACCAACATATTCATATTCGGTTGCCTAATGTCACAGCCACTGTGATGCGTGTGATGTCCATTATTTTACAATGCCATGTTGTATTCTATTACGTCACACTCCAGTGTCCTGTATCATATGTATTGTAGAAAGAAACATTAATCAGATTCTAAAATGTAAATTTGTGACCTGGTAACTATCGGGTTGTTTATCTTTGTGGCCATTTTAAGCAGGCAGCCAATTCAAGCTCTGTATACCATTTATTTTGGTCCCTTTGTTTCCTTGAGAACTGTGGCACTAGGGACTTGTGGGGAGAACTGAACTGCTCCTCTCCGTAAGCACTTCATCAACAAAAGAGCCGGAGTCCACATCACTCTGACTAATAATTCTTGAAACAAGTTGTTTTAAAAGAAGAACTGTGCATAGATTTATTCTTCCCAGGAAAGGATTGTACCTGGTATTTCCACCTGAAGCAGTGAGAGAAATTTCAGTATAAAGATGGGAATCCAGCACAACGCATCAGTAAACACGATGAAGAAGAAGCGTTTGGCAAGGATCATCTCCTTCTTCACGTGCTTCTGGATTTCAGTTGCTGTTGTGGTGCTTTGATGGACACTGTAAAACATGCTTCCATAGGAGAACACAATGATGATAAATGCCACCAGGTTAATACCTGTTTAGACCATGAAGAATATTAATAGTGTATGTTAGCATCTCTCAAGACAAACACATAAAACATCGCTTAGACGTTACTATCGAAGACCACAGAGCCCATTAGGTGGTATTTATTTATTCACTTATTTTTTGACAAGGCCTTACTGTGGACTTCAAGTTGACTAGGTAGTCTAGGCTGGACAC
Organism: Micromys minutus; assembly: GCF_963924665.1. Lineage (NCBI taxonomy): Eukaryota > Metazoa > Chordata > Mammalia > Rodentia > Muridae > Micromys > Micromys minutus. The sequence goes on from NC_137973.1 coordinate 16,888,435, forward strand.
CAACACACGCTCCTCTGGCCTCAGATTACAAATGTCTACTATATCTCCTTCTTGACCTCCATTTCCAATTACACAGTCTCATCCCCATCCCCGTCTCAGTTAGTGTCTCAAAAGGTCTTGCCATTTCTCGCTGCCTCCATTTGCTGGGGATTCTGCAGTTCCTCTGGACCCAGGCTTCCTCTCTTACCCCACCCTTTGTGTCAGCCACCAGTACCCGGAGACACTCTCTACCTAGGCACATGCTGGCCAGTGAGAATCAAATAGGCAATCTTTACTCTCCTTGTCTTTTGATTCCAGTTCCCCAGTCTCATGTTCAGCCCAGCAGCAGAGCACCTTCAAGGGCCTGTCCCTCTCTGACTCTACTCTCTGGAAACTCTAACAAACCTTGCAGCAGACCCATCTTTTCTCTTTCCTCTAGTCCCTTTCAGCTCCATCTTCCTTACAGCCCAGGCCTGTTCCTTCATGTTAGCTCCCCAAACCTAGAAACACATTCAACCTGGGACTCCAGTGGCCACACCAGGGAGGGAATCAAAAGCACTCCTTACCAGGCAACCCATAGCTGCCACACTCTTCCAAGATCCAGACAGGGCAATGGAAACCAAGGAGTGGAGTACTCAACCAACAAAGACAAGACCTGATATCAATGCATAGAATCACAATGATCTCAAACCCTGATGCTTGGACATCAGTTCTAACACAACCCCACAGTCATGAGCAGCCAAGATACTGTTTCTTCACCAGAACCCAATAACCCCACTGGAGTGAGCCCTAAAAAAGCAATATAGTTGTAGCAAAAACAAGGATTTATTTTAAAATAGCTATTATGAATATGCTCAAGGACCTTAAAGAGGGTACAAATAAATCTAATCAGTCTGAGAGAACACAAACTAACAGCAGAAAAAAAATGATCAGAATGATTCAAGACATGTAGTAGCAATAGAATCACTGAAGAAAATGGAAACTCAGGTAAGACACTGGAAATGAAAAATTCAGGAAGTCAAACAAAATCTTCAGAGATAAATGTCACCAACAGAGTAGAAGACACGGAGGAGAAGATTTAGGGCATTCAAGAAATGAATACCAAGATCAAAGAAAATATTAACTCTAAAAAAAAAAAAATCTAAGCACAAGACATTTTAGAAATCCGAGACATCATGAAAAGACCAAATCAATGAGTGGTAGAAATAGAGGAAGGAGAAGAAACCCAGGTCAAGGACACAGAAAATGTTTTCAATGAAATCATAGAAGAAAATTTCTCTAACCTGAAGAAGTGCCTATACATGAAGCATACATAACACCAAATAGACTGGACCAGAAATTTCCTATGACATATGATCAAAACATTAAACAGGAGATCAACTAACATATAAAATCAGACCTATTAGAATAACTCTGACTTCTCTCAGTGGAGACTGACAGCCAGAAGGGCCTAAATAGATGTTTTGCTAACTCTAAGTGACAAACAGAGACACCATTTTGGAAAACTATAGCCAGCAAAACTTTCCAGTCAGAATAAACGGAGAAAGAAGACATCTCCCAATAAAACCAAATTTATCTATGAAATCCTCTGGAGAAGTCACTAAAAGAGGATTTCTCAACACAAGGGTCACTACTCCCTTGAGCCTTGAGGTTGAGTGTCCCTTTCACAGGGATTGTCTAAGATCATTGGAAAACACAGATATAGTCCATCATGATTTATAACAGCAGCAAAATTATAGTTATGGAGTATCAATGAAAATAATTCTATGGTCGGAGTCGCCACACATAAGGAACTAACAGTCTTGGCATTAGGAAGTTGAGAAACATTGGGTTAGAAAGACAGAAGTTTGTAGACAATGGAAGTCATAAACGAGTTTCATGCTGTGAGATACTCTAGCAAGAGCTGGAACACAGGAAGACTCGCAACGCAGGGTTTCTTACCAAGAAAAATTACCACTGAATAAATCTGGGCTCCAGTACTTCCCGTGTCTTCGGAATGAAGAGGAAAGCATACTCCATTGGTGCCATAGTAGTTTTTGAAAAATTCCTTATTGCCAAGTGGAGCAAAAGCCACTATGAACCCAATAATCCAAATGAAAATCAGAACCGTGATTGTTCTGCATTTTCGAGGCCTTAAACACCGAAAAGGATACACAATGCAGATGTATTTTTCCAATGTCAGAAATGTTAAAAGTAAAACGGATACTTCTGTGGACAGAATGGCCAAGGACCCCATGAACTGACAGTGAGCGCTCTCCATCCACGGCTGCGCATGCTTGTTGTATTCTCCCCGAAACTTGAGGTCAAAGGCGCCAATCACGAATAAATATACTCCCATGAGGCAGTCAGCACCTACAAGGGTTCGAAGTTTATAGGTTCAGAGAAACACATAGTATGTGTTTTGTTTACACGAAACATTTTAAATGACCCATTTCTCAATATTACCAAGACATTTTCTCCTCTTAAGAATTCACAAGTTGGGCTGCAGAGATGGCTCAGTGGTTAAGAGCACCGACTGTTCTTCCAGATGTACTGAGTTCAAATCCCAGCAACCACATGGTGGCTCATACCCATCTGTAATGAGATCTGATGCCCTCTTCTGGTGTGTCTGAAGACACCTACAGTGTACTTACATATAATAAATAAGTAAATAAATAAATAAATCTTAAAAAAAAACCCACAGGTTGGTTATATAGCCTGTCAGTAGAGTGCTTTCTCAGCACGAGTAAGGAAGAGCAGCCAGAGTTCTTACCCTCCGACTCATCTCTCCAGCCTCCTGAAATCCATTTTTTAAAAATTAAAAACAATTTCATACCATAGATTCTAATTATGCTTTCTCCTCTCCTAACTCTTCCTAGATCCTAACTCCCCACCCACTCAACTCCACACCCTTTCTGTCTTTTTAAATAAATAAATTAATTAATAAATTAATAAACCCCAAGGAGAACACAAACACTCACACCCCAAAATATACCAGCAAAAGAACAAGACAAAAGAAAATCCAAAAACAAAGCAATATGAGGCAAAAGTCCACAAAAAGACCACTGACTTTGCTTGTGTTGCCTAATTACTCTTGCATGGAGTCTGAGTGTGGCTAATATACCCTAATGAGACTCCATTAGAAAAGCTAATTTTTCTCCAGTGTGAACACTGACTCTATTTTTAAAAATAATGTAGCCTTGTCTTCCAGTCTTGCCCAGGGAAATTGAACTTGACTCAGAATTTTATAGCTAACCATACAGAGTTGTCGACAATTTATGAATTCTGTTTCTCACATAGCTCACAAAGAAAATACATTAGAACTCAGACTTTGCACAGTGTCTGTATTAGTAAACGTGGCCACTCATGAAATGGTAGACATCTATAAAGGGCTGCTTTACTTACTTGAGGGGCTACAGATGTACCCTCGGCTTTGGGACTCAGGCTGTAAACATCCTGAAGTCTGAGGTTTTTTTTTTTTTTTTTTGTTCTTTTTCTTTGTAGTCTTCATTTAACATAATACTTTACAATCGTATTTTGAAAACTTAAAAAAAAATCCCACTTGGAGAGTATTTACAGTTTACAAGCTGTGAGTGAAGATTATTTTAGTAGTCCAGGGAACTGAAAAATGCCCATCTGCAAAGTCAGGGTTTATGAACTGGACATGCAAACCAGTCTGGACATGCAAAAGCAGCTGTGGGTGTGACTATGAAAAGCAACAGTTTCTCTTTTTCTTTCCTTGAAAATAGATTCTTTTCTCATGCAGTGTAGCCCGAGATATAGTTTCCCCTCCATCTGCTTCTCCCAGTCCCTCTCCGCTGTGCCACTCCGCTCGGCCCCGCTCCCTTCCTATCTCTCATTAGAAAAGGACAGACTTCTAAGAGATAACAACTAAACGAGACGAAATAAAACATGATAAGATAAAGCAATATTATTACATTAAAATTGAACATGGCAATCCCACAGGAGGAAGAGAGTCCCCAGGAGCAAGAACAAGAGTCAGAGGCTCACTCTTGTCACAGTCCTTAAAATACATGAGTCCCACAAAAACACTAAGCTAATAGCTGAGGTACATCCACAGAAGACGTGGTGCAGCGCTGTGCAGGCTCTGTGCCGCTGCTTCAGTCTCCGGGAGCTCCTATGTGCCCTGCTTAGTTGACTCAGAGGGGAAGGCAACAATCTCATTTATAGTAAAATCATTCAGATTGAAAAAAGATTTATTTATTCTATATTTGTGTGTGTGTGTGTGGGTGTGTGTGTGTGCCTACCTGTCCATATATGTAGGGGCTAGATAAAAGTATTGGATCCTGTGGAACTGGAGTTACAGGTGGTTGTGAAATAATTTCTCCCACCTCTATCTTTTCTTCCTCTAAAAACTAATTTTCGTACGATAAAGTGGTTTGTGTTTTTACCCTAGATACCATATAAACAAAAGGAAGAAAGATTTTTACATCTCATAATTCTAAAGCTCAGGGAACTTGTTTTCTCTCTTAAATGTTCTTTTAAGATTTATTTATTTTGAGCATGAGTGTGTTTGCTTGCATGTAAGAATGTGTATCATGTGGGTGCCTGGTGTGGACAGAGGTCAGAAGAGTGTGTTGGATCCCTTGGAAGTGGCGTTATGGTTAGTTGTAAACTACCATGTGGGTGCTGGGATCGGAAATGAGACCTCTGAGAGAACTACATGTACTCTTAACCGTGGATTCATTTCTCCAGCCTCAGTCTCTCCCTCTCTCAAACTGGGGGTCATGACTGTCTGTCTGTCTGCCTCTTTAAAAATACTTTATTCTTATTTTATTACATGTGTGTACAGCTGTGTGTGTGTGTGTGTGTGTGTGTGTGTGTGTGTATGTGCGCATGCTTGCAGGTGCCTTTGGAGGCTAGTGATACTGAAGTTATAAGCTATTGTCAGCCACCTCATGTGGGTGGTGGGGACACAGCTTGGGTCCTCTGGAAGAGCGGTGTGTGCTTTCAAGCACTCCGCCACCTCTCCAGCCCCCACAGAACTTGTTTCCTCATAGCAACGATTTTGCACAGCTCAAGCCGGGTTACTCTTTAACCAGGAAATACTCACAGCAGAGAGAAATGAGAGACATGGCGTGCAGCTTGTTCTCAGACCTGATGTACGGCCGCATACAAATAACAAAAATGTTTCCAAAGCAGGTGACTGCAGATACAACCCAGACGAAGACTCTCTGGATGATGCTTGCCAAGAGGTTCTCAAGAGATGAAATCCCATCCGTGTTGGGCTTACAGCTGCGCACGTGGGGTGCATAGCCACAGTACTGAAATTTCTTAAAGTATCTGATTACAAAGAGAAGACAAAATTGGGACATATATTTAACTTAATGCCATCATTGACGTATGCTTTCACATTTTATCTGTAGAAAAATGTGTCCACGTAGGCACAGGGGAAAATTTCCTGAACAGAACACCAATGGTTTGTGCTCTAAGATCAAGACTAAACAAATGGGACTTTATGAGATTGCAAAGTTTCTGTAAGGCTAAGGACACTGTCAAGAAAATGAAACGACAATCAACAGAGTGGGAAAAGATCTTTACCAACACCACATCAGACAGAGGCCTAATATCCAATATATACAAAGAACTCAAAAAGCTAGACTCCAGAGAATCAAACAATCCTATTAAAAAATGGGGTACAAGCTAAACAAAGAATTCTCAGTTGAGGAATATCGAATGGCCGAGAAGCACCTAAAGAAATGCTCAATATCCCTGGTCATCAGGGAAATGCAAATCAAAACAACTCTGAGATTTCACCTCACACCAGTCAGAATGGCTAAGATAAAAACTCAGATGACAGCACATGCTGGCGAGGATGTGGAGAAAGAGGAACACTTCTCCACTGTTGGTGGGGTTGTAAACTGATACAATCACTCTGGAAATCAGTCTGGTAGTTCCTCAGAAAATTGGACATAGTACCACCTGAAGACCCAGTTATTCCACTTCTGGGCATATACCCCAAAGATGCTCCAACATATACTAAGGACACATGCTCCACCATGTTCATAGCAGTCTTATTTATAATAGCCAGAAGCTGGAAAGAGCCCAGATATCCTTCAGTAGATGAATGGATACAAAAATTGTGGTATTTACACAATGGAGTACTACTCAGCTATTAGAAACAATGACTTTATTAAATTCCTAGGAAAATGGATGTATCTAGAGAATATCATCTTGAGTAAGGTAACCCAGTCACAAAAGAACAGACATGATATGCAGTCACTGATAATTGAATACTAGCCTCAGAAAGCTCTGAACACCCAAGAAAATAACTCACAGACAATATGAAGCTCAAAAAAACAAACAAACAAACAAAAAACAAAACAAAACAAAAAAAAGACCAAAAAGTGAAAACCTCAGTCCTTTTTAGAAAAAAAAAAAAAGTATATAGCACCCTCTCAGAGTGGGGTATACCTAGACCTTAAACTATTAATAACTTAAAAACTAAGAAGTTAGCCTTGTTGCAATTTTTGGTAGTTAAAAATCATTATGTTTGATCTTTACATACTAAAACTTTGACTATTTCCATGTTAAGTTTTGTTTTACATATACTTTATAATCTTTGTAAATAGTAAGATTCTAAAGCATATTATCAAACCTTTAAAAAATCAAGTACAGTGAAAAATATATTCATATATATTTATGCTAAAATGCTTTTAATAGTCTGTATATGTATCTGTTTTTAAAAATAAAGTTGAAAAAAATTAAAAAAAGGAAAAAAAAAGAAAAACGCGTTCATATAAGATTCAGTGGAAGAGAAAACATTTCTCTCATAATTCTGAGGTTCAAAATTTAACTATTAATCACTTGACTTTATAGTACAAGAATGTGTGGGTACGAACTGCAAGCAGGTTTAATGAGTGCATGTTAGACATGTCTTAGCATATACATAAATGGTTAGCTTGTGAACAAGAGAAGGGATTCATACAAAGAACCTTTCTATGGCCATTTCCAGAATTCAGTCCATACAAACCAGTGGTTCTCAAACTGTGGGTCGTGGTGACCCCTTTGAGAGTCGAATGACCCACAACATGAGAACTGTATTCAAGGATATAACTGGTATTAACACATGGTGATGAAGATCACACAACCTTAGCTTCACCACAGCTGATCTTACTTTTTAGCTCTTAGGGAAAAATTACATTCTTTCTGTTTGCTGCTCCAGTGGTTTTTCTGTGACAGAGGTTACATTGTTACGTTACATTATTATCTATAATTACTAACTGCATCTATTGCTCACACTAGATTTTGAAACAGGATGAAGAATTAAGTGCTGAGTGAGTTTTTTCATCTATGGAGATACGTGATTGGATAAAGACATCACCTGGATAAACATGCAGCATGTTCATCATCAGCAGCAACGTGAACACCACTTCCTGAGCATGTTTTAAATATACCAGGGATACCTTCTCTCATGAACTCCATGAGATCAGTGTTAGCAATACTGTAATAGGAGAGGAATCTTCAATGGAAGAGAACTGCTAGTCAGGGATTTTTCTAGGAATAGTAGAGACTGGAATTCAAACAGTGTCGGTCTGCCTTCCAGTCAAAGAGTGATGGCAACACATGGACATGATCTCTAGAATGTGAACAGTTGCAGTAGTAAAGGAGGCAAGGTGGAGGCCATTTTGTATCTTGCACAAAGGCAGGACAGTTGCTGCTATGTCCATCTGGTTGTGGACATTTCTCTGGGAGCTATGATGGGGTGGAGAAGAATAGAAGGATGGGTGTGATTTTTTTTTTTTTTTTTCTCGTTTTAAGAGTCTGAGGCTGAACCACTTTCACCTCAGTGGGTACTTGCTTGCTAGTTAATTTGCTTAGCATAGACTCATCTTTGACAGTAGTGTCTTTATTTCTGAGGGAAGCCATTCTCCAGCCTCAGGAATCGTGGTGGATGTTCAGTGGAGGCCCTCCCTGGTTCAGGCACATACCCTAAGAGGAACCCTGAGCCTTGTTGATGGCATGCGTATGGCTTATTTCAGCAGGGCTTGGTCAAGACCATGGTTCAACTCTTGTTCCCATGATTCCTGCCCACGTCTGGCTTTTCTTTATTTTTATTTCTAGATTCTGTGAGCTGCACCAGTCTCTAGCAGTAAACTTCTTGGCCAGACTGTTCTGTCGTAAGCAAGCAAAGAAGCAGATGAAAGCCTTGTCTCTGAGGAATCATGGGAAACAGAAACAATGCCCTGTGTTAGACTTACGGTTCGAGGAAGAATACAGAGTGGTTGATAAGACACTTCTAAGTTATTGAAAAATCACCACAGCGTGAAGAACGATCTAGTGCTTGCTATGATAGAAACTCAACTCAAAATATTTATAAGGCTTATGATCAATGCAAAACTAGACACAATGTATTGGAATTCACAAAGGTTACCATTTTACCCTCGCAAACTCTGATATTAGGGACAATTTTCTCTAGGGAAGAGTTCTCCCACCTTCTTCAATTTGTAGCAATTGTTTCTATCTATTTTAAATATGCGTTGTATATTACACATTATATTATATCTATATATTACGCATTTATGATATACAAACATATTTAAAAATAAGAAATAAATAATTTCTACAAATTAATGCGTGTGTTGTGTGCAATGTGTGTATAGACCTGACTTGTGTGTCCTACGCATGGATATGTAGGTCAAAAATGGCTTCAGGTGTTGATCCTGACCTTCTACCTTGATTTTGAGGCGGAGCTTCTCTTGTTTGTTGCTGTACTTCAGATTCCCGAGTTTCTGGTTGGACTGTCCTGTCCCCGTGTCCCTGCTCACTGGGGGAGTGCCGAGATCATACACACACACACCACCTCTTCTGTGTTGTACTTGGGTTCTGGGAACTCGAACCCAGGCACTTTTGCCTGCTGATCCACCTCGTCAGCCTCATTTGTAATCCTTTCATATTACTTATATCCGTCCTTACTTCCTGATCTGGTGGCGCTCACTCAGTGTGTATACATCACTAGCTTGTCAGGTAAATACCAGCATCTGAAATGATTATCAGAGACGCGCGAGTTTTGTAAGACCGAGTTGACCCCTCTTACATTCATGTTTCTTGGTATTTGACATTTTTCCCGGGGAATATTTTTACCGGAGTGTGGAAAACTAAAATCTATCTAGCCAATGTCAAACTCTGAGAGTTAATTATTGAATACTGCTGTCTGAGACTGCCTAGGTGGCTGAAAAATTCCATAGCCTGGGAATTTAAACAATAAACATTTATTTCTCAGTTCCCATGCTGGGATGGGCAAGGTCAAGGCCTTAGTTTATTAGGCACCTGGTGAAGTGCTGCTTCCTGACACACTCTATGTGTCCTCACACAGTGGATGGTGCAAGAGCAATCCTCCCTCTTTCATTTCCTTGCTCCCTCCTTCCTTCCTTCTTGTCTCTCCTAAAGTTTGATACTTTTAGCTTTCTTATTTTCACCCTTTTGGGTGTAATTTATGGTTGAGGCTCGCATGGCTATAGGCTCACATGGTTCTAGGCTCATATGGTTCTAGGCTCATATAGCTATAGGTTATTATGGTTATAGAGCCACATGGCTATGGACTCACATGGTTCTAGACTCACATGGTTCTAGGCTCACATGGTTCTAGGCTCACATGGTTCTAGGCTCACATGGCTCTAGGCTCACATGGTTCTAGGCTCACATGGTTCTAGGCTCACATGGCTCTAGGCTCACATGGTTCTAGGCTCACATGGCTCTAGGCTCACATGACTATGGACTCACATGGTTCTAGGCTCACATGGCTATAGGCTCACATGGTTCTAGGCTCACATGGTTATAGGCTCACATGGTTATAGGCTCACATGGGTGCTGTTGAACTCGGGTCCTCATGTTTTCATAGCACTTTCCCCAAGTGAACTCTCTTCCCACCCAGGACACCTCCCTCTTCCCTTTTCTCCTCCCTCTTGTGGAAATTCATCAAACCCAGGGCTTTGATGTACTAGCTCCAGCCTTTCTTAAATTCATTTTTGTTTTGAGACAGAATATCACAATGAAGCCATGACTAGCTTTGAATTCTCCATGTAGACCAGGCTGACTCCCAACTTAGAGACCCACCACCTCTGCCTCCAAGTTGCTGGGATTAAAGGTAGTGCTCTCTTTAAAAGTGGTACTGATGCTGTTCATGAAGGCTCTGCACTCAGAAACTAGTCAGTTTTTCAAGGCTTTACCTTTTAATAATACCATCACTTTGGGGTTAAGATCACAACACACGTGTTGAAAGAGCAATACAAATACTAACTATACAGACACAAATTAGTAGAAATTGTTAATATTTTATTTATATTTGGTGTGGGTGTATTATGTGGGGACATAAAAATTAAAACCAAGGTGAACAATAAGAAAGCATTTACTTACATGTGAGAGAGATTTATGAGAGGTCTGAACATCCTTTGTTGAATATTTGAAATTTCTATTCCTTCAAGACTGCTAAAAAAACAAGTAATAGTTAAAAGAACATATGTTATCCACATATGTATAATAAAACAATTATTTTTGTGAAAGACAATGTTGCAACTTGCCTTTAGTCAGCCTATCTAGACACTTTACTGGTTAATAGGCATGTATATCCATTAAAAAATTCTCACAGCTCATAATACAATGTTCAATGCATGCTAACTAGTCAATAAATGCTTGTAGAATAAGGGCATACACATTATATTCTGGACATCTTTAATTTTTTAAATACCTTTTATGTCATACTTTTTTCTTTCTAGTAAAGTGCTATTTTACTGTTGAATATTTAGGTAAGATGAACTGAGGCTTATCTTTTTTTTTTAGGCTTATCTTTTAAAGACAATTAGATATTAACAGAACTTTGTGTGTGTGTGTGTGTGTGTGTGTGTTTTGTGGGAGTCATGATTAACATAGTTTAGATAGAAAAATTCCATTTTAGGGTAAGCATGCTAATCTTTGTTGTCAACTTGACACACTTGGGAAGAGAGAACCTCAGCTGTGGAAGCTGCCCTCACTGTTTTGGTTGGTGGGCATATCTGTGGGGCATTATTATTTTGTTTTAGTGACTGATGTTCCTTTGTGGTTTCTGCTTCAAGCCTTGAGTTCCTGCTTTGGCTTCCCTCGGTGATGGATTGTAACCTGTAGGCTAAATAATCTCTTCTCCCCAAATTGATTTTGGTCATTGTTTTATTGCAGCAATGGAGATATCAACTAGGAAAGATACCTATAGTAAATCTTAACTGCCCAGAATCAATGGAGCAATGAATATGCCTCGTACATTCAGAGAACATAAATGCACAATTCAGTATCTTAATCCTGGTGCCACAGAAAGATGTAGCGGTTCATTATCATTTGATTTTTATCTTATGAACACATGATATAGGAGCAGGAACTATATGTCTGTAGTTCATTAAGGACTCATGTATTTTTGTGGAGCTGTAAACAAAACATAATGAAAAGACACAAGAGCATGTCTGCTATTAGTATTGAAATAAAACTGTATGTGCATTTACTTACAGAGACTTGAGTTTGGCGAGATAATCAAATTGATTTATTTCAATCTTCTGGATTGGGTTATAAGATATATTCCTGAGTTAAAAAAAGATAGTCATAAGTCATTTCTAAAAATAGTTTGGGCAAAGAGAATATATTTGTTGACGTTGAATGAATTTGAGACATTTACCAAGAAATTATAGTACAACCTAAAGTAGATTGGAAAATTAAACATAAATTCTAAGACCACAGAGGAAGATATCCATGACAGTGGCCTGGCTGTGACTTCTTTGGGTGTGATTTTCAAAATAACAAGCAGTAAAATCAACAAGAGCCAACAAGGGCTATATCAAACCCAAAAGCTTCTTCATATCATGAAAGAAGTCTATAGCATGGAAAAACGATTTGCAAGGCTCTCTCTTCTTTTTTTCTCTCTTCCTCTACTTCTTTGTTTGGTTCTGTACACACTGTGGTAAGCACACACTCCACCACTCCTTATCCCTACAGAGCATCTATCAAGGATGGATTAATATCTAAAAAAAATATAGGAAACTCAATGCAATAGAAACATAAGACAAATAATCTGATAAAGAAATAGACAAAGAACATGAGTAGATATTTCCTAAAAGAAGACACACAAGTGGCCAACAGATATATAAAGCAACCTCAGAATCAGTATTAATCAGAAAAATGCTAATTTATTTATTAGAGACAGAGCGTAGCTGAGGATGACATTGTACTTCACAAGATTTGGCCTTGACTTTTGAACTTCTTATCCTCAAGCAATTCTATTGGTTATATATTTGGCAGGCTCTTGTATTTTGTTATAGTAGCAGAAAATGACCTAGATCAACAGCAATGAAGGGAAAACTTCTTGTTCATGGCATTGGAAGGCTCAGTCTCTATTAAAGTTTATAAATTTATATAAAATATCAAAGGAGCCCAAATAGCAAAAGCAGTATTGGAAAAAAAAACAACAGTGTTGGGGTTTGCATACTAATCGACATCTGTGTAGACCAAAGGGATCAACTACAGAGCCCAGGGACGTCCTCTCTCAGACAGAATCAGCTAACTGTTGACATCGGTGCCAAAGGCATTCAACAAGGAAAGGATGTCTTTCCAACAGTGTTGGGAAAATTAGAAAACCTTGTTCAAAAGACTAGAATTAGACCTTTACCGGACCATGTACCCAAGCTTACTCAAAAAGGATCATGTGCTTAAATGTAAAGCTATCAACATAAAACAAGAAGACAGAAAAAGCTGCAGAAAGCAGAAGGAACAGGCAGGCTTCTCCCTACCATGGGACAGAACAGGTCCTTTCTTAATAACAAGGCAGGCTTAGTCTTATTAGAAGGAACAAAACTTTTTTTTTTTCCTTACAAACTTGAGTTTAATTCATTTAGCATTAAAACGGTAGAAGCTTTTGTTTTCTCTATCAATAAAGATTGGAGTTCATTTTCAAAAAAAAAATGTAAAGCTATCAAACTAGAAGAAAATGCAGGGAGAAAATTTCATCGAGTGGATTTGACAGGGACTTAGACGGGAAACTGAAAGCATAGACAGGCAAGTGAAAGATACAAAGATGGCAGTGTATTAAAATGAAGGGACGCTGTGATAGAGGGAAATGTCATTTATAACAGGTGGGAAAACACATGTGAGTCCTCTGTCTGCAGGACATAGGGCTGTCTATAGGATATACCGGGCATAGAAAGAATGAAAACTCAGCAACTGCAAAGGAGCTCACATAAAAATGAATGAAGCGCTTGAGTAGTTTCTTCCCTTGGAAGACAGGCAAGTGACTAAACACATGGGAAAAACTGTTTTTGGAGCAGTGTAAATCAGATCCTCAAGCATTCTCAGCTAAGATGGCTGTGAGCCAGAGAAATGAAAACAACAGGTGTTGGAAGACTGTAGACACTGGAGCCCTGTGAACAGGGAGAAGAGATGTACAATGGCACAGCTCTGGTGGGAAATACAACTAAACAGAGCAAAACTAGAACTACCGTGTGACCCAGTCACCTAATTTCTGGGCGTGTGCAGGTGGTCTCTGGCTCAGGATTCTTCACTTCATAGCAGAATAAAAGCAATATACCTGCAGTGGAAGCTGCACTTTAAGGATGGTTGTATGGTTTAGTGGTAGAATGCTTGCCTAATATGCACCATTCATCCCTGAATACAGTATTACTGTCTTGATACAGTAATATTAAGGAAGGGAGGTACAAAGGGACGAATAAAAAGGGGAGTCTCTTTAATACCTTCTCTTGGGCTTGTAGTATGTGTCATGATACGGTGTGTGTGCTGCAGCTCCCAGACAGCCATAGACACTCAAGAGTACAAAGTGGACAGTCTGCAGTGCGCTGGCTCCTAATTCACAATGGTTGAGAGGGTAGTAACATTAAATGAGCTTTAAAGACAATAGTTCTGATTTATGGCGTCTTCGTTAGGTATATTTAAGGTTGCTGTGAGTTAGGAAGGAGCACAAAGGGATGGAGAGATGACTCAGTGGTTAAGAGCACTGACTGCTCTTCCAGAGGTTCTGAGTTCAATTCCCAGCAGCCACATGGTGGCTCACAACCATTTGTAAGGAGATCTGATGCCCTCTTCTGGCGTGTCTGAAGACAGCAATAGTGTATGCATATACATAAAATAAATAAATCTTTTTTTTTTAAAAAACAAACAAGGAGCATAGAGCCCAAATAACTGAATGTAGACATCCAGACAGGAACGTGCACATGTGTTCATAACTCAAACTATCCAAAAGGTGGAAACTATCCAAGTGTCCATGTGCCAGAGGGTGTCACACAGTGTACGAGGATTTATTGTTCAGCCTTAAAGGAAAAGAGAATTCAGACACATACGACAGTATTGATATGCCTTGCCGGTATGGTAAGCCAGTCACAAAATAGCAACCATGGACATGGTGAGAGCAAGAAGGATCATGGTCACCAGGGCTGGGGCTGGATGGATGTAGAATTTGTGCTGGATGGTTACAGAGTTTCGGATTTGCACTAAGATTAAAAAAAAAAAAAAACCTACATAGGTGAATGTCAGTGAGAGTTGAACAGCAATGCGGAATATCTCTATGTGACCCAGTGACACAGAAACCGACAAATAACCCAATGCTATGTCTATTTTACCACAACGGAAAAATAAGACAAAGAAACGAAGAGGTAAGGTGATGTCTTACAATTGTGTCAGCTCCTTCAGGTCCTTAAATACGTTCGCTGGAAGGGTTTCAATCTTATTACTTCCTAAGTCCCTAGGGAAACAATTGCAAACATGTCACATAGTTTGAAGGCTTCCTTCTTTGGTCGAAGAGTCATTCGGAAACCATTTACAGCTTTGCAACAGTGCCGTTTTTTAAGTCCTACTCCAGACTTCCTCCTTTTTCCTCCCCCTTTCTCCATTTCTGTTGGAGCAAAAACACAGTTCCAAGCCCTGGTTTTTCTTTCTGTCCGGGTTTCTTAACGGTTACCTCAACGCATGCAATTGGAGGTCCAAGTTTCTTTCAGAGAGACGCATAGGCTCATACTTTCCTGGGTAGGACATATGTGTGCAGAGGGGGTGTCTAACATGATGTCACCTTGAAATCCTAAGGGGCTTTCAGCAGCAGTGTCTGTGAAGTGAGAAAGTCTCAAACTTCTTTTGAACAAGACAGTCTCCCTGAGTTTGAATTAGGAGATTGTGAGTTACAACAGAAAAGGTAACTTCTCCCATCTACCTCCAGGGAGGGGTAAGGCAGGAGAAAAAAATGTGGGAAAGTTAAAGACAGGTATCCTGCCTCTTTGGAGCAATAAAACAGAACGGCATAGGCTGTATTTTATTTATTAACTTTAGCCTGGCTTTATTCTTTGTCTAAAGCTATTTTTTAATCTGATGTTTCTCAAGTATTTGTCACATATTTTATTTTGTATTTACTTTGGTCAGCTACCTGACTTGTTTTGTGATCCATGGGTACATATAATACTGTCTGGAAAATAGGAAATTAATATTTTTAAATATAGAAACATTATATGTGTAACTGATATAAAGTAAAGCTGGAAAATAACATCTTAATGCTTATTTAGTTAGACTTACAATTCATCTAGTTTCTGGAGGTGTGTAAATGCATGTTCATTTAAGTGATTGATTTTGTTTTTCCTCATTACCCTGAAAATTGAAAAAAAAACATGTTAACACATGGGTATAATTATAATCCGATAACTAAATGTAACTCCTTAAAACACAGTCTCAGCTATGCAGCCCTGGCTGGCCTCAAACTCATGATCTTTGAGCATCAGCCTCCTGAGTGTTTTCAGCCTCCTGAGTGTTTTCAGCCTCCTGAGTGTTTTCAGCCTCCTGAGTGTTTTCAGCCTCCTGAGTGTTTTCAGCCTCCTGAGTGTTTTCAGCCTCCTGAGTGTTGCTACTACAGCTGTGTGCCACCATGCCTAGCTTCAGTCTGAGTTCATTTTTAAATTTCTCAAATCTTTCAATAGGGACAATATGAAAATGCAATCCGAATTGGTGATTAGAAATGGAGAGGGACCCCGGCAGAACAAAAGGCGAGCGTCCTGCGTTGTTTCAGACTTGCCTCCTCAGCCTGCAAAGTGTCTTATCTAAAAATGGCTCCACGCACCTCAGACATCTTATCTGCTAGTACGTGGAGTCTGGGCGGAGCTGCCAGAGAAAGACTGGCCTGAGGGGGCCAACGCGGTGTCTCATTAGTTTTTCCAAACATGTATATTTGCAAAATAACACGATCAGGACTGTAGCCCTTGCTCTGGACTGCTTACGTGTGTGAGAGAGAAGAGGGTTGAGCACAGGACCTCATATGTGTTGGGCACTTACCGCTGATCTCACACCTCATCCGAATCTCTGAGGATCTCTGTGCTGACCGCCAGCACGAATAACTCATTTAGGACATTTTAAAGGGCTTCCGGTTGTTTTTGAAGCGACCCTTTCATTTATATATTTATTTATTTTTGCTCAGCATATAAGATAATGGACTCGTTACGGCATTTTTATACGTATATGCCACAATACCATATTTATGTTCATACCGTGAGCCCTTTGTCCTCCATCCTGCCTGCTTCACTCTTGCTGGCTCCCTCCTCTATCCACACAGTTCTTTATTTTGCTTTGATATCACATGTGTGTTACGACAGTCTTTGCCCTTCTCCCCACCCCCTTAAGAGTTCTCCCTCCTCACAATGGTCTGTTTTCTATTTTCAGAACACACACACATGCAGACAAACACACACGTGCGCGCGCACACACACACACACGTGCACACACTTACACACAAACACACATGCACACAGGCTTACAAACGTAAATTAGACTTCATTTATGTGAGAAAGCATGTAGTATTTGTCTTTATGAGTCTGGCATATTTCGCTTAACATAATATCCCATTTGCATTATTTTTTTCTTGCCAATGCCATAATTGTTGAATAAATGTGTTCCATATGAAACACATTTCTTTAACCCTTTATCTAGATGGACATATATATTTGTTCCACTAGCTATTATGACCACTACAGCAATAAACATGGATGCATAGGTATCTTTGTGTCTTATCAACTTAATAGTCCTTTTGGTATAAATTCACAAGCCATATGTCTGGCTTGTATAATTCTGTTTTCAGATGGTTGAAGAAACTTCATACTGACTTCTATTTTGACGACACCTTTGCATAATCCAAACAAAATTGTATAAACATTACTTTTTCCCATATCCCTACCAGAATTTGTTACTGTTAATTTGTTTCATTAAAATATTTTTTATTTCTAGGTATCTGTGGCTGTCTCTTGTGGTAGCATGTGAATAAGCCTGTGGGCTCGAGTAGGCCAGAAGAATGCCCTGGGACAGGTGGTTGTAAACTGTCCTATATGGATGCTGGAAATCAGAATTTAAGTCCACTTCAAGATCTGCTCAGCCATATTTCCAATCCTGCTTTGCAATTTTTTTTTTTTTTGCATTTTCATTCTTTGTCTAGATCTGGGAAATTTACTGCTATATTTTCATGGACTATATTCAATATGTTATTACTTATTCCAGCTGTAGCATGAGGTACAACCTCAGCTATCGTTGGAATACAGCTTTTCTGTGCTCTCAGAAAACACTACCCAGAAGATTTCACCTCAGTGATGCTGGTCTCTTCTTAATCACTGCTAATTTTTTAGCACCAGATAATCAACATCTATTGTCCCAGGAGTCCCTTCTATTCTTGACTCTAAAGCCAGAGTCACAAGGCCTAAGCTGCTGAGTTGTGCTGCTTCCTGGGGCTGGAACATGGTCCCCTTAATTTGTTACCAGCTTTCTGTTTCCCAACTCCCTCACTGCTTGGCTGTCCTGGAACTTGCTTTATAGACTTGCTCTGTAAATTGATCTCGTACTCAGAGATCTGCAAGGCTCTCTCTTCTGGGATTAAAGGTGTACCACCACATCTGAACTTAAAATTAGCTGGGTGGGATCTTGCCCCAAAGTCCTACTCCCTAAATCTCTTATCTCTTAGAAAATAGGCTTCAGCTCCATTCCACTTCCTGGTGCCCTTTAATACTTGAACCATATATTTTGTATTTTTTCTTTATCAGCTCACTCATTTTCATGAAAACACTCTTCATAAGAATGAACTTTAGTAACCACACAACATAATTTATACCAGGGTATTTTGAGACTTCCATTTTCAAAACAATTAATCTAAATCTCTTTACCTTAGCCCCAGGCAGACTCTTCAGCCAATGGCAATAAGCAGCAACGCTCTTCACCAAAATCCACAAAAACAGTCCCTTGGCCACACAATAAAATTCTCTGAAACCTCCAGAGTCAGGCTTCCCCAGTTCAAATTACTCTCAGCAACAAAGACTTCCATATTCCTACTAGGATGGCCCAGTAAGCCCTCTTATAGTATTTTACTGTTTTTGAAATCCAAAAAACTTAAAATCCACATTCTTCCAAACAAAAGCATGGTCAGGCCTATCACAGCGATACCCCACTTCTGGTACCAACTTCTGTCTTAGGGTTTTATTGCTGTGAGCAGACACCATGACTAAGGTAATTCTTATAGAGACAGCATTTAACAGAGGATGGCTTACAGGTTCAGAGGTTCAGTCCATTATCATTAGGGCAGGAGCATGGCAGCATCCAGGCAGGCATGGTGCAGAAGGAGCTGAGAGTTCTACCTCTAGTTCTGAAGGCAGCTAGGAGACAACTGGCTTCCAGGTAGCTAGGACTAGGGTCTTAAAGCCCAGCCTACAGTGACACACCTACTCCAAGGCCATACCTACTCCAACAAGGCTATACCTCAAATAGTCCCACTCCCTGAGCCAAACATTTTGAACCATCACAATTGCCTTAATTCCTATAAGAAGACCTAGCCTGAAAGTGGGCAGCACCACTTCCTTGGCATCCTGGACTGTAGGAGAAGTAGAGAGATCTGGCAGAACATTAATCACACGTGCGTTATTTCTCTCTGCTCTTGAGCAAGGAGGTAAGACGCCTCAAGTCCTGCTGCTATGAATTCTCTGTAACGATGAACTGTAAGCTAGAATAAGCCCTTCATCCCCTAAATTGGTCTTTTATCACAGCAGAAGCGAGAAATGGGCATCTGTCTTCTTTCCTCTAAGTCTGATCTACTCGGTGCAGTTACTTGAATCCTGTGTGACATGTCTTCACCTAGCCTTGTGCTCTACATGTCAAACTCCTTCCATCACTACAGAACATTGTCACCTTCTCCTAGTGACTCTGGACCTAAGCCGTAGATACCTCCTAGGAGAAACCCAAATGAGTTTTTTTCCATAAAGAAGTTTAAAAGTCGATGCCAATACCATATGGTCATTCCTGAGAACAGATATATGAGTAAAATTACACAGACTGAGCAGGTTATAGTTATGAGTGGGTTATATATTTATATTAAACAAGGTCTATCTATCTATCTATCCATCTATCATCTATCTATCCATCTATCATCTATCTATCTACATCTAGATGGCTTGGGAATCACTCTGTAGTCCAGAATAGCCTTAAACTCTTAGAGATATTCCTGTCTCTGGAATACTAGAACTAAAGGCATTGATTTGTTTTTCTTTTATTCTTGAGATTTGAATTACATCATTTCTCCCTTCCCTTCCTCATACCCCTTCTTGCTCTTTTTCAAACTCATATTCTCTTTGTTCACTGATTGTTTCATATATATATATATAAAGGTTATATATAGACATTTTCACTATTTATCATTTAATATTATTTTAATATCATTTAATCATTAATATTATTTAATATCATATTTCTATTTATCTTTCTATATCTATGTATCTGTCTGTTTGTGTATGTGTGTATGTATTTATGTGTGTATGTATGTACGTATCTGACTATTATCTAAGTTTCACATAAAGGATTCATTTGGTTTGTAAGGAAAGTCACTATTACTTAAAAAAAGATAGTACTTACAAAACAGTTAAATTATTGCAGGAAATAAAAGTCAAATTTCTTAAATTATGGATATGGTTTCCTTCAAAGTCCCTAGAACATAAAAATAAAACACAAATTAAATTCATAGTCAGAAATAAATTGTCTAGGAATTATGTGCTATCAAATAAAATATCATTTTCATATTCTGTTTATAATAATTTGAATAGTAGCTGAATATACATATATAATAATCTATGCTATATACATGCAGCATTAGTGTTTGTCTTCTGTAGCAATAGTAAAAAGTATGTGAGGTTTATCATATTCCCCTTTTCTTTTCTCCCTTTAATCTCTTCCATCTTTCCTCAGTCCCTCCCTGTCAAATTGCTGACCTCCTTTTCTTTGATTTTTTTAATGCTATATATACACACACATATACATACATAAATATGTAAATGCAATCCGATACACACATATTCATATGTGTGACCACTTGCTATTCGATAACCAATTAGGTGCTCACCGGGAAGACTAATCCTTCTTCCCTCAGAAGTCTTTAACTGCCTTCTCTAGGGGCGGGACCCAGTGAGAGTTTCCCCTTAGACTTTAGCATGTTTATTGGTGTTCTCATTGATAGAGTGTTGTTTAGCTGGCCACATTGTTGTGGCATTGTGAGTGTAGCTTCCTGTCTATTCTGGGAGACACAGTCTTATGGCTGGTCCTTTTGCTTTGACACTCTTTCTGCCCCCTCCCCTCGTAATATGTCCCTTTAGTGCCATGGCTGCAGAAGTTGTGTTGGGACTGGGCACGCCATGACCAGTGTTTTCTGCATTTTCACGGTTGGTTGTGGTTTTTTGTGATAGTCTCCCGAAGAACATAGTTAGTTCTCCCCAACTTAAGTAGTTCTAGAAAAGATTCCGAACAGGCTGCCACTGCTGGGAGCCATTGTATAGTTTAATGGTTGCCAGGTGTCATAACGTTACTCAGAAGCAGGGTAAAGATGTGTGAGAGCCACTAAAACCTCCAAGGAAAACTTCCAAGGCTCTAGGGAAAGGCCACTGTTGGCCTTGCTATGGGACCTATCCTGAAGCTGATATTGATAGGGTGAAATATATCCAAAAGATTGGGAAGATCAGGAATTAAGGGATCTAAACACTGAATACATTAAAGAAGGTATGTTTACAATGGAGAGTAACATAAAAGGAAAATATTTAAAGTCAGGTTGTAGAATGAACAGTAGATTGTTCTTCTGGAGGAAGAGTTTCTCGTTCTATGGCTGCTAAACGATTAGAGTCCCGTTTCTTTAGTCTTGTCTTGGTTCAGGCTTTTGGTTTGTCCTTCTACCTTTTTATTTTATTGCTTATGGTTATTCATGAACCTACCACGAGATGGCAGTGTTCGACTCCAAATCAAAGAATATATTATTAAAAGTCGCCTGCAGCGGTTCCCACCTGTAATCTCAGCAGTAGGAAGACAAGGTCAGGAGGATACCTGAGAGTGAGTTTAAGGCCAGTCTGGGCTACATAATGAGACCCTGTTTAAAAAAATATTCACATCTTTCTTTTTGGGTGCGTAGGATTCAACTCAGGACCCTTTGCTCAAAGTTAGCCCGCAACCGTCAAGCCACAGCCCCACGGGGGTTTAACTGTCGATTGCTTCTGTGAGTACTGCTCCACTGTGTTTAGCTGCTAAGTTTCTCATTATCTTCCTGATTCCGATGCTCAGCACGTCCAGTTTGCTGTAAACTTGGATACCAAACAATCAGCTTTGGAAAATTTCTTACAAAACAGGTGATAAAGGGAGTTCTCTTGATTCCAGTAGGCAGCTTGTCGATTGAACTTTAAAATAGCAAATTTGGTCATTTCTTTAGAAAAACAAAAACATAAAACAAAAGAAAAAATACCCCAACAAACCCAAACAACAACAACAAAACCAAAATAAAAAACACCAAAAACAACCAAAACCCCAAAACCCAAAAATCTAAAATTAGCCAGTCAATCAAACAAACAACCCTCTGTAGTTTATTTATTTGTTTTGATAGGAGGGCCTCACTCTGTACCCCAGACTGGCCTTGAGCTTGTAGGAGCCCTTTTTCCTCAGCCTCTTGCTTTAGCCTCCTAAGATTACACGTGTGAGCCACCACACCAGGCCAAATCCTCCTTCTGAACAGGCATATTTACTGGCTGATCGAATTCTAACTAGTGGAATAATATTATTATGCGAAGCCACCGTGCCAACCTATTACACAGAACAAGTAAGGGGCTTTCTCAAAACATATACAGCCCCCACTGTATTGTGATAAGTGCTATGCAACACATTTTTTTTCCCACTCAGAATCTAGGGATAAAACTAAGAGTTAGCTTTCTGCATCAACGTAATAGGTGAGTGATTGACAGTGGGAAGAGGGAGGGACCCAGACCATGTGACATCCCTTTCATCTTCCTTCTTCTGGGTTCCAAAATACTTTTGTCTTTCAGGTATTGCATTTTGGTGAAAGCTTAGAGAAGTTAGCCAGTGAGGGAGTTTAATATAAAAATACAATAACAAAATAATTCAAAGAAACTTGATGCACTAGCTAGCTGTGCCAGAAGACCTATGGATAGATAGATAGATAGATAGATAGATAGATAGAGAGATAGATAGATAGATAGACAGATGGATAAATGGATAGGTGGATAGATGGGTGGGTAGGTGGATGGATGGGTGGGTAGATGAATGGATGGGTAGATAGGCAGATAGATAGATGGATAGATAGATGAATAGATGAATAGATGGATGAATAGATAGATGGATAGATAGACAAATAGATGAATAAATGGATAGGTGGATAGATGGATGGATAGGTGGATAGATGGGTGGGTAGGTGGATGGATGGGTGGATAGGCAGATAGATGGATAAATAGATCTATGGTTAGATAGATAGATGGATGGATGGATGGATGGATAGATAGATAGATAGATAGATAGATAGATAGATAAATAGATAGATAGATAGATGGATGGATAAATGGATAGGTGGATAGATGGGTGGATAGGTGGATAGATGGGTGGGTAGGTGGATAGATAGGTGGATAGGTGGATGGATGGGTGGATAGGCAGATAGATGGATAAATAGATCTATGGTTAGATAGATAGATGGATGGATAGATAGATAGATAGATGAATGGATGGATGGATGGATGGATGGATGGGTAGATAGATAGATAGATAGATAGATAGATAGATAGATGGATGGATGGATGGATGGATGGATGGATAGGGAGAGGGAGACTGACTTACAGCCAGTGCAGCCGGGGCATGTGCTGACAGAGGGGTTTGTCAGGCAAACGGGTGAGGGCATTATTCATCAGCACTCTAAAAAGGAAAGAAACCACAAAAAAATTTACATTTTCTGCTTCTTTTCTGTCTCCAGGCCAACACAGTGTTACTGTTACTGTTCAGAAACCACAAGAACCTGATGCTACACATCTTGCCCACCACCTTTCCTCTGCATGCCCTGCGGTATTGAAGTGCTTTGGTAGTAAGAACATTTCTACGTACATCGGTTCTCCCACAGGAGACAGCAATTTTAGTCTCTGAACAAAAGCCGGTGCCCATCGGCAGCAGGCTGGGCAAATAAGGTGACCTTGGTAGGAGGCTCTTCCTTTGCTGAGGTTGTATGGGAGTACTGGTGCTTTAAGCACACGTCAGTACAGTACGGTGGTAGCCTGTGCTCAGATCTGGTGGGCTGGCTGAACATCGTTACAAGACAGTCAGACCTCTAAGTTGCCTTAGAGAATGTGGTCAAGGTGGTTTTAAGTCAAGAAAGCTTCTACTAGGCCTTAATAGTTATAAATTAATGCTACCACGCTTAAAGTTTTAATGTTTTATTTTTGTCTCTTTCTTCAGATGAGATAATTTAAATTTTTTATTACATTGACCTACTTATTTATTGGTGTGCCTGTGTGTGTGTGTGTGTGTGTGTGTGTGTGTGTGTGTGATGTATCTGTGGTGTCTTGAATAGGAATGACTCCCATAAATTCATGTGTTTGAATCCTTGGTCCATAGGGAGTGTCACTATGAGGAGGTGTGGCCTTGATGGGGTTGGGGGAGTGTGTCACTTATGGGGTTAGGCTTTGGTGTCTCAGAAGCTCAGGCTAGGTCTCCCTCTGATGCCTGTTGATCAAGGTGTAGAACTCATAGCTCCTTCTCCAGCGCCTGTCTGCCTGCATACCACCATGTTCTCCGCCACTGCCACAGTGAAGTGTTTTCCTTTCTGAGAGTTGCTGTAGAAACTCTAACTAACAGAGTATGCTACAGTTCTCATGAAGAGCTGACAGACTGCAGGGTTGAATCTTTCTACCTGGGGATTGAACTCAGGCAGTCAGGCTTGGTGGTGATCACCTTCTCTCTCTGGGCCATCTCCCCTCCCTGTTTGTTTTCACCGAGTACTTACAACAGAATAAGAGAATTTAGTCCGTAAAATGTGAGTGGGGAAATTCGACTGAGGTGATTGTCTTCAATTATCCTGTCAGCAACAGAGTAATAAAGTTATGTGTGTATTTTCAGAACCTTCAAAAACCAGTACAAGGAAACACCACACAAACGAAACATACAGCCATTCCAGTCTGTGGAGATCTTCAAAAACTCCTGGCTTTAGGAAGGTTATCCTGTTATGACTGAGATACCTGGAAAGGAGACATCACAGCAGTGAGTTTATTCTTGGATGTTTTACAGGAGGGAAAGTAATGCCTGCCGTGGCCTCTCCTGTACCTCGCTGACCCCACACCACCTCCTGCCTGTGAACTGCTGAGGATCCTTACCATTTAACACATCATTTCTAGCTTTAAAATTTCCACAGTTAGCTAATGAATTGGTCTATGATGTAGTGACCTACTCTGCTGTTACCTAGATAGGTATCAGCCTGTGATCAGTCAAAGGGGGCACAGTTGGGAGGGGCTGAAAGGAGGACCCTGTGT
Source organism: Micromys minutus (assembly GCF_963924665.1). NCBI lineage: Eukaryota > Metazoa > Chordata > Mammalia > Rodentia > Muridae > Micromys > Micromys minutus. The sequence goes on from NC_137973.1 coordinate 16,913,211, forward strand.
GTCTCCTCAGGTAATTTAGGTAGGTTGTGCTTTTCTGTGTTATTATTATTATTATTATTATTATTATTATTATTATTATATTGGATATTCTCTGTATTTACAATTCAGGTATTATCCCCTTTCCACCAATCCCATCCCCCTCCCTTTCTATTTGGCTTCTATAAAGGTGCTCCTTCTCCCAGTCACACTCTCCACCTCAGTGCCTTGGCGTTCCCCTAGGGGATACACCCCACATGCAGCCACCAAACCCAAGCACTATTGCTGATGCCAAGAAGCGCTTACTGGCAGTAACCAGATATGGATGCCTCCTCAGAGGCTCTGCCAGAGTCATTCAGATACAGCTGACCGTATAATTCAGTTTTGGACTGAACACTGGGACCCCAATGAAGGAGCTAGAGAAAGGACTGAAGGAGTTGAAAGGGTCTGCATTTCTACAGAAAGAACAACAGTATCAACCAACCAAACCCTCCGTGGTGCTCTTAAATGATGTGTTTCTCTTCCTTACTTTACTGCTTGAGGTGGGGAAGTGTTATGCCAGGAGTTCCCACCCCCTTGTGCTGCCTCACCATAGGCTCAAAGTCATGGAGCCAGCCAATCACAGACCTCAAAAGTGAGAGCTCTTGGGGTAGTTCTAGCAGGTATATCAGCCTATTTGATGAAAAATATTGAGTCCCCTGGAGAGGCAGACAGGATGTGAAAAAGTGACTAGGCAACGCACAAAACCCAGAGAGATGTGTACAGATTTGTGGTCACTTATTTGCGGAAGGTGCCTGATCTGTAAAGATTGGAAACTGAGGGATACAGGGGAACGGGGCAGGGGATGGGGGAAGGAGGCACAGTTGAGAAGCATCTTGGGTGGAAACATGGCAGAGAAGATAGAGTATACAGAAATAAGGGTTTGCCTCATCACGACAGGACCCTGGAAAGAAGTCGGAAGCTAGAGGGCGCTGTGCACGGTTTGTTAATAAATTTGAGTCCTGCTTCCTACCCACCTCGCCCCTCTCCCTGCAAAACTAGCCGGTGTCATGTTGACCCTGTCTGTTTATATCTCGGTCTCTTTCATGAAGGGATCTTTGATTTGAGTCTGTTATCAGCTGATGGTTTCTGGCTCTTCTATCGATTATTAACAGTGGGGCCTTGAACAGTTGCTTCCGGTGAGCTTTAGCTCCTTCATTTCTAAGATGTGCGTAGCACTTCCTTCCTCATAATGTTGTAGCCACATCTGCATATATCACTATGACAACACTTTCTGCCCACATCCCTGCCTATGGTGCACGTGCAAGTACTTGTTCAAGTTTCACTTGCCCAGATAAATGGAACACACTGACACCTCTTCTCAATTCTTATCCTTTTGGGAGGAATTTTTAAAAAAGATTTATTTATTTATTGTATTTATATGAGTACACACACACCAGAAGAGGGCATCAGATCCCATTATAGATGATGGTGAGCCACCATGTGGTTGCTGGGAATTGAACTCAGAACCTCTGGAAGAGCAGTTGGTGCTCTTAACTGCTGGGCCATCTCTCCAGCCCCCTTGCTTTGAATTCTTGATCTACCCACCTCTGCCTGCCAAGGGTTTGTACTATAGGAATGTACAACTATACCTGGTTAAGTGGTTGGGGATCAAAACCAGAGCTTTGTGTATGTCAGGCAAGCACTCTCATCCCCAGCTCCCCATTAAAAAACAACTCCCCTTTTCTTTGATTTTCTCACACCTTGGAGCTGACAACCTGCATTTCCCTACCAGGAGTCTGCCCTTTTGGTCAGGTTTGACTCTGACTTGTTTGTTTCATGTTAAGCCGTCTCCTCTTCAGGCCTGGATGCCACGTAGGCACAGGACTGAGGGAATAGCTTTAGCACATCCAAGAACGTTGTAGGGCTCTCTCATGAATGTTCTATGCTCAGTACGTGACAACTGCTCCACCCTTGCACCTCACACACCTGTACTCTCATCCTCTTTATGTCTCAGAGAGCCAGCCTTCAATGTTCTAGATCAGAAACGATCACTTCTCACAGAATACCTGTTCTGACCGTCAACAAGCATGCAGCAGATAAGTAAACTACATTGTGACAGGTCTTACAGGACGCCAGTGGACACTTCCCATGGACGTTGCACCATGCTGTCTGCAGTGATGGATTTCTGAAGCCTTTTCCTTCCCTTTAAGTGGGTGAGGGCATGGGGGGGAGGGGCAGGGACGGGGATGAGGGGGAGGGTATGGGGTGGGGTAGAGATGAGGTTAGGACGGGGCCGGGGAGAGGGCGAGGGTGACTCTTGTGTGCTGTTGGTGGGGGATGAAAATGGTTAGGCTGCCCAGGAAGAGGAGAAGAAGATAATGCTATAAAGGAATAATGGAGAAGCTAGAACACAGGGAGTGAAGGGGTGGAGATGGGACAGTAGGAGTAGACGGGTGGGGATGGAGGTCAAGGTACAGGAGAGAGTGTGGGGAGGACTAACTCCAAAGGCCCTTTGGAAACCCATGTGAAGACACACAACTGTAGAAACCTTCTACCTAAAAAGAGCCTGAATGGAGCCACCATATGATGGAGAAAGACAATGCCCTAAAGAGACATCATACACCACCATGTCCCTGGCCCCTCCCCCCCCCCCCCCCCGCATCGAGAATGAGTTACATTTTGGGGACTTTGGCCGAAGAGGTTCCATAGACATCACCAAACGCTATAGACTATCGACAGAGCTATTAGGTAGGCTCCACACCATGACATTAAGGCCCTACTGCTGAAGACGCCACATCAGTGGCCTAGAACATGGAGAAATCTAGCTGTCACTTAACTGGAAACTTCACCTGTCCCGGCCATTTCCAGTTTTTTAAAATTTGTTCCCAGAACAGCCCGGAGTTGGCACAATTAGGGAAACCTAGAGGGAGCCAATGCCCAAGGCCACTCCTTGACCAGTGACATCAAGGCTCATCCTGGACACAGTGTGCTCCCAATCCCACACTTGAGGCCCCCTACCACACTGTCCCTTCAGCACTACTAGCAGGTCCCCGCCACTTTTCTGGGCATGAGAACTGGTTTGGACTGGAATGGATTAGCCTGACTGAATGCTGTTGGTCCAGGGAGCCATTTTACAACCCCTCCCCCACTTACAGTTTAGTGAGGCTGTGCAGTCCTTTGAAGGCAGAGACACTTACTGAGCGGATCTTATTGTTTTGCAGACACCTGTGACCAAGAGTAGTCAAAAAGAAGACAACAAAAGAATGTCAGCTCCACAAGGTAAAAGGCCCTGGCACACATAGTCGGAGGCGACCGTGGCACACACTTGTCCCTGGCACAGCTGAGATGGTGAATCTTCTTGAGTGTATTTTACTGAAATTAGAAATTGACCTGAGAGAAAAGGGAGACCCAGAGGAATAACTGGCCCAAACTGGCATTTTGCTGTCAAATTCATGTGTGCTTGGGTCAGGGTGAAGCTATAAACGGAAGCGGCATCAAGCGGCCCCCCAAGCTTATATCTCTACTCAAAGGTTAGTGCGGCTGTCAGACCTCACCAGGGAAGCTTCTTTGTGCAGCGGATACTTAAAACTGGTCAGTGTTCAGAGAACACGGGCAGGGGAGAGCGCTCAGCTACGCTATGTGGGAAGTCTCCATCACAGCTCAGCCCAAGGCTCAGGGACCATTGTGGGGGCGGAGCCAGAGGTCTGGAGGTCAGGAATGAAGCAGTGTGTTTGGTACTTGACAGCAGCTGCTGCTTTGCACAAGATCAAGCCGGTCAATGTGCTAGGATGGGGGAGGGGAAGTGAGGAGATCAAGACCCCCTTCCCCCGCCCTTAGCTGATAAGGTACTGGCAGGTGATGGCTTTTAGTGGGAGGGACATGCAGTTTTCTTTAAGAGTGTGGGCTCTGATAGGTTGACTCTGCTCCAGGGGATGCCCCCTTTCACACACCCCAAGTTTAAGGACAATACAAATTGGACTCAGGGGGTCATTTAAAAAACACAGAAAAAGAAGTCACATAGTTAGGAGAGAGGTGGGCATGAATCTGGGAGGACCGTGGGATGAATATGATAAAAATACATTGCATGAAATTCTCAATTAGTAAAACTACTACAAGAATCTGAAGTTGTAAAGGCACCCCAGGAGGAGCTAACGTTGCCATCTAGACTTTTCTAGACTGGAAGTAATGCAGAGAAAAGAACTCACTGATCACATGATTCCAAAAGCCAGACTTTTCAAATTTCCTGTTATAGCTATTCAGATTTATAAGTGCTTTCATAGAACCAGACCAAAAAAATGTCTGTGACTCATAATACCACAAATCTTATTGCAAAGCAACCCAAAATCCTAATAAACCAAGTTTAGTCTGAGTAATCCGACACCCTAAACCTTGTTCGCAAAAGCCCTTGAGACAACCGATAAGGGGCTTAAATGGTCAGCAAACTAGATTGGGATGTCAAGACAAAAACGCAAAAATCTCGAGTCACCCTGGATGTTTGCACTCCACACTTGACTGCGTATCAGAAGGAACAGGACCAAGGGCCAAGCTCTCCCATTCCATGTACCTGTGTGTAGCGTGGCACCCCTGTGGTTTCAAGAGCTGAAGCAAAGATGGCGGGTGGGACTGGAATCCAGATCACTATTGTTCTGGAGAACGTCTTAAATTTATATATGACTTGTCAGGAGCAAAAAGAGAGAAATCGATAGGAATGGACTTCAGTTGGTTTGATATTTGATGCAAAGGTGTAACCCTGATTCTACCTGAAAAATGCAGCTATGAATTGATTATTTCATGGGACATGCTGTGGCCCAGTTGTGTGGTAGGAAACACATCTTTACTAATACACAGGGAAGCTCGAGATGGAGTGTTGCGTCTTCAGCTGTTCTGAGCATCCAGAGAAAAGCAGATCGCACAGTATCTGTACGTGGAGTCAAGGTCAGCCTTTAGAAACTGGATGGAATGCTTTGGATTCTTGTTGCTAGGAATGATTTGGAGTGGAAGCTTATGCCTGTAATCCGAATGCTGGGGACACTGAGGCAGGAGGACTTCTCTTAGTTCTAGACAAGCTGGATCTACAGAGTGAGTCTTGTCTCAAAACACAAGCAGGGGATGGAGAGATGGCTCAGCAGTTGAAGGCACTGGCTGCTCTTCAGAAGACCTAGGATCTATTCCCAGCATCCACAAATCCAAAGCCATTCTTCTGGTCTGCACAGGCACTAGGCATGCACGTGGTGGCACACATAAAAACAAACAAAAACAAACAAAATGTTTTTGGGAATGAATGCTATAGAACTGTTATTTAAATATGTGGCCACAAGGGGTGCTAGATATCAGGAAGAGCCTTAGGACGCCGGAGGATTCAGGGAGTTGCCCTGAAAAGCCATTTTATTGAGATTCTGAAAAATGGATTGTCATCTGAGTTTTATTTTCAAACATGAAACGCATCTTTCTTCAGGCTATTTGGTGCTTTAGAATAGTTTACTTGTATGAAGTAACTGATTTTTCATTTGGGTTCCCTCTGTTTCAATCTATTATAAAAAAAAAACAAAAAACAAAAAAACCAAAAACCAAAAACCACTGAGTTTATCGCACAGTTTAAACTATCAGAAAGACAACACGAGGCAGGCCTTGGCTTTTGAGGACTATGCATTTATTTTTATTTTGTTATCAGAAGATAAAGCTGAAGAATAATGTCTGTCATAAGCACACAATGTCAGAAACACAGACGGACATACTTGTGTCTTTTCACCCCGTCAGAACTTACTGGATAACAACACATTTGTAAGATTTATTGTTTTTGTTGGCTGTGGTTTATAAAAGAGTTCTTCTGATAGGTCTTTATAGCAGTAGTTTCATATCAGATATTTATATTACGATTCATAACAGTTACGAAGTAGCAATGAAGTAACGCAGCATGAAGAAGCTTGAGAACCACAGCTTTACAACATAGCTCTGTCAATCACAGGTTCATCCATTACCAATATTAACTCCTAGAAAACCCCCGACTCACAACCTGCACGCGCACGCATGCGCACACACTCACAAGGGGGCGTGGTTATAGAGGCTGTAATTCACAGGACTTTACTGAAGGCGGAGACAGAGCTGATGGGGATGCGTAGATGAAACATCAGCAGATGTAGTTGGAGATTTGCTGAAGGCAGGCTCAGCCACAGAGCTCAGGCATAGGACTGAGGAGGGGAAACACTACATTTGGATGGATGATGGATAGCGGTGACCGTGCTGAGCTGAAGGCCTTGGGACTCTCTGAGTGTGTGTCCCTCCGCGTAGCACAGGATGCTCAGACGACAGAGTTAGCTGAGGATGTCTCACTCTCTGTTGGTCTTGTGGTTCAGAAAGTTCATGAGTCTCAGCTTCAGGCTGTGGTCTGATTACACCATATACCCACAAACTCCCACACAACTTAGATGAGTTGAGGCGTGGTATTCTTTCACGCGCAGAAGTAAGTTGCTTATCAGACAGGGTCTCATGGTTTGTGCTCTACAGCAGTGGTGTGTATGCACACAGACCTGATAGGATTAGTTACCTTCGTTTTCGATGCTGTGACAAAACACGCGACAAAGAACAACTTAGAGGAGGATGGGTTTATCCTGGCTTGCAGTGTGGGGGAGGGGTTCAAGTCGGGGAATGCAGGGCAGGAGGAGCAGGAGGCAGACAGTCGTCGGTATCTTCAGGCAAGAGACCGGAGGCAGAACAGGAAATAGGCTACAAAATCCCAGTCGTCCACTTCCTCCAGTGAGGCTCGACCCGGGAAACTCCATAACCTTCACCACCAGCTAGACAACAGGAGTTTAAGCACTTGAGCCTAAGGAGGACAATTCATATTCAAACCACAGCCCTGAGCCGGAGTAATCCTGCCCCTGCTTCTGTACTCAAAATGGAGGCAACTGCTGCCTTGTTAAATCTGCCCTACTCAGCGCAAGGAGTAGCCCAAGGAACCATGCCGTGACTTAGATCTTTTCCCTTGACAGGAGGAGGTATGGAGTTGGGGGCTGGGGGCGGGGCAGGCTGTCTTCAATCCTGTAGGCAGAGGTATCACCTGGGTGTTTGGAGGAGGTGAGGGGTGTGGAGCCCCCTATCTTTCAGTCCTGATTAAGGGAGGTGAAACAAACCCATTTAGAACCATTTTCTTCTAGCCAGATGCCTTTCTTGATGGTGCCGATCCCAACCCATCTCACGGTGTCTCTCATGCGCTGGCTCCTTCCTTGGAAAGGATGGATCTTAATTTTGAGCAACATGAACAGATCCGAGTGCTGGTTGCTGCTGTCCGGGGCTAGCTGGCTGACCCCTCGTGGACTAAGGCCTTTTCCTGGAAGAGCTCCCGCTGGTTCTGAGGAGTGGCCGGGCTCAGGTCCACTTTTTCTTCATTACAAACTTTTCCTGGAAAGAGTTCCAACAGTTCATGGATAAAGTTCTCAGAGGGCACCCCCGTTTCAGCATCCTCTTAGACAAGGCATTTGCGTGACTCTCTGTACATCTCAACTCTCATATCAGGGACTCTCATGGAGCAAAGAGCCTGGATTAGCTGCTGGTGTGTCGTCCACATTGTGATGAGGGCATCTAGAGTACACCCGGAAATCTCTTTCCACAGACAACTCTCCAGGAGAAGTTACCTACATAGACGGCCACGAACAGAGTCACAGGTGTTTTGCTTGGGAGATGGTCCTTGCAAGCAGGAGGTGGTAGCTCATGGCTGATGCTTGGTCATCTGAGGGCTATGAGGTACCAGCATGTCCTCTTAGAGGCTGAGCTGATGTATACTGTTGAGAATATGTCCTCTCATATATATGAGTCATTCAAGTTCACAATTTTGTGACGCCACTTTGGAAATGAAGTCTCAAGCCCAGAGGATGGACAGAGTTAAGAAAATGCCACCCCTTCCTGCCTTTGGCACTGGCCTCAGTCCTCTTCAGGTCCAGCCGGTTCCAGGCTGTGCAGCTTTGGTGACTGTTGATGATTATAGTGTGTTTATACTCACTCCATCTATTTATTATCTGAAGAAAGTACACATCTGTATTAATCCACCAAAATGAAATCAAGGTGTCCATAAGCAGAAAAGAAGTTCCAAGATGTTTTCTTGATAGTATGCTTCAGGGACAGATCATCCAATAAGTCACTAATTACTTATGACTCAAACATAAAGTTGACCTAAGTCATATAGAGATCGCCTTGGTTAATGTGAATTTTGAGTTCGCATTTGTGAAGGTAACCCGAAGAGAGGCAAGCACATCCAATATTGATCAAGATCAATACAAGAATGAACTTGCTGATCTGAATTTGCTAACACATGGGAAAATTCTGTGGTGGTTTGAATGGTAACATCCCCCATCGGCTCACAATATTTGAGTGGTCATTAGGGAGTGGGGACAGGGATTAAGAGGTGTGGCCTTGTTGGAAGAAGTATGTCACTTCCGGTTGGCTTTGTGGCTTTAAAAGCTCAAGCCAGACCCAGTGTCTCTTTCTTTCTGCTGCCTGTGGATCTGGATGTGGAACTCTCAGCCACTTATCCTGCACCATGTCTGCCACGCTTCCTGCCATGACGATAACGGACTCAGCCTCTGAGCAGAAAGCCAGCCCTGATTACATGATTTCCTTTGTAAGAGTTGCTGTGGTCACGGTGCCTCTTCACAGCAACAGAACATGGACTAAGACAAATTCTTCATGATTTAAACTTTTTTCCCCCCTTTAACCTGTGGTGCTGATTAAAGCCAGTGCGGTGCACATACTGACGGAGTGTTCTTCCCCAGAGCCACATCTCTTGCCCACTGTTTAGTCGTGATAGTGGATCTTGCTGCAGATCACCACATCTTTAAAAATTCTTTTAAAAGACTGATTTTACTTTTAGTTACGCAGTTACGCACAGGTGTTTATGTTCATATGTGCATGTGAGTGGGTCTCCCTAGAGGCCAGAGCTGTTGGATCACCTGGAGCTGGTGTTACAAACAGTTGTGTGTGGCCAACTTGGGCTGGGATCTGAATCTGTTCTGAAAAAAGTGATGCTCATTCTTAACTCACTCATATCTGTGGTCCCCATTTCTTCTTCTTTGCATTTTAAAAATCTCTGTATGCGCGCATGTGCACGCACGCGCGCGCGCGCGCACACACACACACACACACACACACACACACACACACCATGCAGTATATACAGGGATCAGAGGAAAACCTTTGGGAGTCATTCCTCTCTTTCCAAGGGTTGTTGTCAGATCATTAGGCTTGATGCCCTTTCTGGGCAGTTTCATTCATTCATGTTACTCTAGAGAACCCTGACCTACTGGGGGTCCAGAAATCACCTCACAAACCATATGAACACCAATCTCAGTCAGACAGGGATAGTTTATTGAGCATATGTCCCAGGACTGATTGTCCAGGGCCAGAGTCCAGATTCAGAAACTGGATTGTGACCCTGAGTTAAGGCTCTGCAGGGCTTTTAAGCCCAAGATATATAAACATTTGCGCCAAGTTATTCCACCAATCAGGATTTAGGGATGGGGGTTTCCTTAGGAACATGTCTTTGTTGTACACATATCCTGCTCCTGTTGGTTGGGGTATTGGATTGTTGCAGGGGACTTGCCTTATCTGACATTCATGTCTTAACTTGCCAACCAGGATGTCAGTTACCCACATACATGTCTCTTTCAGCCAACTAGGATGTCAGTTTCCAGGAGTTCTTAGGAACTTAAACTTTACTCGACCACCACACGGCATGGGCATCTTATTCTAAATAATTTCTTATATTTATGCAGGTATTTCTCTTATGTTGGGGTCCATCCCAGAGGCAGCTTATACCATAAAAGCTTATACATAGGTTCAGGAAGAGCATTTGGGCTCAGGTCCAAGCTTATTGTACAAAACAATTCTACTGACTTCTACCATGACTGGTTTCCAAGAGCACAGAACACAACAGAATATGTAATCAACTTGGCATTTGAACGTTTCCTAGTAACAGCAGAAACAAATGAGAAACGTCCTTTATAATGACAGGCTAACTAGGCCTCAGCATTCCATCTAGGCCTTACCATTTTACCTGGGCTCATAAGGCGAATAGACACTGAGCCTTCTTACTGCCCTATGTTCAGCACACCTTTCTTTGACATGAGCATTGAGCTGACTTGTGACAAGGAGGAGGTAGGACTTATTTCCTTCTGTGAAGCATGGCAGAGGACCCACATGCTCCTGCTTGTTTAGGAATAGTTATCTGAGGTTTTCTTAGAATCTCTCCTAAAAGACACCCACAAGTCTCACTGGCATGTCTTCGTTTAAGGGATAAGGTGGGACTACAAGACATAATATGTAGTATGATGCTGTTACAGAAACAAGAAATGGGTACACAAGACTGAAGGGTCACGGTAAACCCAGAGTTAAAGTTTTCCTTACAGTTTTTGCAGCTCATGGTACTTCCTGAAGCCATTGGGAGGGAGTGTTCTGATGGAATTCCATTGCAGGGACCTGAAACACACACACAGTTCAGTCTTGCTAACTGGCTTTTCACTTTAAAGTCTTACTTCTAATTATAACATTGACAAACTTGGGCTAGATTCTGGGCTGGATGCACTGTAGCCTGACTTAGTGATGTATTTTAAATGAATGACCCAGGAAGCCTGACTAGTCACGTTTTCTCTAAGTCAGTCTGGGAGGCCGAGCTACCACTAAATCTTCTCTCTTCATTCTCCTAGTTTTCTGAGACTCCTTTTTCTCTCAGCCTTCTGACTTAGCTTCCAAACCAAAGTCAGCCTTTCATCGTTCTTATTGTGGAAAGATAAATTGTTAAATACTTGAATTTGGTTTTAATGACCTAGGTGAAAGTTTGGCGTGCTCTTAAAAGAGTGTTTGTTCATCTACCAACCTGCTTCTTCCTTCATTTATCCTTCTCTCAATAAATGCCTATTCAACTCCCGACATGTACTTTTGTAAGGAAAACCCGTATCTTTGTTCTCTATGTGGATGACTAATGATATTTCTCATCTATAAACTTGAGGACTCTCCCAGAGAGTCTTATCCCCGTTCCCCAGGGTTGAGGAGGCAATTTGTTGTCTGTCGCTACTGTGTTTGCTTATGAACATGTCTGTTCCAACGTGATTATGTCAATGTGTTGGGAATTTTGGAAGATGTCTAGAAAGTATGGAGCTGATACGTTTTCCCTTTTCATGTGAGGGTAGGACTCCAAAGACTGTGCGAGGAAGCACATTAATATCCCTAAAAAGAGGTACAAGTGACAGTCTATGAGAGACTCCAAGCACTCTTGAGTGGAATGGTTTGAACACAGGAACTTGCAAGAGATCTCTCTTGTAATGCTGGATCCTTATTAACGCACACCCAGGGCTTCTAAGCACGTTCTTCCTAAATGATACATATGAAGAGGGTGGATATTGTTTCATTGATTAGGAAGACCCCACACGCTGTCAGGTCAGATATCTTTATACCTTGGATTTGGATGTCCTGTTTGGTTCTTCACAAAGCACTCATGTGCAGTGTGTGCATGTTGTACGGAGGAAGCACAAGCCAGGGCTCTGCTTTTTACTTGTTATGTTCAGGGATAAAAGTCAGCTCTCAGAAAAAGCTGACATTTATTGAGCTGGAACAATGTATAAATATTTACAGCTTTCTGTGTCTGTTCACCTCACTCTTTAGCATTTATGTGAAATATTTTAAGAAAGCCTTGACTTCAATAAACACTCACTGGCTTTGATACTTAACTTACATACGACTTAGGCTGTTTCTGACATTTCACTACAATAGTTGCAGCTTAACATCTGGAAAAACTACCTTACTAGCGAAACATACAATATTAGTCTTGTAATGCATTTACATTAAAGCCCAGGGCTCTTTCCCTGTCTGGAACAGAACAGACTGGAACTAGGTATGCAGTAGAGCCAGGGATCTGCAAGAAAAGTCCACACGGACAACTGGAGTCAAGTGGTTTAGTCAACAGTATAAGGCAATGCCGTATAGCTGTGTCTCTCGTATTATATAGAGTCAGAGTTGCAGTGTGTGTGTGTGTGTGTACAGTCATGACATGAATTCAGGGCCTTGTATATGTTAAGCAAGTACAATATTACTGAGTTACTTCAAGTCTGATAATACTGTTTTCTCCTTCTTTGTTTCTTTGTTTCTTTCCCATTTTTTTCCCTTAGAAATACCCAAACATTGTAGATTTAAACCTCTGAGTGTTATACCTACATCTACGAATGCCTGTCGAGTAACTACTGAGTAGCCTGTTAAAGGTAAATTGAAATAACAAAATCTAGCATTTCCTGGGACCTGGCCTCCCTTTCTTCCATCAATCTGAAATTCAGGGCAGGTGCCTTGAAGCCACTTTATAGTTTTTTTTTTTATTTGTGTTCTTGTAGACTATGATCTAAGGTTTAGTTTTTAACTGTCCTTTTTTCTCTCTCTTCCTTCCTCGCTCCCTCCCTCCTCACTCCCTCCTTCCCTTCTTTCTTTCCTTCCTGCGTTAAAGATGGCTGATACATATCTATTTTTGTATACATGTTATACATATACGGCCAGAATATTTTTTTTTAATTTGAATCATACTTTATCTGCATCATTTACTCTACTTTCCCCACCCCCATCCCTCTAGCATCCTTTCTCTGCTCCTTTCACGAAGATTAGTTCGATTGCTGGCAAACGAATTCCAATATTGCTTGTGGGAAAATGAATATCTGAGGTGGGCTGCATCAGACTTTCATTTGGATTTTCCAGTAACTCAGTGTAGGCAGTGGGGGTGATAATTCTTTCTTTCTAGAGTTAGAAATGAATTCATAGAAGCTCTTCCCAGGACCTTCGTCAGTTTCTTTATGGGAGCCATTATTCTCCTCTAGTGGACTGATTGCTGTGACAATCGTGGGAGGTGAGGAAGAAAGGACACTAGAGGATGCTTCCTCTTTGTCTAGGAAATGTCACTTCCTTCAGAGAGCAAGCTTTGTGGATGACTTTCCCCAGGTTCTCAGTTTATGTTCCCAGACTGAGATCTACTGGGCAGCACCCAGATTCTGTGAACTTGGTGACCCTGCTGCAGCCCCTTTACCTGGGTGCCAAGCATCTGAGTTGTGGTGTAGGTGGTTTGAGAAAGGCAACACCTGTATACCCAAGGGTTATTCTCACTGTGTCTGCGTGAACCAAAAAGTCAGAGTCACAAGATATTAAAACACATGGATGAAGAACCCACACAAACAAAACCCAAAGCCCAACAAACTCAATAAAAATACACCGAAGCCTCTATTTTCTGTAGAGTTATTTAAAAAAAAAACTGGATCAAAATCTTTGTTTGTGTGCTGCTGAGGTCTGGCGAAGTCAAATGACCAGGACCGGAAACTTAGCATCACAAATGTTCAACTCAGCTGGACACTTTTTATACGCCCCCTTTTCTTGTCTATAGGTAAGTTTGAATTGTGTGGGAAAAGACCACAACATCAATATGTCTGCATCAAAATGTGATTTAGAAGTTAATTTAAATGTGAAGTTCTTTATTTCTTCCAATTTATTTTGCTTGTTTTTCTTTATTTGTACACGAGTACACTAAAGCTTCTTTGCTTATAATAAACATAATAACTCTAAAACAGCTCTTGCAATAAGCATCGAATAAAAATTCTGTGTACTGAGAAAGTTGTGAGTAGTATGTATCTGGCCTTTCCCCCACCCCATAGCAAGAGAAACGGATGGCATCCTTTGCTTAGGTGAAATATTGCAAGTAATCAACACTTCCCAGACTTGCTTATGCAGTAATTTAAGGTGAGGCCTAACATTCAAAAGTATTTCAAGCCATGTGTGAAAATCCATCATAACTGATTTAGGGATGAAACCGTCTTTGAACCCAAAACGCACTCTCGGTGATGACCCAGTGTTAGTCTACAAGGTTCGCTGCAGCACTATCCAGCCTTAAGGACGAGCCCATCTTTGCTACTTACATTACAGTCACATTGGAAGAAACTGATGGGACACCTCGTAAATTGGCTTCGTCACAGTCAAGTTCTAGGTCTCGGCACAAACAATGCATGGGCACAGAGCCAACCACTGAACAGAGGGGAGGTGGGAGGAGTAATGAAGCGAGGGGCCAGGGGAAGAGGGGACGAAGAGAAAGAAAGGCAAAGGCATGAGAACATCGCCCACGGTGGCAGCATGTCATGCTTTACTTAAGCACTTGGGTGAACGCTTTAAATTAAGGTTCCACAGTTTGCCCACAACCACCTGTAACCTGCAACAAGGAATCCTATGTTCTCCGAGGCACCCACGGACACACACACACACACAAATTTAAAAAAATCTTTTAAAAAGGAAAGAGCGATGGGATCTAATTGTCTAATGTTAATGCTTGACTGGCCTGGTCTTGACCTTACTTCATGAGCAGGGTAATGCTTATAGACAACGGATAAACAATTTCTCCCCTCAAATCCTTCAAAGCTGAACTTTAATCATGCATTGGCTATCTGACATATGATCTGTCCATGACATTTCTCTGAAGAGGTAACTTTAAAATGTAAATTGCTCACATTCTTTCAAGTGTTCAAAATGTTTCTGAGCTGATCTTGGGTTCATTTCTAATGAGAATCGGACGTGAGAAAAGCGTTAAAACAGGAACCTTAATTTAAGTTTCACCCCACCGTTATTTCATGTACTACTTGAAAAGATGTTTAACTCAGCAATTGTAATCCCCACTCTCTCTAAAGAAATCTAATTAAAAATTGAGCCTTTTGATGTCTTCTAGGCACTGAAAAAAATTTACCTCTGTATTAATCTCAATCTACCATTTATTGTGTAGTGCCACACTTCTTGAATGGTAACTTGTGATAAATCTCTTCCACAGTAACAGAGTAGGCAAAACAGGGTTGCTTGGGTGACACCTGTGCTTTTCTTACAAACTGTAGTATGGGGTACGCAAGCTGACATTTCTCTCTTTGACCTTAATGAGCTTTGGATGCAGCTGCTGAATTCTCTTCAACAAGAGTGCACCCCCTCTCTCCTACCCTCCCTTTCTCTCCCTCTTTTCCTTCATTTTGTTTCTTGCTTTCCTTCCTTCTCTCTTTCCCTCTCTCTTTCCAGTGTTTTCATCCAGTGTGGCCCAGGATGCCCTTGAACATCAGATCTACTGACCAAGCGTCTGGTGTTGCTGGCTTTATACCATTTTACCCTTGAGAAGTTTATGTCTGACATTCATGTAGGTATGGACTATCAGACCACACTGAGCATTTGTTTATGGATTAATTTTTTTGCTATTACCTTTTTTTGTCATTTAATGTTTGCTTTTTATAACTTGTTAATGTGTTAATGATTTAATTCTGTAAAATTAAATTGGTAAAATATTTTTGGAATATAAGATATAAGATTGAATTCAATTTTTTTAGCAGAGTGAGATGAAATTTCAATTTAAATATTAGAATTGAAAATAATATATAAAATACAAAAATGAAGTTACATTTTCAGATAATATACTTAGTTTATGTTTTTGTATTATATCAATAACAATGCTATGCCTTTTACATTTAAAAATGGTTTTGGCATATTCTTTCAGCAAAATTAGGAATTAAACCTAGAACCTCATACATGCTAGGCAAGTGCTCTGCCAGAGAGCTACGTCACCAGCTGAATGTTTGCTTTCTGATGATTAAATTATTTGGTTTCCCACCTTTGAGAGGCAGGTATGATGCTGACAAACATTGCTGGGCAGTCGTATAATTTATGGGAGAGATGTGCATACCAGTACATTGGGGCGTTGTTGGGAGAGACATACTTTAGGGGTTATCGGTAGAGACGTGTATACCAGTACATTGGGGGGTGGTTGGTAGTCTTTTATTCTCATTTGAGTAGTGAAGGTAAAAACATATGATCAGTGTGAAAAGCTAAACTTTAAATTTGTGGTAGAACAACAAGAAAAAGAATACAGCCAAAGAGTTACCCTCCCCAACCATTGGTGTATGAGTATAGTTTTGGAAATTATAGGTCCAAGGCACTCATGTAGATATAGTTGCAAAATTTATTAACTAGACAAAATGTATTTAAAGGGAATTATTTTAGAATGAATTTTTAAAACCATGAAGAAGCTATTCTTCAGGCGTTCTCCCTTCCACACCCCAGGCAATACCTGCAAGTGTTCAGCAGGGACTGCAGGAGTGAAATGCAGTCAAGGCTTTTAAAGGGCTGTGGCTTGGAGCCCTGGCTGGAGACCTAGGCACCTTTTGGTTTGTAGACATCAGGACCGGGCAGCTGCTCTGCCCCTTCATTTCCTTGCTTTCTCTCACTGCACAGTCCTTCCCCCACCTCTCTCTCTCTGCCTTTTCTTTTTAACATAAATTATTAAATTGATATTTTGGGAATTTCACATTATGCTTCCCAATACCACTCATTTCTCACCCTTGTAACGTCCCCTATAAAAATAAAATAAAAAATAAAATAAGAAAAATAGGAAAAGGAAAAAAAAAATTGCCTGTGATGGCAGAAAGGACATTACATCAAATAGCAACCCTGGCCACTGACATTGATTTTGTTTTCAATACCTCATTTGATTGATTCCTGGTACTCTTAAGAACAGAATTAAACTGAGTTTCCTTTCTTACAATGCTTGCAACCTGAAAACCATAATTGACGTTTGAAAGCGAAATGTTGTATCTAGAAAGTAAAATCATAGAATCTTAGCATGACCTCATCAAAGGGGAGGCTCAGCTGCTGTGGTTACTTACAGCATTCGGAAGTTTCTGCCTCAAAGGAATTTGTGGAAGCCAGTTTGTAGTAATTAGCAAAATATTTGTCCAGTTGCAGAGACCACCCATTGTTGTCTCCTGTAAAGACAAACCCAACATCGAGGAAGTTAAAAAAGAAAACCAGGCCAATATATTTTACTATCTTGGCAAAAGTAGTTCCTCTAAAATAAGGCAGTGAGTCTTGAAGGTAGTTAATTATCCTCAAGGACTTCCTACAGGTGTACATTTCTGTCCCCAGTTGGAAGACTGGGGTGGCCCCAATCTCCATATTTATCAAATGCTATAGTAGCTTCCTGCAAGTTCTACTTACCACATTTGGGCCATCGATGGTCAAATATGCGTCGATGTGGTATACCATGCTTTCTCCACCCTGTTTTATGTTTCCCTAGACCACCTTAATGAGCTGAAATTGATTCTCAGAATGTGTAGACACGCCATCTTTATTCACCTAAACTTGTTTGGGGAATGTATAGACATGGATAGGCAGTTGTGGTGGGTTGAATTAGACCCTCTTCCAACCATTCGTGCTTAGTCTCTAGTTGGTAAGTGGTTTAGTGGCCTTGCTGGAATAGATGTGGCCTTGTTAGAGAAAGAGTGTCACTGGGGGTGGTCTTTGAGGTTTCAAAAACCCACACCAAGTCCAGTGTCTCTTTATCTTTGCCTGCTGCCTTCAAACCAGAATGGTAAGTCCTCAGCACCACAATGAGCATAGACTAATTCTATGAAACTGTAAGCAAACCCCCAATTAAATGCTTCCTTTTATGAGTCACCTTGATCACGATGTCTCTTCATAATATTAGAAAACCAAGATGGGTGGAATGATTGTATTGAACATGCAAAGCAGCAGGTCAGAGAGCTATCTCAACTGGAAAAGTGTTTCTCCACACACCTGAGTTTAGTTTCCAGAACCCACATTAAAACAAACAAACAAAACCAAAACCAGACCCAAAACCAAAATTAAACAAAACAGATGGGTATAATGACATGTTCTTGTAATTCTAGTGTTAGGGAAGAGAAGACAGAAATGCTGACTCTAAGAAATAGAGCTGACTCAAGGCAAAGACCACACTGCAGGCAGCAGAGCTGGAGAAAGCAGCCACCAGAGTCCTTTGGAGCCCAGACTGTTTTGTCAAGAGCTCCAGAGGCTGGACATGGAGCTGTATGACTTGGTATTTGGTCCTGCTCTGGTCTAATCTTTTCTGGACAATGCAACGTCTCTGTTGGAATGGGAGCAGTTATTCTGTGCCATTGAATAGTAGAATTCATCTGTAACTTTATGGAAGTTCACAGTTAAGGCATTGACTCTAGTGTCAAAAGACTTTGGACTTTGAAATGATGTTGAGACTGTTAAAGCCTGTGTAGTCTTTTGAAGTTGGAATGGACTCATCCTGAATTATGAGATGGCCATGAGTCTACAGTGACAAAGAACAGTTATTGCCTAACAGATATAATTAACTGTCAAACTGATAAGGTGTAAACTTGTGATATTTTGCAGTGTCAACTTGACAGAACCCTGGGTCACTAAAAATACAAGCTTCTGGGCATATTTGTGAGGGATTATTGGGTTGAGTTAGTTGAGGTTGGAGAACCCCCACTAGATGTTTGCAGAATGACTGTAGAACTAGGTTAGGGCTCCAGACTGAATAAAAATGAAGTAGGTTGAGTATAATAATTTATCACCTTTTGTGCCCCCTTTTTTCTCCAGCACTGAGGAAGGAATCTATTCCAGCCTATGAGGCAAATGTTCTACATGTCTCATCTCTGTGCTTCTTGACGGTGGATGTAAATGTGACCAGCTGCCCCAAGCCTCTGGCCACTGGGACCCCTCTTTAATGAACTGTACCCTTGATGTGTGTCAACAGTAAAGCTGTGTACTCTTAGTCCCATTTGCCAGGCACTTTGTTGCAACAAGAAGACCCTCCTAAGACCTGCACATCCTCTCACTGAGTCCTCTGAAGCTGTGATAGAAAAAGCAACCTTGGTTATAAGAACAAGCAGACTGGTGTGTGTGTGTGTGTGTGTGTGTGTGTGTGTGTGTGTGTGTGTGTGAGTTTTTGGGTTGAATCTATAGTATCACGTGTGTCTATCAGGTTGTGGGGTCTATAGTATTAGCATTTCTCCTTTTCTAGACTTGGCAGTTTGTTGACTCCTTTACAAACATTTAATTGGCTCTTCTAATCAACACAGAAGCATTTGGGAATTGAAATTTAAGTTTATTATTGTTAGACTTGAAGAAAGTATTGTAATTTACAGTGTTTGCAAGAATTTTCCACATAGATTCATTTTCAGAGTCCTCTTATGAGGTGTTATGTATTTATGAATGAAATGTAGAGGTAGGTGACTCACTGATCTCTGCTGATAGTAAGGGCTGCTGTTTCCTCCTCTTTTTCCTTTTCTTCCCCCCTCTTTTTTCCCCTTTCCCCTCCTTTCTCCTGCCTCCCCCTCTTTTCTTTCTTCTTTTGGTGGGGCATTAAAGATCAGTCCAGGAACTCACGCACACACCAGGCTTGGACTCTACCCTAGGGAGCTTGTTCTTCCAACCCAGGTTGCTTTTCCCATCACAGCTACAGATGACTCAGTGAGAGGATGACCATGTCTTAGGAGGGTCTGAAAAACTGACCCTTCAGGCTGCCAGGCCTTGTGAAAGTGTGGATGGAGGTGGCTGCAGCTCACCTGGTCAGATATTCCCATTCAGAAGTAGTGTAGGGATGGGGCTGAGGGAAAGCAGGTGACAAGACAGCTCTCTGGAACACGGGGCTGTTCAGGAGGTGACACCTCATTCCTGCCGAGAGTGATGGGCCTGCCAGTGACTGACACATTGTCATTTGCAGTACTTCTTTAGCAGGTCCTATATTTAACTCGGCTTTTAAACAAGTGGACTATTTTAAGTTGTCACATGTTTACTATACCCTGTGGAGTGACTTAGCACCATGGGCTTGGTGCCCTTTCCTGGTTATTCGTCTTTTATGACTGCCCTCTTGCCCTTCTTCTGTTTTAAGGAATGCCATGTATGTGATTATCTTAGTTTCCTTACTGTAGCTGTGTGATAAAATATGCCAACAAAAGCAAATTAAAGAGAGAGCTCAGTTTAGCTCCCAGGTTACAATCCATGGCTTTGGGGGAAGTCATAACCTCACTGTTACACTGCGCTGAATTACTTCATGCCACTGCCTGCAGGCTCTTTTCTATCCCTTTACAAGACCCAGAAAACTTGGTTGAGGAAATGGCGTCATTTCCTCAGTTAATCTAGTCTAATAACCCCCTATTTACCTATTTATCAGACGGTTCTAAGTTTGTCCCAGTGACAATTAGTGTTGGCCATCACTGTAAACTTTGTTGCAACAATTTTGTCAAACAAGTTCAAGTGGTGTAATGCAACTCAACTCTTGTTGCTCAATCTTTCTTCTTCTTCTTTTATTTTTCCTAAAAACTATCTTAATGGGGCTTTTGCTGGGACACCATCTTGAACCAAGTGGACTGTTGAAAGCAAGGGTAGTTTCACAGACAACATTGACCCTATGGCAGGTGATACTGATGTATGTGTCCCCATAAAACCCACCACATGCTGTCTGCTTCATAACAGGTATAAGAAACTTAAATATTTATACTCTTTTTATACTTCTTTATGGAGCCATGGGGTCAGGCTGAGTGTAGAGCTGGTCATCGGGAAAGTGATGGCAATTCCATTTGTTATTGTCATGGTTACCACGAGTGGCATGGGAAGGGGGTGGGGTCCTGGGTGTTAGATATGGGGACACCTGTAGCCCGATTAGTGGTAAAAGAACTGGATATAGATGAGCTGCTCATGCAGCACAGCGGCCGCTGAGGTACAGTAGGTGACCATGATGTTGGTGGCCTCCATATTCATTTCACTGAGGATTCTTCCCCTTCATTATGGCGGCTGTCAGGCTGGTGACCTTCTCAAAGGTGACATGCTGGACAGCATGCGTATTATGGAGTGGAATGCCTGCATATCTGCTGCTCACTGAACTTCTTCTTGTCATTTCCAGTGACTGCTAAAGTTGAGCTGCTGTAATGATAGATCCAGATAAGCTCACGAATCAAGAGTTTTGGCTTCAAACCAACTGCTATGTCTGGGACAGTGCCCTTGACACACCGAGTGGACACTTGAGGTTGGAATAGAGCCACTCCTACTCTTTCTTGTGCTCATTCTTACTTCTCTGCACTCTTTTCCACCTTCCTCCCCCACCCCTGGCACACACACATACAGAATGCAGTGGGAAAACCAGAAAAAGGTGAAAGTGAAGTCGGAACAGCTGCAAGGAATTTTAGACTAGCAGAAACAGTACAAACCTTATTCTTTTTGAATCCAGAACATGCATTTTGTAGAAATCTCTTTTTAAATAATAAAATATTCACAGAACCAAGCCTCTTGGTAATTAGTTTTTACCTTCTTTTGCTTGCCAAGGCATTTTCTCCTTCCTAGCCTTTACTTCCTCCCAGCAGAAGGCAGGCCCACAGAACACGAGACATTTGGCCAGAATTGAGAAGTTGGAGTTAGCATTTTTAAGAGAACAGCTTTTTAGTATTACGTGTTTCTATATTTTAACTCATATATGCTTGATATTTTAAGGATACACAATTTTTTATACATTAGTAACTACTGCAGGGATTTAATTCTCTGCCATTTTTTTGGGGGTAGGAGATCTAGGGTAATCTACAGAATACCTTATATTGACAAAAGAGTTAGGGAGAATATTCACTGAATGGATGGAGCACTTGGATATATACCAGTGAAAACCCAGTCTTCTTTGTGACAATAGAAGTTGGAAATCAAGAAATTTACCAAGAACGTGGATTCCTTTGTTACAGTTCTCATCTGTTTTGCCAGTGTGGGGCCTGGGAATATTCATTTTCTATATCTTGGCTGAGTTTTAGGTCAAGTCTTTGGGGAACAATTTGATATTATAGTATTTTCAAAGTGCGCCAACCCTTCGGTAGTGATAGCTTTTGAGAATAGCATTCTTCTCATAGGATTGTAATGGGGAGTAAGCCTGATGCCCTACATAACAGAGGAAAAGGAAATCTCAATGTTACTACAACCTAGTCCTCCTTGAAGTTTGCAACTACTTCTGCTGAAAGAAGGGTAGTGAAAAATAAAACCCCCAAACCAACCAAGCAACAACAACAAAAATAACAAAACTCAACCAACCAACCAACCAGCCAACCAATGACCTGTTTCAAAAAGTCTAAATGCAGTAAGCAGGAAGCATGAGCATCCAAGGCTCTACCTCCAGCGAGAGTGAATCAGGCAGAATCTCTGACAAAGAATTAAAAAGAAATGAAAGAGGAACAAACTCTTGAATGAATTCCAGGAGAATACAATCACTTGAATGACAAAAGAAAGTCAGCATAGGATGTGAAAGTAAAATACCAGCAAGAGATAGAAACACTGAAGAAAAACTAAACTGAAACACTGAAGAATTCTATGAGTCAAGTGAAAAAACTCTATAGGAAACTGTCATATGAGTTGGAGAGATAGCTCAGTGGTTAGGAGCCTGTGTGGTTCTTCCTGAGGACCTGAGTTTGATTTCTAGTCAGGTGGCTTACAATCACTGGTGAACCCAGTTCTAAGGGATCCAATCTTTATAACATTATGAAAAGAGAAGATCTCGGAATCGTGAACATAGAAGAATGATATGAATTTATTCCAAAAGGTATTAGAAAATAGTTTCAATAAAATTACAGCAGAAATTTTCCTAAATCTAGGAAAAGGATGCCCATTCAGGTATACAAGGCATTGAAGATACCAATGAAACAAGATAAGAAAATAATTTCCCACATCATATTAGGTAAAGTACTAAATATCCAGAATAAAGAAATAATGCTGAAACTTGTAATAGAGGAACATAAAGCCACATATAAACACAGGCCCATCCTAATAGCAGCAGATTTCTCAAACGAAATAAAGCAAACCAAACCTTTAAAGCGAAGAAGACCTTGAATGATCTTATTTTGAGCTCTAAAACACAAAAGCCAACCCGGACTATTAGACCCAGAAAAATTAGCTATATCAATTGATTGTGAAAGAGGAAGTTGGCCACTAATGATAGTCTGCTATACTCATAGATAGATGACTAACTCAATTGTCATCAGAGAGGCTTTGCCCAGCAACTGCTGGGAACAGATGCATAGATCCACAGTCAAATGTTAGGTGGAGGCAGGGGGACCCTGCAGAAGAGGAGCAGAAGGGATTATGGGAGACAGAGGTTCAGGAAAACAGGAGTACATGGCTCACAAAATCAACTAAGCAGGATGGGGCTCCAACAGGCTGAAGGGACAAATATGGACCCTGTATAGTTCTGAGCTAGATCTTCTATATATACACCTTATGGTTGTGTAGCTTTGTGTTTTTGTGGGACTCTCAACAATGGGAATGAGGATGTCTCTGACTTTTTTTTTCTGTGCTTGGGAACCCTTTCTCCTTCAGTTGGCCTCTTTCAGACATCTTTTTGATATGAGGGTTTGTGCCCAGTCTCCTATCCTGTTATGCCACAGTCAGGAGATATCTCAGGGAGGCCTGCTCTGCTTTTGTTTTTTAAGGGAAATGGAAGAGAAGTGGATCTTGGAGTGCAGGGAATCGGGGAAGAGGGACTGGAAGGAGTGGAAGAGGGGAAACCAGTTAGAATGTAACGTATGACAGAATGAAACAAAATCAGGTCAGGGAAGAAATGAATGAAGTGGAAGGAAAAAGACAATACACAGAACCAGAGGAACTAGGACTTAAGCTTTTGAAAAGACAAGATTGTTGAATCCTTAGCCAAACTAAAGAGAAAGGAAAGGCTGAAGTTACTAAAACTAAATATGAAATGCGAGATGTATCTAAAAACTGCATATTCCCCAAAATAGGAAAACCTGAAAGAAATAGACATATTTCTAGACACATGTGACATATTTAATTAATCTGAGACAATTTAAGATGAATCTGCAAGCAGCAAGACTAAAAATATGAATAAAAATTTTCCCAGCTGAAAAAAGCCCAGGTCCAGATGGATTCTCTGCCGAATTCTACCAGATCTTTCACAAACTAACACATTTGCTTTTCATTCTGGTCCAGAGTAGAATAGGAAAGCTACCAAACTGCATTTGGTGAAGCCAGTGTTATGCTGATATCCAGATAAAGAAACAAGAAAAAGGAAGAAATGATAGACCAACCTTCCTGATGGAAACAGATGCAAAGATTCGCAATAAAGAAATACTTGTACATTCAATTCAAGAATATGTGGAAGGGTCCTTCACCAGGACCAAGTTGGTTTTAACAAATGAACAGTCTTCAAAAGATAAAATACAAATGGTCAATAAATATATGAAAAAAAATTTCTAGCTTGCCAGCCATCAGAGAATGTACACATTAAAAGTACTTTGAGGTTCCATCTCACCCAGTTAGAATAGCCATCATTAAGAAAACAAATAACAACAAGTGCTGGTGAGGATGTGAACAGAAGGATACATTTCTACTCTGCTCACGGGGTAGGGTGGGGTGGGGAGTGGGGTGGGATGGGGGTGAGGGAGCGGGATGAAAATTCATCCATCTACTGTGGAAAATTCTATCAGGTCTCTCAAATCAAGAGATCTACCATGTGCCTTTGTTACACCACCTTTGGCATGTGGCAGAAGGACCTGAAGCAAACATAAAAGAGGTGCTTGTACATCAATGTTTACTGCAGCACTACTCACAGTCACTGAGTTATAGCACCAAGGCTAGATGTCTAATCACAGAGGCATGTATAGGGAAATATGGTTTATGTACACACTGGAGTTTTTTTACCCACAAGGAAGAAAAGCTGTGTCACGTGCAGGAAAATGAAGACACATTTCTCAGATAACATTAGTGAATTAGGCCACCTGCAGAAAGACAAATATCAAGACGTTCTCTCACATTTGGTTTCTAGAATTTATATAGATACATAAAATCACACTTGTATGAATGCTGTGAAAGTCGAAGTGAAACTGTCTAGGGAAAAAGAGTAAGGAGACAGCTGAGAAAACACAGCATGGGGGTTTGGGGAGATTTGCTCAGAACGTCATATACACTGGTGTGAACATGTCCTACAACACAGGCCCATCTATGATCATTGTACACAATGAAGCATATTTTAAGAGGATATATATAAACATATATATATAAAATCTACTGGACATCACATGTCAGTGCATAGAACACTTGAGCATACTGGAGTTTTTCCTACATGTGTGTATCTTGACATCAAACCAAGGGTTACTGCTGCTGTACAACACTATAAAATGTTATATGATATACCACTAGCAAAATTCAGAATTCAATGTATGTGTGTGTGTGTGTGTGTGTGCTTTAACCAAATGTATATCACTTTCACACTGTTGTAAAGTTGAAAAGTTGTAGCAAACCATTGTTCTGCTTATGTGGACCCCTGTATACTTCGGAAGTCTCCCCTACACACTTCAGAGGTTGCTTCTGGGTTCTCTGATGTTTGGATTTCTCTTTAGAGGTGATGAGGTTGGAACCCTGAACCTTGAGTACACGGTACGTTCTTTATAGCTTTGAAACACCCACTTTTTAATTTTGAATAATCAAAAATTGAAAGACATGTTCCCATTGGAGAGGAGCCTAGAACAAAGCCGGGTGTGATGCCGCCTCATGTTAAATGGCCTGCTGCTTCATTAATATGGAGGAATTCATTGGATAGTCTGCAAAGTGTACATCATATTGGCTGATGAACAAGTAGGGGTTCATTAATAAGGAGTTCTGCAAACCAGAGCATTCTCGGTGCTCACATAGACATTCAACATTCAGCACACATTTTTGGAAAAGAGTGGAGCATCATTTGCTAAAAATGTGATTGTCCTTAAAAAGAGAGATGCTCCAAACTACTGGAATGAGCCTGGGGATGAAGAGTGTCTGAGCTCAGCAGTTTGTTAAAGCAGCTGTCTGGAGTCTATTTGAATTTTAACAGGAACGGTCGTTTGATGTATGGAATGAACATGCCTGTGGTCTTAGTGCCACCAGAGGCAAACATTTGAAGATGCCAAGGAGTGGGCCATTATCTTGGGCAACTTTTAGTGCAAACTAAGGTCACGGAAAAGAACTACCATCCCTCACTTCTTATCTAGTAAGATGTGTTCTGGGAAGAAAATTCCAAGGGGATAGCCTAGTCATGACTTACGTATTACTTTCAGATATTTTCAGATAGGATCCATTTTGTTGCCTACACTGGCCTCAAATGCCTGGTTTCAGGTTATCTTCCTTCTTAGGTTTTCAGGTATCTGAGACAATAGCTGGGTGCTCCTGTGCCTGGCTCTGAACATTGTTGGATAAAGACAAACGTACCTGAAGTGAAAATCAGGCTGATAATTTTAGAACAGGCAGGCTTTCTACTCCTTGTACTTTAGAGACTACTGAATATAAAACCAATTAGTTTTAAACATAAAATACATGATTCTAAGCTGCTGGCTAGATTTAAATACCCAAGCGTAATTATACATTAATACCAGAATCATGACTGATGTCACTTCCTTTGCTTTTAACATTAAGAAAGAGAAACCACCAACTTTAGTGTAGTATTCAGAAATGGGAACTGACTCCTGTTCGCACCACTGGGCACAGCCGTCCTCCCAAGAGCAACATAAGCAGCTTATTTACAAAGCTATGGAACATTTAGTGTTTCTGAACTTTAAGTGCAGGACAAATTAACATTAAGAGTCCTTGAATATACTTCGTTTTCTAATCCTATTAAAAATATATATCATCACCATCACACCCCAAAATAGACACTGTTTATCTGGTTCTCATAGATTAGTAAATGCTAAGCCAGCCTCAGAAATACACTCTCTGGTGTTAAAACGGTTTTCTTCTGTAAAATGTCTTGCTTTCTGTCCCTTTCCTGTCTTATGGCACTAGACTTTTACACTTCTGTCATCTGAAAAAGGATGATACAGAATTTCAAAGGTTCACAGAGGGATTAAATTCTTGGAACTTTATTTTAAGATGCCCAAGTCAGACCTTTGACAATGACTTTGCAAGTATATTAAAGAGAGGCTTTGAGATTTTTCTGGTGACAAAGTAGACAACAAACCTGAGCCAGAAAAGGACAGTTTGAGGGTCCTCCATTTCTTGGATCATATTTTCCTCACTGGATTCTGGAGCAGGGTGGCCTGGGACCATTGGACAATTGCGGCAGGGCCTGGCTTGACGTTGGAGCAGCAGAGTAGGAATGGCTACAACGGCATGGCAGCTGAGCATCATCAACATGATCACAAAAGTTCTCTAGGGGCACAGCTGTCTCAGGAACAATGAAATGTTTCCCTTCATCCCTGGAGGGCTAAGGATGCAGGTGTGATGGTGTCTGTGACAGCTAGTGACTAATCAGAGGTGTTTATGGCAGAAGACCAGATTGATTCTTGCATATCTGGGGGGGGGGGTTCTGTGGTTTCACATGGTGACAGCCAGTCTGACCTCTGTCCCTGTGGACCCCATATAGTATTCTGACACCACAGACATTCACGAGCTCAGCTGGAATCCCAATAGAAGGGAAATGGATGAGACTCTTAAGTGGTTTCTGTCTTTTGGAAGGGTGGAAGCTTGTAATAGCAACAACCTTTGTGCAGAGAAAGGTTTGCATGAATAAAGATTGTTATTCATCTGGGAATTTGAGCTGACATTCCCAGTTCATGCATAGTACAGACTTCAGTTTCCCGACTTGAGAGATACTGAAACCGTTCCTTCTTCAAAGATTGTCAGGATTAAGTGAGACAAAATACACACTTAGAATAGTATTTTATAGTTAGTAACTATGGTTAAAAACATCAACTCATTCCTGCCATTTTAAATTTGGAGATATAGCTAATTCCTAATATAGTACTTTTCTAAGAGGAAACTTAAAAATACTTTCCTTTAGAAATTTTTAAATGTTTTATATATCATGTAAAGGGAGGCTTCATCCAGTTTAAATTTTATGAACAAAAGATTTGTTGGAAGGCAAATTTACATATGATCATTATCACATAACAAATAACAGCATGGGCACTGTTCTTCTATCCAGGCAAAACCAGAATGTAAGAAGCATCTATGTTTGTATATGTGTCCCTCAAACGTCCATGTGCTAATAGAGCCTCTGTGACTGTATATGTGTCCCTCAAAGGTCCATGTGCTAATAGAGTCTCTGTGTTTGTATATGTGTCCCTCAACAGCCCATGTGCTAATAGAGCCTCTGTGTCTGTATAATTGTCCCTCAAATGTCCATGTGCTAATAGAGCCTCTGTGTTTGTATATGTGTCCCTCAAAGGTCCATGTGCTAATAGAGCCTCTGTGTTTGTATAAGTGTCCCTCAAAGGTCCATGTGCTAATAGTCTCTGTGTCTCTATATGTGTCCCTCATAGGTCCATGTGCTAATAGAGCTTTGGCCCTTAA
Source organism: Micromys minutus (assembly GCF_963924665.1). Classification (NCBI taxonomy): domain Eukaryota; kingdom Metazoa; phylum Chordata; class Mammalia; order Rodentia; family Muridae; genus Micromys; species Micromys minutus. The sequence goes on from NC_137973.1 coordinate 16,941,291, forward strand.
CCCATGCCATTACTCAGAGGTGATGAAACTCTTGAGAACTGGGACCAACTGGAAATTTTAGGCCACTTAGAATAGTCCTTGAAGGGGACCCTAATCCCTTTGGGTTCTTGACCATAAGCAATTTTCTTACTACATGCTCCTGTCACAGCATTCTACCTTGCTGTAGGCTGAAAGCAATAAGGGCAAAGTGATCATGAACTGAAACTTCCCAAGCTCTAGTCCCAGATGAGCCATCATCTGTTAACAGGCTGATTATCTGAAGTGTGCGCAGAGTGATGAGAAGGGACCACACAAGCCGAGCAGTTGGGATGAAATTCTGAAGAAACTGTTATCAGGGGACTTACATAATCTTTCTGCATTTCCATTTTCTTTATTTATAGAATGGATATATTCTAATATATCTAACTACAGTGAGGATGAAATGCAAGGAATCATATGAAGGACTTATATTGTGTCTGACACACAAAAGTACCCAGGCATAGGAGATAATTTATTTATACCTCTTATTAGATAACATCAAATACTGCCAAGAGAGTAAGAAGAAACATAAGAAAGCTATTCAAATATGTGATCTCTAGAGCATAGGGATATTGGCAAATAAAGTGTGTTATTAACAATTCATGTGTAGAGGGAGGCACAAAGGAGAAAGACTTAAAGTAAAATCTGCAAAGAGCTTGCTGAGTTCCAAGTGTTGCCTATTTCCCAAAGCTCCACGTGTCAAGGCTTGGTCCTAATAGTACTGGTAATGGAATTTTTATGTGGTGGAGCCTAGTTAGAAGTCTATAGATGTTTGGGGATGTAGCCTGGAAGAGGGCCATCATTCCTTTCTTTTTGTGTTTTACTTTCTGCTCTGCTATGTGCCTCTGCCTGGTCCATCAGTCATGGACAAGAACCCATGGGCTGGTCTGGGTCCAACTGGTATGTGACCAATCTGTGAGTCAAAATAAAATTCTCAGACCTCCATCAAGACTCAGGACTCACATGCACCAGAACAGCTTTGCAAGTGCTCTCCCACCTCAGCCCACAGGGAGCCTGTCACACACCCTACCGGCTGTCCCAGGAGGAAACTTCTGGAACTCACAGAGGGAAGATAGGGTGGTGTATGCTGGGATCAGGTTCTTTCCAGAATGAGAGATGTCCGGGTGGCCACCAAAAGGACTCAGGACCTGCCCCCAGACAGTGGAGCTCCCAGAACAACCTCTCAAGTGCTTTCCTACCTGAGCCCACAGAGACAGAACAAAGTCATGGCCATCAGAACTCACTGGCTGCCCGCAAAGAACCAAACACCCAGAAGCAATCTCTTTCCTGAGCCCATGGGCCCTCAGACCCACAGGAGAGACAGGCTCTAGTCAGAGATAAGAAGATCACTTATAATTACAGATAACAAGATGGCAAGAGAAAAGCGAAAGAACCTAAGCAATGGAAACCAAGACAACCTGGCAACATCAGAACCCAGCTCTCCCACCACAGCAAGTAGTGGATATCCCAATACACCAGAAAAACAAGACTTAGCCTTGAAATCATACTTCATGATGATGAAGATCTTTGAGAAGCTTGTGAATAACTCCCTTAAACAATTACAGGAGAAAATACATAAACAAATAGAAGACCTTAAAGAGAAAACACAAAAATTACTCAAAGAACTAAAGGAAAACACAACCAAACAGGTGAAGAAATTTAAAACGGAAATAGAAACAATAAAGAAATCACAAAGACACATACATGCACCACAATGTTCATAGCAGCCCTATTTATAATAGCCAGAAGCTGGAAAGAACCCAGATGTCCTTCAGTAGATGAATGGATACAAAAATTGTGGTATATTTACAGCTATCAGAAACAATGACTTTATGAAATTCCTAAGAAAATGGATGCATCTAAAGAATATCATCCTGAATGAGGTAACTCAGTCACAAAAGAACAGACATAATATGCAGCCACTGATAATTGGATACTAATGCTAGAAAGCTCTGAACATCCCAGAAACAACTCACAGATTATATGAAGCTCAAGAAAAACAAAGGCCAAAAAAAAAAAAAAAAAAAAAAAAAAAAAAAAAAAAAAAAAAAAAAAGAAGAAAGAAAGAAAGAAAGAAAGAAAGCCTCAGTCCTTCTTGGGGAAAAAAAATTGCACCCTCTCAGAGTGTAGTACACCTGGACCTCAAATCATTAATAATCCAAGAGCTAAGATAATAGCCTTGTGGCAATTTTTGGTATTTACAGATCATTAGGCTTAATCTGTTTCCATGTTATGTTCTGTCCTACATGTACTTCATGCTTATGGTAACTAGTGGGATTTCAATGCATGTTATCAAACCTCTAAAAGAATTAAGTACTGACAAAAATATTTATATTATGTTATGCCAAAATGCCTTTAAAATCTGTATATGTATCCCTCTTTTTAAAAAAAAAAATAAATAAATAAAATAAATCACAAGAGACAACCCTGGAGATAGAAAACCTAAAAGAGGATTCAGGAGTCATAGATGCAAGCATCACCAACAGACAACAAGAGATGGAAGAGAAGATTTCAGGAGCAGAAGACAAGATAGAAAACATTGACACATAGTCAGAGAAAATACAAAAGCCAAAAAGCTCCTAACCCAAAATGTCCAGGAGATCCAGGACACAATGAGAAGACCAAACCTAAGGAAAATAGGTATAGAAGAGGGCAAAGACTTTTCACTAAAAGGCACAATAAATATCTTCAACAAAATCATAGAAGAAAAGTTCCTTACCCTTAAGAACTAGATGACCATGAACATGCAAGAAGGCTACAGAACTCTAAATAGATTGGACAAGAAAAAAAACAAAACAAAAAGAAAAAACAAAAAACAAACAAACAAACAAAAAACTCCTGACACATAGTAGTCAAAACACCAAATGTTCAAAACAAAGAAAGAAACCTAAAAGCTGTAATGGAAAAATTACAAGTAACATATAAAGGCAGACCAATCAGAATTACAACAGACTTTTCAACAGAGACTATAAAATCTAGAAGATCCTGAACAGACATCATACAGACCCTAAGAGAACACAAATGCCAGCCCAGGTTACTATATCCAGTAAAACTCTAAATTACCATAAATGGAGAAACCAAGATATTCCAGGAAAAAAAACCCCAAATTTACACAATATCTGACCACAAATCCAGCCCTACAAAGGATAATAGATGGAAAAAATCTAACACAAGGAGCAAACTACACCCAAGGGAAAGCAAAAAAAAAAAAAAATCAAGCAAGAAAACCAAAAGAAGAAAAGCACACAAACATAATTCTACCTCTAACCACAAAAATAAGAGGAAACAACAATCACTATTCTCTTATTATTAACTAATCATGTAATGTCTCTTAACATGAACAGACTTAATTCCCCAATAAAAAGACATAGACTATCAGACTGGATTTGTAAACAGGATCCAGAATTTTGCTGCATATAGGAAACTCATCCCAGAGACAAGGATAAACACTACCTCAGAGTAAAAGGCTAAGAAAAAACCTTCCAAGAAAATGGTCCCAGAAATCAAACTGGAGTAGCTACTCTAATATGTAATAAAATAGATTTTTAACCAAAAGTTATCAAAAAAGATAAGGAATGACACATTTTACTCATCACAGGAAAAATCTATCAAGATGAACTCTCAATCTTGAACATCTATGCTCCAAATACAAGGGCACCCACATACATCAAAGAAATCCTACTAAAGTTCAAAGCATATATTGCACCACACACAATAATAGTGGGAGATTTCAACACCCCATTCTAATCAATAGACAGATCATGGAAGCAGAAACCGAACAGAGACACAGCGAAATTAGAAGAGGTTATGAACCAATTGGAATTAAGAGATATCTACAGGACATTTCATCCTAAAACAGAAGAATACACTTTCTTCTCAGTACCCCATGGTACCTTTTCCAAAATTGACCATATAGTTGGTTACAAAACAGGACTCAACACATACAAGAAGATCAAAATACTCCCATGCATCCTATCAGATTACCACGGACTAATTCTTGTCTTTAATAATAACAACAAAAACAACAAAAAGCCCATATACACATGGAAGCTGAACTTTGTTCTGCTCAATGATAACATGGTCAGGGAAGAAATAAAGAAAAAATAAAGGATTGTTTAGAATTTAATGAAAACGACAGCACTACATACCCAAACTTACGAGATGCAATGAAGGCAGTACTAAGAGGAAAACTCATAGCTCTGAATGCCTCCAAAATGAAACTGGCGAGAGCATACACTAGCAGCTTGACAGCACACCTGAAAGCTCTAGAACAAAAGGAAGCAAATACACCCAAAAGGAGTAGACAGCAGGAAATAATCAAACCCAGAGCAGAAATCAACCAAATAGAGACAAAAAGAACTATACAAAGAATAAACAAAATCAGTAGCTGGTTCTTTGAGAAAGTCGACAAGATCAATAAATAGTCAGACTAACTAGAGGGCAGAGAGAGTTTATTCAAATTAACAAAATCAGAAATGAAAAAGGAGACATAACAACAGAAACTGAGGAAATTCAAGATATTATCAGATCCTACTACAAAAGCTTATACTCAACAAAACTGGAAAATCTGGAGGAAATGAACAAATTCCTAGACAGATACCAGATACCAAAATTAAATCAGGATCAGATAAACCATCTAAACAGTCCCATAACACTTAAAGAAATAGAAGCAGTCATCAAAAGCCTCCAAACCAAAAAGCCCAGGACCAGATAAGTTTAGTGCAGAATTTTATCAGACTTTTACAGAAGACTTAATACCAATACTTTTCAAACTATTCCACAAAATAGAAACTAAAGGAACACTATCCAACTCATTCTTCGAAGTCACAATTACTCTCATACGTAAACCACACAAAGACATTACAAAAAATAGAGAACTTCAGACCAATCTCCCTCATGAACATTGACCCAAAAATACTCAATAAAATTCTTGCAAACTGAATCTAAGAACACATCATAACAATTATACTATGATCAAGTAGACTTTATCCCAGGGATGCAGGGATAGTTTTCAATATATGGAAACCCATCAATGTATTCCACCATATAAACAAACTCAAAGAAAAAAATCACATGAGCATCTCGCTAGATGCTGAGAAAGCATTTGACAAAATTCAACAGCCCTTCATAATAAAAGTCTTTGAAAGAACAGGAATCCAAGGCCCATACCTAAACACAGTAAAAGTAATATACAGCAAACCAGCAGCCAACATGAAACTAAATGGAGAGAAACCTGAAGCAATACCACTAAAATCAGGGACTAAACAAGGCTGCCCACTCTCCCCCTACCTATTCAATATAGTACTGGAAGTCCTGGACAGAGCAATTAGACAACAAAAAAGAAGTCAAAGGGATACACATTGAAAAGGAAGAAGTCAAAATATCACTATTTGCAGATGATATGATAGTACACTTTAGTGACCTGAAAAATTTCAACAGAGAACTTTTACATCTGATAAACAACTTCAGCAAAGTTGCTGGATATAAAATTAACTCAAACAAATCAACCAGCTTCCTCTACTCAAAGGATAAACAGGCTAAGAAAGAAATTAGAGAATTGACACCCTAAACAAAAGTTACAAAGATTACAAAATACTCTAACCAAGCAAATAAAGGATCTGTATGACAAGAACTTCAAGACTCCTAAGAAGGAAATTGAAGAAGATCTCAGAAGATAGAAAGATCTCTCATGCTCTTGGACTGGAAGGATCAACATTGTAAAAATGGCCATCTAGCCAAAAGCAATCTAGAGATTCAATGCAATCTCCATCAAAAATCCAACTCAATTTTTCATAGTGTTGAAAAGAGCAATTTTCAAATTCATCTGAAATAACAAAAAAACCTAGAATAGCGAAATCTATTCTTAACAATAAAAAAAGCGTCTGGGGAAAGCACCATCTCTGATCTCAAGCTATATTACAAAGCTATTGTGATAAACACTGCATGGTATTGGTAGAGCGACAAGCAGGTACATCAATGGAATAGAACTGAAGACCCCGAAATGAACCCACACACCTATGATCATTTGTTCTTTGACAAAGGAGCTAAAAACTGCCAGTCAGCATGCAGAAGAATGCAAATTGGTACTTTCTTATTTTTTTGTACAAAGCTCAAGTCCAAGTGGATCAAAGACCTCCACATAAAACCAGGTACACTGAAACTATTAGAAGAGAAAATAGGGAAGAGCTTAGAACACATAGGCACAGGGCAAAATTTTCTGAACAGAACCCCAGAGGCTTATGTTCTGAGATCAAGAATTGACAAATGGGACCTCATGAAATTGCAAAGCTTCTATAAGGCTGAAGACACTGTCAAGAAGACAAAAAGGCATTCAACAGATTGGGAAAGAATTTTTACCAATCCTACATCTAATTGAGGGCTTGTATCCAATATATACAAAGAACTCAAGAAGCTAGACTCTAGAGAATCAAATAATCTTATTAAAAGTAGAGTACAGAGCTTCACAAAGAATTATCAGTTGAGGACTATCGTATGGCTTGGAAAAACCTAAGGAAATGCTCAACATTCCTAGTCATCAGCAAAATGCAAATCAAAACAACACCGAGATCCATCTCATACCACTTAGAATGGCTAAGATCAAAAACTCAGGTGACAGCAGATGCTGGTGAGAATGTGGAGAAAGAGGAACACTCATTCACTCTTGGTGAGGTTGTAAGCTGGTACAACCACTCTAGAAACCAGTCTGGTGGTTCACCAGAAAACTAGACATAGTACTACCTGAAAACCCAGCTATTCCACTCCTGGGCATATACCCCAAAGGTGCTCCAACATATAACAAAGACTTGTGCTCCACATGCTTATAGAGCCTTATTTATAATAGCCAGAGCTGGAAAGAACCCAGATATCCTTCAACAGAGGAATGGAAATAGAAAGTTGGTACATTTCCACAATGGAGTACTACTCAGCTATTAGAAACAATGACTTCATGAAATTCTTAGGCAAATGGAAGGAACTAGAGACTATCATCCTCAGTGAGGTAACCCATTCACAAAAGAACACACATGATATGCAGTCACTAATTATTGGATACTAGCCCCAGAAGTCTCTGAATACACAAGAAACAATTCAAAGGTATAATGAAGCTCAAAGAGAAGGAAGACTAAAAGGTGGATGTCTCAGTCCTTCTTAGAAGGGAAAACAAAACACTCATGGGAGGAAATGCAAGGTCAAATAGAGGAGCAGAGATTGAAGAAAAGATCAGTTAGAAGCTGCCTCACCCAGGGATTCACCACATATGCAGCCACCAAATCCAAACACTATATGATGCCAAGAAGTACTTACTGGCAGGAACCAGATAGAGATGCCTCCTCAGGGACTATGTCAGAGTAATATAAACACAACTGAGCATGCTTGTAGCTAACCATCGGACTGAACATGGGGATGAGGATACAAAAGAAAGGACTAAAGGAGCTAAAAGGAGTTGCAAACTCACAGGAAGAACAACATTATCAACCTACCAAACCCTCTAAAACTCCCATGGACTAAAACACCAACCTTTGAGCACACATTGAGAGACCTATTGATCCAGTTGCATATGTAGCTGAAGATACCAGTGTCTAGCATCAATATGAGAAAAGACTTTTGTCCAGGGAGGGCATGTTTTCCCAATGTAGGGGATTGTCAAGGCAATGGTGTGGAGAGGGTGATTAGAAGGGAGTGCACCTTTGTGAAGTCAAATGAAGGGGGAGGGGGGACGGGAACAGTGTGGGAGGGATAACATCTCAAATATAAATACAGAGTATCTAATTAAAAATCAGAAAGAATAAACCTTTCATCTTTGTAGGCTTAGTAATGAATTTTCTTAGGGGATGGTTATAGGACCAGGAAGCTATCACACAACTACAATAAAAATTCCATAAGGAATCACCCCTGTCTTTGCTGGTAGCTTCCCTGGGGAAGCACATTGCTCTGCCTTCAAAGCTGACTTTTGGTTTCTGATAACTTTTGTGTGTGTGCTTGTGAGCAGGAAGGCAGGGAATTCACAACTAAACTCACAAAGACCTGTGGTACTACATACTAATTTTTTGTGTGCATGTGCCCAGTAAGGTTATGCAACTAACCTTTCTGGCTGGGGACAGCTGGCTAGCCAAGGTCCAGATAGTTCTCAAAGAGAACAAACAAACAAACAAAAACAAACAAACAATACCAAAACCAAAAATAACAAACCAAAAAAGAAAACAAACAAACAAACAAACAAAAACTCCCACTGCTGTGAGAAAGGTTCATGACCATCTAAAAATAAAAAATATATTTCGTCCAATTACATGTGAAACAACAATGATCTACCAAAGTAGCTCATCTATTTGGTCCAAGGGCACAGGAAGACAACTTTCTTTGCTTGAAACATCTAAGCCTAGGAACAAGGAGACCAGAGACATCCAAGGACCACTTGTTAGGCCACATGGAGTCCTTTGAAGTTATTCAACCGTAGCTTGTTCAGTTTGCTTTTCTTTTTCAATGGCGCTCTCATCAAAGACTCTGGTCTAAGGCTTTTCCTTTCTTCTGTCTGTTTCCTAATCATTTGATGTCTTTCCTGGGTGCTCTGCGTGGGGACCTCTGCCTCTTGTCTCTATAAATGTAAGGAATATTCTTCTCTATTCCTATCCTGTGCCTCTCATGTGGCTGTGTATGACTAATCATCCCATCAAAAATGTAGAGTATTCAGAAAAAAATGTCTTTTAAGTTTAGGGCAGCTATGCATGAAGAGAACTTATCTCCAGGGAGTTTCTGCTACATGCAGTAAGGTATAAGGTTGACTCATTAGAAACAGTGTCCAGGATCCAGATTGTGTTTATCTGGACTGGGATTCAGTTTTACTGAAGGACGAACTTTTCCTGTTTTGTGTCCCCTGTGGACAAATTGCGTCAGTCTGGTGGCTTGAAACAATAGAAATGTAATATCTCATGGTTTTAGATGCCAGCTTATAAACTCAAGGTGTCAGCAGGGTTCCTCATTCTCCCAGGTTCTAGAGCTTCTCTTGCCCCTTTGGGCTTTTGCTTATTTCTAATGTGCTGGCAAAACTCTAGCCTTTGGCTCTTTCTGCCCATGGCTACTACACCTCTGTAGTCATTTTCTCTTTCTTGCAAGGGCACTCTCATTGGCTTAGGGGTCTAGCCTAATGATTAAATCTGAGCATGGTCTTGGTCCTTGTCTTTATTGTATTTTAAGAGACTCTGATTGTGAATAAGGTCATATTCTTAGGTTCCAGGAGGACACACAACTTTGTTAAATACCGTCTCCCTACTGTATACCATTACAGACATATCGGGAGAGGACTCATCCCATTTCTTCTATGGCTTACAGAAATGCTAGTGTAGAAACAGACTCATATGTCTTCATTCATTTCAGTGGATGACTAAATGGCTGCAGAGATGTAGACAAGACAAGAGATGTTCAAAGAGCAAATCTAGCAAGGACAGGCATGATGATTTTGCTTGTCTGATCTCCATAGTAGAGGGAGCAGCATACCTTGGAATGAGATGTTGTAGCTGAAGTGGGGGGTGGCTTTGTGTATTGTCTCAGCTTAGAAAACATGAAGAAATGTTGGGCATGCAGAAGTCTTTCAAGTGGACATCTAGTTGTGGTTAATTGATCATCTACATACATACATGCATACAAACATATGTACATACAAACATATATACATATATATATATATATATATATATATATATATATATATATATATATATATATATATATATATATATATATAAGATCTGAAACACACACACACACATACACACACACAAGGTACTGGATACTAGGACCTTGAACATGTTAGACAACAGCTACAACTGAGTTTCCCTCCAGCCCTCACTCAGGAATTTGATGCTATTTTAACTTTACACATTCACTTCCGGGTTGGCACCCCGTTTGAAATGACCAGAACGTGATTTCTGCATGAGACCCATCAACATGTTGTAGTCAAATTCCCTTGGTGTTTACCAAGACATGTCCTCCCAAACGTCTGATCATTCTGTCTCAAAAAGGAAAGGTTTGTCTGCTTTGCAACTGACACACCAAATTCTGCTCTGATGACTTTGAAGGTTTGCTTGGCCTGTACTCATAATGTGTTTATGAAAAGTCTCAGGAGAGATGAAAACTAGATTAGTGACACATGGCATAAAGTACAGAAACTGTTAAATATGTGAACTTGGAGAAGTAAGTTTTTCTCTCTAAATAATTAAAAATGTCTAATTGTAATTAAACATTAACTAGACAGTAATTGTCTGATCTAAGTTTTACATTACATGCATAATCTTTACATTTCTTAAATTTTTAGAAAGATGGGATTATTTCCCATCTTTAACCCCAACTGAAAGGTTATAAATGTATTATTATTATTACTTAGGCTTGAATCATGCCCATGAAAATATTCACTGGTTTAATAATGTTTTAATGATTTTGTATCAGGTGTTTCATTCTTGAGACTTGGTTATTGTGTTTGCTATTCTTTTTACTGTTGGGATGAAATTCCCAATAAAAATAGCTTAAAGAAGGAGAGTGTACTTTGTCTCACAGTTCAAGGGAGTGAATCTTGGTGTGGGAATCATGTCCGAAGACTGAGGGCGCTGGTCACCTTGGAACTACAGTGAGAACTCAGACAAAGATGAATGCTTGTGTTTAGTTTGCTTTCTCCATTTTATTCAGTTTGGGGCCCCAGCCCATGTTATGGTGTCCACATAGCTGGGGTATGTCTTCCTACCTCAGTCTAAAAACTGCCTCACAGATGTGCCTAGAAATTGCCCTCTTTGGTAATTCTAGATTTTTTTCAGGTTGACAATCAGGGTTAACTACTGCAAATCTATCTCTTGTAAGCTTGACACACAAATATATCAATTTGAAGCCACTCCTGTTTTTTGGTACCCATAGGCTTATGAAAAAATAATCTAGTCCAATTACAAAAGTCCCCCATAATTGTTATATATTTATTTATTTTATGTTTATGAGTACACTGTAGCTATCTTTCAGACACACCAGAAGAGAACATTGGATCCCATTGCAGATGATTATGGGCCACCATGTGGTAGCTGGGAATTGAACTCAGGGCCTCTGGAAGAGCACTCAGTACTCTTAACCTCTAAGCCATTTTTTAGAAACAGTTCCAAGATGGCTTAAAAGTCCCAAATCCAAGTCTTGTGTGAGACTCAAGACAATCTCTTAACTATGACCTCTTATTATAAAGATAGACAACAATGCCCACCTTTAATATACAGTGGTATAGACTAAACATTTCCATTCCAACAAGAAAGAATGAGGATATAGAAAGCGAAGGTGTGATGGCTTGTATATGCTTGGCCCAGGGAGTGGCACTATTAGGAGGTTATGTCCTTTTTGGAGAAGGTGTGTCACTGTGTGTGTGGGCTTACAACCTCTTAGCTGCCTAGAAGTCAGTCTTCCACTAGCAGTCTTCACATGAAGATGTTGAATCCTCAGCTCCACCTGCATCAGGTCTGCCTGGATGCTTCCATGCTCCCACCTTGATGATAATAGACTGAACTGTTAAACCTGTAAGCCAGCCCCAATTAAATAATGTCCTTATAGGAGTTGCCTTGGTCATGGTGTCTGTTCACAGCAGTAAAACCCTAACTAAGAAGGGCAAACCAAATCAGACAAAAACCCAGGAGGGAAAACAACAAATCCTGCAGCTTACTATTTGGCAACTAGGACTTTCGACCAAATCATCTGGGCTCCAAAGGGCTGTATTAGCCTTGTTTCTCCAGCTCTGCTACCTGCAGCATACATATTCTTTCTCGTGCCTGCAGCTTTCCTTGGTGGCACCTCCAGCATCTTGGAATCTCTACTGCAATGTAGGCTTTACCTTTCCAACTTCGTGCAACTGAACCATTTTTCAGTCTCCTTATGGGGACTTCAACCCTGGCACAGGTTGGATGGCTCGATCCACTTTTTAGGATCTTGCTGCCAGCCCACATGACTCCCTTATTCTTGTCAGCACCACACAGATGCTTCCTTGTCAGCACCACACAGATGCTGCTGCCAAATTTGGCTGCCAGCTCCAGGTGTAGTCTGGCTCTCTTAAACTATAGCCATGGCTGTGTGCCGTTGAGGCTGAGGTAATTCTTCTTCAAGGGATTGCTTTGGAACAAAGAACTGAGTATTCTTAGTTTATGCTCTTTCCGTCCAAATTAATTTGTGTTTTACACGTTGGAAGCTTTGCTAGGTAGGATCTTGTCCAGGGCACATTTCCTATTGTTCCATTGCAGAACATGATGTTTATTTTGTATCTATTTATGTGCTAAAGTTCATCTGCTACATTTAGCCCATCACCTCAAATATGCTGACACTCCTTTCCTTGCTGGATTCAGTTTCTGTGTCTTTCTTCTCTCTTTCCCTATAGATCTGAGCAAGGGAGTGAGGAGTAGTCATGCCACAGGTTCATCTGAGTCTTTGCTCACCAAAAAGTCCATCACTTTGGAGTTCAGCAGAACTCCTCGGTTTTTTTTTTTTTTTTCTTTTAAATCTTCTCTCTCTACAGACAATGATGAAGTTCTTCCTGACCACTCTGACATGAACATACCTGGACATCTTAGAGGTGTGATCACAGTTAAGACCGGGGCACAGGCAGAATGGAGTCAAAATCTCTTCCAGAGCGAATACTAGCCTTGTTCTTTCAAAGACTCTTGGAACTGGGTCTCCACCGTTCACCTTTCCCTTGGCATTCTGGTCTCTTAACCTCCCATCAGAACAGCCACTTAAGCTCTGCTCACAGTGGTCCACGACTTCCTAACCCTGCACTTGCAAACTGGTCTGCATTCCTCCCACAAAACTGTTTTAAAAGCCTATAAACCAGGGGTCATGCTAATCACAGCAAAGGTGTCACTTCCTGGCACCTACTTTCTAAAAAAATGTTATGTGTATGTGTGTGGGTCCAGAAGGAAAAGCAGATTTCCTGAAGCTGGAATTACAGGCCGTTGTTATCCTCCAGGTAGGTGCTAGGATTGAACTCTGGTCCTCTGGAAGAGCAGCAAGTGCTCTTACGCTAAGCCAATCCCTCAAGGGCCTGTATTAGTTCTCTTTAATGTTCATTGCTATGACGAAATGTCTAACAAAAGTGACTTAAAGAACGAAGGGTTTCTTCTTGCTCACAATTTGAGGGTACGATCCAATTGAGGCAGGAATGGGCAGCAGGGGTCTGAGAAGCAGGTCGCATTGTAATTATGTGTAGGGAAGAGAGAGACTGGCACGTGCACATGGCTCACTTCCTCCTTATTCATTTGGAGCTTCAGACATGGGAAGGTGCTTTGCATGTTTAGGATGGGTGATCTCACCTCAGTAAACCCCAGCTAGAAGCCCCTCACAGGTGTTCCCAGACGTTTGCCTCCCAGATGATGCTGGGTCCTGTCAAATGGATAACTGTAGTCAGTCATGACAACTACAGATCAGTCTGGATCCCATTTCACAAAGACCTGTCTGCTTCTGCTTCCTGAATGTAGGCATTTTGAGTTAAGTTTTACCTTGAATTCTTTCTTAAGGAAAAACGTTCTCTTCCACATAAAAAAGGATGTTTTATTTGATGATACACTTTTTATTGAGAATGATCATTTTAAAAATTATTGACCATATATATGTATATATAGTCTAATACCATCAAATATGCATGAAGTTTATATATTCTGAAAAGACAAAATTTCTAGTTTAATTTAATTAGCATTAGCAAGAATTTAAATATGAATGTCTTAAAAATGAGCAGCCTTGGTAGCTAGCATAAATTATCCAGATACCTGGAAAAGAAGAAGAGGAAGAAAAGGCCCAGCTGGCAAAGGAAGTTGGAACAACAGGAGTCAGAAATAACTCAGGTTTCTAGTTTTTATCACCTGACTGGACAGGTGGTGTGACATTCCGCTACTCTTCCTGAGCAGTCCAGCCTGCTCTAGCCTGGACAGCCGGCAACTGCACATGCTCAGACATTAGAGGATTGATCAGAGTTAACATTTTAACATGTTAGAGGGTAGCATTAACTTGGGGGTGGGGCAAATGCTTTGTATTTATCTTATGTTAAACTTCCCCTCCCTCTCCCTCCATCCCCTCTGTTTGTATGTGTTTGTTTGTTTTACCCTTGGAGGAAGTCCCTCTGGAGCTGGAGTTAGAGATTTCTGAGTCACCCACTATGGGTACTGGGAACCGAACTTGGGTCCTCGGCAAGAGTAGTAAGTGGTCTTAATTGCTAAGCCTGTCTCCAGCCTTCATTAAATTCTGTTAGCAACCTGTGGCCACAGGTTCTCTTTTATTGCCATTTTCCGAAGTAGAGAAGGGGCGTTGCTCACCACCTACCATACCGTCATGGAGTAGACATCTTGGAGGCTGAGTCAGCTGTATCAAATACCTTATTGTCTTTGTTTGAGCTGCTGCCTGAGGGGTCCGAGGAAAGCACCTGACGAAGTTCTTATTATTCACACGGACTGTTACTTACTATTATCATTTTCCAGTCTGGTCCCTTCAAAGTTTCCACCAAAGTTAGTTTCCTTCATGCCAAAGACCTGTTTCAGTGGGTGAATTTGAGACAGCCTCTGAGCTTCTGCTTCCTGGAAGCATTCCACTTGATGGGACTTTGCCTAGGACTGTGTCCAAACAATCAACAGGGGCAGAGACAAGTGGTTGGCAGCCTGCAGACCACCACTATGTTTTAATCTTCAAGAACTGTGCAATATTCAGGCATTTTAACAAATGCTGTTATTTAAAACGTTTGCTACCCTCTAACTCAAAGGGAAGAGTAGTTCTCACTGATCGGTTTAAGTGTCTACCAATATAGAGCAAGTGTTCCAGACAGTTCTGAAATATAGCCAGGGGAAGGTACTAAAACCAAACCAAACCAGACCAGACCAGACCAGACCAGACCAAACCAAACCAAACCAAACCATAGAAACCTGAGGCTGGAAAGTACATCTTGCTATTGGCACCTTAGCCCAGGCAAGATGCTCAGCCGGAGGAGGTTTAGGAAGTGAAGGTGAGGGCATTGTTAGCACTGTACAGACTTGGCTACTGCCCTGGGCATCCCCATATGTAGACGTTGGGTGAAAAGAGTTACTTTGTACCCCTTAGGAAGATGACTTAGTTTTGTTTGTGATTACAAGATTCACTGTCAAGAAATGACCCATTTCTCTTAGGCTCAAGCATCAGTCTTACAACGTAAGCTGGGTGAAACTTTGCTTACCCACAGTGGAGTTTTAAAGCTTTGTCTCCCTCTAATTTTATTTGTAAAATAAATAAATAAATAAAAAGGCTTAATTCATTCAGGGTGGTGCATTGTACAAACTTAATGTCCAGAGTTGGGTCAGCAAGACCTCCCCCTAGGCTCATCATTTATACAGTGCTTCCAATGTTAGTGGTGTACGTATATTTCTGTCACCTAAAAAATACTACTGTATTTCCCCACAAGTGAGAATATCCGTATTGTATGTATGTGAGTGCACTGTAGCTGTCTTCAGACTCAGCAGAAGAGGGCATCGAATCCTTTTACAGACAGTCGTGAGCCACCACGTGGCTGCTGGGACTTGAACTCAGGCTCTCTGGAAGAACAGTCAGTGCTCTTAACCGTTGAGCCATCTCTCCAGCCCTGAGAACATTCTCAACTTGTGTGTCAATTAACAGATTAGTTTTACAGTGGGCCGGCTTTCGTGCTGGATACATTTGTTTTGATAAATTTGCATTTTAAAGTTTCAGAACTTTGAACAACAATCTCAACTGCTGGTTTTCTAAATATTCTACTTGGTGAACAGCCTCACTCATTGGCCTTGTAAGGCCAAGGGGCAGGTTGTTGCCGGGACACGGAAGTCCCATGTACCTACTTTTGTTTTCATGCCTTTTCACGTTTCCTCCCATCTGTACCGAACAGAACAATAGTATCTAACATGTTGTGAGTCCTGTTCGTATGCCTGCCACCTTCTGGATCTTTACTACTTAATCTCCCTAAAGTCTCACAGTTGAGGCACAATAACTAAACCCCCTTACAAAAAAAAAAAAAAAAAAAAAAAAAAAAAAAAAAAAAAAAAACTAAGGCACACAGAGGTCAAGAAGTACTCTAAAAAGTCTGCCTAATTGGTTAATTTGGTTCCTAGGTTCAGTCTCTGGAGACCATATTTCCACTTTGACACCATTGAGCCTCAAAGACATGAACTTTGCAGGCTTCTTGGCTTAAAACACTTAACTGTGCCAAGTAACTCCATTTCTGAAATATTGGAGATAACATTAAAAAAAATTAAGAAAACCTGCGGGCATTGGATATGGCGTCTGGTCACTGTAATAACAGCACCTGGGAAGCAGAGGCAGGAGGATTGTTTTGATATGTCAGCCTGAGTTTCTTAGTGAGCTCCAGGCCAGCCTGGGCTTTAAGGTAGATCTTATTTCAAAATAGCAAACAGGCAAAGCAAATAGAGCAGATACTGAAGCGAACCGACTGTTTGTCAACGTGTTCTCTGAGTTCTCGCTCTAGTTAGAGCGGGCAGTGACTCAGCTCCTCACTCACCACAGTTGTCCTCATCAGCTTGGTTCCCACAGTCATCCACGCCATTGCAGTGAAGCAACTGAGGCAGGCACTTGGTGATGTTCCCACAGGGGAAGGAGCCAAGGGGACAACTGACATCCTGTGCACTTCCAAGTGTGACTGGGGAAAGAGAGAGAGAGCAACATGACAGCTGGAAAGGTTAATACAAGCTCAGCACCCAAGGCAGGCCCAGCCGCAGCTCCCACATGTGTGTCCCTTGGTCTGGTTAGCGTAGAAACCTAACATTGCTATCACTAGGGACATGGATGCTTTTCAGAGTTCTGCCTCAGTGGGAAGCTCTTATTAGCTTCCTTTCCTAGGATCTTCCAGTGCCAACGTGGTGAGGATTGAACCTATGACCTACTGCTTGCTAGGCAAACATTCTACCACTAAACCTTGTTTCCAGCTCCCAACTCTGGCGATGTTTCATTAGCTCTCCTTTTCACTAAGGGATGTTCATACTTTAACTTCATCTGTTCCTCTCGTCTATAGGAAACGTTCAGTTTTGTTTGTTTTTGAAATCAAGAATTTACTGTATCTTTCCTATGGACTCACAGTCAAGGCAGCTCTGAGTCGAGGGCATCGGGAAGCGTGTGCCACCTGCTCATTTTTATAGCGAATGATCCTAAGTGTGAGGCCCTGGCAAGATGGTGCCGGGACTTTGGCTAACACCCAACTGCCGTCCTGGCAAGGACTGTTCTCCGTTGGAAAGACACAACTGAATAACAAAAGACAATAAATGATTCCCAACAGAGAGGCGTACCAAGAAATAAACCCTGAGCTCTCGTGGGCACAACTGCTGGGATCTGTACGGTGGGCCTCTGAGAAATGGGTCTGAGTAAACTGAGAGGAAAACAAAAGAAGAACCAGCACAGCAGGAGGAGGTAGGGGTGTGAGAGGAGGTGAGCAGGGGTGTGTATGGTGAGTAGGTTTGGGCTGAGGATCAGGTAGTTTAATGAGGTTCTGAGGGGCACAGTGAGCAGGCATGTGTGGCCTAAGCTGAAGCTGAGGAGGCAGATAAGGGAGAAGACCTCGGGCTTTATTTAAAATGCAAGTGAAACAGAAGGTGGACCTGGCCCTTCAGTTAGGGAGGGCATGAGCTTTCCTAACATTCTTTTGGTTGCTGGGGTGTGGTCAGAGGGCAAGTGTGAGCTCTAGACGGCTGCTGAGGAGACTGTGGCGATCCAGCTAAAAGACGATGGAGTTATAGCCTGGACCGAACTCACATTTCACACACACAGGTGGAAGAGACAGTGGAAAGAGCTGGGACAGCCAAGGGGCCAGACTGCATCTTTACTCAGTCTCTTAGGATATGATGGGCTGCGAGGAGACAAGTGGCACATTCCCTCTCGGTTCCATTCGTCACCTGAGCCTGGACATGGGACATGCCGCTTTCTTACTCAGTGTCAGATTCACTCCCATCACACCACCTTTTGGAGAAGCAGGAACCCATCTCCCTTTCCAGCTGTGCTTCCCAGTTTCATCCCTTTGGCAGTTCCTGGGACACCCCCCCCATCCTCTCTCTTAACCCTTTCTTTGGAGAGCTAGAGTACAGTCTAGCTGGAATTCCTGCCTCAGAATGTCTTGCTTCTAGGTGAGATTATACTCATCCTAGGGTAAATATTCATTTATCGATTGATAGAAAATTAGTTACAATTTGAAATCATGTTTTAAGGAGATAATGTGTTCTGAATGTCCCAAACCAATTTAAAATGAAATGACTACAGCCCTATGAGCACATAATAAAACAAAGAGGACTATGGGAACTTCGGAACTTCAAAGAGTTGGGCACATTTGCTCCTTCTAGACCCCAAGTTAAACCAAAAGCAGTTAACCAAAGGCCATTATAATTTGGTTATCAAATCCTCCTATGTGTGTGTGTTTTTCATCTTATGATGATAGGAGAAAGAAACACTGTAACAAAGTTCCTGACATTGTTTGCCCCTTCAGGTCATGCTGAATAGGAGCATTAGAGATGCAGACATGAGGAGTAACACTTGCCCATAGACACTTGGAAGAGAGTGTATGGAGCAAACACAGGAACTTCGTGCCTTTGTCTTGAAGCTAGTGAAAGAATAGGAAGGTCCAGATACTTGAGAATGTTTGTTTACCCTGTTCCGACTTTGAAGGGTAACCACATATGAGGGTAAAGTAGATTTTATTATTCAGAACCAGTTTTTTTTTTTTTTTTTTTTTTTTTTTTTGTTGCACAGCAAAATAAAGTAGAGGGTACTTTCCTTTATGGTTTTTTTTTTTTTTTTTTTTTTTTTCATACCCACACAAGCAGAACCTCTTCCACCATCAGAGTCCTCCATTAGAGTGGTCCATTTGTTATACAATGGACACACGTTACTGACAGTCCTTTACAGCATAGCTCATTCTTGGTCTTGACAAATGAGATTTTGGCAAAGATGTAAATGTGTATTCACCATGATTGTACTGTTGTGATATAAAACTAGACTCTAGGACCTGGAGAGATGGCTTTGTGGCTATGAGCACGTTGTCGTTACAGAGGGCCTGAGTTTGGTTCCAGGCAGCCATGTTGGGAGGCTCACAACTGCTTATAACCCCAGCTGCAGGGAGATACAACTGACCTCTGTGGGTACCTGCACTCATGTGCATTCTCCCATATGGATGTACACACATGCATCTGCAGCCTCCAGCCCCCATCCCCAGGAGAAATCTGGCAGAGGAATTGTAACCCCTGTGTCATACATTGTTCTGTGAATAGTGTTTTCACGTGGGGAGTTATCATAAAATTCATCAGCTCATCATTTCCTCCAACTATTAATTAAACCACGTTAGAAACTAAGGGTTGTGGATCCTAGAACAGAGATATCAAAAGCACATTCCTGTTGACATTGATTTTTTTAATAACTTCTTAATTAAGCTTTACAAACTGAACTTTAAAGATCAAGATTAAAAATAAAAGTCTTTGACAACAAATTGTGGATATCCAGCTACAGCAACTGCTTAAAGTTTTAGCTGGATGAACATGGTTGTATGTTCATGATGCTGTTTTGATATTCTGAGTCATTTGCTTTAGTGACAACTATGATTTGATGATCTTCGAAGACCCAGAAATGAACCCACACACCTATGGTCACTTGATCTTTGACAAAGGAGCTAAAATCATTCAATGGAAAAAGGACAGA
This sequence comes from Micromys minutus, assembly GCF_963924665.1. Lineage (NCBI taxonomy): Eukaryota > Metazoa > Chordata > Mammalia > Rodentia > Muridae > Micromys > Micromys minutus. Next base: position 16,960,989 of record NC_137973.1, read on the forward strand.
CTCTTCAACAAATAGTGCTGGTTCAACTGGCAGTCAGCATGCAGAAGAATGAAAATCAATTTTTTCTTATCTTCTTGTACAAAGCTCCAAGTCCAAGTAGATCAAAGACCTCCACATAAAACCAGGTACACTGAAACTATTAGAACAGAAAGCAAGGAAGAGCTTAGAATACATAGGCACAGGGGAAATTTTCCTGAACAGAAAATCAATGGCTTATGCTCTAAGATCAAGAATCAACAAATGGGACCTCATAAAATTGCAAAACTTCTGTAATGCCAAGGACACTGTCAAAAGGACAAAATGGCAACCAGTAGATTGGGAAAGATCTTTACCAATCCTACATCTGATAGAGGGCTAATACCCAGTATACACAAGAAAATCAAGAAGCTATTCCCTAGAGAATCAAAGGTTCCTATTAAAAAACAGGGTACAGAGCTACACAGAGACTTCTTAATGAACGAATGGCTGAGAAGAACCTAAAATTCTCAACATCCCTAGTCATCAGGGAAATTCAAATCAAAGCAACTCTAAGATTCCACCTCACACAAGTTAGAATGGCTAAGATCAAAAACTCAGGTGACAGCAGATGCTGGCATGGATATAGAGAAAGAGGAACATTTCTCCACTGTTGGTGGGATTGTAAACTCATGTAACCACTCTTGAAATCAGTCTGGCAGTTTTTCAGAAAATTGGATATAGTACTACCTGAGGGCCCAGCTATACCACTCCTGGCCATATATCCAAAAGTAGCTTCAGTATTTAACAAGGACACATGCTAACAATGTTCATAGCAGTCTTATTTATAATAGCCAGAAGCTGGAAAGAACCAAGATGTCCCTCAACAGAGGAATGAATACAGAAAGTGTGGTACATATACACAGTGTAGTACTATTCAGCTATGAAAAACGAGTTCATGAAATTCCTTGGCAAATGGATTTAACTTGAAGCTATCATCCTGAATGAGGTAACCCATTCACAAAAGAAAACTCATGGTATGTACTCACTCATAAGCAGATACTAGCCCCCCAACCCTCAAAAAAAAATCTTGGAATACCCAAGAAACCATCCACAGAATTTATGAAGCTCAAAGAAGGAAGACCAGAATGTGGATGCCTCAATCCTTCTTAGAAAGGAGAACAGAACAGGGGAGGAAATATAAGGCCAAATAGAGGAGCAGGAAGTAAAGAAAAGAGCTACAGAGACTGCCTCACCTGGAGAACCACCCCACATGCAGCCACCAAACCCAAGCACTATTGCTGATGCCAAGAAGTGTTTACTGGCAGGAACCAGACATGGATGTCTCCTCAGAGGTTCTCCCAGAGTCATACAGATACAGATGAGAACACTTGCAGCTAAACATTAGACTGAACACAGGGACCCCAATGAAAGAGCTAGAAAAAGGACTGAAATAGCTTAAAGATTTGCTCCCTCATGGGAAGAACAACATCATCATCAGCCAAGGCACTGAGGTGGAGAGGATGATTGGGAGAGGGAGCACCTTTACGAAAACAAGTTAAGGGGGAGGAGAGAGGGGAGTGGTGGGAAGGGTATAACATTTGAAATGTAAATACAGAGAATATCCAATAAAATTAAAAAGATGTATACTATCAAAAATAGATTTAATAATCTTTTCATTGTTGACGGTACCAAGGTTAATCCCAGGCCTCTGGAATGCTGAACATACAATCTGCTACTGAGATAAATTCCCAGTTTACAGCTTATCTCTTAAATTTAAATTTATGTTAATTGGCGAATACAGATTTTCAATGACAGTGTGAAGATGATGTCATTATGCAGGAAGGCAGGTCCAGGATAAAGTGAGGATGAGAGGAAAGGATGGGCGGAGACAAAGTTTGAGGAGCAGAGGAAGGAGCCAAAGTGGGAGAGAGGGAGAAGATGGAGGCAGCTGCTAAAATTCTTTTCTGTATATAGACACAAGTTACTAATATATTTTAAAAGGATTTTGTGTTTTCTAGATGGGAAATTTATATCTTGTCAATTGAATTATAGATATTGTGTGCTGTGTTCTCTCATATGTTGACTTAATTGAGTTCAAGAGAAAGCGTGATGGCGGGGTGAACCAAGCCTGCCTCAGAATTGAGGTATGTATGCCTTGCAAGGTAACAACCCACCAAGGGAATTGTGGCGGGTTGCCATGCTGGGTGGCTCACAGACCGTGGCTCTGTAGCTTTGTGGCTCATGGACCACACAGGTCAGAAGCAGTGAGGTAGGAGGTGTGGAACAGTAACACATGAACATTTACCACAGCAACAGTGCCCTGAAAATAGCCTATTTCCTTAACATTATGATTATATATATATATCAGAATATATATATATATATATATATATATCAAAAGCCTTAGATATTTTGTTATAATTAGAATATAATTAGTATTTTATTAGATTAATGCTAATTTAGAAATTTAAATTGTCAAGCTGACACAGAACTTACCAATTTAGGATAAAAGTCTTTTTATCTCCCTGAACTATCTGAGTGTAAAGTATCCAACTGATATTACCCTTTGACATTTTGATGTATATTCCCTACAAGCAAAGATATTCTCCCATAGCATGACCTAATCATCAAAATTGGATTAAATTCATCAAGAATCCTCAGCTTCTGTTCAAGCTGTGGGTCCCAAGTATCTAATTTGGACTCGTCCCTTGAGATAATTTATGTCTCTAGTTTTTAGCTGGAACCACTTTCATTGCCTTTAAAAATTATTTTTGTGTATGTGCGTGTGTAATGTGGGTATGAGTGCACATGTGTACCACAGCACATGTGTGCAGGCCAGTGGACAACTCTGTGGACTCATGTAGGTTCCAGAAACTCATCTGGTGACAAGTGCCTTGACCTGTCGAGCTGGCTTATTTCCCCCCCCGCCCCCCAGCCCTGTTTGCCTGTGGTATCAACCTCAAGCTGTCTTTGATCCTCTCAAGCCTCAGCAGAACCCACTGGTCTTGGAGGACTTCCATTCTTTCTGACTCTGAATGATATTTCAGAATCATCTGTTTTCCTTGATACAGCTCTATAATCCACCATGTCTCTGAGTTCTGGCTTCAACTAGGGTTGAACCATATTTAGAAACCAAGATAAAGACTCTGGGTGTACACATTGCTCCTGGGATGTCGCTGTTCCCAGTGTCCTCAGCAAGTGGGGGACTGTGTAGTTATTAAGACTTGTGGACACAGATATCTGCATTTGCTTATCAGTACATCTCTCATTAATGAACTATGGGCACCTCCCTTACTCACCCCCACTCCCATGAAGTACCACAGTACCAAGTTTAGTTTTCCCCTCTTAAGGCTCTTTACCCACCTTTCTAACAGTGAGGAACCTACTTTCTATTACTTCAACATAATTATATTGACAACTTTCCTCCTCTCTGATATATAAAAATGCAAATAACCATTGTTGTTAGAAATACAGATTTTCTGTGATAGAAATGAGATGGTAAGATGCATTAATTATTGCCCCATGTTACTGATTGATTTTATATGCTTTTATTCCAGCATTTTTATTGACTAAGCAAACCCCCACACATCTCCTGAGTTACCACTGGTTCTCTTATTAATATCTTCAAGACATTTTGATTTTATATCTGTACAACTCATGACTTTTATCTCTTATTTCCCCCAATTCTTGTTAAATTATTCTTTAACAGGTGTGGGGATTTACTTGGAGTTCCAAAGTTGATATTTTGAGCTGAAGACATTTGAGACTCAGCAGATGGAGAGATATGACGTCTCAGAGCTCATTTATTTGACTAACAGCAGAAACTTCAGGGAAATAAAGTTGGGGTTGGCCCTTTCTTTGGAGCCAGTCTACTTTCAGGAGAGAGGACAAAGGCAAATTCCCCACTAAGTTCATTTCTTGGGAGTATTCTGCAGTCCTTAGAATGTTGGAGAATGGCCCCCAAAGGCTCATATAGTTGGATGTTATCAGGGAGTAGAACTGTCTGAGAAGGATTAGGAATTGTGGCCTTGTTGGAGGAAGTGTGTCACTAGGAGTGGGCTCTGAGGTTTCAAAAGCCTCTGCCAGACCCAATGCCCCCCCCACAACCCCTGCAACTGACTATCAATCAGGATGCAAAGCTCTCAGCTACTACTCCAGTGCCATGCCTTCTGCTCCCCTTCATGATGATAATGGACTAACCCTCTAAAACTGTAAGCAAGCCCCAATTAAATGCTTTCTATTTATAAGCATTTGCTTGGACATGGTGTCTTTTCACAACAATAGAACAGTAACAAGGACAGTCCCAAAGAATAGATAGAGACCCACATCAAATCCACACAGATAGAGATATCACAGACTTTCTTATTTACCATTTGTTTTCTTAAAAACCTCTTTGGGAAACTAGTTAGAAGAACAGATGAATGAGGCTCTGCCAGCTGAGTTGCCTAGCTCCTTGGATTTGGTTTCCCAAGACCCTATTATGTATTCTTCAATCTCCCAAATAAGTGAAAGACCCGTAAGACAGAAACTTCAAGTCTCTGAAAAAAAGAGAGTTAAGGAGATATTGGAAAATTCGAAGATTTCCCATGCTCATGGATCAGTAGGATCAACATACTAAAACAGTCATCTTACCAAAAACAATCTAGAAATTCAATGCAATTTCTATAAAAATTCCAAAACAATTATTTATAGAACTTGAAAGAACAATACTCAGTTACATATGGAAAACCAAAAAGTCTACGATAGGTAAAAAGTATCTTGTACAATAAAAGAACTTCTGGAGGTATCACCATCCCTGATTTCAAACTGTACTATAGAGCAATAGTATTGGCATAAAAACAGACAGGCTGATCAATTGAATCAAATCAAAGACTCCAAAGTAAATCCACACATCTCTAGACACTTGATTTTTGATAAAGAAGCCAGAAATATACAATGGAAAAAGGAAAGCATCTTCAACAAATGGTGCTGGTCTAAATGGATATCTGCATATAGAACAATGTAAATAGACCCATATCTATCACCTTACACAAAACTCCGTCCAAGTAGATCAAAGACTTCAACATAAAACCAGATACACTGACCCTGATAAAAAAGAAAGTGGGGAATAATCTTAAACACATTTCTTCAGGAGATAATTTCCTAAACAGAACACCAATTGGGCAGGCACCCAGATCAACAATAAATGGGATGAAACCAAAATGCTTCTGTAAGAGAAAAGACACCATCAAAGGAAAAAATGGCAGCCTACAGAATGGGAAAAGATATTTACCAGATCCACCTCTGACAGAGGGCTGATATAAAAAATATATAAATAACTCAAGAAATTAGACATCAACAATCCAAATAGACCAATTAAAAATGGGGTACAGACCTAAATGGAGAATTCTCCAACAGAAGAATCTCAAGGAGCCAAGAGCACTTAAAGAAATGTTCAAAATTCTTAGCCATCAGAGAAATGCAAATCAAAATGATGCTGAGAGTCTATCTTATACCTGTCATAATGACCAAGATCAAAGTTACAAGTGACAGCTCATGATGGTGAGGATGTAGAGCAAGCGGAATTCACCTCCATTGCTGGTGGGAGTGCAAACTTGTACAGTCACTTTGGAAATCAATATGACAATTTCTCAGAAAATTGGAAATCAATAAAGACCTTGCTATACCACTCCTGGGTATGCACCCAAAGGATGTTCCACCATACCATAAGGGCACTTATTCAAATATGTTCATAGCAACTTTATTCATAATAGCCAGAAAATGGCAACAACCTAGATTTTCCTTGCCTAAAGAATAGATCAAGATGATATGGTACAGTTACACAATAGACTATTACTAAGTTATTAAAAACATCATGAAGTTTGCTGGCAACTGGATGGAACTATAAAAGATTATCCTGAGTGAGGTTATCCAGACCCAGAGAAACATGACATATACTCATCTATAAGTGAATATGAGTCACAAATTCAAGGTTCTGCTTTTTTAAAAAATTTGTTTACTTCATGTATGTGGATACACTATCACTGTCCTCAGACACACCAGAAGAGGACATCAGATCCTATTACAGATGGTTGTAATATGTGGTTGCTAGGATTTGAACTCAGGACCTCTGGAAGAGTAGTAGTCAGTGCTCTTAACCACTGAGGCATCTTTCCAGCCCATAAATTAAAGAATAACCATGTTACAATACAGACCCAAAGAAGCCAAGTGAAAAGGAGGGCTCGGGGGTAGCAGGGGGCACCCATGAATCTCACCAAGAAGAGAAAACAGAATAGACATCATGGGTGGATGGGGAGAAGAAACTGTACGGGGTAGGGAATGGGAAAGAGAACAGGAGGGATCAGGTGTGGGGAGGATGGAGGGAGAAAGTACTGGGAGAGAAAATTGAAACTGGGGAGCATGTCTGGGACAAGCTAGAAGTGCAGGGCAATGGAAACTCCAAGGAATTGTTGAGGGTTACCCTAGCAAAGACTCCTCAAAATGGGGGATGTGGAGCCTGAACCAACCATCTCCTGTAATTATTCTAGACTTACAGTGGAGGAATTGGGACACTAACCCAGCCTCAAAAGTCTCGGCCTACAATTTGTCCTGCCTATAAGGTGTGCTGGGGTACAGGTGGAGCAGAAATTGTGGGAGCAGCCAGCCAGTGACTGGTCTAGCTTCAGACACATGCCACAAGAGGAAGCCCATTCTTACACTGCCCACAGGACCAGGAGCCAGAGGCTGGATAGCCTAGTGATCTATGATAGAGTCAAACAAATGTGAAAGAAAAAAAGCCAGTGAAATGATTTCTAATAATATTTTGCTATGCTCACAGACTGGTGCCTAGCATAACTGTTATCAGAGAGGCTTCATTGAACAACTGATGGAATCGGGTTCAGAGATCCACAGCCAAACATTACTCAGAGCTTGGAGAATTCCTTGGAGGAGGAGGAGGAGGAGGGGAGGAAGGATTGTGGGAGCCAGAGGTGTCAAGGACACCACAAGAACTCTAACTTTGCGCTGACACAGGTCCTCCACACACATTACAATTGTGTAGCTTGATCTTCTTGTGGGATTCCTAACAGTGGGTACAAGAGCTATCTGAGTCTGTTGCCTGCCTTTGGGACGCTTCATCTCTACCGAGTTGCCTTGTTCAGCTTTAATAGACAAGGAGGTGCCTAGTCTTACTGCAACTTAATATGCTATGGTTCGGTGCTATCCATCGAAGCCAACCTTTTTCTGAAGAGACATGAAGGATAAGTGGATGGGAGGATGGGAGATGTGGAGGAGCAACTGGGGGAGGGGAACTGCGGCCTGATGCAAAATAAGTTCATAAATTGTAAGTATAATATATATAAATAATACATAAAAGATCTTTTTGGGCAAGTGTGCTGGCTTACTGTGTGAAGATGCTTGCCACCAAGCATGATGACCTAGCTTCCATCCTGAAACCCACAAGGGAGTAGGAGAGAACCACTCTCGGAGGTTGTTCTCTGACATTCACATGTATGTTGTGCCACATGCACGAGAACATACACACGCCACACACACACATCCTTGTACTTGCTTGTCTGAGACCAAGCTCTGCCTGACTTGTACAATTCTCCCTTAAAGGATATGTGTATTTTCTGTCTTTTGGTTTCTTAGATTTTTTTTCTTAAAATGTTATATGTGTGTGTGTGTGTGTGTGTGTGTGTGTGTGTGTGTCCCTCTATCACATACATGTGAGTACAGAGGAGGCCAGCAAAGGGTGTTGTTGGATACCCTGGAGCTGAAGTAACAGGCAGTTGTGAGCTACCCAACCATAGTGTAGAGAACCAACTTGGATGCCGTGGAAGAATAATATTATTTCTTAGCCACTGAACTACCTTCCCAGCCCCAGGTATTCTTAGTTCTCCTCTCCTCTCCTCTCCTCTCCCTCCCTCCCTCCCTCCCTCCCTTCTTTTCTTTTTTTTTTCTCATTGAGACACTGTGTTGTTATATTGTCCAATCTGGCTTTGAACTCTCACCCTTTTACGTCCGATTCCCAAGTGCCCATGGTTATAAGTAAGCATCACCATGTCTGCTTCTATATGTGCACTTTAATGAGAAACAAAAAATGAAGTGAGGTATATAAGCAGCATTGAAACGCCTAAGAAAAGTTGACATTTGCTGTATTTAAAATGCATTTTATTAGATTTTTTTTCCTAGAGTTTTAAGCAAACATTTAAGCCATGTAAGATAAAAACTAGTTCACATGTAAGATTTTCTCCAAATAATAGCTCAATATATTTGTGAAGGGGACTAAGTGTTGGAGCTCAGTTCATTCAATGTAAGCTGAAGTTTGTAAGTTAGAAAGTAAAGATGGTTTCCCTTCTTAAAAGATCATGAGTTGGGGCTGGAGAGACAGCTCAGTGGTTAAGAACAGTGGCTGCTCTTCCAGAGGTCCTGAGTTCAAATCCCAGCAACCACATTGTGGCTCACAACCATCTGTAATGGGATTCGATGCCCTCTTCTGGTGTGTCTGAAGACAGTTACAGTGTACTCATACACATAAACTAAAACCTTTAAAAATTAAAATAAAAAGATTGTGAATAGAGCAATAAGATCTGAAAACAGAAAGGCTTCAAGGGAAGAAAGCATTTGGATTTGTATGCATAACAAACTCATTATTTTTAGATGTAAGTGTGGCTGGCACTGCTGATTAGCTGATCAATCGGTGGTTCCAGAAACCCTGTCTTTTCACTTCCTTCCCTTGAAGAGACTGGAAAGAACACCTGCCCTAGCTTTCTCGCTTTCAGGCAGCTACAGTGCAGTCTTCTCGCCCTTGTGGCTGTATGGGCTCCCTAGGAAGTCCTGGAGGAGGCAGCTTTCCTGAGACAAAAAGCAGATGACACCGTTGTTATCCTTTCTGTATTCCAGCCTCCAACGTGAGATGATGCACAACCCAACCACAGCAGCTGTGATTTAACCGGCACCGGTGAAACCAAGGAAACTAACATATTCTGAGACGTACCCGAGCTTAGAATCGCCAGCCCACCAGACTCCTTCCTTCCTTCCTTCCTTCCTTCCTTCCTTTTTTCTTTGTTTGTTTGTTTCTTTCTAAATGTCTTAGTCTGAGCAATTTATTTATTTATTTATTTTTATTAAACAGATTTATTTATTTATTTATTTATTTATTTATTTATTTATTTATTTATTTATTTATTTAATGTATGTGAGTACACTGTCGCTATCTTCAGATACACCAGAAGAGGGCATCGGATCCCATGACAAATGGCTGTGAGCCACCATATGGTTGCTGGGATTTGAACTCAGGAGCTCTGGAAGAGCAGCCAGTGCTCTTAACTGCTGAGCCATCTCCCTAGCCCACCAGACTCCTTTCAGTGAGAAGAATAAACCCTTTCATTTTAGACTGTGATAGGATCAGACTGTTTTCTACTAATAAATTTATTTCTAATAATCTGGGTAGGTGGTACATGCATGCCCTTTATATATCAAGCTTCCCAACACTTGGGAAGCAGAGGCAGGTGAATATCTAAATTTTAGGCTGGCCAGTCTGGTCTACAGAGTGAGTTTCAGGACAGCCAGAGCTATATAGTGAGATCATGACTCAAACCAAATCAAACCAAACCAAACCACAAACCAAATCAAACCAAACCAAACCAAACCAAACCAAACCAACCAACCAACCAACCAACCAACCAACCAACCAACCAACCAACCAACCAGAAACACACGTGTCTTTTTTCACCATGTTTCCTTTCAAAGGTGTAAAATCTCAGATTGGCAATGGATTTGAGAGGACTGCAGGATCATCGAGTAGACTACGGAGGCTGCAACACTGAAGTAGCAGGAGCTTGCAGAGGTGGGATCCTTCCTGGCCCGATTTGATCAAGACCGATTACAACTATTCCATATTTCCTGGTGCCTAGCCAGATGGAAACAAAGAGACACTGGGCAGACTGTAGGCCTGGCATGCAGGTGTGCTCCATTCTGTTTAACAGCAGCCTTGAAGCCTCAAGTTCACATTCTCCATAGAAGCTGAGGAGGAGCAGCTAAAGGAGAACATGGACCCTTCTGCTTCCTGCCAATGTAATGCCAGTATCCCAGGTTAAGGAGGAGAGAGCTTGCCCTTCCTCTGAGAGAGAAAAGTTTCATTGCATATTAAATGTTTTGCAAGCTTTATACCTTGGTTTTCTGTGAATGAATAGTCACAGTTCTGAGGTTCCTTTGACCGGATGGTAAATTTCACTTGTCATTTAATTTTATGTACCAAACTCATGCCAATTCAATAATATCCCTGGAGCAGAGGAAAGCATTTAACACGGCTGTAGAATCTTATAGGAATGTTAATTTTCTCCTGAAAAGACAACTGCACCTTGACCAGCTTCCTTTTGTCCCAGTTTGCAAGTTATAATCTTGCACTTTATATTAGAAAAGAAAAGCAATTTTTCTTTGTTAACAAGCCATTAATTGAGAATTTGCAGCCACTTGTTTCATACTGGATGCTGAATCGTTACACTGATATTTGCAAAGCACACCTGCCTCTGGTATGGTGGAAGAAAAGCAGTGAGCGGTGGGACTCCATGGACTAGGGGCCCAGCCTTCACCTGTCACTTCCATATCTCTGTGAACTTATGAAGGCCTTGACCTTCACTTTCATGATGTGGAAAATCAGCAGTCACAGTGATTAAATGGCTTTCCTTCACGCTAACAGTCCCTCAGCTGTTTCATGTCATATCATATAGTTAAATCTAGGTTCAGTATATGGAAAAGAGAAAATGCAGTTTTGTCTTTCTATCTCCCAAGGGTCTCTTGTTTTTCTCACTCTTTTTGACCACCTTTCCATTCTTTTCTCTATATTTATGTATTTATGTCTTACATGTGTGTGTGTAAAATAGTTAAATCTTGCTTCTGCTTATGAGAGACATACACTATTTGTCTTTTTCAGACTAGATTATTTTATTTGATATGATGATTTCCAGTTCCGCTCATTTTGCTGAATTACATACTTCCATTCACCCAGTTGATGTTTTTCTTTATCTATTAATGGTCTGAGTCTATACTTTAGCTATTGTGGCTAGTGTTGCAATAAATGTGGAAAACATGGATGCTCGGATATCTCTGTGGTGTGCCGATGGTTCCTTTGGGCATATGCTCAGGAGCAGAATAGTTTGGTCATATGGTAATTCTATTCTTGTTTTTCTGAGGAACTTCCATAGTAATTGCAAGTTATTCCAGTTCCTATCGATAAACAGTTGAGAATAACTATTCTAATTGAGATGAGATAGAATCTCAAGGTAATTTTCATTTGTAGTTGCTTGATGATAAGACATAGACATACACATGTGTTTGTAATACGCATGTATTTATGTCAGGGTTTCACTAGGTAGCCCTGGGTTAGCCTTGAACTGACAGAGATCTTCCTGATTCTGCTCTTGAGTGCTAAGATCACAGGTATGTCATATTCATCCTTGCCCAAATGTAGTTCTTCTCTTGAAAACTATTAGGTTCATTTGCTGATTTGTTTATGAGATTAAAAAATTATGTTCTTTTTAACAGTTATTTACTTATTATATATAAGTCCACTGTAGCTGTCTTCAGACACACCAGAGGAGGGCATCAGATCCCGTTACAGATGGCTGTGATCCACCATGTGGTTGCTGGGAATTGAACTCAGGACCTCTGGAAGAGCAGTCAGTGCTCTTAATCACTGAGCCATCTCTCCAGCCCATGAGATTTTTTCATATGTTTAATTTTTAGTTCGTTTTAGATTCTAGGATGCATTCATCCCTGGCAGGTATCTTTCCTGTCCTGTAAGCTGTCTCCTTACTCTCCCGGGTGTTTGCTTTCACAGGATAACTTTTTCCCCTGAATCATTTAAGCCTTGTCTTTCTTGGGAGTTCTTGGAGACTGGGTAGCAGTTAAAAGAGATGAACAATCATGTCTACTGATTATCAAGTGAGAAACAAGGAGGTTGGTGGGCACCAGTGTTTTTGTTTTGTTTTCTGTCCTGGAGTTGCTGCTATTTTTGTATGATTGAATGTGTTCCCGGGGTCTGTGTGAACTGTGTACACAGGGAGGGAAAGCAGCTGGGTTCTGCAAACCCAGGAGTCTTCTTACTGAGTGTTGGTGTGGTTTAAAGGCAGAAGCTGAAGAGCAAGGATGAAAGGGCTGAAGAAGTAATGTTGCCCTTGGCTTGCTTGACTTCACTCTTGCTGTCAAATTCATCTACATTGTTGACATTACTGTATTGTCTTCTTGATATAACCAGATATCTTGGACTTCCAAAGTTGACCCAAGACCAACAGCTCTCCAAAATTCTTCCAGGCCCTCAGTGCCATATTGAGACAGTTGAGACATTCCTAGTGAAGCAACTTCCACATTCTTGACATCTCTAGTGTGAGGCAGCCATTGTTAAACTACCTAGATCTTATTATGTGATATATAAATAAATATATATATAAATACAATAAATATAAATAAATATAAATCTAATATATCTTGTATCAGTTAGTAATGTTTCTCCAGAGAACCCTGACTAATACGCCTTTCATGGAACTCAGACTATTGGTAGTCACGATTTAATATGCCTGGAAAAAAACCTTTGTCTGAATGTAGAGTGTATTACTGACATCTAGTAGGTAGAATCCAGGGATTCAGATAAACATGCTACATTCACAGGACAGTTTATCTGTCCTAAAATCTCAGACAAGCCTGGGATGAAAGATGCTGAATTAGGTCTGGAGTAGCTGCCTTTCCATCATTGCCACAAAGTAGGTGAAAAAAATCCTAAAATGAAGAGAGGGTAATTTAGATTAAATTTTTGGGGTGTCAGTCTATGGCCATTGGCCTGTTGCATAGGTCAATACATCATGGTGGAGTGTATGAAAGAGTAATGTGTTATCTCATGGCAGCTAGTCAGCAGAGAGTGAGAAGTTCTGGGATCCTGACACCCTCTTTGAATGCATATCCCCGATGATCTAGCATCCTTCCATGAGGACCTACCTCTTTAAGATGACACTACTTCCTATTAGAGTCACTGTCGAATGTACAGTGTTGGAGGACACTTTCAAACCACAGCAGTGTGTGATGGAAATATCCACAGACTGCTCATTATAGAACAGGTAGTTAGCTATTTTTCTGGCTCCTTGTCTTATTGTTTGGATTTTATAATTGATCTCAAGAGAATTTGAAAGTAGCGGACAGGAGCAAGCAGTGGGCAAGTGCAGCTGTTTGGGTCTTCTAGGAGCAGTGATGGCTTTTGTTCTGAATAAGTGTCTTGGAAAAGAGACTGAAGTTAATGTCACTAGTTCCAGAGGGGAATATCCATGTTACTGATAAGGAATCATTTCTTAGCTGTGAGGGTTATTAAAGAATGGGCTAAGAAACTAAAATAATTTCAGAGGTTTTGAAAAGTTATACAGCTCAAGTCTGTCCTGCTCAAGGAAAAGACAGCCACAGGATATTTTCAGGAAGCATGCATTAGCTTCACAAACCCATGAATAACATCAACTGAAGTTATATGAGATTTGAGATGTGTGTACTGTGATTTCACATAACACCTTGATGTGGTAAATTTTTATTAAATGACTAAATGTCAGACCAGAATAGTAAATATTTCAGAATATAGATTTTGTTAATTTAGAGAAGGTGGAATTTATACCTAACTAGACTTAAAGCATAATTCTACTTTTTGGGGGCTGGGGAAGCATGTTCGGCTCAGAAAAATGAGACCCTACAGCAGTGGTTCTCAACCCGTGGTTTATGATCTCTTTGGCAAACCTCTAGCTTCAAAAGTATTTACATTATGATTCATAATTGTAGCAAAATTACAGTTCTGTAAAAAAAATTCTGAGGTAGCAATGAACTACTGTTATGGTTGGGAATCACCACAATATAAGGAACTGTATTAAATGGTCACAGCTTTAGGACGGTTGAGAAACACTGTCCCGAAGTGAAGTCAGAAGCAGGCTTGGAAGCACAGGCTCTGCTTTTCTCTTGCTTTCCTGCCTCTCATCTCCATTTCTCCTCCTCTTCATTAAACAATCCATAGAAACTGGTATTCTTCTTTGCCATCGTAGGTCATAGAAACCAGAATGTTTCCAAAAGCCAGTAAGAAAATCTAAAAATAATGCCTTGACTTCCCCTTGCTTTTTATGAGTGAGGATTGGCCATAAAGAGCTTCTGTGACCTGCCCTCGTCCCATAGTAGGTCAGAGATTTTCTGTGGGATGCCTGCCCTACTTGAGAAGAAGAAATGCCTAACAGAGAGGCCATGAAAAGCTTAGGCACACAGCTCCTCTGGACCTCTACTCCACCCAGCTTGTCCCCCCCCCACATCAGAGTCTTTCTAGGCAATCCTGATTCCACAGAGCTGTCTATATCTCTGTGAACCAATAGACAAAGACAGAATTACAGACCAGTTTTCCTTAAGAGCAAGCTACAACATTTCTCAGCAAAATACTTGCAAACCAAATTTAAGATCACATCAGGAAAAGATTATCCTCCACGATGAAGTAAGCATGATCCCATATGTAAATTTGTAAATGCAATCTACCTCATAAACACATTGAAAGTCAAAAACCACATGGTCATTTCAGATGCAGTGAAGGCCTTTGACAAATCCAACATACCTCCATGCTAAGAGTCCTGGAGATACTAGGGATTAAAGGGACAGACAATAAAGCCAATTTACAGCAAGCTCATAGCCAATGTCAACCTAAATGGATAGAAACCCAAAGCATTTTCACAAAAAATCAGGAACAAGGCTGTCTACTCTCTCCCCATCGTTCAATAAAGTACTTGAAGCTCAATCTCTCTCTCTCTCTCTCTCTCTCTCTCTCTCTCTCTCTCTCTCTCTCTCTCTCTCTCACACACACACACACACACACACACACACACAGACACCCAGGAGAGCTAAAACAATCCTGAACAATAAAAGAACTGCTGGAGGTCTCAGCATCTCAGATTTCAAGTTATTCTACAGAGCTATAGTAATAAAAACAGCATAGTACTAACCTAAAAACAGACATGTTGATCAATGGAATCTAAGGGAAAACTTAGACATAAGTCCACACATCTATGGACACCTGATTTTTGACAAAGAATTTAGAAATACACACTGATAAAATGAAACAGTAAATCCTACAAATAGTGAGGGTCAAATTGGACAGCTGAGTGTAGAATCCAGATAGATCCATATTCTGCACTGCACTAAGGTCAACTCCAAGTGGACCAAACACCTTGAGATCAGGCTAGGTACACTGAGTCTGATAGAAGAGAAAGTACAAGAAAGCTTTGAACTCACTGGTTCATGAAAAGACTTTCTGAACAGAACACTGTTAACACAGGCACTATAATAAAAAATGGGACCTCATAGGAAGCTCTGTACAGCAATGGATAGTGTGGCGGCTTATAGAATAGGAAAATATCTAAAATAGATAAAGAATAAAAAAACTGGACATCAATAAAACAAGAGATAGAGACCAGCCTCAACATTTAAAACCTGCTTTTCCAGAGGATGTGAGTTCAATTCCCAGTACCCACATGGCAACTCACAACTGTTTGTAGCAGTTCCATGGGATCCAACACCCTCACACAGTCATACAGGCAAAACGCCAATACACACAAAATAAAAATAAATTAAAAAGAAAACAAATATGGGGTATTGCTGGGTGCTGGTAATACATGACTTTAATCCTAGCACTTGGGAGACAGAGGAAGGCAGATCTCTGTGAATTCAAGGCCAACCTGGTCTACAGAGTGAGTTCCAGGACAGGTGAGGAGAAACCCCGTCTCTAAATAAAAATATAAATAAACAAGCAAATAAATAAACTAATTAATAAGAGATAATGCTTAAGAGATGAAGCACAAATAAGATGTTCAACTTCCTTCGTCACTAGGGAAATGCAGATCAAAATGATTTACAACATTAAGGATGGCCAAAACCAATATAACAAATGAAGATATGGAATACAGGAAACTCTCATTTATTGTTGGTGGGAGTGAAAACTTGTACATACATTATAAAAATTAGTGTGCTGGTTCCTCAGGAAGATGGAAATAGATCTACCTCAAGATCCAGGTATACTCTTGTACATATACCCAAAGGATTATAACTTTTACCCTGGAGACATTTGCTGAATCATTTTCATAGCTACTTTATTCATAATGGCCAGAAATTGGAAACAGCCTACATGTTCACCAAAACATGAATGGATAAAGAAAATGTGACACATGTGCACAGTGAAATATTGCTTAGCTGTTTAAAAAGTGAAATTTCCAGATAAATGAATGGAGCTAAAAAAAATCATTCTTGATGAAGCAACATTGATTCCAAAGACAAATATGGTGTCTGCCTCTTAAACTTGGATTTTAGCTTTGAAGTCTTTGAAAGGCATAGTACAATTCACATAACCTCAGAAATTAGGTATAAAGTAAGTGTGTGTGTGTGTGTGTGTGTGTGTGTGTGTGTAAGTATCTTCCAAGGAAGGAGAAATAGACTATATAGCTAGGGAAAGACAAGGAGAGGGAGACTGAAACAGAAAGATTAGATGGGGATGATAAATGAAGGGGGGTCAAGGGAGAAAACAAATACTGCAAAGTCTAACGCTAACATCTGAGAGAGAGAGAGAGAGAGAGAGAGAGAGAGAGAGAGAGAGAGAGAGAGAGAGAGAGAGAGAGATATGCCAGAAATGAGTTACATCTAATTGAGTTGCTTCCTAAAGAGGTTCTATAGAAATGCTCAAACAAGTCAGGCTATTGGCAGGGCTATTGGTTGCTCTCCACAAATTGATGGTAAGGCCTTATTACTGAAGAAAATACTTACAAATTTCATTCAACATGGAGAAGTCAGGTTGGTGTCTTACTAGAACCTTCAGCCCTACTGACTTAATTTTCATGGTACTGTAAGGTACTCTACATGTTACCAGTCAGGAAAGGTAACCATCAACCTAGCCACAGACCCTACAATATGCAACAGTATCCTGCCTCTATGCTATGTGTCAATGACATCAGTGGCACACTGATTAGATTTCAGGCCCACCCCATGAGATGGGACCTATAGCTGACACTGTTTGGGTGGCTTGGAACCTATGTCTTGATTGACCATGGGCCTAAGGGGAAATCAAATAGCATTGCTCTGTTGAAGGAATTAGCAACAAAACAACTTCTATGTATATTCTGCTACACCCATAGACCAGTGTCTAGCCACACCACCATCAGAAAAACTTCCTCTTGCAGTGGGTGTGAACTAATGCAGAGACCCACAACTGACAATGCACAGAGAGTGAGAGACCATAGAACACTCAGCTCTAAACGAGATGTCTCTATCAAACTCCTCCTCTTAGGGCTCAGGGATCTATGGGGAAGAGGAAGTGGAAAGATTGTAAGAACCAGGGGGTATGAATGACATCAAGGAAGCAGAGATTTTAAGACACCACAAAACTGACACACATATGAACTCAGACTGTGGCAGCATGAACTAGACCTGCACTGGTTCAAGTCAGACAGGGCTCCATCACTTAAAAAGTAGACACAAGCCCCCATCCCTAACCCCGAAGCTGCCTCTAAATGGCATTATCTTGCTAAGGAAAAATTAGTTTTTCCCAGTGGAGTCTTGCTGGGTATATAAACCACACTTAAGGGTAGACCACAAGGTTAGCAGTAGATGGCCAACAAAATGATTACTTTTTTAGTTTTTTCCCCTCATATTACATTTCTTGGGCATTAAAAAAATCTAGCTAATCTTCTATTTGTGTGTTTCAACTCCTAATTCTGTTTCTATGTGTATGCATGTATGTGTTGTGTTTGTATTTCTTACTCTTTTTTTCTTTCCTTTTGTTGACTGTTTTTTAAAGAAAGAGATCAAGAAGGTAAGGTAAGGAGTTGGGCAGGTGGGGAGGTGGGAAGGGCCTGGGAGAAGACGGGTTAGGGAAAACAGTGATCAGAATATATTTAAAATTTTTCAATTAAGGAAAACAAGGGTTTTTTTTTTTTTTGCTCTTCTTTTCCATTTCACTTAGATCCCTGTTTCTTATATCTTTCTTATAGTAAAATGTTTGACAGAGTTCCACACCATTGTCTCTAATAGACTCTTTTTGCTTTTTGTTTTTTTGTTAATTTATTTATTTTATAAAATATTATTATAGCTCACAAAATTTGTTACATAATAATATATAATGAATACACATTTTTTTCTTTCTTCTTTTTTTTTTTTCTAAGAAGAACTGAAGCTTCCACATTTGGCCTTCCTTCTTTTTGAGCTTCATATGGTCTGAGAGTTGTTTCTTGGGTATTCAGAACTTTCCGGGGCTAGTATCCAATTATCAGTGAAAGCATACCACGTGTGTTCTTTTGTGACTGGGTTACCTCACTCAGGATGATAGTCTCTAGTTCCATCTATTTGCCTAGGAATTTCGTAAAGTCGTTGTTTCTAATAGCTGAGTAGTACTCCATTGTATATATATATAACACAACTTCTGTATTCATTCATCTATTGAAGGACATCTTCGTTCTTTCTAGCTTCTGGCTATATCATAAATAAGGCTGCTATGAACATGGTGGAGCATGTGTCCTTGTTATATGTTGGAGCATCTTTTGGGTATATGCCTAGAAGTGGAATCTTCTTCTAGCTGGGTCTTCATGTAGTACTATGTCCAATTTTCTGAGGAACCGCCAGACTGATTTTCAGAGTGGTTGTACCAGCTTACTACTCCATCAAAATTCCACCTCAATTCTTTGTAGAGTTGGAAAGAGCAATTTGCAAACTCATCTGGAATTACAAAAACCTAGGATAGCAAAATCTATTTTCAACAACAAGAAAACTTCTTCAGGAATCACCATCTCTGACCTCAAGCTATATTACAAAATAATTGTGTTAAAAACTACATGGTATTGGTACAGAGATAGGCAGGTAGATCAATGGAACAGAACTGAAAATCCAGAAATGAACCCTCACACATATGGTCACTTGATCTCTGACAAAGGAGCTAAAAACATTCAATGGAAAAAGGACAGCCTCTTCAACAAATGGTGTTGGTTCAACTGGCACTCAGCATGCAGAGGAATACAAATCGATCCTTTCTTATCTCCTTGTACAAAGCTCAAGTCCAAGTAGATCAAAGATCTCCACATTAAACCAGGTACACTGAAACTAATAGAAGAGAAAGTAGGGGAAACCTTAGAACACATAGGCACAGGGGAAAATTTCATGAACAGAACAGCAATGGCCTATACTCCAAGATCAAGAATCAATAAATGGGACCTTTTATGATGCAAGTTTCTGTAAGGCTAAGGATATTGTCAAGAAAACAAAACGGCAGCCAACAGACTGGATAAGATCTTCACCAATCCCATGTCTGATAGAGGTCTAATATCCAATACATACAAAGAACTCAAAAAGTTAGACTCCAGAGAATCAAAAAAATTCTTTGAAAAATGGGATACAGAGCTAAACAAAGAATTCTCAACTGAGGAATATCTAATGGCTGAGGAGCACCTAAGGAAATGCTCAACATCTCTAGTCATCAGGGAAATGCAAATCAAAACAACCCTGAGATCCCATCTCACACCAGTCAGAATGGCTAAGATCTGATAGACTCCTGTTGGCTTAGCTTTACTTCCGAAGTTTCCACAGTTCCTCGAGTGGGACATCTACTCTGTGGAACAGTCCAGAATGCTTTTAGGCCTAATTGATTTTTATTCTATGTCCTCTGGAGCTCTGTCATCTTTAGTTAGATTTCCTCCCTGTATTTTCACCAGCCACCCACTGTGTCATTAACCTGTCTGGCTCTGCGATATCACCACTACAGTTCCGGCCTCTTAACGTCTGAGTGTGCTGCAGCTGAAGACAGATTCTCATGACTGTTAGTTCTCTGTATAAAGAGTGACCAGAAATGCTCTGAGTCAACACAAATTACCTTCTCTTTTTTCTTTGTTCTTTAATGTCTGTGATGCTAAGAACCAGTTTTTGAGAGTTGAGGATTAAAAGACAAAAATAAAAAACCCAAAAACCCTCAATTGTGAGATGTCCTCCATATTAATCTGGGCTCACTATTTGTACAATAAACACATGAATACGCCCATTTCCTAATACAGAAGAGTAGAAATTTCTGTGTTTTGCGTGTATGTATTTCTAGCATGTCTTAGGCTTGTGGCATTCTTACACCATCAAACAATCTCATTCCATTCTTTCTCTGTGATGTGGGAATGCGCAGTTTCATCAGTGATTCTGTTGGAGCAGCCAGGAAGTAAGATCTGAAACCAAGGGCACTTGAGCTGTATTTCTTCTCAATATTGTTTCATTTAACATTAATTTCTGCTCTTACTGTCTCATCTACCATTTCAATCTGTACTAGCTCATGTCCAGGAGTCAAAAAGGTCTTTTGTATACTGCTTAGCCTTATGGTCAAAGTCTCCCTGATCAGCCATGGTGACAACCTTCTTTTTCCCTAAGGAATGTGACTTCAATAAATTATTATTGAATTATTATTAGTATTATTACAATGCTGGAGTTTGAGTCTAGAGCCTTTGTACATCCTAGGCACGCACCTTACCATCGAGCTACAACCTTAATCCGTATTTAAAAATAATCATTTCTAGTTTGTGTATGTTTGTGTACCTTTTATATACCTTTGTGATATAATGACATAGAGTAAAATGATTAAATCAACTCAAGCACTTATTTATTTGTTTGTTTTTCATTTAAAAATCTATGCTAGGGGATTTCTAAATATATACTACACAATACACTTTTCATACTTAGTGATTGTGATATAATCTAATATAATGGATCTGAAGCAAACTCATGCTATTGAACTGTTCATGTCTTGGCCTGTATACTGTCTGCTCCATTACTCTGGCACCCACCGTTCTACCTACCCTCCTCTCGTGCTCAGCTGACTGCTGCAGGTGGCATACACCAGGAAGACTGTGCAGATGTGTCTTTCTGTCTCTTACTCATTTTACTTAGCACAATGTCTTCCAGGATCATCCACTTTGTCACAAACGATAATATTCCTTCTCTTGATTTTGTAAGTTTGTTTATTTGTTTGTTGAGATAGGGTTTCTCTGTGTAGCCCTGGCTGTCCTGGAACTCACTCTGTAGACCAGGCTGTCCTCGAACTCACAGAGATCCACCTGCCTCTACCTTCAGAGTGCTGGGATTAAAGGCATGCAACAATACCACCTGGCTTGCAAGTTCATTTTTCAAATTGTGGTTATTATTATTTATATTCGTGACATGTGTACAGATACACATGTCATGGCTGTATCATGTCAGAGAAACTTTGAGGAGTCAGTTCTCACCTTTACATGGGTTCTAGGAATAGGATTCAGTTTGCCAGGCTTTAGGGTAATCACCTATACACACTCAGCCATCTCCTTGGCCCAAGATTTCATCTTCTTTTAAGGTTATGTTTCAGGCTGCAGAGATGGCTAAATGGTTAGAGCACTGGCTGCTCTTCCAGAGGTCCTGAGTTCAATTCCCAGCAACCACATGGTGGCTCACAACCATCTGTAATGGGATCTCATACCCTCTTTCAGTGTGTCTGAAGACAGCTACAGTGTACTTATATAAATAAAATAAATAAGTCTTAAAAAATGTTATGTTTCCCTACAAACTGTTAATGAACCACAAGGACTACAACCCACCTTTAAAACCTTCTAGTTTTTTTCATTCATGCTTTGCTCTGGTAGGTGCAGTTTTTCGCGTGTCTTAGGTAGACAGGCTGAGCATGCTCCGTGTCTGTTTCCCTTTACCCTTGTCACAAGGCTGTCAAACACTGTTGAGAGCATCCTGATTTTATGAGTCCACAAGCCACAGCTCAGAGATGCAAACTGCTCAGAGGCCACAGAACTTGTCAGGGGGGGAAATATATTTAGACTTACATCTTGTTAAACGTTCTTTACATGTATGGAATGCCTTTGCCTCCCCGATCCCAGTCTTATTCTTCAACGATCAAGGCTAATTTTATTTTCTAATTCTTGTTTAGTTTAGTTATTTTCCTGTAGATGCTCTGTCCACTCTCTGTAAGCCTTCATTGCAAAGATAAAAAAGAAGTCTGTTCCTTTTCATTTGTTTCTTCAGGGATTTTAAAGGTATTTCCCATCCAGGTCCAAAGTGGGGGTGGAGGATCCTGAATCAAAACAAACCTTCCATTATTATTTCTCTACAGAAATGTTGAAGAGGCAAACCCTATAGTCTTGATTCATGTGGAACACTGGCTTCCTTGAAGACAATGGCTTATGAACATCATTTTGTTTTCTGTAGAATATTGAAGATTTGAACTTTATAAACCTAAAGGATGTAGAATGGCAAGGGCATGTGACCCTCTGGAGTTGGCTGAGCTGCTGACTTGATGCTCCCACAAGTGTGTGAAAAAAATCTTTATTTAAGTCACTGCTGTTTGGTATTTCATTCTGTTGCATGTAGAATGCATTCCCAACCAATTTGAAGAGATTGAAAGCAATCAGATTTCTTCCTTGAAGAAAGCAAGGAGTGGGTTTTTAACAAAAGACTCCTAGAATAATTTGTCTCAACGCCAAGGCAAAGAGTTGGATTAGAGAGGATCATGCTTTAGAAATGATGCTGTGGGCTATGGAGAGAGCTCAGTGAAGGTTTTGCCATGCAAGGATGAATAGTTAAGCTTGGATTCCCAGCAGCGGCATAAAACAGCTTGGTGTGGTAGCTTATTCCAGTATCTCCAGCATTGTGGGGAGGTGGCCAGAAGCACTGTGTCCTTGGATTAGCCACGCCTAATCAGCGAATTCCAAGTTCAGTGAGAGAAGTTGTTTCAAAAAATAAGGTGAGGAGTGAGTGAAGAACACCCAACACTGATCGTTTGTCTCTGCATTTGTAAACATGTGCACAGATTTACCTGTACACACATGTACACAGAAACATTGCCACTCCACAAATTAACTTTGAAAGCTAGAGGAGATGTTTCACCGTGAACGACGGCTGAGAACAATTAGAAGACCATGGATATGAAAAACAGGAACTCCCATGAACAATGGTTTTAAAGGTAAATTGAGGTAATTGTGAAAAGTTGCTATAACTCAACATGCTGTTTTTTTTTTTTTTTTGTTTTTTTTTTTTTTTTGTTTTTTTGGGTTTTTTTTGTGACTGGTCTTTGGACAGTTTTCCAGTGGTCTGTGTTTCTAGTGGACTAAAAATATGTTTGGACCAGCAAACTCAAACTGAGGAACATGGCATTATTTACTGTAAAGGAATCGTAATCCAGCAACATGGTTGCTTTGACAAGAAACCACATATCTTTAATTCTTCAGGATGGAGTGTAGACATGCCCTTAGTACACACTTTTAATCCCAAACAATGAAGGTAAAATTAGGTTTTAGAAGGAGGCACCATGTTTGAAAGTGATGTCTAATTGAGAGGCAGACAAAATGACGAATCAGTGAAAGAATTGACAGACTAGGATATTCCAAACTCTCAGGAGAACAGGGAGGAAAGAGAGGCTACTTAAGAGACAGTGGCACAGATGGAGAAAAAGGAGGCAGTTTTATCAGGAGAGTTTTAGACACAGGTTGCAGAGAGAGAGAGAGAGAGAGGGAGGGAGGGAGGGAGGGAGGGAGGGAGGGAGGGAGGGAAGGGGAGAGAGAGAAGAAAGAAGAAGAAGAAGAAGAAGAAGAAGAAGAAGAAGAAGAACAAGAAGAACAAGAAGAACAAGAAGAAGAAGAAGAAGAAGAAGAAGAAGAAGAAGAAGAAGAAGAAGAAGAAGAAGAAGAAGAAGAAGAAGAAGAAAAAGAAGAAGCACAAGCTAAACACAATGAAGACAGAAAATAGAAAATGACCCAGAGCCAGAGAATGAGAAGAAAACAGAAGATTAGAGCATGTTGCCTGAGTTAGTATGAGACCAAGCAGAGCAATTCAGTCAGAAGCTGAGAGAAGCCAGTTTGAATCATTCAGCTAAGAGAGAAGCTTGAGCCAGAACAGCTGAGTTGAACCAGCCATCCAGAGTTTGGAAAGAACTAGAAAGGCTGAGCTTATTCAGCAGTAAGACTCAGAGGCTGAACACATTTTAGACCTAGATAAGATGGTTTGGAGGCTAGAAGCTTCCAGGACTAGGCCTAATTTGGAAATGGAGGCAGTAAGCCTCCAAGATGACAATCACATCTGGCAAATAAAAGGTACTTTTATAATATACCACTGCTTCTCCCTCCTATCTTTATGTGCTGAGAATGTCATGTATGATACAGGACTGGGGCAGCTGATGAAATATGAAGATGGATTTTACATTAAATAGCATCATTTTATTAATGATAAATTTGCAGCATTTAGTAATTGTATGGGGGCTAAGATAATATAATTCTCAGAAACACATACTCAACTGTTTTGCCATGAGCAGTCCCAGTGCAATTTATTCTGAAATCATTCAGCAAAGAAATGTATGCTTGGTGAATGATGAGGTCAAGTATAAGAAAAATAATCCAGAGAAAAGAATTTTAAATATTATTTCTGGATGTATGAAAAAGTTAAAAATAAGTTTGGTAAAGTTTTTTTAACAGTAATGTTTATTGGAGGCTGAAAATGGTTATTCCAAAATTTTCAGATTTTCAGTGTTTGTGGATGTTTTACTCCTATCTACGTTGAGTTTGGGCTTCATACACCAGCTTTGAGAAAATAGAAAATGACCCAGGCATCATACATGTGTGTGTATGTTAAGTTCTCTGAGAATTCTGGGAATGAAATAGAAAGACTTTATTTGCTAGGAATATTGTTCATAAGATAGTTTATTTCACCTGTATGCTTATATTTGGAATGTGTGATTTTGGGAAAGCTCTCGAGAATGAGACAGTCTCGAAGGCACATAACATTTGTGAGAGCTAGACATGGTGTGCAGTGGAGATCCTGGATGCATGTTTTTGGGTCATGTAGGGAAGTGTCTAGGCTCAGGGAATGCCTACAAGGCTACAAGTTAGGTGGCCAAGGCTTCCTTAGGAGTCACATGGTCCTACTATTTTTTTTTAGTGATGTCTATTAAAGGCTTAATTTAAATCTGTTTCCTGTAGCTACTAACAATTAATCAAAAGAAAGAGGCTTATTTAAATGTAATTAAAAACTGTGTTTTTTCCATTATACCCTCTCTTGAGATTACTGTAGTCTCAGACAGAAGGAGTGGCTATGATTGCTCTCCACATTTCGAGCAGGATCCCTGCATAGACTGACTGGCTGCTGTGTCTGTGACAGTTATCTGAGAATGATCCAGTTGTACCACTGTGTTCTTTGTACAGGATTTAAAACTTAAAACCACAAACACACACACACACACACACACACACACACACACACACACACACACACACACACACAGTTTTTTGTTTTGTTTCAGAGGTACGATTTGACCCAGCAGTTGAGAGCACTGGCTGCTCTTCCAGAGGACCAGGGTTCAATTCCTAACATCCACATATGTGGTGGCTCAGATTTATTCATAATCCCAGCTCCAGGGGATCTGATACTCTATTCTGGCTTTTACAGACACCAGGTATGTACATAGGCAAAGCATTTATCATACAAAATAAAGTAAATTTTAAAAAGTATCTTAAGACCTTTTATATTTGTTTTTATTATGTGTACGAGCTTCTGCCTGCCTGTTTGTATGTGCACTGCAAGCATGCTTAGTGACCCCAGGATCCAGGAGAGGGCTGTTGGATCCTCTGGAACTGGAGTTACAGGCAGTTATTTTACATTCTATTACAACATGTAGCTGCCATTTGAGTTTGGGGACTGGGACCTGTGTCCCTCGCAAGAACAGTAAATTTTCTGAACTCTAAACTGTCTGTACAACCTCTGAACAGATTCTTAAATGTGTATTTTAGAAATAAGGTTCAATACCTCCCAGGTATTAAGTGCAGTACGCTGCCTTTTTCTGCAAAAGTCACCTTTCAGGGACTTCATGCCCAGCATCCCACCAACCATCAACCCATAAATTTATAAGCACCATATGTCAAATACATGCTGTCACACATGGTCCTCATGGAAGGAAAGGGCCATTTTCCTAACACATAGAGATTACAGACCTCTTTGATTTTGCCTTATAAACGCCCATCAGGAACTAGCCAACATTTATGCTCTTTGTGAGGTGCCTCCAATGCTCTTCCTGATTGCTCTGTAATGAACATGCCTTCTAGCAAGCACTTAGTTTCTGTTGCTGGCGTCATGGCCTCCTTTCTCTGTCCATGCTGTCACCTCACATTAAGAGTAAAACTTGTGATGGATGTGGTTGCTGATTCGGGTCATGGGGTTAAGTAGTGAGAGAGGGTTTATTTTCTCCCCCTTCACTATACTTGGTTACAGCTGTTGACATCTGGCCTGGCTTTGTGTGACTGCCCATTGATCACCTATCTGTACCCAACTCACAAGATCATTAAGCGGGTTAGATACACACCTGTCGTAGGTAAGAGGCAACACCATCCTCTATCATTAGTTATTAGGGAGAGACAGTCTAGATTCCTACATAGTCTCGGGTGGGGGAGGAGGTTGTTTTTTCAAGACAGTATTTCTCTGTCTAGCCCTGGCTGTCCTGGAACCATCTCTGTGGATCAGGCTGTCTTGGTACACACAGAGATCCACCTGCCTCTGCCACCCTAGCGCTGGGATTACAGGTTTGCCACCACTGCCTGACTCTATGCTTTTTTACAGAAAACGACTGGCTTTCTTCTGAGTCCTTTTGCCTCCTCGTATTTTTAGGGTTAAGCTATTCCTTTTCTCACCTTTCACCCAGTTTTCAAGAACTTTCCTCTACAACTGTTATTAATGTATCAACTCCTTATCTCTACCAGTAACCAAGTAGTCTGAACTGGAGTCTTCTCCTTAGCAACCGCCTTTCTACTCAGCCTCTTTCCAACCTGGCCAACACAGGGACATAAGGTTCTTCAAAACCTGAGATCACAAAGGGTCCAAAATTCTCCTGTCCTTAGAATAGCATTTCACCTTTCCGCCTTTACCCTTAGGTCATACATGAAGAGGTCGTTCGCCACTGTCTGTTGGCTCCCTTCTTTCCTTCTTTCCCCACTTCTTTTCGGCACTGTCCACTCTGTGTTCTCAACTTGGCCTTACTTCCAGGTATGAGACAGTCCGTCTGTGCGGATATCTGGATTTTCTAGATTAGGTTGGTTCCTATACATTGGAGTGGTACTTGTGATTTTGAGACATGCCCTGCCCCCAGCATCTAAGTCTCAAGATCCTTAGTTGTTGGCTAATGTTTAGGGAGGATTAGGAGGTGTGGCCTTGCTGGTGAAAATGTGTCACTGTGGGTGGGTGTGGTGGTTTTAAAGGACTCCAGCCACTTCCACTGAGCTCTCTCGGCTTCCTGTTGGATTGAGACGAGAGCTCTCAAAGGCTGCTCCATCTGCCAGCCACCTGCTGTGTTTGCTCCGCCATCAAGGACTCTAATCCTCCAGAATGCCATGGTATTTTAACACAGAATAAGAAAAGTAGCTGTAGCAGTAAGCACTGTTTATAGAACATGGTAAAATGGTATATTCCCCATTTATGACCTTTCTTTAGCCCATCAGCGTAAACTTTATTTATTTCACTAATCTTGAGACTCCAGAATATATTTGATTTCCTGGTTGTGTCATTTTGAGATCATGCACACAATTCACAAGTACGGATTTAATTTATACCAGCAAGCGATTTACCCATTAGAGGAGTATGACTTAGTTCAGCTGAAGGTGAGTCCCCAATCTTTATAAATATATTGAAGCAGCTCAGACATTTTCTAATGAATATATATTTTGTCCAGTCACACTAGAAGCTATCATCAATGTTATCTGGTGTGTACACTATTCACAAAAAGCCTGCTTTCAGATATATTCTGACTATATTATTAATTTCTTGTAAGAATGACACGATGTCTTTTCTTATTTTAAAGAACTAATTAGTTAGCATGACTACAGTTGCACAGCTCTTATGGAAATTAAAAACTGTGCAGAGAGAGAGAGAGAGCATTCCTGCCACATTTTGAACAGTGCAGCTTCGGCTTTTAGGTCTATTACATCCGGCTCTTACAGGAAGAAGATACATTGAAAACATAAAGAGGCCCTAGGAAATGTTAGGTCAGCAACTGAACTGGTTGATGTACTTTTTCAGTGACTCAGTGTAACAGCCAGGCTTCTTTCAAGGGCTCTATTGGAGCTTCCCATTCTAGCTCATTTTCTTTTAATTCACAAGAGCTACTTCCCAAGGCAAATATTTCCTGATATCATTTTGTGAAAAAAAATTCTGTTCCAAGTATTTATTTCCTGCAGTCTGAATTACGGAGTGAGGTGGCCAAAGGCCTGCATGTTCTGGTTGCCACCACCCTCTGCAGCTTTCTTCAAGCATGTGTCTCAGTCTTTCGTAAGCCACTGAAGGACGAGTCATTTTCTTCAGCTGCCATGCCGTCCCGGAAACCTAGAATATGCTACACCACCACTATTTGTGTATTTCCTTCCTCCTTCTGGGGGAGTGAAACCCGGCAGATCTGTCTGCTGCTTGTAGGATCAGCTGAACAAAATGACAGATCATGTATATAACATGCATAAAAACATGGATAACATGTCTTTTGGTATTGGCATGGTGATCAGAAAGAAACACCTGACTTGGGAGTTAGATGACCTTGAGTTCAACTCAGAGTATTTTGTGAGCCTGTGACGTAGGCAAGTTCACATATCCCTCTGAAACTGTGTCTTGCCTTAGAAGATACAAAGCTGTATATAATGCCTTCCATGGTTTAACTAAATGTTACTTGCATTGGCCTTTAAATAGAACTTCAACAGTTTAACTGATGGTGCTACAACTTGAGTAAGGTCAATAGTTCACACTAACAACCAAAGTGCAGTGACTTTGACCTAGAACATTTGTGTATTTAAGTACATAGAATAAAGAATATTACAACTCATATTAAAAATGTCTTGTGATTTCCCCAGTGCAAATGTTAAAGTGAAATGTATTTCTCAGTGACTAATCAGACAGCTCAGCTTCCAAGCTAAGGAGATTACCACATTGGACTATTCTTTGCTCTTTGCAATTATAGATTACACATCATGTTGCTTTAGGGACTTCATTGGAAAAATTGTATAATAAAATTAATAAGTAACCCTAGCCATTATGAATTTTTGATATTTAGAGAAACATTTCTGAATTCGGTTATTTTATTTTATAATCCTCTGAATAGCATTGTTAGAAAAAAGGAAAAAGAGCATATACAATGCACGTGTTGTTCTCTTTATGGTTTCAATATGAAACATCCTCCCCCTGGGTTTATGCTTTAGAAACTTGGTCCTCAGGTGTTGGTAGTATCTGGGGAGGCTGTGAACGTGTTGGGATGCTGGGCTGGAGGAAGTATGTCACAGAACTTGGGAGTTTATACTGCGTATTCAGACTCTTAAATCTCTGCTTCTGTCTGAAAGGATGAGATGAAGCATCTCTGACTACGCAGTACCATTCCCATGGTGCTCTGCCCAAGCACAGGGGGCCAAGCACCTATGGGCTGAGTCATCTGAACATGTGAACCCATCACATAATGTCGCCTCCCAAGGTCTTCCAGATATCTTAATCCAGATGATACAAAAGTAAAACTGGCTCAGAAACTGAGGAGCGGGAATTGAAAATGAAATTTACATGCAAAGTAGGTAGCCCTAAGCAAAGGTAAAGCAAAGGGAACCAGTTTGGGCAACTATGGTGATTTGAATGAGAATGGTCTCCATAAGACTGTATTTATATATATAGTGTGTGTGTGTGTGTGTGTGTGTGTGTGTGTGTGTGTGTGTGTAAGTAATTTGGTCCCCAGTTAGTGGAAATGTTTGGGAAGAAGTAGGAGGTATGGCCTTCTTGGATGAGACATGTCAATAGGACATAAGCTCTGAGAAACTGCTCAACACCAGCCGTGGTTGCCTGCTGCTGCCCTGCTCCCTGTCACAATGGATACATACTCTAATCCTCTGTAAGCCTGTAAGCCACTTTAACTCTTATAAGTTGCCTTGGTCATAGTATCTCTTCACAGCAGCAGACAGGCCATTAAGACAGACAGAAGAATATGGAGAAATGTCACCTAAATGATACAGGACTTTGAGTCAAGATATTTGAGTTTGATTTGAGCTGGTCAGACACAGCTTTTGCTTCTCAGTAAAGGTGCTTCTTTGCTACAGTGAGTTAGCATTCCCATTGTGAAAGCTCTGCAGATTTGGATTTTCTTGTATAATCTCACAGAGTGAGGGTTAACATCACTCGTTAAAGTCACTGGTGTCCCAAGGTCATGGCTGGAACATGGCTAAAACTCTGGTGCTATGAGTTCATACTTCACCCCGATTTTCATTACAGTTATATCTCAAAGTACTCTTGGCTTTGTGGTTACAGCTCTTACTGTCAAATGCTCTCTGATTTTATGACACACTCCAATGTGGTTTCTTTCATAGTTCAGAACAGGGCAGTGTGGTTACTAAAGAGAACCATTCTTTTACCCATCCTAGAGGGAGTGACAAACCATTCTGGGGAAGGACATGGAACAGCAGTTATACATCATCTCTAACATGCAATACTTGGTTTAACACTCACACTGGCCCAAGCCATGCCCACTACATGGCCTCAAGCCACGCCCACTTGACCCTAAGCCGTGCCCACTCTGGCCTCAAGCCAGGCCCACTTGACCCCAAGCCATGTCCACTCTGGCCTTAAACCACACCCACTCTAACCTTAAGCCATGCCCACTCTGGTCCTAAGTCTTGGCCTGCCACGAGAGACCTTCTTTTATACCTTGGAGCTTTCTCTGTGCCTATAACTGCTCGAATTAGCATTTGTTTTTACTCAGTTTCGTCATCCTTCATTTTTTTCTTTTCTCCCAAAGTTCACTATCTTGCTAAATTTCAGTTTCCTTCATCAATACCATACTTACTAATTCATCCATTTTTATCTCTTCAGGCATTATTGTGTGTGTGTGTGTGTGTGTGTGTGTGTGAACATAGGGGAAGGTAATGATAATACCCAATATTGGAATGTCTTTCTCCTCATACTTTAGTAAGTCAAGTTTGTGTCTATCTGAATGTCTCTATCACGCAGTTATGTATGATAGCACAGAAACTCGAAAGCAGATGCCCAAGAGCAACTCAGAAGTAACATTTGCAGCTTCTCACATTAAAGTGGATTTGGTGGCCAAATGCTACTGCATTGCTTCTGGGATGAATTCAGTTGTCAAGAATACCATTGAAACCAAAAATAAAATCACTCTCTTTTTCACAGACTTAAATTGGGCTGTTAGCTTACAAGGTCAAGGGTGAGAACTACAGTCAGAAGAACAGAGATAAAAACATCAATTTTAACGGAGCCACTGGCAACCTCTTTGGACCTTAACGCAAAGAGGAAAGCCAGAAGAGATTAGGAGAAGCCTACAGACAGCATGCCTGAAAACATCGTCGTCTTCCCAAGTTTGAAATGTGTGAGAAAGTAGAAGTAGTTATAAACCACGAGGCCATTTGCAATTTCTAACAAATTAGCCACAACTGGGAAAGTAAAAATGCCCAGTCAATCTTCTGGACCATTCAAAACACACCAAGCATTTCCAGACCACATTGGGAAAACATATTAAAGTATTCACAGCCAAGAAGCCACCACAAATAAAACAGCAGCAATGAATGAGGAAAGTAGAAAGGCAAAGGGCCAGGACTTGTGAGGGAGTGTGGGGACAGAGATTTGTGCTCAGTCCCTGAAGCTGGTGTCTGATGTACTGAGGACTTGATCAGCTACTTTCATTAGCATATTGGAAATGTGTGGCCTGGACAGAAACTCTCAGAAAATCATTATAGGACAGCTTATTTGATGTATGTAGATCAAGATATGTACATTTTTATTAAGATCTGGAAGCTCATATTCATCTTTATCTCATAACATTTTAATTTCAAACCTGTGAAGTCAGGTTTATTTGTTTAAATTCGAAGCCACAGAAACCTGAAGGATAATAGTTTCCTTATATGTTTAGGGAAAATGTTGGAATTAATTTACTAAACAACTCAGCCTCAAGACTTATGAATTCAGATGTGTGTGTGTGTGTGCATGTATATGTGTCTGTGAGTGTGAGTGTGTGTATTTGTGTGTGTAGTGCTCTAAGTATGTGTCACACAACTCTTTTGTAAAAGTTTGGGTTCATGAGGTGGGTAGGTTTTGAGATCATTTGAGGAGAACATCTCACTGTGAATATTTTATTAGGAGTCACAGTGAGATTAAGGAAAACAGTGAAAAGACAGACAGTAGAAATGACACTACAGGAACAAGAGGGCATGTCTGATCCTTTCACACCCATAATCTGGGCTGCCTAGAGGTGGGAAAGGAAATGCACAAGCACATTGGACAGCCAGGAGCTTTCTTGTTGGGGAGAAGGGAGAAGGACCAGAACACACAGAAGAAACAAACTGGAAGAGACTGGAAAGAAGCCTCGGATAGCAGCTAGGTTTTCATGTGCCCATTTCATCCCAGAGCTTTTATCCCCGATGCAATGACAGTCTTACCTTGTATAATGAATAAGAAGTCAGATGTCTATGAATGGATAGTCCACTACCACTGTAGGATTAACAACGTAGCAAGCCATGACTTGTTAAAGCCTGAGGTGGTTTTCCACAATAATGAAGACTCACTGCATGTGCCTCAAGCACCTTTTACACCGTATAAAAGAGAAAACACATCATCCAAACACATCATCCGCCTCTGCAAACTGGAAAGGGAACAAGAGGACCAGAGTGGGTTCAGGTGATGCTGTGTCCTAATTGTATGGTACCAGATACAAGTGGGAAGGCAGGGAGGTGACATTCTTTCTGCAGGAAGGAAGGGTCTGGGAGAGCTGAGATACACAGGAGTTCAGTGGCTACTCAACTACCGAAACTGGGAAAAGTAGTGACTTGGGGAGTTGGAGAACAGGGTTGTTTCCAGCAAAGGGTCTGACTGTAAATATGGCACTTGGCAGGTTGGACCAGAACCTTTCTCAATAGCTGTGAGAAAGATTTGAAGTGTTTCTTTACCAGGTACATGCAAGACAAGTGACTAATAGGGCAGGATATTGACTAGGTCATTTAATTTGAGGCTGGGATTTTGGTAGATAATAAATTTAATAAGTTCAATCTAAATTATTTCTATTTTTAGGCAATACTTTGCCCTTTAGTTATTTCCTGTCCTTTATGGACCATGCATGCAACTGGAGAGCCATGTTTAGAAGTGAGCCAAGACAATGAAGTGAAGAGAAATAGCCTTAGCCTCTTCCTATGTCAGAGAGGAATGTTATCCTCTGAAATCATTATGTTTCTGTCCAACTCAAGGAAGCTTTAATTTCATAAAACTGAAATTTAAAAAATACTTATGAAATTGCCTAAGACAACAGTAGTGCACTTGGGATTTAGTTCCCAGACAGCAAAAAGGGAAAGTTCACATTATTTCTCCTTAAGTGACTCAAATGAGAGTCCAGGGAAAAGATGGTTAGAAGACCTCCATGCAACCCGATGTTATACTCAGTTGTTCACAGTTATGCAGACTCTCAGCTCAAGTGCCCACACGCCCTTTAACAAAACCATCTAATTACTTCAAATGCAGACTACCTACTAAAACCAGCAAATCTCATCACTGAAGAATGTGCCAGAGCCTCTGATGTCCCTTTCTGTACTTCATCATGAGGGTGAGGTTGGCTGTAACAGGGTGTCCTGACTAAAGGTGGACCTGGAACTGAGTTTGGGGAAAGGCTGGGGCCAGAGTTCTATACTGTTACATGAATACTGTCATTCCTGAAGACCATATGGAGGGACAGACGGGAAGGGACAGGTGTCTCAGCCAGAGGTAGGGATGCTGCTCGGCCAGTGAGAGAGTTCTGTGAGTCCTCTTCTCAATGATAGACTCTCAGGTAGTTTTTGATTACTTCCAAAAGATTGCATTCATTATTAAAGAAACATAAAGAAATGAGGGACTCCAGTTAATTCAGATAAAAATTGAACCAATTATGAAATGAAATCCACTAACAACAGACACAATACTATAGATCATAACTATTAACAAGAAAATATCAAAAGAGGTAAGAGAATGCTTTATACTTTCCTCTCTTTGTTACTTGATACTTTTGGGTATGTTGGAGATCATAACCTAAATCTGAAGTCTTTATAACTTACTGTTGCCTGTGAGCAAAGAAGAAAGGGGATTCCTGGTGTCAAGGGTGGGTTCTAGGTCTTCTGACCAGGGCAGTACCAGAAGCTGTAAAACTGAACTGGAAGAGGAGGCTTTGGATCTCTGTACATCAGGTTAAAGATGGCAATTCCAGAGCTGGGGAGTTAGTGAGTGAGGACACAGCCCAGGAGGAGGGAGGAGGGAGCTGACACAGGACTTGAGCTGATGTTGATTGGCCTTTGCTATATGGTCAGAAACAAAAGTGTTTTCTATATATACAATTCGTATCCTAATCCATTTGTTGCTGGTGTGCATTGACTGGTATATAGAACTTCACTCCAGCCTGGAAGAAGAGATGGGTGGATGCTGAGGGTAAAACCAGCCTGACCTCATCCTACATGGTAGAAAACCTGGATTTCTGGCTTTGAGACCCTGGGCAGCTCAGGCTCTGAAGTGGGCACTACCAAATTCGTGTGACACGTGATCAGGTGAGCCCCATCAGGGTGTCTGAAAAGTACCTTTTCATTTAGGGAGACTGTAATTTTGGAAGCATTAGAACCAAGTCACACATTAAGGAGATTGGCTTGGATTCAAGTCTCTTTTGCAACACTTTTTAGAAAGTAGAGCCATGTACTGGAGAGAAATCCTCATTTACTGTTTTCTACTTTAAGGTAGGAGCATCTCATAAGTTATGGGGGGAACATGAGATGTTTGTGGACATTTAACATGGTCCCTTGTTCATGGAAAGCTCACAGCAAATGGAAAATAAAAAAAAAAACATTACCACAAAGCTAGAAATTAAGTTGCTGAAATGCTAATAACTTTTCTTTGTTGTTAAAAAAAGAAAAGAAAAAGACCAAAGTTAACAGAACTACCCATCTCCAGACACTTCAGCTGAACAAGTTTGTTTTGGTGTGTGAAATTATGCTTGACTGCCTATTTATTTTACACACATAATTTGTAATCTTCCTCCAGATGGTAATGTACTACACAGATTTATTAATTTTCTTTTTAGTTCAAACTTAAAAATGTTAAGTCTAAGTAGATTCAGAGTAGGAACGACACAAAGTTGTAGCAACCAACCTCCACACAATTGACCGAGAACATTGTATGTCCTGTGCTCTGTGCACTGGTAATTTATCTTCCTACATTTGGACATGGGTAAGTATGTCTTTGTGTGTCTGTTTTAATGTCTTCCTCAAGTTTATGTGGCTTTTGTGGGATGTCTGTCTTTCCCTTACTTCCTTACTTAGAGAGATGGTAAGAGGTTATACGGAGCAGGAGATAGGTCTAGCACAGAGACCAGGCAGTCAGCTAAGTTTCCATGGGATTCTGGAGCTCAGCCCTCAGCATCTGGGCCAGTCCCTTAGGAACCCTGAAGTGGATCAGGCTTCTTTATGCACTCTACTTCCCACTTAGTTGTTTCGTCCCCACCTAAAGTGTTACATAAAGCGATTGTTTTGCTTGAGATATTGTTTAATAAGTAATAAAACTCTCCGAAAAAGATTTATGATACAGCACATTCTGAGGATGTTTTTAAAATGTGTAATTCTGAAATAACCATAGACTGACAACAACTTTGGAAAATACCTCAGTGGGGTCCCCCACGCCCTTTGCTCAGCCTCCTCTGATGCATAACTTTACATAGTCTAGCTAGTATCAAAATACAGACTAACTTTGGTTCCTTGTGACTCATGGATATAGGTAGAAGACTGAACGTCCGTTCTTCTGAGCCCAGATCAGCTTCAGTGTGTCACTGGACGGCAATCCTGGGTTAAGGTACTGCTGTCAGCACGCTGTCCCTTCGGAGCAAGGATGAAGCTTTATCTTATTGCTTATTAAAGTATCTGGTATTCACTTGTGTTTTCAGCTAGCACATGGCCAATAGCTCTACATCTATAGGGAGTTTAGCTGTTTTCAAGGCCCAATTATTTGTGCTACCGGGGGAAAAAGCATGAATCCAAATCACTCAACTCTTGACACTTATTAGTGTGAGCCTTGTGGCAAGGCACACAATGTCCTTAGGTCTGGTTGAATTGGTTCTACGTGATCATCATTGTGAAGATTCAAGTTTTTTTCCCCCCTAGCAAAGCCTGAATACATGAGGCCTGGGAAGTAGTTAGAATAAAATATATTGAATTGCCATTTTCAAACTAAGGTTCAAAGACGGTAAATTGATGG
This sequence comes from Micromys minutus, assembly GCF_963924665.1. Taxonomy (NCBI): domain Eukaryota; kingdom Metazoa; phylum Chordata; class Mammalia; order Rodentia; family Muridae; genus Micromys; species Micromys minutus. The sequence continues at coordinate 16,997,229 of NC_137973.1, forward strand.
CCGAGAATCATGGAACCAGGACATAGCTCGACAGCTGCACGTGGTAAGATGGTGTCTTCCATGGTGTCACATGATCTTTCCAAAGTACCAGAGGTCAGGATCAACACAAAACAACCGAACCACAACACAATATAACAACATAACACAACAACCAAACAAGCCAAACAAAGCAAACCAGTAAACAGAGCAAACAATGCCAGCTCAGGGTTTCGGTGGAGGGTTAGCCAGGCCTGACTGTGGCTGTTGATGTCCTTTTGGTGAGCACAGAAACTTAGGTGGATTTGAGTGATGGGGTACAATAATGGTGGGCTGAGTTATTATGGGTTATGATTTCGGGGGTTCTGCAATGGCTCCCCCCCAGTTGCCCAGACAGTACAGCAGTCTGAAGTGCCACCGCTCATCCCTGTGTTGCCCTCACCCCAGGGGAAAGCATGGAATGTTGAGAATCTGGTACGTTCAACTATGCAAGTATTAACAGTGTTTTCTGTTTTCGCTGTGGTTGTTGCTTGTTATTTTTGTTGTTGTTGGTGTTTCTTAAACCTAAAGAGAACGTACATGTAAAAGAATGGAGGGTTCTGATATCATCATCATCTTTATCACTTTCAAAGTTTTGCTCATGAAGATAACTTATTGCAGGGCAGTGGTGATGCATGCCTTTAATGCCAGCACTCAGGAGACAGAGGCAGGTAAATCTCTGGGAGTTCAAGGCCAACCTGGTCTATAGAGTGAGCTGTAGGACAACAAGGGCTATGCAAAGAAACCCTTTCTCAAAAAAAAAAAAAATTAAGAAAAGAATTTAGCATGGAGATTTTTTTTTATAGTCTGGAACATTTTTAGTATCACATCAGTCAAATTTTCTTCTTATCCTGATCTGAACACCTTTTATACATCTTAAGTTCTTTCTACTAGAATACCTGTTGTGGAAGAATTCCCTGGGATCTTTTAATCTATTCAACTCTTTGATATTAAATAGAAAAAATGTTAAAATTAACCATTAATTTCAGTGGGCTTTTGCTGCAAATATTAAAAGCCCAGATATAGCTCCTGTGTGTGTGTGTGTGTGTAGCCTTGATACCTTAAGTACTGCTGGGTTATAATTGGAAAGATCCAAACTTTTATTATGATTTGCAGTTTGAGTTTTTGTTACCTCTGATAAAAATATGAATGCCACAGTTAAGATTGAGATATAGAAAATTAGGAGCAGAACAGTCTCAGAGATTCCTAGTCATTTCTCTAGTTTTGAAATTGTCTTAATCTTTACTTAGTTGTATTGTGGTCAAAGGAAAAAAGGAGAAAAAAAATCATCAAAGTATAGCATATACTACCAGAATTAAGAGATTTAAGATAGAATGTAGCCTTGAGAAATTTAGTAGACTATCTTAGTATAAATACCACTTTCATAGAATTTGAGAGACAGAAAAATATAAACATGTGTATGCTTTAAATTTGATGATGTTCACAACAAATCTATCCCCACACTCCTAATGTATTAAAGAGACTCAAGCTTTCATTCTGTCCTGAGGTTGGCTTATTTCATTGTTCTAACAAGCATAGATGTTTTCGTAATTTAGACAATTTAATGAGGTATAATGTATAACAACCCTTTTCCTAGAACTTTAAGATTAAAAAAAAAAAAAAAACCATGGCTTAATATTCAAAAAAAATTTGCCATTATAGCAAAAGTTTTTATTTCCTTGAGTCTCTGTGGTTTTCATTTCTTTATGCTTTGCCTTGCTTTTCTTTCAAGGAACAGTATAAAAACCTGCCAGAAGAGTTACATGGCTGAATCTCTGTGTGGATGCCAGCCCCAGGCAGCTCACCACAGGACTGCAATGTGCACAATCACAAAGAAATAAACAAATATTAGGACCTCTCTGGGGTAGAGTAAGGGGCATAGTCCTTGCACAGAGCTTACAGACTCTTTAAATATTGAAATACTGCTTATCAGTGATAAAAGTTGGCTGTAATAAAGCATAGACTTATAAAATATATTAGTTTTGCTCAACTTTTGACTATGACAGAGATATTCTAGTACAAATATCAGAAATATACTAAGAAGAATGATTCTAAATGTGAGCTTGCAATTTTTATCAGAGCATGCATTTTAGCTTCAAAGCATAAATGTAAGGAAGGAGCTTTTGTACTTGAGACTATTTCCCAAAGCACTAAGGCACATAAAATTAGACGCTGAGCGTACTCACAGTATTTTCCAATAACGAAGATGCAGAAGAAGAATGGACCAGATGTCATTTCCTTCTTTCTGGGCAACTGATTAATGAAAGATAAAACGTGGTCCTGGATAAAATGAGTCGCGCACAGCTCACAGTCACTGAGCTATTTCCGTCTGCAGTCTTAGCAGCTATAAGGCAGATCTCTCTCCCTCTCTCTCTTTCTCTCTCTCTCTGTCCCTCCCTCATTTCCTCCCTTCCTTCATCCTTCTGCCCCTCCTTCTTTTCTCTCTTGAGTTCCTTTTCTGAAAGTCTTACTATCTTTCTTCTCTCTCTCTCTCTCTCTCTCTCTCTCTCTCTCTCTCTCTCTCTCACACACACACACACACACACACCCACGAAGAAGAGAGGGGTGGAGGGAGAGGGAGAGATTAGTGGCAAAGAAAGTTTCTGAGAGCACATAGGCTCTGTTTACGCTAAACATCTTTTTTCTATGCTCCACAAACGCCTCCACATACTTATATGGACACTGACTTGATCAAAGCCACGCTGTTAGAAACAACTTGAACTGAGGCAACCCCCCCACGAATGCTTTTGTGGCACACTATAAAGGAGGAATTAAGGTGTGACTGCAGTGGCATTTTAAGTCAGTTTGGAAGTTTGAGCAATAGATATGGCTCAAACAAAAACATAAAGTTCACCTATCTCAAAAGCCTTCTGTACTCCTGCATTTTACTTCAGTAGAGCCCTTGAAATACTGTCGCTGAGCACTGACGTCTTCCTGGGTCCAAATCTCAGGGATTCTGACGCTTTGGGGCTGGTAGCTGTCACCTGAACCTGGTTTTCAGGAATAAGAGTCTTGTTCAGCCAGATGGCTCAGGAGTGTGCACAGGGCACACTGGACGTGTGGCACAGGCCCTAGTGCATAGCACGTAACTACTAAATGGCAGGCAATCACGTGACAAGCTTTAATCTGGTCCGCATGGGAAGAAGACAAGTGGAGAAATACCGACCACATTTCTGTGAGCAGCATTTTGTTATAGCCAGCATATGCGATTTTTATTTTTAACTTAGTAGTGAATTCCTAGAATCAGTGATTATCGTCATCACATAAGGCTTTGAAAGGGGATGGAGAACGGATCATCTTGAACCCCAATACAAAATATATGTGTGGATTTTAGAGCACATGTTATATATAAGAACTGGGGTGGTGTTGGTGTATACCACCAGCCAAAGAGTTAAGCAGGGATGAGGGATGGGTAAGGGAATAGAGAGATCAGGGCTGTGTTAACCAAGTTAAGAGTATATAAAGAAACCTTATAATATTTTCTATACTAGTTTGAAAACTAATCATAAAGTATAACCAAAATCTGGGCAGCAGTGGCTCATGCCTTTAAGCCCAGTACTCAGCAGGAAAAGGCAGGTGGATCTTTGAGTCTGAGGCCAGCCTGCTCTACAGGAGGTTCCAGGATTTATCTACCCTGGAGTTTAAATAGAGGAACCACATACATAACAAAGCTTTCCCCAGAGGACATGAATTTAAAATGAAAACCTATGTTACCAGAGACACAGGTTACCTCTCTATAAGTTATTGTTTAGGAAGGCCCAGAGGCACTCACAAAAGTGGGGGTTATTGCCATTGCTCCTGTAACTGGATGGTAAGACTCTTTTGCTTGAAGACACCCACACTTTGATTGTAAGACATAGAGATACAGATCTTGAGTTGAGCAGGAAACACTTTGTATTTCTTATAACAGCAAGGTGACTGGGGGAGAAAAGGCACAAATAGTCTTATCTAGAACCCTGTCTGTGGAAATACTGACCTACCAGACGTGATGTGCCCACTGTCACAATGGTGGTAAGACTGTTTATGAGGATAACCATGTATTCTCTGATTGGTTTGAGGTCTGTGGAGAAAACAGAAGGGAATTCATACCTGGTAAACTCAGTCAAAACTCATGATCATAATTTTCTTTCTATGACATAAATTATTTCTACAGGAGAGAAAAGATACTTAAAGTAACTTTTTAGCTACTATTTAGAGATAGGCTTCACATATTAAAGTGAGTGAAATAAATTATTTTAGACTCTATTCTCTTCAGACATTGGAAAAAGCTCCTTGGCTGAAAAATTGTTGTAGTTAAGAGTTACTGTATTTTAGTTGTACATTCTCTTGAATAATGTTTAGATATTGTTTTGTTTTTGTGGTTTCGAGGCAGGGTTTTTCTGTGTAGCTCTGGGTGTCTTGGAACTCACTTGGCAGAACAGGCTGTCCTTGAACCTGGAACTCTGCAAGCCTCTTCCTCTTATGTTCTGGGATTAAAGATGTGTACTACCACTGCCCGGCTAGACTTATTTTTTTAATGTCTGAGTATTGACATCAAATTATTTTTACATAGGCTTTGGATTAAAGTGAATGTACTGGCTGGTTTTATGTGTCAACTTGACACAAGCCGGAGTTAATCACAGAGAAAGGAGCCTCAGTTGAGAAGATGCCTCCATGAGATCTAGCTGTAAGGCATTTTCTCAACTAGTGATCAAGGAGAAAGGGCCCAGCCCATTGTGGGTGGTGCCATCCCTGGGCTGGTAGCAAGCTAAGCAATCCAGAAAAGCAAGCCAGTAAGTAACATCCCTCCATGGCCTCTGCATCAGCTCCTGATTTCTGTCCTGCTTGAGTTCCAGTCCTGACTTCCTTTGGTAATAAACAGCAATGTGGAAGTGTAAGCTGAATAAAGCCTTCTCTCCCCAAACTTGCTTCTTGGTTATGATGTTTTGTGCAGGAATAGAAACCCTGACTAAGACAGTAAATTTTCTTGTTTTGCAATTTGGAGACCACACACACACACACACACACACACACACACACACACACACACACACACATACACACACACACCACAATGAACAACAAAACCAAGAATCTGGTTGATTGTAAACAAACTTGACTGGTAGGATAGTATCCACGGTGCCAGAGCCTCTGCATAGCTAAGCATTGTCCTGGCTTCCTTTCAGACTTAGTGCTGATTTAGGTTAATGGAGCTATGTGCTGTCTTATCTCAGAGGTTCCTTATGAAGCACTCCTACAGAAGCACTCTGAGTCATAGCAAAGCCCCTGCTTAAAAATTACTCCTTGTAACAACCCAGGGAGTCAAGCCAGCAAAGCCTTTTGTCCAGCCACACTTCCATTTGTTAGACCTGCGAGACTCCATGGCCTTCTCATCCCTGCTCACCATGGCCTCCTGCACCTGCCAGTCATTACCGTGGGCAACGGTAGAGACAGCCATTTTGTTAATGCCTTTAGATTGTAGACCCGAGTTTTCCCAAGGTCAGAAGCTCATGAAAGCTCACTCAGAGTTCCATGGGATAGAGAGAGTCTGTAATTTACTAACCACAAATGAAGAACATTTAAGCACAAGCCAAGGGCATAAGAAGCAATCTGTCAAATTGCTCATCTTGTGGTTCCATTTCTATCACAGGTGACAGGTGCCAATCCATCATTTGTAAGTTCCACCCAAAGACAATTTTAGCTATCTTAATTTAGCATCAATCGAACTAATCCAAATATAAGATGACTTTTGAAGGATGATATTGACATTCATTGCCGAACATGGAATTGGATGGAGTAGTCACTAGGTACAGGTGTTTCTAAAGATGTTTTATGAAAAATCCAAGCAAATTTGTCTTTGATGGAAAGTGACCAGAAACATTATTGTTGCAGAAAATTATCTACTAAGTAGAAAAACAACTCTCAATTTTTGTATTGCCGAATGTCCCATCGAGGGATATAGCAGGGAAGCAGAATTTAGTATTCCTCTGCAGAACTGATAGTATTAAGAGGAAGAGGGCAGGGCTAAAGACTCCCTCTGTGTGGATGTGTGTAGAGGCATGTATGTATCTGTTATTTATTTTCCCATCGTTTTAAAGTAAATAAAACTAAATGGTATTTGTTAAGTACAAACTCCGTGAAGACCTTAGGATTATTAACTGTGTCTTAATTGGTTTCCTCATTCTACCTAAGTTACGCTCATCTGATTTGAGTCCAGTAGTATAATCTTGGGTATGACCGTAAGCAGCAATATCCATTAGGAGCCTCTATCCAAGATGGGAGATTTTAATCTCAGAAAAAAAAATGCTACATAATGCTAAGCTTTTGTAGTTTATAGTTTGCTATGAATATGCAGTGTGCAATCAAAAGACATTATAAAAAACAGTCTATTTTTTCCTTTGAGATATCTTACTATATACTCAGGTTAGCCTTAAACTCATGATCCTACAGCCCCACAGTATCCAGAGTGTTGGTATTGCAGACACGCCCCACTATAATGAACTAAGAGAATTATCTTAATTGTATTTAATAATAATAAGAGTTTGATTTTAGAACAGGGATGCCTAACAGAAATAAATGTGAGCTATATATACAATTTTAAGGGTTTTTAGGACCTACATCAAGGAAGTAAAATAAAAATCAAATGACTTTATTTTTAATGATAAATCTTATTAAGATCAACATACCCAATATATTAATGCTATGCGGAATGCTACATGTTTCTTACAGGCTCATATGTTTGAATACTTGATCCTTAAGTGCTAACACTTTTTTTGGGAGGCTGTGAAACACTAGCAAAATGGGAAATATTTGAAAGAAGTTATTCATGAGATAATCAGATTATAGTATTTCCTACTTTCTGTCTTATCTCTGTTTTCCAAAATGCCCAGATGTGAGGGATGTGAAGAAGTGTCCACTGCCACAGGTTTGAGGGGGTCTTCTCTTTTCTGTTGTGAGAGATTGTACCTAAAACTATGAGTCCAAATAAGTATTCTCCCCTTGCTTGCTTCTTTGTGAGGTGTTTGGCCACCGTACTAATTAAAAATAACTAATATGCAAAGAAGAAGAGGAGGAAGTGAACATGACAGCTCAAAACACATTACATACATGTCTGAAATTAAAGAATACGTGAAAATATTATTCCGAAAATCAAGGTCATAAATACACAAAATTGGTACCAGATAGAGAGTCTTTGCTGTGACTACCTACCTCACTGTGATTTACAAGCCTTTGGAACTAATTTGTGGGAGGAATGCAGAAGAGTTTAGACCTGCCTGCTAGAGAAGTCTTAAAGTGACGTAAGCAGAGATTAATGGGCCATTAAGAAGGAAACAGAAGACCAGGATGCTGATAAAAATGTGAACAGCAAAGACTGGTCTTATAAAGTTGGAAAGCAAAAACAAAGAATCTATCAGGAACAGGACTAGATGTCATTCATGTTGTGTCTTGACTGAATTCTGTGAATGTCCCCCAAAACTCCAATGAGAGTAAACTTAAAAAGCAATGGACTAAACTTGCCTAGTGGAAATTCCAAGACAATAAATCATTCAGCCAGTGACATGGTTTTCACTGCATTTACTCATATTTTAGTAAAAGAGAATAAAGAAAATAAAACAGAAGATATGAAAAAAGTTTTTGGTGAGGGAAGGATTTAAAGTTGTAGGCAGGACCTGTGCTGACTGAGACTGTATTATTAATGCGATTAGTGCAGTTAAGAAAAATTCATACTTTGACCCAGTCAATGAAGAGCTGCAGGGAGCAAACACATTTCCAGAACTTTCATTAAAAAGAAAAAAGGAAGAGTGCTTGAACAAAGGGACTCTCCCCTAAGAACATCCTTCTCAACAGGACTTCCTAGAGAAGTCTTTTCATAGGTCAGCTTTGAAAGGACATAGAGAACATTGCAGTTGTGGTCCAAGGGGCTAGGGGCACTTGCCCAGCTCTCAGCAGAAACTGACATAGTCCACATGGTACTGATTTTATAGGCACGAGAACCGTTAAGAGTTGGAGGGTTATCTTGCATCAAGGTTCCAAAAAGCCAACAAGGTTAGGCGATATGAAGTATGGTATAACTTCCCTATAGAGCTTCTGAGACAGCTTCATGTGAGACTATAAGTGTGAAACAGAGACCCCTCCCCCCAGTACATTGGAGATGCCTTCAACTGTAAGAGGCCAGTTGCAGAGAGCTGAATCTAACAGAAGAAACTGGACTGACACACACACACACACACACACACACACACACACACATAGAGCATGTGTGTTGTAGGCAACAAAGGTAAAAGAGTGGTCTACCCAACCCTACTTGCAGTCCCAATGATGCCATCATAATCCCACAGATGCCAGACCATGGGCTTTGAAGTTTGATCTTTGTCCTTTTGAGTTTTGCTATGATATTTTTTCCAAAGATAATATTTAATCTCTTCTATTATATTATAAATACATAAGTTTATCTACTTATTTATTTTAATTGAAAATAGATTTTTCTCTCATACAATACATCCTTACCACAGTTTCACCTCCCTGCATTCCTTTTAGCTACCACTCAATTTCCCTCTCTCACAGATGCATTTTTTTTCCCTCTGTTTCCTCTTCAGGAAAGAGCAAGCCTCTAACAGACAACAACCAAACAGGACAATACAACCAAGCAAGATGCCCTCATATTGAGGCGGGACAAGGCAACTTGATAGAAGGAAATGAGCCCCAAGAGCAGACAAGAGTCAGAGATACACATCTGTTCTCACTGTTAGAAGTCTCACAAAGTCAGCAGGCTATCAACCATCACATGGACTCCGGTAGAGACCTAGGCAGGTTCCATGCTTCCAAGTCCCTGTGAGCACATATGAGCCCTACCTAACTGAATCAGTGGACCATGTTCTCCTAGTGTCCTCTATCACCTCTGATTTCTATAATGTTGCCTTCCCTTCTTTTGAGGGGAGGGACTTGAAGGAGTCCCTCCCATTTAGACTCTTTCCGTGCATAATGTCTGGCTGTGGGTCTCTATACCCACTCCCATATGCTACCAAAGGAAGCCTCTCTGTTGATGACTGGATAAGGCACCAGTCTGTGAGGACAGCAGATTATCATGAGGAATCATGTCACTTCATTTACTTAAGTTTTTGACTGTTCTGTTTAGTTCTACCATAGATCTCTGTGCCCAGTCTCCTGTTCCTGACAATCCATGCAGCATAGAGCATGGGCTCCCTCTTGTGGAGTGGGCCTCAAGTAAAATCAAACATTGGTCGCTCACTCCCACAAGTTCTGTTCTACCATTGCCCCAACACATCTTTCGGGCAGGACAGATTGTAGGTGGAGGGCTTTGTAGCTGTGTTGATGTCCAGGCTTCTCTTTCCATAGTCTACAGAGCACCTCCCTGCTCCAAAGACACTAGAGCATAGGGCTGAAGGCTCTACGCAGGCACCAGCGGGACCTCTCAACAATCAGTGGGCTATGTGGAGTTGTCCTAGCAATGGCACCTCACAGTCAGTTTTCAGAGACCAACCCTCTGTCCTAGCATCAGCCTGGATCGTTTGGGGTTCTCCACAGAACCCCTTGGCTAACAACACAACCCAACGCAACCTAGTCCCACCACTGGGAATACTGCCTGGCTATGAAAGATGGATAGTTCAGATTAGGCAAACGTAATTTATTTTTGACAGAAAAATTTCACATGAGATTGGCTTGAGTTTAGAAGAGGCTTTGGACTTATGGATAGTATGAAGTTGACAAAGTCAATGTTATTATATAAAAATGTGAGCAATAACAATGAAAGCTACTCTTTATTTTCATAACCATTCTATACATGCAATGCGATTTTAATATTACAAAGTTAGGAAAGTCACTCTTTGGACATTAATCAGCTCTTTAAGTTGGGTGCATTTCATTTCATTAAGACGGTCACACTGTATTCCTCACGCTGCCCTTCAGATGAGTAAAAACAACTGTGAGACACACCACCTCCAGGTTCAAGTGGTGGTGGAAATCTTTAAAAATATTGACGGATCAGGGTGTGATTGCACATGCTTGTAAGCCCAACACTTGGGAGCCTGAGTGGGAGAATCAGGAGTTCAAGACCACTTCCCAGCTCTTTGGGAGGCCTTTCCTTTGACTACCCTGAGAATCTATGTTTGAAGTGTATGTGGGAAGATGGGCCCTCTTTGGAGACCTACTGGATCAGAGCATGCTGTAAGCAAACCTAGCAGTCTCGTAGTTTGTTAGCTAGAACAATAATCTCTGGAGTAACCCACACTGAATTAATATCACTGGATTTTTACTTTCTCATTCCAGTGAATTTCACATGTCAATAGCTACCTAGTATTTCCTCAGGGTGGTTCTGTGGGCACAGCTCTCTGGTTTGCTGTGCTGTTCCCTTCCTTTCTCCTCATTTAATGAACTCACTGTGGGTACCTTGCCTCCACTAGGCTGTGGTTAGACAGTCAGTTCTTTTGTCTTCTCTATAGAGTTACTGGTTTAGGAGGAGGTTCAGGGCTGCACTAATAGGTGGTCTCGTCCTCTTAAATTTAGGGGGTGTTTCAGAGATATTTTTAGCAATGACATAATGACCCAGCTCCCCCTAGTTCTTCTTGGAAGACTGCTTTGAGTTGACCTTTGTTGGTAAGAGAAGTTTTCCATTTTATCTTTTACTGGCCGTGATGAAGAAGCAGCTGTAAAAGAGTTGCTTTAAGTCATGGCATTCTGAGTTTCTAGACTGTTATTTTTTCTTTCAAGTTTCCTTCTATTCTTAAAAAAAAATCATTTCTTATAGTTGTCTGTCTGTGTGCAGAGGTACAGGGGGATACCATGGTGCAGATTTGGAGGCAGAGGACAACCTCGTTCAATTTGTTTTCTCTTTCTACCTTGGCATGGTGCCAGGGATCTAACACAGGCTCCATGCTTTTGAGGCAAGTGCCTTTACCCACTGAGCCATCTCCCCTTCCACTCCCTTTATTAAACTAATTGGTAATAAGCTACTTTGCTTCTTCGTAAATGTACGTGAAACAAGGAAGCTAACATTCATCATGAAGTTTGCGTGATCTGTAGTCCCAGGATTACAAATTGATCACCGTTGTCTGCTGACCGAGTTGTCATTGGAAACGATGACCATAGATGCCTTATCATGATTAACAAGCTTGCCAGTCTCAGGGTCTGCTTCCGAGGTGTCCTTCCTGGTTGTCACCAGCCTCCACGCCAATACTGCCTGTACACATATGTGCACCACGTTATAATACATCTTATAAATAATGTCATATAAATCGTAACACACCACTTCTAGCTGCCGTCTTTACAGTCAGTTAGCATATGCTAGGTGGGAACACACTGATGGCCGCCCCTTCCCCCTACCCCAGCCCCCACCTCTGCTTCCAGCTTATTTCTCACATTATGCTCAGTCAGAGACTCAAGCTGATAAGACTCTGGCTGGTTACACAGTCCCACGGTTCTGTGTGTGTGGGGGGAGGTGACAAATAATGCCAGCGGCATAAAACTCAGAGGCAACTGTTTAATCAGAGGCTGTGTCTCATTTGCATTCTAATTAAGCTTAGGATGCTTTTTCCTTTTACTTGAAAAGTTCACCAAACAGTATGCCAAATAATCTTTTCACAGTTTCTTTGATATGATCTTTACCCCAAACCCCTTTACTTTATGATTACACACCCATTCAGCCTCCTCTTCTGTAGCCTTTAGTTTCAGAGTGTATAGGAAATTGATGCTAAAATATCACATACTAATGAATATTTCCACAAAACTTTGAATTACCTTTGGAATACTTTCGAAAAATTGTTATCAGTAATAGAATATGCCTTTGGATTACTTTTTAAAAAACATCTTATTATTTTTTTAAGAATTCCATACATGTTTTGATTATATTCATTTCTCTCTGCCAAATCTTCCCAGGTATGAAAGGATTTTAAAAAACTAATAATAATAATAATTAACTAAGCTACTGGCTTCCCAGTCTAGGGCCACAACTTATAATTTTTCACCTGTCACTGCTAAACATAATTCTCACCACGAAGAGAACGAGAGAGGAGTTATTTTGAGCTGAATGTACGTGGCAATCACCCGGGAGTGTGGGTACATACAGGCTGCTTACAGCGGTGTGGTCCAGCATGGAGACAGTGAGATGCACTTCCACAGTCAGCAACAGAAGAGGCCACACATCAAGACACTTTCCAAACACGTTGTTAGGAAGATTAGGCAGGAAGGTCACAGCATAGTGTGGAGAATTGTGTGATGGGTGCTAGAGATCATCTGGTGACAATCTCAGCTTCTGGGTAAATGTTTGGTGTCTGTTAGAAAATTACACTTCATTACCTTTATGAATGTATGTATGTGGGAGGGGCTTGGAGTGTAATGCCGCTGCACATATGTAGAGGTAAGAAGACAGCTTCAGAGAGTTGGCTCTTTCCTTCCTTGTCATGTGTAGCGATCGCCTATCTCGCCGGCAAGGAAGACGAGCCACAACAGGATCCTTCTACAGTCGTTTATTGCGGGTTTGATTGCAGTGGTGAAAGACCCCGAGCCCAGAAAGCAGCCCTCCTTATATATGCTTAGGAGGACTGTGTTGCCACCTGATTGGTGCATTCTGTGCGCCCTAATTAGCATACTCGGAGTCAGCACGAGTCAGCAAAACAGGCATGTGTGCATGCGCACTTAGGTTGTTTATCTCAAAACTGGCCACCCTCCCTTCCGGCTGGGCGCCATCTTGTAATGGCGAATGCAGTGGCTTCCCACAGTTATGCAGGTCCAGCAGATGGAACTCACTTGGTCTGGCTTAGTGGCAAGCATTGTTATGGAAAGCCCAGCTCACGGTTTCCTGTCCGGTCAGCAATGCCCGTCTGCCAGCTGCTTCCAGCTCTTCCCAATTCTGAATTTGTCTGATTAACTGGAGTGCAGGTGGCAGGAGTCCAATTCAACTGAGGTCCACAGATCTTCTACCACGACTGCTTCTGATCTCCCCATCGTGCACCTTTAGCCTTTCTCTCCTAGTCTCTCGACTTTCTGTTTTCTCTTAGCGCAGAAGGACTTTCTCTGTGTGCTTGGCTACATGGCTGCTGGTGGGCTCTGGGTTTTCTCTTTCAGATCTGTGCTCATCAGAGCAAGGACATACATACCTTCAAAGGTTCTTGAGGACTAGTGTGACTCTTCTCTGACTGGGCTACTGTTTTAATCTCAACAAAGAGTTGCGTCTAGGGGCTCACGGCCTTACTTTAGGAACTGTTCTTGATTATGGGACACCACTGTAAAGAAACTGATGGCCCAAAATTGGAGGTCGAATTGATGGTTTAATCGATGTACTGAAGTCACCTAGGCCAGTAGCTATAAAAGGAGATCATACTAGGTCTGAAGAGATTCGACATGCTAAGAGTTAGTGGAACCGGGTGTGTTGACTCACACTTGCAAACCTAGCAGGAGCGATGCCTAGGCAAGAGGGTTATGACTTTGGATCCAGCCTAGACTACACTGTGAGCTGCAAGTCAGCCTAGAATAGATAACAAGGCCTTGTACTAAAAACTCAACAGTACACAATAATAATGATAAAACAAACCAAGGTAACAGGGGGAGTGGGTAAGAGAAAGGGGAAGTGAGGAGAGACCAAGGGGAAAAGAAACTGTCAAAGGAAAGCCCCAAAAGCAACAGAGGGATCATTAGTGTGAGCAGAATAAGGCCTGTTTGTGTCACAGAGAGAATGTACTCATGACCATCCCGTCTCCATGCAAATGCTAACTATGTTATTATTCTGTTGTTAGCTATGTTATGTTATTAATTGCCATTAACATGTAATTCACCATGTTAACCATACAATTCAGATTGTGATCTTTGCATGTGAAGACAGGTTCTGTTATATTACATCTCCTCTGGTGAGGGTCGGCTCTTCAGACTCTACTAATAAGACATCTTGCTGGCGTAAGCAGCCCTCCTTTGAGGATAAAGTCAGGTCATCTATTTCTCACTTAATCTTCAGAATAAATTGTTCTAACTGGAGCTCCTAAGATATTTCATCTACGTCCCAGATAAGTTTCTACTGCTTGTGTTTGGATACCATGCAGAAGTCATAGAAACCTCTCATCTATTGGTGCTTCTGGAGATTAACAGACTACTTCACACAAAGGCATCTGAGGGGGAAAACGCTAATGAAGATAGACTCTCTGTCTCTTGCTGGCATTACATTCTCAGGATTCTCTTCACTTTCTAAATCATTTTTCCCCCGACAGCCTGTCTGTGTCTAAGCTCGTCAGCTAGTCACACACTTAAAGGAATCAAATACCTCACCACATTATTTAAATGCTTCTAAGATGCGTGAGAGTGCTGGAACGAGGTGGGGCAGAGAGAGGATGCCGGGTGCATCGCAGCCATACCACAGACAGGTATGTCATGGAACTGCTCCAACAAGCCGTTCTGTTTGTAGAGTCTGAAGAAGAAATGTAATGCAACAGAATTGATCTGTCTTCATGTAAAAACTCGCGAGCTTCGTTGCATAGCTATTTGCTTTCTTAGCGTGATGGTTGTAGTCACATTCCACGTGTTACGTAAACATCATGTGATGGGGGAAATCAAGCTAGAAACACCAAGAGAAAAACTGACAGAAACTCAGAGTGTTGAACGCTGACGTTTACCTAGTGAGAAGGACAGGAGGGAGAAGAATTGGGCCCCAGCTGTCTGGGTCGGTTTAGTGTGCTGAGCCTCTTGCATCTGAGGTTGTTTTTAAGCAGCTGGTGAGATCTTGTGGACATCATCTGGGGTTGAGTACCCGGAGTGATGGATGTGGAGGAGAGGAGCTGGAAGAAACGCTGCTGTATTACAGGATTAGGAGAAACAGGTTGGCTATATGATGATGAATGTAGGTGCTTCCTGTCAGGGTACTCAACCGACAGACAACCCTCCCCACGTTCATATCTACGGTGGCTGCACACTGCTTTCCTTCGTGCTAACCAGCTAGTCACCAGCTCGAACAATTTATTCATTTGGTTAACTTTAGCCAATAGCTTGTAAATCCACACACAGCACAGTAATGCTTTTTATATTCCTCAGAGGACCAGGATGCATCACCAAAACAAATTTCCTGGAGGGGTTGTTGCTACGAACCGTGACTAGTTATTAAGTGAAACATTAAATCCTAAAAAGCAACTTCATCAAAAGATATGTCACAACAATGACAAAATTTTTTTTATCTTACTTAACCATGCAATTGAAGGAAGAAATTTTGGAGAGCCAAATACTGGCTGGCAGTAAAACAAACATGAGCCGTCACATGAAAAAAAAAAAAAAAACCTGTTTTGGTAAATATAAAAATATATGGAGTGTGAAATCAATTAAACCTAAATTTAAACACCAGTACTTAGTAATTGGCAGTTTCAAATCCTTAATTACTAAATAAAAATACTTCCTTTGGATGTTGATATACAGCATACATTTATAAAACTAATATTTGGTACAATTATTGCAATTATAATATTCTTTATTTTTGTAGTAAATATTTAGTTCTCAAGGGTGTATTAATTTTTATTTTTAGTTATCATACTAGAAATGACAAGAGATACCTTGAAGTATGTATTTTAACACGTGGTTTCTGCTTAACAAGAAGTATACATAATTGGTAGAAACCATAACTTTGTTATTATTAATCTCCTCAGAAAAGCTTACTTTACATATAATGCTGATTTTTAAAGTTTGCAAAAAATTTAAATATGTGTGGAAATAATTTAAGACAAAAATCTTATCTTAGGCTGGTCTTGAACTTGTGACCCTCCTGTCTCAGCTTCTGAGTGCAAGGATTATAGGTATACACACCCCCACACCTGGCTTTGTGAAAATAAAATTTAAATGAGTTTTTATTTGAATTCAGTATAATTTCTTTTATTGTGTGGTACATTGAACTGAAAAACTCATACTCTTTCCAAAATTGCTAAGCTAAAAATAAGTGGCTATGCCTAAACTTCTAAATATGAAGACAAAAAAGAGATTCATTGTGCTGGTGCTAGACATCGTTTGATGTTTGAGGATGCATACTGGGGCCAGAGAGGCGGTGCAGTGTGTAGAAGTGCTTGCTGAGCAAGCCTGCCAACATCGGTCTGAGCCCCAGAACTCACAAGGTAAAAGGACAGAACCAGTCGCTAAGTGGTCCTCAGATTCCATACCATACTGTGGGGCTCCTGGTAACCACAATAAATAAAATAAAGATTAAAATCCTAAGAACAAAACAAAAATAGATACTTCCATGACTGTTACTAAAAATCACTTAAGAAAACTCGTGAGGTCAGAAGATAAATTTTAGAGTTGGAGGTAGGAATGTTTTCATTCGGTTTAACGACTGAAATGATTATTTGTTCTCTCTTGTATTACATCCAGAACCCAGTTTCTCCTCCCTCCTCTCCTCCCAGTCCCCGCCCCCCACTTCCCCTCCTCACCCACTCTTTCTCTATTTCCCTTCAGAAAACGGCAGGCGGCCATCTTAGGGAGAGCAACCAAATATAGAGTATCAAATTGCAATAAGACTAGGCACTTCCCTCATATGAAAGCTGGAGGAGGCAACCCAGTAGAAAGAAAGGGGTCCAAAAAACCAGGTAAAAACTTCAGAGACAACCCCTGCTCCCACTGTTAGGAGCCGTACCAAAAGACCAAGCTACCCAACCATAGCATGTGTGCGCTGGGCCTAGGACAGACCCATGCAAGCTCCCTGATCGTCAGTTTAGTGAGCCCAATTTATTATTTTTTTAAATCATGGTGTTTGTTCCCTTCTTGGATCTGACAGTTACTACAGTTTTTTTTTTTAGAGAAGCAATGGGCCCAGTGGTGTGTGTGTGTGGCTTAGTGTTACCCTCTGGTTAGTCACTCCACTCGATCAAGCTTGAGAGCCACAGGCGTAGAAAGGCTTGAGACCTTTCTGATGTTGTTTGTGTGATGAGGTGATGATGATGTTTCTGTCTGCAGGTTTAGACTCTGCTCTTTCTTGGAGCAGAAAGACTCAACCGGTTAAGGGCTATCCATCTCCAAAGCATCGGAAAACCATGAATGATTTCCTCTTGTTGCTCTGGAAGTCTGTACTTGGAGATGAAACCACAGCAGTGTAAGAAGAAGACAGGGTCGATATGTGTATTTCATGTCCAGAAAGAGATATTTTGAAAGTGGTTGTAAGCAGTCACTGGGTTTGCATTAGATGATACAAAGCAATCTAACTGGTGTGGTCCCTCATTTTTATGTCTTTTATGTGCAGACATTGAACCACACATAATAATGTCTCTGGTATGAACCTCTGAGATCTGCCTACTTAAGTTTTTTCAAATATTCAGTATAACATGGTTAGACATACTTTGTACTGAATCCTCAGTCTTCAAATATGATTTACCCTGCATAACTAAAACGTTGACCCTCACCTGTCTATTCTCTTTACTGTCTCCAGATCTCCTCACCACACTATTTTTCTGGTTTCATAAGTTTGCTTATTTTAAATTCCACATGTGACAGCATATAGAATTTGTCTCTCTGAGTTTGATTTATTTCACTTATCATGGTAGCCTCTGTATCTATCCAGTCTATTGCAAATTGCAGAATTTTATACATTTTTAAAGGCTGCTTAAAATTTCCCACTGTACGCATATATTGTATTTTCTTTTATCTGTTTATCCATCTGATAACTTAAACTTTGACTTTATGCTACGTGAGTCTGGTGAGAAATGGAGAACATGTGTATGCAGAAGAGATACATGCACATTATATGTCTTCAATACCTTGGCACTCCCTTTGCCTATAACCTTTGCAAAACTCTAGAGTCACAGGGATACAGCAGACACATGATGCGTGGGAACTAACCAAAACCCAATGGTGGGGCTGGAGAGATGGTTCAGTGGTTAAGAGCACTGACTGCTCTTCCAGAGGTCCTGAGTCCACTTCCCAGTAACCACATGGTGGCTCACAACCATCTGTAATGGGGTCTGATGTCCTCTTCTGGTGTGTCTGAAGACAGCTACAGTGTACTCATATAAATGAAAGTAAATCTCAAAAAAAAAAAAAAAAAAAAAAAAACAATAGGAACACAAACATAATGTCCTATTTATGATGGAGTGGGGTGTTGATAGCCCTGAGAGGTTTGCTTTTCCTTAGAATCAGAAATGTCTTAAAAGTGGACAGCACAATTCTAAGAAGTACCGACAGCCATGACTCACCAGCATGTTCCTCCCTCGCTATTCTTGCAGCTTCTCTTTACAAGCTAACAATTTGAAAATCACGACACAAAAGAAAGTAAAAAGCGAAGCTATATTGGGCCTGGTGCCGCACATTTACAACCATAGCACCGGAAGGGAGACGGGAGGAGCCCTGGAGCTAGTGGGCCACATGGTCTAGCCAGAGTGACAAGCTCCAGGTTTGATGAGAGACCATGATTCAAAAAAGTCACGTGAGGAGCAGGTAGAGACATGGCTCAGCAAGAGTACTTGCTGCTCTTGCAAAGGACTCCAGTTTGGTTCCCAGCACCCACATGGTGGCTCACAACTGTCTATAATTCCAGTTCTAGAAAATTTAACATCCTCTCCTGGCCTCTGTGGGCAACAAGTATGCATGTAGTACATGCGGGCAAATAATCATACATATAAATCAGAAAAATTAAAAAAAGATGTAGGAGTGAGTGATTACAGAAGACAGTTGAGTCAACCTTTGACCTTTATATATGCACACACACACAAGCATCGTACATATATGAATACATACATGTACAAAAGGGAAGATGTTCATAGTTTCTTGTTGTTTAAGTCTTTCCTGGTTTAATCCAGGTCAAGAATGTTCACGGAATGCAATAAGAAAGCAAAAGTAAAATCAGTGGTCCACACAATGGTTAGTTTGTTTTTTAAAGAGCAAAATAAATATTCATGTGTGAACCTGAAGTAAGAATTTTGTAATTTTGATGATCTTGCATACAAGGTAAATGTTCTTATGGTTAGATTTTAAAACTGGAATTGCACAATACAAAAAATAATGCCAAAAATTCATGTTAACAATTTAAATTTTTAATTTTTCCTTTCCTATGATAACACTAACAGACAATAAAATTACAGTATTATAATAGAGACACACAGAGAAGCTAGACACAGTAAGATTTTATATGGATTTATAATATATTATACATATTAAAAATGGAAATGTCCTCCTGTGTTTTGAAAAAGGTACCAAGCTTTCCGTTGGCACCTGGTCTGCAGGTTCTGTTCCTGGCTCTGTCTGTACCAGCACAAGGCAGCACACAGGAGCCAGTTTTCCACCCCTTCTCACGAGTTCACAGAAGAACGAGGCTGCGGCTGCTGCTTTGTTCTTCCTAATGAAGTTGAGAATTGTTCTTTCCAGAGCTGTAAAAACTTGTGTTAGAAGTTTGATGGGAATTGCATTGAATCTGTAGATTCTTTTGGTAAGATGGCTATTTTCACTCTCTTAATCCTACCGATTCATGAGCATGGGAGATCTCATCTCCTGCCATCTTCTTCACTTTCTTTCTTCAGAGACTTGAAGCTCTTGTTCTACAGGTCTTTCACTTGCTTGGTTAGAGGTATTTTGTATTATTTGTGACTATTGTGAAGGGTGTTGTCTCCCTAACTTCTTTCTCAGCCCATTTATCCTTTTTATAAAGGAGGGCTACTGATTTCTTTGAGTTAATTTTGTATCCAGCCACTTTGCAGAAGGTGTTTGTCAGCTGTAGGAGTCTGCTAGGAGAATTTGGGGATTACTTATATATACTGTCATACTAATCTCTGAACTGTGATACCTCGACTTCTTCCTTTCCTATTTGTATCCTCTTGATCTACTACAGTTTTCTTATTGCTCTAGCTAGAACCCAAAGTACTATATCAAAGAGATAAGGAGAGAGTGGACAGAGTGGACAGCCTTGTTTTGTCCTTGGTTTTAATGGTTTTGCCACTTTCTCTAAGAGTATTCATTTTAGACAAACCTTTAAACAAGTAATATATTGAATAGCGGCCTACCATACTCAAGCATACTCAAGGGCCTGAGTTCCATGCATAGCAACACACACACACACACACACACACACACACACACACAGAGAGAGAGAGAGAGAGAGAGAGAGAGAGAGAGAGAGAGAGAGAGAGAGAGTAATGATGGGGAGGGATAGACAGAGACAAAGAGAATCAAGCATTAGTTTCTAAACTCTCTGGTTACAAAGGCCTTGAACCATTATTACCCACATGTTTTCCCTTATCACTGGTTCATTCATTAAATTCACTTGCATCTCAAAAATTAGGGTTTGATGCTTTTCTTTTTCAGAGTTGGGGACTGGGAAATTAGGCCTTGCACATGTGAGGTCACTCTACATTAAGCCACTTTAAATGTTTCAAAATCGAATTCAAATGTTGTTATGATCCCTGGCAAGTGGAAATAAGAAATGTTTGACCCCAAATGATAGCTTTGTAATTTATTTAGAGCAAATATTAAACATGGCTTTAATAATAGTAAGAAAAAGTCTATTTTCAGCGATGAATTGTTCTGTGACTTTGAGGAATAAGATGTTTAATTGGAAGTGGGTAGAAATTACTACTGTTCTTTTTGTTTAAAGTGGCTAGTGAAACAAATTTCCTCTTTTTTAATGGACTCTTACAGCGTCTCATTTAAGCACCCCAGGTGATTTTCCATGTTTGGCTTGTTACGAAGATGTGCTTTTCTGTATACTGTGGCTTAGGAGTGGTTAATAGCCTGAATCTCTTCCTTTACAGAGTACAGTAAAAGAATAACATTTACTAAAAATAACTGCTAGTAACAGAATCCAAGACTGACTATCAAGTTTATTAACTTAATTCGTTTGGTGACTTTGTTGCTTAATTTCGGATCTCTCCCCTCTGTATCATATTCCACAGTGGCCCCTTGGCTCTATTGTTGCTATATTTGTTATATATATATATATATAACAAACTGGAGAATTATTCTCATTTGTTTATTTAGCCATTCAATCATAAACACTTAAGGATAAAAATTAAAACTTTTGAGTTTTTAATGCAAGGCTATGCATCTTTCAATGAACATCTCTACTAATCTTTGTTTTTTCCTCCAAGCACTCAGATTCAGGGTTCCTGCCCACACACCAGGGTGTTTCATGTCAGTGGGGAGAAGCAGGTGTATGGACGGATGAACTAAGAGAGGGCCTTGCTTGAGAGTTAACTTACTAGTACCCTGTATGGTAAAATGGACTTTCTCATACCCGAAAGGTTTCTCCTTTCTTGCTGATAACTTCCCAGGCCTCTGCTTTGCTCCTACTTCCGTGTCAGGTCTTTCTTTATCTTCAAAGCATGCTTCCTGGCTACCTTCACTTCAAAATAAAGATATCTGGTTCAAGACTTTTTGGATAGCAAACTTATGGGGCTCCAGACAGTACTGGCTGGATGGTGGCACTCCATCTCTACTTGCTGATTGGGCTAGATGTGAATGAGTCGCCCCATGCTTTTGCCACCACCACCGAAGGCTGCTACCATGTTTTCCCTGCTACGACCAGGTGTACCCTCACACTGTAAGCTAGACTACACCCTTCCTTCCTTATGTTGCTTCTTGTTGGGTATCTGATCACAGCAACAAGAAAATTAACACGTACAGAAAACTGGCTATTGAGACATGGATGGTTGTGATAAACTTGACCACACGGTTCACAGGCTTTCAGATTAGTTAGTGGAGCTATGGGGGAAACTTTGGAACTTTGGACTGAAGAGGCCATAGAATGCTGTAAGCAGAGATTAGGGGAGCATCCTGCTAGAAGTTTGGAAGACCACAAGGCCATGAGAAATGTGGACAGTGGGGGGTCTGCCTTATGGGGTTTCAAAGGTGAAAGATACCCTATGGGGAACTGATGACTCTGCCTCAAAAATTTAAATGAGACTAAATTGAAAAGTCAAAGACTAAGTTGTTTGATGGGGGAAGTTGGAAGACAGTACAACATTCAGGCTATCATGTGGTTCCTGCTCTCTGACATCAGCCAGACCTATGGCGAGTGAACGGAACAAAAAGGCAGGAACATGTGAAACTTGGTGGGAAAGAATATGACTGAGTTAAAAGTGGAATCAGCCTATGAGTGTTTACATATGTTTCTGGAAACGAAGCTGGAAAAGTAGGAGGTTCCAAGTCTGGTAGAATACAGGTGATGGCATCAGGAGCTCACCACAGGGCTGAACACAGAGCTACAGTCTTGTGTGTTTCAGGTGTCAGTCACGCTTTAGTCCAGTCTTCAGCTGCCATCTTGCTAGTCTTCCCACCTGCAATGGGAATGTTTGCTCTGTGCCACTGTGTATTGTAAGTAGGTAACTCATACCTACATATGCTTGTAAACTTGAAGGTATTTGGTCCCCAGTTGATAGAGCTATTTGGGAAGAATTAAGAGGTATGGCTTGTTGGAGATGTGTCACTGGGAATGGGCCTTGAGGTTTTAAAAGCAT
Organism: Micromys minutus; assembly: GCF_963924665.1. Taxonomy (NCBI): domain Eukaryota; kingdom Metazoa; phylum Chordata; class Mammalia; order Rodentia; family Muridae; genus Micromys; species Micromys minutus. The sequence continues at coordinate 17,019,635 of NC_137973.1, forward strand.
ATATCATATTCTCTCTCTCTGTCTCTGTCTCTGTTTTTCTGTCTCTGTCTGTGTGTCTCTGTGTCTCTCTGTATCTCTCTCTGTCTCTGTCTTTCTGTCTCTGTCTCTGTGTCTCTGTGTCTCTCTGTCTCTGTGTCTCTCTGTCTCTGTGTCTCTCTGTCTCTGTGTCTCTGTGTCTCTCTGTCTCTGTGTCTCTCTGTCTCTGTGTCCCTCTGTCTCTGTGTCTCTCTGTCTCTCTGTTTCTGTGTCTCTCTGTCTCTGTGTCTCTCTCCATCTCTCTCTGTCTCTCTGTGTCTCCGTCTCTGTCTCTGTGTCTCTGTGTGTCTCTGTGTGTCTCTCTGTGTCTCCGTCTCTCTGTCTCTGTATCTCTGTGTCTCTCTGTCTCTGTGTCTCTCTGTGTCTCTGTCTCTCTGTGTCTCTGTCTCTGTCTCTGTCTCTGTGTCTCTCTGTCTCTGTGTCCCTCTGTCTCTGTGTCTCTCTCTCTCTGTCTCTCTGTGTATGTGTCTATGCCTTGCACTTGTAGACTAAGATGTAAGGTCTCAGCTACTGCTCTGACAACAGCCGTGCCTGACTGGCATGCCTTCTGCCATGATAACCACAGATGTACTCTCTGAATCTGCCCGTTGTTTTTTCTTGCAGGCCATATCTACTGCTTGTCTCAAAAGCATTGCTTGACAATGTCTGGGAGGAACTCACACTGCTTCAGTTTCCACTCTCTCTTCTCTCCCACCCCTGAGCTTTTCTTGCATAGTATTACCACCAGGAGTAGCAGCAGCGTTCACTGGGGTAGAACCCCATTCTTCCCATTCCCAGGGGCCATCACAACTCTCAGTCACCCATTCATCGTGCCCCCTGTTTTGCAACTTCACTCGAATTGTTTACACGTGGATCTCTCTGGCATATCCTTTCAGAAAGAGTGAGTAGCAGAGCGGTCTTGAAGGATGTGACCAATGTTTGGAAAAACTGTTCAGAAAAACAAACCCATTTGCTGATTTAGGATTTCCAGTAAGCTCTGAGAGTCAGTCAGTTCTCAGTAGAAGGAAGTGTTCTCCTTCTCCCCCTAAACCTCGCATGACATATTAAGGGTTAAGGTAGTATTGCTTTGTAATTTCCCCCCTAACCTGAAGCCGGTTATTAAATTTCTCATTGCCTTCTTATTGACCAGTGAAATGGATTCAGTTTCTTTAATTTCCATATATTTGCATATGTATGACTATCCTTTGCATCTTTCCAATATTTTTTCTCATACATTTTAATGTCTAATTTCAAACTAGATGTTGAATCTTGGTAATTTTGTCAATTCTTCAGTTAAATGCTCTCTTGGGGGACTCTCATGAGAGAAAGGAATTAGGGATTAGGTTTATGTAGAACACAATTAGTAAAAGACATTTCAGGCAATGTTACAGAATGTAAAAATAACCTACCATACACACCAGGTTTAGGGAATCAGTATATATGGGATCAATAATGGTAGAAAGGTGTACAGTTATTAAACTGAGTGCTTTTTTTTGTAAATTTTCAATTTATTTATTTATTTTTTAAACAAATAAAATAATGACTTTATATTGAACGTAAATACATTTTTTGTAACAACAGATAATACATTTCTTACATACTAACTTCATATAGTAACTCTAAATAGCACATAAATTATAACATGGAATGTATATTATAAACATATTATATACATCTATAATATCTTGTGTATAATAATGATGATTGTGACATTACAGTACAATTTAAAAAGCTCTGTGTAAATTAATAAAAATTATCATTATAGAACACAGTGTTAAACTGAGTTCCAAGTGCATGCAGATCAGTAATTTTGAGGGTCCTGAGAAAGTCTTAATTAGAAAGGATTAGTTAGTGAAGGAATGTGCTGTGGAGACAAGCCATTCAGCCTTTCTTTCTTACTCCTGTTTGTTATTTTCGCAACAATGGGCTTTTTCTAATTTTCCCCACAAGCAATGACGTTTAGTTGATGACTTAACTTCCACAGTGATTTTAATTTTCTTCTATTCCCCATAAGATTTCATGAAACCTCGAGTTTCAGGAAAGATTTAACAATGAAATATAAAATCATAATTGTGGGTCTTACTTAAATAATACAACATTTAAGGATCTGCAGAAAGGCACCACCATAAAAGCTTTCCTGGGAGAGTTGTAGTATTATTTTCCAGACCATGATGGTGGGAAGGGTGAGAGTAAGCTTTTGGGCACAAAGAAGAGCTTCATTATCAAAGACAGCCATCGTGGATAGTGTTGCGGGGTTCCTGAAGAGAGACACAGATGCTTGGGTGCCAGAGAAACATGGGAATATCTTACATTTATAAGTGTCTAGACAAAAGGATGCTGTAAGACGAGAGCTAGCTTTTACTAGAAGGGATATGTTACTTGGTGGCATGACTGTTTGGAGGTATTAAATGAGAAGTAAGGCTGAATGAAGGTCAACTTAGGCTGGACAATGAGGTAATGTTTGTCTGTAGAGACTGAGATGGAGCAGGGACTCTTGTTAGTGTTTGCTGCTGGACCTGCAAAGAGACAATCCAGCTGTAAGTCCACCTACTTAGGTTTCTTCCAGGATGTCACGACTTGAAATGGATGTGTCCAAAGTCACAGGTTCTGACCTAAGGCAAGATTATGAATAAAGTTATTACACATTTTTCATTGTATTCTCATGTGAAAATTCAAAATGTTATCATCTCATCATAGGCAGGATTCTATCTTTGCTTATTGTTCCTTCCTTGTGTCTAAGTTCTTATCTGTGCCTCTGATCCCTTTGTTGGTTGTTACCCTGTGACTGTGGTTCCTATCTGTATTTATGACCCCATATATGTCTAGTCTTCCATCCTGTGGTTGTTTTTATCTGTGCCAAAGGTTCCTATATGTGACTATGGTTTCTTTCTGTATTTATATTCTGCTATGTGCTCCTTCCTGTGTCTATATTCCTGTGTCTAAGGTTTCTATCTGTGTCTATGGTTTCTGTCTCTGCCTGTATTCCTGTATGTGTCTATGTTTCTCTCTGTGTCTCTGTTACGACTATGGTTTCTCCCTATGTCTAGGTTCCTATATTTGTCTCTGTTGTTATCAGTGTCTAGTATTCCTGTCTCTGTTTGTGTTTCTACCCACGTTAATTGGTTCTATCTGCATATATTTTCGTTTCCATGTCACTTGGTTCTATCTGTGTCAGTGTTTCTATCTCTTTCTATACTTCTATCACATATATAGAAGCATGAATAAAAATAGAAACATGAACGTGATTATGAACCATAGACATGGGCAGAAAAATAAGTATGATTGAGAATGTAGACACAGAAAGAAGCCATGGATATGGATAGTAGCATAGACAGAGACAAGAGCATACACACAGATAGGAACACACACAGAGATAGAAACAGACACAAGAATGGAGAGAAACATAGACAGGAACATAAGCATGGATAAGGATTCAAACCACAGGCAGAACCCATAGACACAGATGCAATCATAGACAAATAGAGGGGCAATAGGCACATATAGGATCCTAAACAGAGATAGGAACAATAGGACAAATAACAATATAATATACAGAGAGGAACACAGACCCCTGTAAGAACATAGACATAGACAGGAACTGTGACATAGATAAGAACAGCAGACACAGTTAGAAACCATAGTCAAAGACAGAAACCATATATACAGATAAGAATATAGATGCAGAAGGAAACTTAGACATAGAGAGGAAGCATAGACACAAATAGAAACAATATATAAACATAGGAGCATAGACACAGATTAAAAACACAGACGCCTATACAGATAGCCGAGGTGTGGTGGATAATTTTGGTTGTCAACTCAGTGATGTTATATCTGGAACTAAAATGCCCAAAATAGAGATCACACTTGTGAATGATTTTTACTTAATTTGAAATAAGAAGATATATTTCTAATCTGGATCTTTGAATTGGAATAACACAGTTTTAATCTAGATCTTAAATCCAGATCTAATCTGGGCCGTGCCTTCTGCTGGAAGCCTGTATGTGGACACAGAGGAGAAAACTTGCTTTTTGACTGCTTGTCCTCACCTGGCTAGCAACTCCATTCCTTCACGGGCATTAGAACTTCTTTGGGATTCTCAAATATATTGAAGGCTGTCTGATACAACCAGCCTACTGCACTGAACAACTACTGGACTCTTGGATTTTCCATTCACTGGTAGCCATTATTGAATTAGCTGGGCCTCAGCCTTTAGGTGTTTCTAATAAATTGTGTATGTGTGTGAAAGAGAGAAAGAGTGAGAGAGAGAGAGAGAAAGATTTATCTACAAGTTATGCTACTCTAAAGAACTATTAATATTAGAAATTCTTCAAAACTACACTGAATAGTTGCAGTCATTATAACTGTCATTTTCTACAAGGATAAAACATTTAGTGAAGTTAAAGGATGAAGCTAGTACAATCCTACCAATAAGCAGCTTTGCAATAATTTTGTGTATTTTTGGTTTAAGGGTCAATTATTTTGACTCTTTTATGACTTTATTAGTTTAGTCTTTCTCAGTACCACAGAAAGTATAAACTTCTTGAATTTGAGGCAAGATATAAATTTTATTTTCCTTATAAATCAATTATCTTAGTATATCAGCTACTTTCTTGTTGGTGTGATAAAGCCTTCCAAAAAAGCAACTCATAGAAGAGTTCCTTTGTAGGACCCAAAGTAATAGTGTTTATAATGGCAGAGAAGGAATAGCATGGTCATAGGGGCAGGACACTGGGATAACAGGTGAGAGAGAGAGAGAGAGAGAGAGAGAGAGAGAGAGAGAGAGAGAGAGAGAGAGAGAGAGAGAGAGAGAGTAGAAAGTTTCAAATCTACCCTAAATGACCAACTTCTTTCAGCAAGGTTGTACCGTTAAAGATTCTATAACCTTCCTGAAAACAGTCACCAACTGGGAACTAAGTGCTCAAGTACACGAGGTTATTGGTGAAGTCTCTAACCAAACCGTCATATTTCCCCTCACTCCCACACAAAATATATTTTTTTCCAACCTTAAGGTCCCCATAGTCGTTAACAGTGTCAATAATGTTCCTGTGTCAATAGTCTCTTTTGAGGTTCAAGGCAATCTCTTCACTGTTATCCTCTGTAAAATATAAAGGCAAATTCTATGATTCCAACATGAAATGACACAGGTCTATTATACACCCTGGACACTTTCTGTACACTGAAGCAATTGCTTTCTTGGAGCAGGAACCCATTTAGGGTCTCTTCCTCAATTGGGTAGGGTCTTGTCTACTGTTTCTGTGTAGAGTAGGTCTCTTCTTCTTAATGGTGCTACCTTGACTCTGTTCTGTAGCACATAGCTTTGCCGTAACAGTGATGCCCAGTCTTCTCTTTACAGACTGAACATTTAAAGCCTTTCTTTCTGTGACACTTGTATCTCTTTTTCCTTATAAACATGAATAAGTATAATCAGCAATAACTACACCAGAGACTCAACATTCTATTGTTTCAAAATTTCTTTCATCAGATAAAATAATTTATTATATTCTAATTTAACCTTATGAAAAATTTTTAGACATGGGTATAATATAGACAGATTCTTTGCCAGAATATCACATGAATGGGTGTACCCTTGCCCCCACTTTTGAATTCTTCGTACCGTTTCAACTGTTCATATTATTCTCAGCACCACTTCCCCTAGGCCATTACTACAATGGTTTGTTGAGCTCTGCACACAGCATTTCATTGCTTTTCTAACTAAAATATACTCCTCCAAAACACGATATGATCAATTTTTTTTTTCACAGATACAGCTTTACTTTCTAGGTATCAGTTTCTGTATTACTTACTGTCATAGTCAGTGCTTTATTGCTGTGAGGGGATACCATGACCATGCCAAATCTTATAAGAAGAAACATTTAATCTGGACTTGCTAGTTTCAGAGATTTAATCCACTATTCTCATATGGGGAGCATGGCTGCATACAGCCAGATATGGTAGCTGAGAGCTCTAAATCCAGATCCAAAGGCAGCAGGAGGAGAGTGCTACAGGGACTGGCTTTGCTTTTGAAACCTCAAAGCTCACCCTCAGTGACACACTTCCTCCAACAAGTACACATTTTCCAATCTCTTGAAAGTGCCACTTCATGGTATCCAAGCATTCAACTATATAAACCTATGAGTGTCATTCCTAGTCAATCCACCACATTCTACTTCTTGGTTACCATAGGCTGGTAGCTATATTATAATGCAAACTGCATTTATCCCAGCTTCCAAAGTCCTCTTAGTATTTTACAGTTTAAACACTGTCTCAAAGTTCAAAGTCTTGTGTGAGACACATGACAATCTCTTAATTATAACCTTCTGCAAAACCAAAATCAAACAGCAGATCACAAAACTCCAATATACAATGGCACAGAAGATACATTTCCATTCCAAAGGAGAAGAAAAGGAGCACAGCACAGTGAGGGACACATTGGTCCAAAGCAAGCGAGAAAATGAGCTGGACAAACTCCAAAGTCTGCTTCTCTAGGTCTGATGCAAAAACACTCTTCAGATCTCCAATTCCTTTCAGCTTTCTTCATTGCAACATACTTCTCTCTCTTGGGCTGATTCCATTCACTGTTCCAGATCTCCTTGGCAGGTATCCCACAACTCTGGCATCTCTTGAAATCTCCAATGAAATCCAGCTCCACATGATGGCCTCTCTCTAGACCTCCATGCAGGGACATCCTGACACATGTCTGGCCTGAGTGACTTTCTTAGCAACAGAGATTGCACAACCTTTCTTGTATCCTTGACTCCGAGGAAGAGCCATATAGTAAAAGCTGCCAAGTTCTACTGCTTGCTGGGGATGGAACATGGCCTCCTTGCTCAATTTTTTCAACTTTCTGTTTTTAATGGTTTCCTTTCTTGCTTAAGCTTTCCTTTAATTCCTTTTTACAAATGGGAAGCTTAGCTGGATAGAATCTTATCATGAGTTCTTTATTCTCTCGTTCTCTCTTTTGTTTTGTTTTTTTTTTTTTCATTTAGCATCTGGCATTAATTGTTTTTCCCTCCTTGAGAACAGGATTTAATTCCATAACACTTCCTGGTATGCCTTTCCCCCTCAAACTATACATTTGTATATTTTTTTCTTGCAAAACTTCATTTTTTTCCAAGCCCACATAAAAGTGACTTATGTGACACATGGTATAGTTATTATAAAATTATAATCATGTGACATAGGCTGTCTTGAAATCTCCTCTGCCAATGTCATTAGTTCCAAACTCTTCAATTTAGCCTCTGGGAGATATTTAGAACAAAACCAGTTATATTCTTTGCCAAAATATCCCAAGAATTGTCTCTAAGCCACTTACTAACATTCTTCTCTTCCAGAATCTCTTGAGCTAGGCCCTCATAATCTACATTGCTCTCTACACCACTGCCTTTCATGTTCTCTCTAGGATGGCCCATTGAGCCCTAATTACAGTGACCCACTGCTTTCCTAATCCTACTTTTCAAAGTCCACATTGTGTCAACAAGCAGCATAGTCAGGCCTGTTACAGCAATACCTCACTCCCTAGTACCAACTTCTGTCTTAGTCAGTGTTTTACTGATGTGAAGAGACATCATGATCATGGCAAGTCTTATATAATAAACTATTTACTTGGGGCTTGCTTACAGTCTTAAAGATTTAGTTCATTATCCTCACAATGGAGAACATGGCTGCCTATAGACAGCCATGATAGCTGGGAATACTAAATCTGTATCCAAAGGCAGCAGGAAAAGAGAAAGCCTTTGGATACAGATTTTTGCTGACATTGCTTTTGAAACCTCAAAGCCCAACTCAGTGACATACTTCCTCCACACACCTGCTAATTCTTTCAAATAGTACTACTCCCTGGTGACTAAAATATTCAAATATATTGGCCTATGGGGCCATTTTTATTCAAACCACCATTTTTTTTTTTTGTTGTTGTTGCTGTGATAAAGCATTTTGACAAAAACAACTTAAGGAAGAGTTTATTTTAGCTCATGGTTCTGTAAGGATAGAGTGCACAAGGACACTGAAGAACTGATATTTTGACAGCAGTAGGAAACAGAGATCAGACACAGGACACAAAACAGCAACTGGGAGGCTAGAACCCGCTGAAGTCTGCCCCCAGTGAAACATTCATTCTGCAAGGCTATACCTTCCAAAAGTTCCATAACTTCTCTAAACAGTGCCACCAACTGGGAAATCAAGTGATCAAATATATGAGTCTTATGGTGTACATTTCTTATTCAAACCACATTAGATATTTTTATTATATTAGATCTTTATATTGTAGCAACAGAAAAAGAATTAACGTATTACACACACACACACACACACACACACACACACACACACACACACATTTCTAAAACCTTTAAAAGAATTTATAAGTTAATTCTATGAGACTATAATTCATAGTTGTTAGGGTCCAGAGAAGATTACTCTTTCTTTGGCCATGTCTGCCTGCAGGAGCTGCTTTTCGATAAGGACTGTAGCTGTAGGGATATGGTCTGTCCCCTAGTAAGAGTATGACTGTAAAGCTCTAAATCCTCTTCCCCCATAGATTCTCAGGTGAATGGCTGGTTCATTCTCAGTTCCCCAAAGCAGTTTATAGACTTCAGGTTGCCAGATTCCCTAGGACATTGGAGTGTTAACACATGCTCTAACTATTTAATATGTACACATGAATCATTCTGTCCCTCTCCTTGATTCTCCATATATTTTTGGAATCACATAGAATTTTCCTAAAATTTCCTTTATTCTCGTTTTCCCAGCTTCAGATCTTGCTGAGAAATCTTTCCCCTTTCTTTGAGACCTACCAGAAGAGACCCCTCTTCTGCCTTGTGGACTTGAATAGTCCTACCCTGCTATCTGTCTTGCTATGGTGCTGAGGCCTGAAGTTTCACTCGTTTCCCCACCACACTGTCATCTGGATTTCTGTATATATGCCCACAGTGTTAATAACTCTTCTAGTAATTTTTTTTACCCCAAATGAAATCATCCTCAGTGCCTCCCTTGAATTTCAATCCCAAGACCATTCAATAATTAAAAACTAGTAAATAAAGATAGCTGTGTGTGTAGTATAAGCCATGCATTTTCATGACCCTACATTATCTTCAAGGCTACCTACTAGGCATTTTATATGCATTTACAAGGAGAAACGAAAAGCTTTGCTTCTTGCTGAAATCAACAGAGTTGATATAGAGCTGAGATAACTGTCATCTGCTCAGAGCAGATGTGAGGCCAATGCTTGTTAAAGCTGTGTTAGAGTTGGTTCGTTTGATGAACATGTCCATTGTTCATGAGAAATCCTCTAGTTCTCAGGTAGAAGTCACTCTTCTTGTGACCCGCCCCCCTCCTGTGAATTGCTATACTCATTTGTAGCCAGTGGCTGACTCAAGTGGCCTATACTTTCTTTCAGGTCTTGTAAGAAGGCCAGGTTCATGCCCCATCTCTGTCCATGTGAGTTAGGGCTGCTCTACTCTGAGGTTGGCTGCACACAGCACATTTGAAGCCATAAAATGTGAAGTATTAAAAAGCAGATGGTTTCATTTAGTATGACTGGGAGACGCTTCTGGAACATACCTTTAAACTACTAAAACCTTTACTGTGAGAAGATAGAAACTTTAAGACACACAGTTAAGGATGGTTTTAATACCCATCTAGCATGTAACAGAATATGATATTTTTCTTGTTGTCCCAGAATTGTTGTTAAAACCTGAGCTGACAACACATGGCACTAAGATTCTCTAAGCCACTAATGGCCACCGGGGCTTACTACATGACAGTTGTCACCATTACTTATTACTAGTCACCCCAACCACCCCATTTCTTTGTGCTTTCCCAGAATTTGAGGGAGGGTAAACAATCAAAATTTATGGCTGATGCTTTCCTTTCCTTGCCCTCGGAGGAGCCAGTAGAGCTTTTCTGCCCAGAGAGCCAAGTGACTCAGTCTTAATAACATCCTCATGCAGATTGGGGCCATCTTGGGAAAGTAGAGATTGTCAGCCTCTCCCTCCAAATATTTACTTAGGTGCAGAATCTTGAAACATGTTCTGTTGCTGAATATATGATTTACTTCTCAAATTTTCTCCTTTGTTTTGGGAAGAGATGGGATAGTGTGGCTGTGGTTCTGGATGTTTTGACACATACTTGTGATGAAGTAGGAAGTAAGCTAGTCTTTGGAGGGGCTTCTAGAGTTTGAGAAGGTTTTAGATACAGAAAGACCTAGCCTGAAGCTTCACATTCACACCATATATATATGCCATGATGGGAGGTCATCACAGTCATTGAAAGTCAACCTGAACCAGGGCAAGAGCAGGGATACTTCCTAACCAACACGTCAACCACAATCACATAGAGTGTCATTGTGTATCTGAAGTCCTGGTCTCCTTTGAATCCAGGATGGCAAATGCTTGTAGCAAGGGAGCAATGAAGGCAGTCAGAGGTAATTATATACCCTCCTACACTTTAGACACCATGTTTGAATCAGGTGACATAAGGGAATGGTGTCTAAAGGAGATTTGAACTAAGTATGACACCCAGGTTTTAAAAAGTGTTAATATCTGAATCATTGTTATTGGAAATGGAAGTTTGCTGAGTACAAAATGCCTGTGGAGTCATCCTAGGATATTAAGAAACCAGTAACCCAGCTATGGAAGCTAAGCTATTTCAGCAGTTTTGGAGTTTATACTAGGAAGACAAAGTCATTTGGCACTTAAATTACAATAAATTATAACACATTGGTGAGCTGTGTGTTTAAAATTAACCTTTTTTCTCTGACAAGCTTCCATGCCGTTTCTTCATAAGCAGGACTTTAGTTACCTATAGCTTCTCTAGGTCATGCCTCGCCCATATAACCTTTGGTTATAAAGGATTGAAAATACCTAATATGTGTATATATAGCAATATTTCTATGTGTCAGTATTGCTGTTGTACGGATGTGGAATGTCCTTCAAAGACTCGTGTTATTAGTAACATCTCAGTCCCTAGCCCACAGGACTGTAAGAAGAAACGTATTTGAAAGTCTTCTGGTCTTATGGGAATTCCATTGTCCAGTATCTTTATTCAAAGCCTTAAAGTTTTAGTTGTCTAGACGATTGTATAGTCTTTGGAGTTTCTTACATATAGAATCATATCATCTGTAAAAAGAGATATTTTGTCTTCATCTTTTTCTATTTACACTTTTTTTTGTTTTCTTGTCTTATTGCTCTAGCTAAGGATTCAAATACTGTACTGAATAGAAGAAGAGAGAATGGGCACCCTTGTCTTTATCCTGATCTCAGTGGGAATGTTTTTAGATTTTTTTCTATTTAGCATGGTGTTGGAAGTTTGTTGCATGTAGCTTTTATTATGTTGAGGCAAGCTTCTTTCATTGCTCATCTCTCTATCACTTTTTAAAATGAAGAGATATTAGATTTTGAGAAAGAACTTTTGTGTGGTGTACTATGAGATAAGATATCTTCTGTCTCTGAGCCTGTTTATGAATAAAGTATATCTATTAATTTACACATGTTTAACCACTTTGCATTGCTGGATTGAAGCCAACTTGGTCACGAGAATTAATTTTTTTTGTATGTGATCTCGAATTTGGTTTGCAAGCATTTTACTGAGACTTTAAAACTATGTTTTTCAGGGAGATTGGTCTATACTTTTCTTTATATGTCTCTTTTGAATTCTGTTTTGTAATGTTATAATGACCACTGTCTTAGTTAGAGTTAGTATTGTTGCAATGAAATACCATGACCAAAGCAACTTAGGGAGGGAGGGGCTTATCTATGTCACAGATTATTAGCAAAGGAAGTCAGGACAGGAACCAACATAGGTCAGGAATCTGAAAGCAGGAGCTGATGCAGAGACCATAGAAGCATGTTGCTTACTGGTTTGTTTTTTATGGCTTGCTCAACTTGCTTTCTTATAGCACCCAAGACCACCAGCCCAGGGGTGGCACCACCCACACCTACAGGCTTGCTTACATCCTGATCTTTTCTCAATTGAGGCTCTCTCCTCCCTGATGACTTTAGCTGTGTCAAATTGACATAAAACCAGCCAGTACAACGGACCACTTGTCAACCTGACATACGAATGCATCACTTTTCAATTAGAACCTTTCCTTTCTCATTTACTCCCAGACGGACCATTAATATTAATATCACAATATAAAACATAAACAACTTTAAAAGTTCCACACTGTTTACAAATTCAAACTAGTTAAAAGCTCAGTCTCTTTTAAATATCAGCTCTTTAAAAATCCAAAAATTTTTTTTCAAAAGTTCAAAGTCTTTCAGCTGTGGGTTCCTGTAAAAATCAAAATTAAGTTCTTCCCCTTTTCTTCAAGAGGGGAGAATCAGGATATGGTGACAATCTGAGCCAAGCAAGACCAAGTTTCAATAGTGTAAATAACCCAATGCTCAGGATCTGTCATAGACTCCCAGTCTTCTTGGCTCCTCCAAGGGCTTGGGTCACTTTCCCAGCTCTGCCCTCTGCAGCACACACAGCTTGTCTTCTAGGCTTACGTTGGCTCCACTCCATTGCTGCTGCCATTCTTGGTGGTCATCCCGTGGTACTGGCATCTCCAAAACTGCTGGGGTACCTTGCTTCAATTGGCCTGCACTTTGAGCAATAGCTTCCCCTGGGCTCTTCTCGGGACTCCAGCACTGCCATACAGCATTTAGCCTCAGCTGTCGCCCATGACTCAAGCCTTCAAAACCAGTACCACCTGGGTGACTCTTACACCACCAGGTTCAACTGCTAGCATAAGGTACAACCTTGGCCTCTTCTGGAACAAAGCTTCTGTGTACTGACCCTGAGAAACACTTTGCAAAAGATTTTACTTTAGTGATGCTGGTCTCTTCTTAATCACCACTAATTCCCCAGCTCCAGCTGACCAGCATCAATTGGCCCAGTAACACAAAAGTATCACTCCAATGGTTCTGGTCTCTTGTTAATCATGCCTGACTCTTGATCCCCCAGTTGACCAGAAGGACAGAATTTTCATTCAAAATATCAAATGGCCCGGTAGAGTTGTTAGATTTCCCTTTGAAGCTGCAAAAGCCAGGGTCCCATCATCTGCACTGTTTTCAACATTTCTATCATCCAAACTCTGATAGAACAGCCCACTGAGCTCTCAATTCAAATGAGGCTTTTAGCCCAAAGTTTCTAATCTTTCTACAGTCCTGCCCCCTCAAACACAGTCAGGCAATCAAAGCAATACATCATTACCTTGGTACCAAGTTACCTTAGTTAGGGTTATACTTTCTGTGATGAAACACCATGATCAAAGCAACTCAGGCAGGAAAGAGTTTACTTGGCTTTACACTTCCACATCACAGTTCATCAGGACAGGAACCTAAGCAGGTCAGGAACTGGAGGCAGGAGCTGATGAAGAGGCCGTGGAGAGGTGCTGCTTACTGACTTGTTCTCATAATTTTTCTCAGCTTGCTTTCTTATAAAACCCAGGACCACCAGCCTATGGATGTCAGCATATACCATGGTATGGGCCTTCCCACATCAATCCCAAATTAAGAAAATGCCCTACTAGCTTGTCTACATCCCAACCTTATGGAGGCTCCCCCATTCCAAAGACTCTAGCTTGTGTCAAGTTGACATAAAACTTGTAAGATCAAGAACCTTATTTTCTTCAGTGGGCTCTTTGTTTTCGTTTTTTAAAGAGCATATGCGCATCTTGTCTGAGACGTGGACACAGTTACAGTCATTCTTTGGGGTTCTCTGGAAGCTCTTCAAGGTCATTCTCACTGAAGCTAATTACTATGGCATTAGTAATTTTTGGGAGAGACGGTTTGTTTCCATCAGGTCTGCTTTGTTTTGTATACTATGTCTGGAGTCTGTTGATTTCAATGTCTTTCTTCCTGTCCTTCGTACTTTTTTCTTCCTTGCTCCCTGTCTTTGAACTCACATCACCATTCTCCTTTCAGTGGAAGGATTTCCAAAAGTGTTTGGTAGAGAACTAAGTCCTGGTAAGCTTGAGTCGTGGTTTTCCTCTGTGAGGCTGGTATTCAGGGCCACAGGCTCTGTTCCAAGCCTTCCTCTGACAGTCTGCCACTGCGTGCACTAACAGTTACTATCCTCCAGCTGACCTCGGCTCTCCCCATCCTCTGGTGTGGCTCTCTGCATTGGATGCTCTACTCTGGGTCAGCTCTGGCACATTTCCGCAGTCTCCTACATGTGTTGTGCATCTTCTTGTTTCTCCATGTTTTCCCTGGGTCAGCTCTAGCCCAGACCCCCAGCTTCTGCTGTGTGCTGTGCAAGCTCTTACGTCTGTGTGCCTTACCATGGTCTCCTCGGCCCACACTTTAACACCAATGGGTAGAGGGAGAAGAAAGTTCTACATCGATAGTTTTTTTTTTCTTTCTGTGAGTTTGTTGTATTTTCAACATGATGGCATAGAAGAATCAATGTGTACTTATGTGGTCAGAATTTAGTTATCTAATTTAAAGAAAATATTTAAAATGGTAAAAAAAAAAAGACACATTTAAAAAAAAATATGTGGTAAGGCATTAGGGTTGAAAGAATAAATTGTTTGACCCCAGCAAATACTAAACATAAAAACAAAACAAACAAACAAAAGAAAACTTAGCCAAATGTCATTTTCCCAGGAGTATTCGCTTTGAATTAGGAATGATCACTCCTTTCTTCTCTTCCATATCATCGCTGTCTCTCAGCGAGTCTTTACTGAATTGGGGCTTGAATAGAGAGAGAAAAGTTTACTGGTTTGCCTCTGCTCTAGTATGCACAACAGTCTCACAACAGCAGAAACCATTAACAAAGCCAAGATAGGGCATGGGGCATAGTGTGCACACGAATTCTCCATTCGATTTCCTGCAGAATGAAGGCGGGTGAAATGGGGTTCAAATCCATGTCCTCCGGACAGAAAAGATGCTTTGAGAAAAGCGTCTTCAGTTCATGGCTGCTTGTAGCAGTCCCTGTTCACACTGAGTGACAGCTGTGGGCTTCTGAGCTGGCAACTTCTGCTTACCCCAATTCACACCTGGGAGTTATGTGGTCCAAGCAGTTCCTGACACTCTGTGACGGAAGCGCCAGGCTCTGTTTACCAAATCTTAATTTCTGAAGTTGAATTTCATGATTGTGCGGGCTTTGGACAAACACAAAGGTTTGAAGTCAATATTGATCCCCAAAAGTCCTGGAGTCCTTCTTTAGGTTCTGTCCCATGTATGGCTGAATGAAGGGATGTTTGGAAGTCACAGGTGGATATGATAAAATGAGCTCCTGCAACTGGACACTTGTATGAAATTAGGTCAGAAGCCTCTGTTTAGACTGCATTAGATTTTGCTACAAAAGCTTTCTTTTTACTTGAAATATACTTAATATCACATACTCTTAGCTTTAGAAAGAAAAAAGGTTAGATGAACAGATCTTTTGATGTCTTCACATACAGGTAGGTAAACAGGATACCCTTCTGAATCTCTAGGACCCAAAGAAAATGTCAGACTACACAAATCACCACCCCCAAAGCTTCCTCTGTGGCTTTTATAATATCAAGACCAATACCTGGCTGCTTGATTTTGTTCCTGCTTCATCTTTTCTATTCTAGTATGACACGTGGATGCTTTCCTAAGTGCATATCTATTAACCCACTTAAAACCAGTCTCAGTGCACTGTTGGAAATACATAATTTTAAAACCATCAATCAGCCAGGCATGGGCATGCTTGTCTTTAATCCCAGCACTTAAGAGACAGAAGAAAGCCAATATCTGTATGTTCAAGGCCAACCTAGTCTACATAGTGAGTTTCAGGGTAGCCAAGGCTACATAGAAAGGCCCTGTCTAAACAACAACAATAACAACAACAACAACAAAATGCAGCAGCAATACCCAAAGAGCTATAATCATGAAATATAGTTACATTCCCGTGCCCAGGTGACATTTATATTATACTTAATATGGCAAGTGACATAAGATTGTTTGCCTCTTTTTTCATTTTAGAAAATGTACTTTTAGAAAAAAGTATAGAAAAATATGGCATTTTAAAGCACATTTTCTTTAAAAAGTAAAAATGTTACTAAATAGAAATAGACATTCTTTAAGATGTTGCTTTAACAAGATCAATGGACAAAGTAATATATCTATAGCTTAGAAGATAATGACAGTTTGTTAAATTAATATATAGCTAAATAATGGAAGATATAGCCATGGGAAACGGTATTGAGTGAGATATATTTAGTAAGTGAAAAATGAATATGATCTTTTGGTCAAAACAATATGTAAATGTGTAGATCTGTTTTGATGCACAGAAAGTTCTGGAAACAAATGCATCAAGGGGTCTCTGAGTTGTTAGAATTATAAATCTTTAAGGTTCTTTTCTTTTTCCTAGTTTTTAAATAAATTTTGTATTTCTTAAACATTTTAAGATCACAGTAAAAGCCAACTATTTAAACTAAACGATAGTGAGTAGTTTAGGATTTGTTATTGTTGTTGTTGTGAGTGTTTTTAGAGGCACAGGAGGGAAGAGCCGTGACTACAGCCAGCTCCTGCCAGTCTGCTGGAGTTGGCTTAGGTCGGAGATTCACGGTACCCAACAGCTGCTGGAGGGGCACGCAGCAGCGCTTTCATCTGCAGCTCCAGCCTTCCCGGGGCCGTTTGTCTCCTGGTTAGTGTCAGCAGAGATGACAAGGCTAAACACCACCTGCCCAGTGAACCTGCTTTGATTTGCCAGAGATGGAAATAAAGTGATTTTTATAGATGTACCCACTGAAATTTATCATCAGTGTTTGATCTTCCGAAGTGTGTTGGGAAAGAACTATGACAGACCGGTCATAAGAGCCACTCTTTGATCCAATTGTAGATTTAGAATGAGAAAACTTAAACGACCCGAAAGTCTTACAGCTTGTGGCACAGACTTGGATAGGGGGCGGGTACCAGAACTGCTCTGTGTAAGCGGGTCCTTTAGAGTCCAGCCCGGAGACTCTTATCCCTTTTTGTTTCCCTCTGATTCTTTTCGAGTGCAGCTTGTAAATTATCTGTTTGGAGTTGGCAGCAAAACCCAAAGCTTCTATTTCCAGAGAAGAGTCGCTTAAAAAAAAATAAGTCTGGTCATTTGTCATTTTCCAGAAATAGACAACAGGTTCCAGAAACATTTGGGAACATTCTAAAAGCGCAGGTTGCCCCAGTAAAACAGAGCTGGGCTTGGGGACACGTGGTGGCTGTGAAGTGAGGCCAGCGCTTTGGGAAAGGGCTGAATTGTGTCCAGACTGAGAAAGGCTTTACAACTGGAGTCAGTCTCTCAGTGGTGTGCCCAGTGTGGTCCTTAAGTCCCTTTCATGGTAGGTAGTTGATGCTATTTCTCTGCTGGTGGAAGGAGTCAGGGAAAGCCAGATTAGATAATATTAAGTAGGGGTTTATTGGGAAGCTGCTGGGGGGGGGGGGGGCTCACGAGATCACTGGCTCCAAGGAAGGTGACCGAAGAAGTTGTCATGGAAAAGGGGAGAAGGGAAAAGAGAGAAAGAGGGCAGAGAGAGAAGGAGATAGAGAGAGGGGGGAGAGGGAGAAAGGGGAGGGAAAAGGGGGAGAGAGGGGGAAAGTAAGGGGAAAGGAGAGGGAGAAGGACCAAAAATATCTGGATTATCTAGGGATGAACAGCCCAGTCACCAGGCTGGAAAGTTCAGGATTTGGGGCAAGGTATGCTGGGAGGGACTGAGGGATGCTGGGAGAAGCTGGAGGCCAGGACTGCTTTGATATGTAAAATATGCACCTCAGTCCCTTGTCCCTGATACAAATCAAATACTTGTGGCATTGTCTGGTTCTCCACTAGCTATGAAGAACTCTGAGGAAAAGACTATGTTGAGTTTTAATGTTTGTTTCTTTTAGTGCCAAGCTTTTCCCTTTGCTCAGATGCCATGAACATTTGTTTATTGAATTGACTATTATTATTAATTATTATTATTATTTCTTTTTGCCAAGTAAAGAATCATCTGTGTAAATTTGACTGTTCCTTTTTTATTGGATATTTTATTTATTTACACTTAAAATTTTATCTCCCTTTCTCCCTCTCCCATCCCCATCTCCCCTCCCTCTGTTTCTATGAGGATGCTTCCCCTCCCAAACCCCCACTCCCACCTCACCTCCCTGGCATTTCCCTACACTGGGGAAACAAGCCTTCACAGGACCAAAGGCCTCTCCCATTGATGCCAGACAGTGCCATCCTCTGCTACATAGGCAGCTGAAGCCATGGGTCTCTCCATGTGCACACTTTGGTTGGTGATTTAGTTCCTGGAAGCTCTGTGGGGAGGGGGTTGTCTGGTTGGTTAAAATTGTTGTTCTTTCTATGAGGTTGCAAACCCCTTCAGCTCCTTCAGTTCTTTTTCTAACTCCTCCTTTGGGGTCCTCGTGCTCAGTTCAATGGTTAGCTGCAAGCATCCTCATATGTATCCATAAGGCTCTGGCAGAGCCTCCCAGGAGACATCCATATCAGGCTCCTGTCAGCAAGCACTTCTTGGCATCAGCAATAGAGACTGGGTTTGGTGGCTGCATTTGGAATGGATCCCCAGGTGGAGCAGTCTCTGAATGACCTTTTCTTCAGTCTCTGTCTCTGTATTTCCTCCTGTAAGTATTTTGCTCCCCCTTCTAAAATGGACTAAACTATTCACATTTTGGTCCTCCTTCTTCTTGAGCTTCATGTGGTCTGTAAATTGTATCTTGGGTATTCCAAGCTTTTGGGCTAATGTCTACTTCTCAGTGAGTGCATACCATGTGTGTTCCTTTGTAACTGGGTTTCCTCACTCAGGATGATATTTTCTAGATCCATCCATTTGCCTAAGAAATTTCATGAACTAAAAATTTTAAATTTTAAATGAAGTCATTGTTTCTAATAGCTAAGTGGTACTTCATTGTGTAAATGTACCACACTTTCTGTATCTATTCCTCTGTTGAAAGACATCTGGGTTCCTTCCAGCTTCTGGTTATTATAAGTAAGGCTGTTACAAACATAGTGGAGCATGTGTCTTTGTTATATGTTGGAGCATCTTTTGGGTTTATACCCAGGAGTGGTATAGCTGGGTCCTCAGGCAGCACTTTGTCCAAATTTCTGAGAAACTGCCAGACTGATTTCCAGAGTGAAATCCCACCAACAGTGGAGGAGTGTTCCTCTTTCTCCACATCCTTGCCAGCATCTGCTGTCACCTGAATTTTTGATCTTAGCCATTTGACTGGTGTGAGGTAAAATCTCAGGGTTGTTTTCATTTGTATTTCCCTGATGACTAAAGTTGTTGAGCATTTCTTTAGGTGCTTCTGGGCCATTTGATATTTCTCATTTGAGAATTTTTTGTTTTGCTCTGTCCCCCATTTTTAATAGGGTTATTTCATTCTCTGGAGTCTAACTTCTTGAGTTCTTTGTATATATTGGATATTAGCCCTCTATCAGATGTAGGATTGGTAAAAATCTTTTCCCAATGTGTTGGTTGCCATTTTGTTCTATTGACAGTGTCCTTTGCCTTACAGAAGCTTTGTAATTATATGAGGTCCCATTTGAATTTGACTGTTTCTTACAGCCTCTGCTCTAAACCCGATGGTTGTTGTCCTCAAATAAATATATATATCAGAAATGCTTTTTTTGGAAGTTGGCTTAGTGCAGGTCACATGACTCAAGATGACTCAAGGAGACCTGAGGAAAGTGAACTGTAGGGGCGGGGAGTTTTATATTTTAAAAAGGAGCTATAGTCTGGATAGCTCATGTCTTTATTTTTTTGGCTGCTGCCATATCTAGACCTGCTTCTTGAATCTTGCACAGTTTTCTCTGGGGGTGTGGGGTGGGCTTGAGAGTGCATGAAATGAAGACAGCAGAGAAAAGAAAGCCAGGTGAGTCTTTGATGACTTGGTTGGGCCCTTGCACCCAGCAGCCCCACACATGAAACTCTTTGGTGATTGATTATCTTAGTTTTTGTGGTACTTTGATTGAACTTAGGCCTTTAAACACACTAGGCAAGTGCTCTGCCACTGAGCTATAGGCCATCTCTTTTACAGTTTTTAAATTTTTAACAACTTGTGAGAAGGTTTAACTCTATATTGAGGCATGCTCTTCTAGTCTCAGCCTTGGTTTTTTTTTTTTTTTTTAAAGAAATTACAGAACATGTTTATCTGCAGGTAAAATGCATCCCTACCCCTCAACTTCCACTGTAGGTTCAGAGAAAATGGAGGTTAGCCATGTTTTTTCTTATGTTTTAAACAAAAAGGGCTTCTGCCTCTAAGACCATGGGATGCAAACATAGTGTGAAGAGATATGGCCACCCTGCTAGAAGTTTCTAGCTCTGTGGGTCTGATAGTTTCTCCACCTTGGGTTCTCAAATGGAACAGGAAGACTGAGTCAAATCAAGAGGTAAAGTTTCACTGGCTCATGTGTCTGAGCACTTGGCCCCCAGTTGGTGACACTGGAAGACTGTGAAGGCTGAGGAGGCATGGCCTGGTAGGCC
This sequence comes from Micromys minutus, assembly GCF_963924665.1. NCBI lineage: Eukaryota > Metazoa > Chordata > Mammalia > Rodentia > Muridae > Micromys > Micromys minutus. The sequence goes on from NC_137973.1 coordinate 17,040,066, forward strand.
ATGGAAGGTCCAACCCTGGGTCAAGTCTTGCTCTTTCTGCTTCCTGCCTGTGTGATGCTCCTACAGACAGCCAGGGCCACATCTTCCACCAGGCTTCCCTGAAGCTGAGACAAAATGACACAAAATACATCTCTCTTAAGTCACTTTTGTCAGTTTTTCCCCTCACGATGAAGTAGGTAACAGAGTGAAGTGTGCTCTATGGAAGAAAGAGAACTGAGAAGCAATGATGTAGACAACTGGAGTAATTCACTGTGATGCCTGAGACACACCATTGTCCAAGAGGAGCCAGGAGGCATGAAGGACTAGAAGGTCTAAGCCCTGGAGGCTGGCTAGTAAAGATAGTTATGTGCGCAAGAGAGAAAGAGGTGGGGAGAGAAAGGAAAGGGAGAGGTGGTGCACACTTGACTAGATCTTGAAACATAGATACAAGATATTATGGTTATAAGAATCATTTTATTTATTAATCTGCACAACAAATATTTTGCTTATATTATTAAAAGCTTTTTGAAACCCTTCCAACACTTTGGGCAGTTCTTCTCATCAGTGGTTAAATTGAAGACCAATGGTGATTAAAATTTTAGAAAACCGTAAATCACAGTTGTGATTATAAATAGAATTTCTTAAAGAAGATATTCTAAGCCTGCTTTTGGGGGGGGCAGTGTCCTATTGATTTCTAGTTCCAAAAACAAAGATCTCCTATTGTTCCATGACTGGGGAGGGTTGTCTTTAATTTTTATAAAGGTTTATTTTACTTGACATGTCTGAATATTTTGCCTACATGCCTCTGTGCAGCATGTGCACCCGGGGCCTGTAGAAGCTAGAAGAGGGCAGCAAATATCCAGGAATTGGGGTTACAGCTGGTTTTAAGCTGCTATTTGGGCTGAGAATAAAATCTAGGTTCTCTGCAGCAGCAAATGCTCCAAACCACTGAGCCATCTCTCCAGCCAGTGAAGGGTAGGAGTTCTTTAATTATAATGTGATCAAGTTTCATCTACTTCATGAGAAACATGAGAACCTAAAATTGGCTGAACGTTTGTGCAGTAGATATGGCAGTATATAGACACACAGAGACACACACACATGCACAGACACACATGCATACACACACACACATGCACACACACACACACACACACACACACACACACACACATTCACAAGACACTCAATCTAACCTTTGACAGGTATGTATAGACTTATGAAACAATGGTACACATTCTCAGAAACAAAGAAAAAGGGCTGAAAACCCACTGCCACGTGACCTGAGGACGTAGGCCATCCAACACAGGTGGAATGAACTGGGGGCATTTTCCTTTTGCTTTTTATTTTCTGGTTAATGTTTTGTTTATTAAAACACAAGCACACTGTAAGTTCCTGTTAGGAAACTGTTGATACTGCTAACAAATGTTTTTTGACTAGGAATCCTTCCAACAGAAACTACCTTACTAAGTTTACCCTTAGGAACTTATTATTGATTGTGTTTATAGTTGGTTTTCAAACTCCTTGGCAATTTAGGAATCCTCTGTATTATCGATAACAAGAAACGAATCAAATGTAAAAATACTTCTAAAAACAAAGCAACTCTCACATTGCTTACATTTTCTATTTATAATTACCTGTCTAGTCAGCCTCAGACTATTTCAGCTGACCGCAGAGTAGTTCAACTAACTCCAGAGTAGTCCAGCTAGCTCCAGAGTAGTCATGTTAGCTCCAGAGTAGTCCAGCTAGCTCCAGAGTAGTCCAGCTATCTCCAGAGTAGTCCAGCTAGCTCCAGAGTAGTCCAACTAGCTCCAAAGTAGTCCAGTGAGCTCCAGAGTGGTCCAGCTAGCTCCAGAGTAGTAGTGTTAGCTCCAGAGTAGTCCAACTAGCTTCAGAGTAGTCCAGCTAGCTCCAGAGTAGTCCAGCTAGCTCCAGAGTAGTCCAGCTAGCTCCAGAGTAGTCCAGCTAGCTCCAGAGTAGTCCAGCTGACCACAGAATAGTTCAGCTAGCTCCAGAATGCTCTCAGTCTTCCTCTGTGGCAGAACTTGCACATCACTCACTACAGCTAAGGAATATGTAATAGGGGAGCCTCTTAAGAACTCAGGTTCTTTCCTCTCTCAGCCTTGCACTCATGGGGATCTCCCTCAGCCTGTCCTCCACCCTCCCTTTCTCTCCCTTGCTCTAACTCCCTAGTTTCTTGCTATATGGTAAAGGCTAACCTTGAACCCACATTTGTGATCCTCTTCCCTTACCGTCCAGGATGCTGGGATACAGGCATGTTTCACAACACCTGGCAGCTGCTTTCATTTTGTAAACAAATTATAAATGTATTTCAAAACCATTTTGTTTTACTTCCTGATAGACTTTCCTACCCTTCTTCTGAAAGTCTCCTTTCTACACTGTACAGGGACACTCCTTCACACCCTCAGGGGTCTGTTCCTCCAAGTGTACCTTAAGGGGTTGGTTCTTGGGTGAGGGAAACGTGAACAATCTTAAATGTTGCAGTGGTTGGTGGCTCTCCACAGCCTGAATCTATGCAGCAGATTTTTCTTTCTTTAACTAATTATTTCATTTTTCTAGAGAGAGGCAATCATGAAAAATATCTAAAAATTATCTTTAGAAGAGTGGTAATTTTAAAGTAATAAGCACTATTATGAATTTTAAAGTATGTAATTCATTGTATACATTTTTTCTGTGCAACTTATCTATCTCCAGGAGACACAAACTACTATTTCACTCTTCTCCCTCCCTCCTTTTCTCTCTTTCTCTGTGTGTGTATGCCCACATGCACGTAATACTAATGTATTTATTGTTTATGACTATATATGACATAAACTCCTTCAATACAAGGTCCTTGTTCAACTTTTTACTGTATTTCACATGAGTGGGTTACAGTGTGGTCTCAGAAATCTATGCATTGATCCTAATGTAAACTCAGACTCTGTATCTGACCGTGCTCCATATATGGCTACCATTTCCCAAGCCAAGTTGGGTAGCAAGTGGTTGTACATTTCTGTGAAGTATGAGACATCATTACCAGAGACTACAGCATTACATCATTGCTCTAGAGATACAGGGTCCTTATGACAGGGTATAGTTCAGTTAGTGAGCTTGGAACATGAAAATTGACCCAGGTTTGGAAAGAGGGCAGTGAATTATGATTTTCAAATGGAGAAGCTACCAACAGCTGTTCCATTGCTCCTGTTCATCAGAAGAAAAAAGGGAAAACCCTCTCTTCTTCTCATATCAAACAATGTATTCTTTCCTTCATTCTGCCCAGGCTAATGGCAAGACTACAGCCAAACAACGTTGTAAGCAGACTGCCTTGTTCTCCTGTCCTACCATGAACATTCAGAATATTGCAGCTCACTAAAGTGAGACTAGGGAAGAGAAAGGGAGCAGATGCTGGTGGAACCCGCTGTACCTGATTTTGTTCTCCTCTGTACGGTTAGTGCATAGAATGCTGACCTTCTCCACCCTCTTCCTGGAACCAAAGCTCGACGACCTCATCACATTTTCCATCTTTAGCAGAAAGCACTGGGGATGAATTAGAAGTGAAGTTTTCAGATGATGTGAGACTTGAGCAGGGAGCAAAGTGGTTCAGACATTTATATGAAGAGCTTTATTTCCAGCAGAACACACTTAGGGAGAGGGAAACTGGGTTTTTTAGAGTCTGGAGTAGCACATAAAACTACTGGAATAGAAAAGAATTATTTTCCCTCATAAAATCAGGGTAACAGGTTTGTTGCACAAATAACCTGGTATTTTAAAGCTCTGTATTTTGTGTTCTGTGGTTACAGTGTCTAACATGACTTAGATTTGCTCCCCATTGAGCCAGTCTTCTTAAGAAGAATTCAAAATTGCTATAATAGCAGAGGCCTGAAAGATGTATCGATAGGGAAAAGAAACAGTATAACTGGAGTTAGGTTGCTAGTGCTTAATTTTCAAGGATAATTAAGTTCACTTAAAGCTTTCTTTCTAGATATTGTATTGTCTCTTAAAACTATTGAGTATATATTGCTTTCAGCAACATGGTTTATTTTTGATGGGTAGTTGTAATCTACCTTTAAAATTTAAAAGATGATCAACAAGTCACATTTGCAGAAAGGCTTTCAGTTCATTGCTTTCTTTAGAACAAACATGAAGGCCAAGTTTCTTAGTATAGAGAAAGAACGTATCTCATTTTGTGGCAGATCAATTCTTCAAAGGAAAATATTTTCATTAGCTATGATTGTTAAACCTCACCTTAATATTAGCCTATGTGTTTATAAATAATGTTGTATGTTTCATAAATTAGAAACTCATATAGAGTTCAAAACCATCTGACAGCATCATTTAGTTGGTCCTATGTCAAGATTTTTTAAAAATAATTTTTAACTTATTGTTTTCTACACTGGGAAATAAGCACACACACACACACACACACACACATACACACACACACACACATACACATACACACACACACAAACTGAGAGAGAGAACAATCTGTTTCTTTTATTTTGTAGTTCTTCTAAGTTCCATATTTCTTTTTAAAAATTTTTTATTGCTTCTTTGTGAATTTCCCATCCTTCATTCTAGTCCCACTCACCACCATAACCACCCTCCACTCTTGCAACCTCTCCTCCAAAAGAAAACAAAAAATAAAGTTGAGAACCACCACCACCATTACCACCACCACCACCACCACCACCTCCACCAGCACTACCACCACCAAATCTCATTGTTGAAGCTGTGGTGTGTTACAGTGGGTCATGCCCACACAGCTTTACTTGCAAACATTCATTGCGATGAGTCATTGGCCTGGTTTGACCCCTCTGGTTTCTGCTACACTATTAATTCTGGATCCTCACCAGGACTCCTCTCAGGTATATTCACCTGTGTCATGGTGACCCTGCAGTTTTGAATCTGCAGGATTGGGCCCTTCATGTGCTCCAGCAGTTCATACATGGATGGGGTGGATGTTGGGGTGAGCCAAGTCAAAGCCCTGGATCTGGGCCTGGGTGGTAGTTGAGTTGGTCAGCCTATCAGCTTCACTGCACCCATACCACCAGGACCAGCTGTCCCAATTTGCTCAGGCAAAGAGCTCAGTCTTGAGTGCTGCTGCGGATGAGGGGTGGGTCATCTCACCCTCCTGCTGCAGGTGGAGGTAGTGGGAGGACCTGTTGCATAACAGATGAGGGGCAGGGCCAGCTCCTGAGCTCATTCCATCATGGCCAGCACTTGCACTGACACCACCAGAGCCAGCTCTGCCATGCTTCCCAGGCGACTGGGTGGAGCCAGATCAGTATAGTGCTTATACAAATCAAGAATATCTGTGTGGCCTTTGGTGGTAACTTGGACCATGGGCATCGACACCAACCCCAGCTGCAGCAGGAATATGAACCCAGACATGGGCCTCAGCGGTAACTCAGGCCAGGATGTCACCATGGCCTCAGCTGGCAGCACAGGCCACTCAAATCAGTTTGGTTCTTGGCATCAGTACAGTCCCCAGACATCAATATAATCTCAGGCAGCAGCCCAGACCACTGACATCCAGATGGCTTTCAGTGGTAACTTGGGCCACAAAGAGCACATATCCCAGCAGCAGTAAGGCCATGGACCCAGGCAACCCTTGGCTGCAGCTTGGGCTCACCATCAATCTGGTCTCAGGTGGTTGTATGGGCTTCTCATAACTGCCTGTTTCTTAGCCATTTTGAGTTTCCAGTTCTGCCTCTCTCCACAGTGCAGGAGCAACTCGGCTTTGCTTCCTCTCAAGTCTCTCCATCATGCACTCCCTCTTTCCCATCTCTTGGGCACTTGTTCACTCATTATAGTGGCTCTTCGGGTGTTGGCACTTGGGTGTTTCCTTTCTAGCCAGCTAATTTATCTTTCTTAAAAATTGTTGACACTGGGCTGGAGAGTTGGCTCAACCATTAAATGTATTTGTTGCTCTTGCAGAAACCCAGGCTTGATGCTTAGCACTAGCAGAGTGGCTTACAACCATCCATGAATCCAGCTGCAGAAGATCTGATGCTCTCTTCTGACCTCCACAGGCACCACGCACATACATGGAACACGTACATAGATGCAGGTATAACATGTGCATGTTGGATGTGAGTGGAGAGTCCCCATTCATTACCCTGCAGCCATGCACATAAGGAAAGTCTTGTCAAAAGTCCCATCAATTCAACAGAAGAAATTTCAGAGGAAGAAGTTGATGGTGTTTCTCTGTGTAGGGTTTGTAGAGGTCCAGGTTTCCTCAAGCCACTGGCTGATAAGTATACATCTCATAAGAACAAGTCAAAGGTAGACCAGTAGGATGTACTTCAGCTAAGCATGACTTGATACTTGGAACCACTGGTAATGACACCTTTTCTTTCATTTTGTTGCATTTTGACATGGTATTGTCTCCACTATCACCATTGCTCTGCAATGTTTATAAAAATTGTGGCATTAAGTATTCCAAAGTTTTGCTCGTAAGAGATGATTTTATCAAGTCTGTGTCATTTTCTTGTGCAAAATGTCCTAGTTTGCTTTCTGTTGTTATGATAAAAGGCAGGACCAAAAGCAAATCAGATTAAGTGGTTTATTATAGCTTACAGTTTACAATCTGTCATGAAGGGAAATCAGCACAGGAACTTAAAGCAGGAACCTGGAGGCAGGAACTGAAGCAGAGACCATGGAAGAGTGCTGCTTACTGGCTTGCTCCTCATGGCTGATTCATCTTGTTTCCTTACACAATCCAGGATCACCTTCCTAGAGATGGTGCCATCTACAAAATGCTGACTTCCACCCCAATCAATTACTAGTCAAGATTTGCCTGTAGGCCTACTGATTTGCCCATAGGCCATTCTGATAGAATCATTTTTCTAATTCTTTCTTCTCAGATGACTGGCTTGTGTCACAACAAACCTAGTCAGCGCAAACATGGTAGATACACATTTTTGAAAAGGCAATAGTGGTCTTCTCTTACACGGTTCTACCTATAACCAATCACAAAAAGAATAAATTCTCTCAAATGGTTGCCACACTTCAGAAGAAAAATTATTTGAAGATATACCTATATTTTCTTTAACATATAATTCTAAATGTGGCACTGATAACTTTCTAAAACTTTTGAGTCTGAGACTCTCAAGCTCCTTCCCGTCCTCCATTTTAACCTTCCAAGCTCTTCTGTTTCTTTCCCAATCTTATATCAACCTTTTTGAAGATGCCACTCCTCCCACCCTTCCCCCAGTCCTATCTGCCAAGCCTTGGTGGTTTGGACCCAGATTTCCTCCTTCCTGTGGACCCAACTTTTAACCCAACCCCCTTCCTTTCTGCTACCCTCCCAGTACCTATACACTTTTTCTACCTGGTCCCTACAGGAGCTCCACTGTCAGGTAGATGAATCACATTATTATTCTGGCCTCTGTTCTGATCTCTCTAGTCTTGCCCTCAGTCCAGTAACTGCTTATATATGACCATATTCCCATCTCAACTCCATTCCTGGAGACTCCAATGCTTTTTTCAGATCCAACCTTTTTATCCCTGTCTCTACAGAGTTTCTTTGCCTTATTGTAACCTACTTACAGGATCCCTAATTCCTACCACACCTCCAAGTATTTAGAGACCCAGCCTCTTGTTTACAGGATCCCCTTAGCTCTTTCTTGATGTCCCTGTCAGGCTTTTCTCCTAGACCACCTCTCTTCCTCTCTGTGACCCATGGCCCTGCAGAAGCCCTCAAGCCAAGCTACCACAGTTTTCCTAAGATTCAACAAAGACCAGTCCTGATATTCACACCTAGAATTATCTCAACCATCCCAGTGCTAGATGCCTAGACAACAGTGTCAAAACAAACATTAACAGCTAAGACAGAATGCCTCCACCAGAACTCAGTAACTCTACTAGAGTAGGCTTTGATAAATTCAGCATAGTTGAATCAAAGAATAAGGACTCCCAAAAAGCAGTTATGCATATATTTAAGAAACTTAAATAGAAGATGAATAAATCTCCCAGGGCCACCTTGCTGACTACTCCTTCTTCAACTCCATTACTGTGTGGGAATCTTGTGACTAAATTACACTTCTCCTTTTGTGTTCATCTAACTCCTTCCAGAATTTTCTTTCTTCTCCTAGCCTCAGAAGAATTTTTTTTGTCTACTGAATGACACTAATACTTTGCCCCGTCCTCTTTCGGACTTCCTCACTGACCCTAAAGAATGAGCTATCTCCTCTTCCTCAGTGGCTAGAATCATAGTCTATGATTCTTTGACTCTATGATATATGATTCTACGATTCTAGTCTGGGACCCTTCCTCATAACACTGTCACTCTCAATACCCTATCTTTAAAAACATGGGTAAGCCTTAAAACCTATCATGCAATGTCTTCATAATAAAGCTATTCACACAACTACCCCCTCACCCTATACCAGCCCAATCTTGCCTGTCCTAAAACCTGAAGACTCCTAACCCCTGCTCAGGACCTCAGAATTAGTAATGGGGTGTTGCTCCTATACACCCAGCGATGTTCAATCCTTTCCTTAACTCCCATTCTGTGTTTTAATTTCCTGTTATAGACAGGAAGGGCACTCATTTATTGACCATTCATTCACACCCAGATTCACTTGGCCTTCACCTGGTAGGACCATGACACTAGGTTACTTAAATAAAAAAGCTTCAAATCTGAGGCCCAATTACCTGCCAGCCTAAATTGCTTTCAAGTGTGAAAGTCAAGACTTGCTTTTTCTTAGAGTTAGAGTGATTCTCAACCTTCCTAATACTGCAACCCTCTAATACAATCCCCCATGTTGTGGTGAGCCCCGACCATGAAATTATTAAGTGTAATTTTACTTCTGTTACGAATTTGTAATGTCTATATTTTTTGGAGGTAGAGGTTTGCAAAAGAGGCATCAACTCGGATTGTGAACCACTGGGCTACGAGCTCAGGTTTCATTAAAACACAAACTCAAAACTGCAATGCAGCTGTTATGTAAAAATTGCTTTTTGCAAAAATAAAATGCTTTTTACTTGTCCTTTATTCTCAATGATGATTTAAAATGACTTACTTCCTCTATAACTACTCTCAATATTCAAGTTGTAGTAAAGACTAAAGCAATTGGATGTTTCAAAGGGAAAGAAAAATAGATTGTTTATGCAAGTAGTGGGGATCTGAGAAAGTGACTTAATGCATGTGGAAAATGAGACAAAATAATACATGTTATGTTAAATTAAACTCAAAGCTCTGAGTTTAACATCAACAGAGTTCTGATAAGTTATTAATTTAGTCTTGGTGATATTTAGAAACACTGGCCACTAAAGCTCTTAAGAAAATAAAATTATCATAGTCTCAGGCTTGAAAAAAATTTAATTTCCTTTGCTTATTTTCTAAATCTAGGCTTTAAAGTGCCTCTCACTGTGCTGAAAACATCTCTATCCAATCTCTATCTACACAGTGCTTTGTCCAAGAGGAATGGGTGTTTTTGTTTCGACCCTAGGACCATCTTCTGAGTCCCCAATCTTGTCTTCCAATTTGTTCCCTTCCCTCCCAAGACATTTCTGTCTTGCTACAGATGAATGTTCACGCTTCTATCACATTAATAACCTTCAGGCCTTATTTTTGCTATGGTCAAAAGTGTGAATCCAATTAAGCTCTTTGTAGATTTATTAATTGCTTTTTCTATAGTGGGGGTGTCAACACAGATTACAGACAGTGATCCTGCTAACATATCTAAAATGTCTGTCTCTTCTTGTCAACTTTTTAAAAAATTATGTAAGGTTTAGGGATGTGTGACTTGGATCCATCTGTCACAGCTTAAATGGGCTCTAGATCCCTTACCCAAGACAGGCCAACAGATTTCTAGCATATGTCTGTGATAAAAATCCTCCCAGGTTCTTTCTGTCCATAGTCTATATCTGTCCCAGTAGATTTCCACTCAGTAGGGATCAACTTCAGCTCTGCAATTGCTCATCTTCCAGCTTCAGGTGGGTCCTGCAAAACTGCTTAGCCCTTAACTCAGCTGACAGTGGGAAAACTTATTCCGGGAGAGAATTAGTGAAATAACCCGCTTGTGGCCAGTAAACCAGGTGCTTCTGATGGAATTTCCTAGTGTCTCTGATCATATGCTGCTTACTTAACCCCTGTTGGGCAAACATTCCTCACTTTGCTCTTCCCAAGCTCATGGTCAGAAGGAGGCATCCAGAAGTCTAGCATCTTGTCTTATTATCAACAAAAGGCTGGAAAGTTAGGCCCAAAGTTGTCCCCAAAAATCACATTCGTAGTGACAAAGTCCTAAACAGAAAAAAATTACAATTACAATAGGTAAGTAGAGGAACTATTATTGGATAAATGGAGGCCTAGAGGTGGCTTTCTATTTGCTAGGAACTGTCCTTAGATCACCAGACATTCCGTTTAATCTGCCTCAAAGGCAATCTGCATTTCAGGAAAGGGCATCTGGTTCCCAGTCAATTCCAAGCGTACCTCCACCTTGTTGGTCATTGAAATGTATATGCTTTTTCTCCTTTCTGTTTCTCTCTGTGTTCCCTTCTTCACCCCAGAGCTTGTCAGTCAGATCCCCAGTAAACCGTTCATTCTGCTTATGGGGAAGTCCAGGTTAGTGGCTTTCCTCCCTTGCAATATTGATGCTACTAATCAAAAAAAAAAAAAAAAAAAAAAAAAAAAAAAAAAAAAAAAAACCATTTCATAGCTCTTTGTTGAACATGAAATGACCTGTGTAAGATTCTATAATTGAAAAGCCAAATTGAACATTCAGTAAACATGAATAAATAATTTGACTTGCATTTTCATTAAAGATATACCCTAAGCCCAAATCAGGCTTCTGCCACAACAATAATTCCTATTATGTGACCAACTCCCTAGAGATTCCGCTGTCAGGACTTCCTAGCCACGATGAACTGAGTGTACCCAGGAACTATGAGCCAAAAGAAAACCTCTTTCCCAAGGTTGCTCTTTCCAAGGTTTTTTCTTATAGCCATGAGACAACAACGACATAAATTGTGTAGTATCTGTTCTCCTCAAGTTGGTTTCTGTTGCTTGAAATCAAAAGAGACGTAGCTAAGAGATGATCCGTGCTAGAGTGAAGCCAAGCACACGTTTCCAGTTGGCTCACGTGGCCAATGCTCTTACCTCGGCAAATACTTGAAATAGAATAAGGCAGACAAGTCCAATTATTAGATATTGATGTATTTAGTGATTTACTTAAAGCACTGTTTGTCACTGCGCATCTGCCAAGCATGACGTCACTTGCTACCTGGAGCACAATGTCCTGGAGAAATAGATGAGACAATGGGCCATTGTCCTTAAACCTGACGGCCACTAAGCTCTGGAAAACCTTGTCTGCTTTCCTGACCCACCCTGCGGTTTTAGAGTAGAAATTCGGATATAAACTGGAGCCCGCATTGAAGCCTTTCTGGAGCCGTCCTGGCTTCAGTTCACTGATCATATCTCCTCTCTTGCACTCTCACTGAGTGCTTACTACAGAAACATTCCCAAAACACACCCAAGAGCCTGCATCTGCCTCTTTAGAAAATAGGGAAGATCCCGAGTTTCTCAATTTTGTATAATTCAAGTTCCCACAAAGCACTGCGTTCTAAAGTCTAATGCATTTTGGCAAAACAAAGAAGCTAACGAACTAACTAACTAAGCAAAGCAATCACCCCCCCCCCCAAAAAAAAACCCAAAACAAAACAAAGAATCTTAGGCCTTTGTTGCTTTCTAAGTTTTTTGTTTGTTTGTGTTTTCAAGTTTAAGACAAGAACAGGACCAGAGGATGGCCCCCAGGACATAGTAACTAATATCAAATCCTAAAGCTACTCATTTTAAAGGTTTAAAGAAATGGCTAAAGTTGAAGAAAATTCCTCTTTCAACAGATGACTCACATTTCTGATTTTATAGTTTTGTTTTTTGTTTTTGTTTTTTTTGAAATAAGGGTCTAGTACTGTTTGTTATAGTCTTAACTGACAGTATTTGAGTTGGGGGGGAGGAAAGCAAATTAGGTAGGACAGCAAGGGGACACATGGTGACACACAGGAGCCTGCTTTTGGCTGTAGAGCAGGGGAGGGTGGGCACGTGAGTCAGAACAGAGCAACACTCACGGGAGTAAGGAGTCACACGCCTTCTCTTTAGCCTTGTCCTCCCCTGGGCCGCCAGGGATGGAGGTCTGTTTTCTTGGAAGAAATAACACAAGATGAGAAGAGACAAGTTTCCAGGCCTGGAACACGTAGACACACTTGAAAATGATTCTGTAAGATTCTACCTTGATTAAGACTGGATTACTAATCTCAGACTCTCCCAGGACAATATTTGAGTAAATTCAGACCTCAGTAAAGGAGTCTGATTAAGAATGTGGAGCTCAGGGATGCCTTCCATGGGAAATTTATTCAGGTATCAGAAAACATCCACAAGAAACAAACCACGGCGAGTCAATGGCCGATAAAAGGTGGACAAGCAGAACTGTGTCTCCAGAAAACAAAAAATTAGACAATTCTTAGCTTTAGGAATCACTTCTAAGCGACAGGAATAAATCTCTTGAAAACAGGAACTAAACACACATTTGTTGAGAGAAAGTGCGAGGTACATCGTCTGGCAAAGCAAAATGCGTGTAAATCATGATAGAAATTCCAAGGAGCTCCTGCTGGTCATGTTGCAGGAATTTATTCCTGAGTTCACAGGATGGACACAGGGAGAGGTTTCTGTAGAAGAACAAAGGGTAATGAACATATAGTTAATAACATAATCATATAACCTCCCCTTTGCAACTGTTGACGCAATCATTTATTTAAGCAAAGTTACCACTAATTGCTAAAATCGTTAGGCAAACATTGTTGGAGAACTGTATCACAGTTAAAACAATAAAAACAATGATTGTAAATCTGATGAAGAAGTTCTTAATCCAGTCATCAAACTCAACACCACCAACAAGGGAATAAGCTAGGAGTTGTCTGTGGTTTGTAATGCATGATAAGTGTCAACCCAAATGAAAAAAATAACAGATTGAACATATTTTATTCTCTGGGCTAAGGGGCCCTTCTTGCAAATTGTAAGTCTAAATTCCAAAACTTATGAGAATCCATTATTGAGAGTTATATGTAAGAAGAAAGTTCCAGAAAAGGAAGCAGAGGGACTGAACCCAAAGAAAGTATGGCTGATGCCTAAGATGCAAAGGCACACACAGATGACACACATGTGGTCACACATGTCACTCCTGTCACAGTAGGAATTCAAAAAATTATTTTGGCCAGAGTGTGAGGGAATGTTAGTAGGAATGAACTTTAGCTACAATGTTCTTGTAGAGCATTTTGACAGCATCGACCAAAACTTTAAATGTGTACCTATCCCACAATGTGTAGGCAGGTATTGTTAGATAAACACACTTGGTAGGGAGATACTGAAAACAACTTCTAAGCCTGTATGAAAAACAAACAGACAGAAATTTAGCAATTGGGAGAGATTAAAAAGTGATAGTTATTGCTGCTGTTCTGAAGACAAATTTGTTGGAATAACAAGGAAAACTAATTTAGTGAAATTGATGTTCATTCCAGACAGAACTGATGTTCATCATAAGAATCATTCAGAAAAGATCAGACTCTCATCCCGGGAAGAGTTTTCTTCATGACAGCTTTGAGCCCCAGCCCATGGGCAGGGCAGCTTTTTGTCTGTGTGCTCTTTTAGGCAAAGGGATCGACTAGGAATGGGGACCCTGGTGGGCTTCTCAAAGTGTGTTCTTGTCTGAATAGAGTTAGGGAGCTAGCCAATGGAGCCAGGGACATCTACACACGAGCTGAGAAAATTCTATTGTCTTCCTTGGCTCCGTAGCCTTGAAACAACATCTCCTCAGGCAGAAACATAAGTAGTATCCAGTGTTAAGGTTAATCCTAGGTGACTGGACCTCCACAGGTGCTGCGTCAGCCATTGAGAAGAGACACGCCTACTAGAAATCATGAGGCATGTGTTGTCTGCTGCCCCAGAAAGTCTCTCTGGTGTGCAAGTATCCAGTATGAAACTTCCCTGTGTTTCCACGCCCCCCCCCCCCCCCCGCAGGATGCGCACAGACCCAGTGGAATGCAGTGATATTGAGTTTTATGTTTCCTCACCTCAGAGTTAAGAAATATATCTCATTCTTACGTTGAGGTGAACAGATTTATTGCCAAGATGGTACACAGGGAATATTACTTCTGTGTTGGGGAGCCTGGAAGAATAAAGTGCCCCAACACAGGCCACGGCATGATTCTAAGCCAGTAACTGAGGCAATTCTGCAAAGCATCTTGCCTTGCGATGAGATGTCAGGCATGTCCAACTTTCTGTCTTCAGTAGAATTTGTGTTGTGATTTTCCACTAGGTGCTTCAGAACTGAAATAAACACGGTCTCACGCCCGCACATTGCCTTTGCCCAGTATAATTCCACACCCAGGAGAAAGGGACAGTGACAGGGTTCTCAACCCAGTCTGCCAGGGAGAGTTAAGTCTGTAAGATTCCACGTTCCCTGGACTTGTAGTTACAGCAAGTGCTTGACTTAATGAGCCCAGGGGGGAAACATTTCAGCCTCTTATTGGAAAAAGGCCTTCAAAAATAACAGGGCAAATAGTTCCAGGTCTCTGTGACCTGAAGCATCTAATTAAGCTAAAGAATTACTAGTGCATCTTTGAGAAAAGCGAGGCCGGGCCAGTGGGGACGCATTGCTGTGTGGTCAGAGACTAGCATGGCTTAGCCGTGCCCCGGGTGTTGGTGGCATTCTGCACTTACATACTTCTATGTAAGTGATGTCTCTACCTTATAGGAAATGTCATGACAAAGTCCAAACACCAGTCAAAGGATGATGAAAACAATCATTGAGCCACAGATGGCGCATGGAGTTAGAGGCCCAGCTGGGACATAAATGGTACATTAGTGATTTCAAACACACAAACGCAGTCGGTACTGTCATTCACAGGCCACATATGTGGAGGAGGAGAGTTGTAGGAGAGAGCAAGAGCTGGCAGAGGATGTGGGGCAGTTTCTGAGCTGATCCCAAATGATCAAGCAGGTATACACTGCCCTCTGGTGGTCAAATGTGAAACTGCAGCTTCCATGTGAATAAATGATTAATAGTCCTTAAAGATTAAAGTTGGGCATCCAAGCACCTGGTATTACGAGAATAACTCCTTTTAAGCATTTGATCAAATTTTCCTCAGTCATTAAAGCTGAATGTATTATCTTAGAAGAGATTCTTAAGTTTTGCAAACTTTTCCATCTTTGGCAGTGGCTCCAAGGAAGACATGGATAATGGCATCAGGCTGAGACCCAAGCTGTCCTTTTGAGGGCTTGGACATCTTGTCAGCAAATGTCTGTTTGGTCCTCAGGAGAATGACACACGTGGCATTTAGTGGGCAGTAAATAATAGTCAAGTAGAAAACCTGGACTTTTCTTTTAAGATGATTTTAAAAAAATATTTGTTTTACCATTATGCTTAATCTTTACACACCAAGAAAATTTTGACTAATTCCAGGTTACATCTTGTTTTACATGTACTTTATGCTCATTGTAACTAGTAAGATCTTAATGAATACTATCAAACCTTTAAAAAACCATGTATTTACAAAAATGTATTCATATACTTTTATGCAAAAATGCTTAAAATCTGTACATTTAT
Source organism: Micromys minutus (assembly GCF_963924665.1). NCBI lineage: Eukaryota > Metazoa > Chordata > Mammalia > Rodentia > Muridae > Micromys > Micromys minutus. The sequence continues at coordinate 17,055,653 of NC_137973.1, forward strand.
CTTTGTTTTTAAAATAAAGTTGTTCAATTAAAAATATTTGTTTTATACATGAGTACACTCTAGCTGTCATCAGACACACAAGAGGACATCGGATCCCATTACAGACGGTTGTGAGCCACCATGCGGTTGCTGGGAATTGAACTCCTGACCTCTGGAAGAGCAGTCAGTGCTATAACCACTGAGCAATCTCTCCAGCCCTTGACTTATTTTATGTATATGGGTGTTTTCCCTACATGTACCCCAGAAAAAGGCACCGAATCCCATGAGTCTACAGTTATAGACAGTCTTTAGCCTCCATGGGGCTGCTGGGAATTTAACTCAGGACCTCTGGAAGATCAGCGAAAGCTGAGCCATCTCTCTAGCTCCCCAGCTGACTCCTTGTAGTTTACACGAGAGAATGATGCTCAGTGTGACAAGCTTTAGAGATGTTTTTTCCTCTCTGCCTAATGGTTTTGGAGATAGAATACTTTAGTCCACGTGTTGGCGGCTTAGTTCTTGTTTGTAATTGGTATTCCACCATAGTTTACAAGGATATCACAGTTTGCTTATCTTTTCCACTACTTATGGACATGAACCTATGTCCGGGTCTCAGCTGCATTCTCATGGTTGTGTGCACTCACATGGTTGTGTGCACGCTCATGGTTCCATCCTTCCACTGTGAGTCTGCAGGACCCAACCCAGGCAGGCTGTCAGATTTGGTGGCAAGCATCTGATTTACTCTGAGTCAACCTGCTGTTCCATTGTTGCTCTGTGAAGACTAAAGAGAGTTTAAAGGTCTTCCAGCAGAATAGCTTTCACACGAGGTATAATCGTGTGTGTGTGTGTGTGTGTGTGTGTGTGTGTGTGTGTGTGTGAGCGATTCTTAATGGATGCCAAAAAATTGTAAACTTTCTTGACTTCATAATGACTTAATGATGACATCACCGAGGGGAAACTACGAGGTACATGAAAATGTCTGGTGAAATCAGGATGCTCGCAGACTTAAGGAGGGTTATGATGGGTTTGAAGTCCAGAAGCCTGTGGTGCCGGTGCTGGGCAGCTCCTGGATCTGACACACAGTGTGGATGAAAAGGGACATTTCAAATGCATTCCCTGCTTTGCAATACTGGAAGGGATGGCAGGTGGGGTCTGGATGGAACTGGAAGGGTCGATGGTGTGCAGAGAGACACAGGAACATGCACCCTTTCTGAAAAAGGAGACCTTCCCAGTGCTGTGTCTTGTCCAAGGGTTCTGACAGAGAGCTATACGTGCCTACATGCTAGCTGTAAAAGGGATGTGCTGGAGAGAGCAGGAGTCTGAATGGACTGTTCAGACCCACCCCTCCGTCATTTTATGGCCGTGAGATCGTGCACAGTAACCTTGCACACGACTGACTTACGCTGCAAGGACACCCAGGGCTGTTCCCCTCTTCGTCCACATCTGTTTATTTTCAACCCAATGACTCAACTAGATTGTGTATACCCGGAGAAGTCCTGTGCCCTGCTCCCATCCAGTTCTTTTAAATCTTTTGAAAATTACAAAAGACAAAAAAAAAAAAAAAAAAAAAAAAAAAAAAAAAAAAAAAACCAGAATGTGTCAAAAGATACAACACTAAGTACATTCACATGACTGCTTAATGCTGGCAGCTTTTGTCTTCCCACACTGATATGTCAGTCTTTCCCGGTCCCAAAGCCATGTCTATGACTGACACATTGTTTTCGTTTGCTTTGTTTTTTTTTTGTTTGTTTGTTTTCCAGGCAGGGGTTCTCTGTGTATCCTTGGCTGTTCTGGAACCTACTCTGTGGAACAGAGAGATCGGCTGCTTCTACCTCCCAAGTGCTGGGATTAAAGGGGTGCATTGCCCCCACCTGACATGACATTGGGTTTTACTGTTTTATATAAATATACATGCAGGTCATTGTGCTCAGATTTTCTTCAAGGGTATCATGCTGTGCGCACGGTTGTACGATTTAACTATCTTCAACTCAGTGCGACTTTTAGCACCGAGAGGTACAGTCGTCAGTCACACTAAGTGAAGTAAGTCAGGAATAAAGACACATTAGTAGCTCACAGGAAATGCTGTATTGCTAAGCCCAAGACTCCTTATTTTCTATTCTGCACGTCTCACAATGAAAGTTCAGGTTTACTGGGTGGCTTCTTATGCAGTTTTTGTCTCTGGACACTAGGGGGCAGGAGCTCTTTGGAACAAACACAGCTGTCATTTCCATTAAGGTGCAACAGAAAGCACGGGCAGAAAAGGTCAAAACAGCAGAATCTGGCTGCACCAGACCAGGGGAATCAGAACCTCAGAACCTACCTCTAAGGGCGGGTAGACAAAATGGAGACCACAAAATTGCTCCCTTAGGTTAACTGGCAGAAGGGGAGAGACACAGACAGACGGACGGACACCAAAACCTCCGGGAGGAACAAGGGCCCCTTTTTGTCTTTAACTGTTTTTCCCCCTGCAACTTCCTTACTTCCTGTTTAGAACTGGAAACCTCACAAAGAATAACTAAAGGCTGCCCACCATGGAATTCTCAAGTATATCTAAAGAAGAAAAATCGCTTTTCTGCTATAAGTTTATTCGGAGGTTGTCATAGCGTCACAATTTAATGACATTTCAAGTAAAAAGTGAGACAGTTAAAAGACATTATTGTTATTAAACATTATTTGTGTGAGCAATTTAGTGATGAGAAGGGACTCCAGTGACGTTTCAGACTTGGCAAGACTAAGTCTAATTGGGCTGAGGGTGGTAAGTCCAGTAGTTTTCAATACTAAGGTTTTTCCTACTGTAAACTTTGTGTCCCCTTGATTAACTCGTAGTAACAATAGCAAACAAGTTTACAGTGTTTCTCAGGCAAGGAGACAGTTGTGAACATGTTAGAGATTTAAACCCTGATCAACAGAACTCAAGACTCACATTATCTTTGACCCTGTCTCACAGGATGCTCAGGTCCAGAGTCACATAACACAAATGGAGCGTCTGAGGTTTAAGCCTAGGCAGGTGCAGGTTGCTACTCTGTTTCTCTGGCAGGAAAAGCACCACAGCCTCAGCAGGGAGAACGTAAACCGCACAGCCGAACACCATCATGATGTCAAGGTTGCAGAGACGGAGGGTGAGGAATGTGTGTGCTCGAAGGGTTTTCCCTTAAAGAATCAAATCAACACACTTGCTACATTTCTTTGTCTCCTGAAAATCAGTTAAAATAAGATCAAAACAAACACTTCCAGTTAAAATGGCTTTTTAAGTAACCATGTTTAAGGGCAAAAAATAGTTCTGCAGTTAAACAAAATGCATGTGTGTGTGCACGCGTGTGCGCACATGCGCGTGCACACACACACAACACACACGCTTTTGAATGTACACATTATATCACACATACATGAATGGTGGTGGCTTGCTCTCTGAGGATCGGTTTTATCTGGAATAATTATCAAAATATTTTGAGCTGGGAAGGGCAGGCAATGTAAAGTTCTGAGCAATATTAAAGTAATAATTTGGCTAAAAATAATGAACTGGCCTTTTAAACATTCAGGTAGCAACTATGACATTTACTTTCTCTAGCTAAGGGGCCGATATCTTTGAATTTAAATTCCTTTCACCAGGTACGTGTGTGTTCCTTCCCTCAACCAAGAAAGTATTTATTTTTGCCCCTCTTTATTAATAAATTATGAGTTTGGATGGTAATTCCCTTTGCACAAACTCCATTCTATTTTCTGAATTATAACATTAAGTAAACGCCGACGTAGCCAGAACCGGCAGACAGGATGATCCAAGAATGCAGCACGCCTTTGAGCCACCCAGCGAGGTCCAGCCTTCGGTAACAGCTCATCGGAGGGAGTCTTCATACACGCTCAGTTGAGACACGGTCTCTCTTCATTCTCACATTGTGGAGTAAACAGTCATCTGTCCACTCATTCCCAGAGTGGCAGAGACTCGCTGCTGTACAGCTTGGCTGTCCGCAGCGTTAGCTGGTGCAGTAGAGGCGTTCCCCCAAGCCGCTGCTGCCATCTGCTGCTCTTGCTGTGAACAGCTTACATTTTAGAAAACGCCGTGCACAAGGCCCCAGTCAAGATGATGCAGAAAGCGAGCATCATCAGTAGGTAGTTTCGGAGACCCTGGGTAATATAAACAAGAATGGTTGCATTGAATAAAACGTGAGTCGAATTTGAATTTACAACACGTATATTTTAAAGAGACTGTTACGGATCATGGATCTTTATCGCATCATATGTTCTGGCTATTGCTATGCTGGCCTGATTCTCTCTCTCTCTCTCTGTCTCTCTCTCTCTCTCTCTCTCTCTCTCTCTCTCTCTCTCTCTCTCTCTCTCTCTCTCTCTCCACACACACACACCCTTTTTTCTTTTTTGTCCTCTCCCAGTAATCAACGAATCTCCTTAGAAAACCTGCAAGAGTCTTCCTAATTCATCCACCGAATAAACATATGTGAGCACCCTCAACCCACACCCTGAGAAACAAAGTAAAGGAACATTACAGGTGAAGGCAGGTGAGGGCTTTTAACAAGCAACTGCCACGTTTGTTCATGTGTTCCTGGACTCTTTATGGCGCTGGCTGTGAGGGTAGAGCTGGGTTCCCAACATTAGGTATTGCCCAAGAAAGTGAAAAGAGCGAGTGGAGATTCCTAGAGGAAAGGATTTTATGTGCGAAGGCTGTTGTTAGGAAGCATGGCTGTTTCCAGGGTGGTTTCAGTATGTCTGGAGCAAGTACAGGTGGGAACATGGAGGTGAGTGTGTGGTGGTTTGAATGAATGGCCCTCAGGGGGGTGTGGCCTTGCTACAGTGGGTGTGGCTTCACTGAGGGGTGTGTCTCTGTGGGAGGGTCTTGAGATCTCAGATGCTCAGGCCACACCCAGTGTGTCAGTCTCCCTGCTGCCTGTAGATCCAGATGTAGAACTCTCAGCTCCTCTGCATGACCGTGGTATGGCATGCTGCTGATGGCCTAGGCCTCTGAAGTACGAGCCAGCCCCGGTTCTCCTTTGCTGTGGTCATGGTGTCTCTTCGCAGCAATAAAATCCTAAGACGGTGGGGATGGGAGTGAATGGCCCGCCCAGTATTCAAGAGCCTATGGGTCTTACTTTTTCGAGCAAAGAGAAGGTGTTAAAGGAATAGGAAGATATAGGTGTTGAAATTTTAGATTTGTGTTCTGGAAAGTCTGATGTGAATCAGATGGAAGGGACCAGAATGAACCATTGAGGTAACCCTACAAGAAAGGAGACGGGGTACTGACGGTATGATGGAGACAGGTCTAAAGGGATGGAGGGAGGTTCGAGGAAGATCACTAGATTTTGCTATGTATGAGCATTTGTGTTAATGGAAGAAATGAACAGCCTCATCCTAACGCAGCTCAGTCACCATCCGAGTCTCAGAGAAATACCTTCCAGCTGTAAGCAGACATATTTGATTTCCATGAGATTTATCTTCAGGGATACACGCAGATCAATTTCAATAGCTCCCTCCTGAGACTGAACTCTCAAACACCGAGAAACAACAATCTTCTATCTCTGAGCATCCCTTTCTGGACAATGTCTTTGCCCTGTAAGCCATCTTTTCACAAAGGATGGTTCCCAGCACCCTCTTTGTCTTGGCCGTTCTTTCCGAATGATGGCTAGTGGGTGCTCACGCCCCCTTTGTACAGACAGACTCTGTACATGACAAGGCAAGACATGTACACTTCAGAGAAAACTGGGATAATGCCTTACTAATTCTAGAGACGCACTCCACCTCGGTGGCCTTGTGACTTAGGCCAGGGAGTCCCAGAATGCAGCATCCCATTTAAGAACTATTTCTAAGACTTAGTAATTACCCTTAACATATAATTCAAAGACCTGGATTTTACATACTCTTTTTTGCAACTTAATAAGGAATCAGGTTAGAGTACATTAATTTGCCTTTGATCAGAGCTTTGTAACTTGGGTCTAGACCAGGTAAGTTGTCTAACTTGTTGGAAGCCTCAGCACTAAAGACTGTGTCTAATTCTCTGTTAGTGAAGAGCAGCACCCGGAGCTGCCCGGTGGAGCCCAGCTCCTGTTGGACACACTCACGGGTAGACGAGTCCCACGCTAGAGCTGTAGGTCTCCTAAAATCCTTGTCTTAGTTTTCAGAAGTCTTAACCAAGCTACTAGTGCTAGTGCAGGACAGGCGGTCAGCAACTTTGTTTCAAGAAGAAATACATTCACGGGATTTCCAGATAGACTTGGTGAACTAGAAGTGGGGGGGATGCAATGAAATTTAAAATCTGAGCCTTCTGTTATTAAGTGCTGTAGCCAGACTATGGGAGCACTTACCAGGGTATGGGAGTACTAACCCGACTATGGGAACACTAACCCGACTATGGGAACACTAACCCGACTATGGGAACACTAACCGGATTATGGGAGCACTAACCGGACTATGGGAGCACTAACCGGACTATGGCAGCACTAACGGACTATGGGAGCACTAACCAGATTATGGGAGCACTAACGGGACTATGGGAGCACTAACGGGACTATGGGAGCACTAACGGGACTATGGGAGCACTAACGGGACTATGGGAGCACTAACGGGACTATGGGAGCACTTTGCCAAGCCTCATCCCATCTCATAGCAAACAATCATGTTCTCATGGGGTCTGCTAACCCTTTGAATTTAAGTGTCTATACAAAGTTCTTAATTTCCTAAAGGAGACTGAGATTAGGGAACAGCGATCATATCTTCATCCTTACCTGTATTTCCTTGAAAATGAAAATCCCCCAAAGTGCAGCAATAAGTCCGGGACCCTTAAAGTAAAAAAAAATCCTTTAATTTTATTGGATTTTAAAAATATAATTGCACCATAGAAAAATACAGTAAGCTACAAGCAACATAAATTTTTTTTTGGGGGGGACACCCTATAATCTAAATCTGTGATAGACAACGGCAGTACCAAGCTCCCATGTAGACCAATCTTCTCTAACACTAAACCCGAAGGGACGCTAACGGTAGCCATATATAAAAACAAAACCATGTAAGTAAGCAGTGAGAGTTTCCGGAGGCAAGGACAAGGGTGAAAAATAGTATACAAAATGAGAACTAAGAAGAGACAAGGAAAGGCACATTTCTACAATTTGAAACCGTGAAGATGTTCAGATCTGGCGTGAATGTTTTTCACCAGCAAGGAAAACAGTGGAGTTGGTTTAGCTGTGAGGTCGGGGAAGAAGACAGACAAGAGCAGAATTTTAATGGCTCCTCTTCAAGCCCCACGGGGACTCTGGAAGAGCTTCAATAAACAACCCCACAGTGTTCTCTCCCAGCGCTACTCCCACTGTCTACAGCGCAGGCCCAATAAAGCTTGATTCCTCTGCTTCTAGCCTGTAAGGGAAGCAATAAAAATGCCTTGTTCTCCATTTATCACCATCTGGGAAGTCAGCATCAAAGGGGCCAGAGGAATAGGTCAAAGGAACCGCCTTACATCAGATTTGCAAAGTGCTGATCCCAGGAATCCAACTCAAAGGAGAAGCGCGCCCTTGCCCTTGCGAGGGTAGGCAGAGACGCCAATATCACAATAGTTGCTCAGGAGTCTTTATCCTCTTCATTCTGAAAATGAATTTTCCTCCAGAGGAAAAAGGGTCATAGGGGTGCCACTGGTCTCTGATGGCTTTTTAATCACCCCTTTAGCCATGCCCTGAGCATTGCTGTAAAGATATGCGTGCTTTTAGGACTGTGCTAGCGGAAAGCACAGCCCAGGCAAAGGAGAGCGGAGGCGTGAGGGCATTTTACAGCAGCTTCAGCGGCTCCGGACGCTTGGACTGTGTGTTCCCATTTGAAGGGGAAGGTGGGTTTGGTTCTGTCTTAGGAAGCCAAACCTAAAGGGCTTAGCATGGTGCTTGGTACACAGGTACTAATAATGAAAAAGAAACGAAACTTTCCAAATGATTTACTTATAGAATCACCAGGACAGAAAGGAAACAGAGCAAGGGGACCCATGCTCTGGGAAATGGGGTCTTCTTTCCTTCCTCCTCCTCCCTCTCCTCCTTCCTTTCATAGAGACTTTGGATCTAATAAAATTTTTATTGAGAATTGCAGAGTTAGGCATTTCCTTTTCAGGCCAACATGCAAGCCCTTTAAACAAACAAAAAAGCCACTAAGATCTTATTTGAATTTGGTTTTGTTTGCAGGTTATTTAAAGAATATAGAAAAATCCAAAGGATGCTGTGTGAGCCAGGCTTGGTGAGACATGTGATTGCTAACATTTTGGAGGCTAATGTAGGAGGATTTTAAATTTGAGACTAGCTTGGGCTACAAAGGCGCCATCTTGGAAGCAAATATTCTTTGAAACCCACATCAAGCCTTTATGGAATCTGTTTTAGACTAGCCAAGGTTTAATGTTTTTTTTTTTTTTTAAGGTTTACACAGGTGTGCTAGTAAACTGACTTAAAGAAGAAATGTCTGTGGTGATTATTTAGGGATCAGGAGAACAACTGTCAGAAGAGAGGAACACAGGGGCGGAGGCTCAACAGGTAGGGCCCTGTTTGCTCTTGCTGAGGACCCAAGCTCTGTTCCTAACATCTATGTTGTGTGGCTCACAGCTGCCTGTGACTCCAGCTCCAGGCGGATCTGTACTCACACAGGCACACATGCCCCTCCACACACCGTCACACATGCCCCTCCACACACCGTCACACATGCCCTCCACACACCGTCACACATGCCCCTCCACACACCGTCACACATGCCCCTCCACACACCGTCACACATGCCCTCCACACACCGTCACACATGCCCTCCACACACAGGCACACATGCCCCTCCACACACAGGCACACATGCCCCTCCACACACCGTCACACATGCCCCTCCACACACAGGCACCCATGCCCCTCCACACACAGGCACACATGCCCCTCCACACACAGGCACACATGCCCCTCCACACACCGTCACACATGCCCCTCCACACACCGTCACACATGCCCCTCCACACACCGTCACACATGCCCCTCCACACACAGGCACACATGCCCCTCCACACACCGTCACACATGCCCCTCCACACACAGGCACACATGCCCCTCCACACACAGGCACACACGCCCCTCCACACACCGTCACACATGCCCCTCCACACACCGTCACACATGCCCCTCCACACACAGGCACACATGCCCCTACACACACAGGCACACATGCCCCTCCACACACAGGCACACATGCCCCTCCACACACCATCACACATGCCCCTCCACACACCGTCACACATGCCCCTCCACACACAGGCACACATGCCCCTACACACACAGGCACCCATGCCCCTCCACACACAGGCACACATGCCCCTCCACACACCGTCACACATGCCCCTCCACACACAGGCACCCATGCCCCTACACACACAGGCACCCATACCCCTCCACACACCGTCACACACGCCCCTCCACACACCGTCACACATGCCCCTCCACACACAGGCACACATGCCCCTCCACACACCGTCACACATGCCCCTCCACACACAGGCACACATGCCCTCCACACACCGTCACACATGCCCCTCCACACACAGGCACACATGCCCTCCACACACCGTCACACATGCCCCTCCACACACAGGCACACATGCCCCTCCACACACAGGCACACATGCCCTCCACACACAGGCACACATGCCCCTCCACACACCGTCACACATGCCCCTCCACACACAGGCACACATGCCCTCCACACACAGGCACACATGCCCCTCCACACACAGGCACACATGCCCCTCCACACACAGGCACACATGCCCCTCCACACACCGTCACACACGTCCCTCCACACACCGTCACACACGCCCCTCCACACACCGTCACACACGCCCCTCCACACACCGTCACACATGCCCCTCCACACACAGGCACACATGCCCCTCCACACACAGGCACACATGCCCCTCCACACACCGTCACACATGCCCCTCCACACACCGTCACACATGCCCCTCCACACACAGGCACACATGCCCCTCCACACACAGGCACACATGCCCCTCCACACACAGGCACACATGCCCCTCTACACACCGTCACACATGCCCCTCCACACACAGGCACACATGCCCTCCACACACAGGCACACATGCCCCTCCACACACAGGCACACATGCCCCTCCACACACAGGCACACATGCCCCTCCACACACCGTCACACATGTCCCTCCACACACCGTCACACACGCCCCTCCACACACCGTCACACATGCCCCTCCACACACAGGCACACATGCCCCTCCACACACAGGCACACATGCCCCTCCACACACCGTCACACATGCCCCTCCACACACCGTCCGTCACACATGCCCCTCCACACACAGGCACACATGCCCCTCCACACACAGGCACACATGCCCCTCCACACACCGTCACACATGCCCCTCCACACACCGTCACACATGCCCCTCCACACACCGTCACACATGCCCCTCCACACACAGGCACACATGCCCTCCACACACAGGCACACATGCCCCTCCACACACCGTCACACATGCCCCTCCACACACAGGCACACATGCCCCTCCACACACCGTCACACACGCCCCTCCACACACAGGCACACATGCCCCTCCACACACAGGCACACATGTCCCTCCACACACAGGCACACATGCCCCTCCACACACAGGCACACATGTCCCTCCACACACAGGCACACATGCCCCTCCACACACCGTCACACATGCCCCTCCACACACAGGCACACATGCCCCTCCACACACAGGCACACATGTCCCTCCACACACAGGCACACATGCCCCTCCACACACAGGCACACATGTCCCTCCACACACAGGCACACATGCATAGACAGAATTACAAATACCAATGATGAGAATGCATATATATGCATATATATATATATATACACACACACACACACATACATACATATATATTATACTTTTTTCACTTTCGTCATTTCCTCCAGGGGCTCCCATCACTTGCTTACATGGTTTTGTTTTTCTGTATAGCTATAGGAAGAGAGACTGGAGACTGTCTAGTGTAGTGATGAGCCAGGGGCCCACAGGAGCTGTAGGAACTGTTGTCGGAAGTCCTGGTTTCTATCAGTTCTGTGATTCAGGCAGCACTCTTGCTGGCACCTCGACTTCTTTATCTTCCAAGTGGGGATGCTGTTAGCATTATTTATACTGTGTCCAAATAAGCATTTTGGTTTTGGCTGTTGCCTATGTTTCACAGGATTAAGCCCTCCAAACCCACGGAAGCAGACAGCAGCTCTTATGATTAATGTCACCACAATGAAACTGTGAACTGAAAACTTCCCCAACCCAGGGATACACAGTGAGAGCCAAGAGGAGTTTGAAGAACTTCTCGTCTCACATTATATTTATACAATGTCACACAAATGAGCCCGAGAAAGTCACGGGTAGAAAATTATAATGTATCCCAGATGTCCCTAGGTAAAATGACCGAAGGGAACACTTTGGGGATGCAGAAGAGTGGTCATAACATTTGCCCCCTAGCCACCAAGCGCATGTCGGCTCGAGAGTGGCAGTTTGGCTATTTTTATGGTGAAAACAACCCAGGAAACTGGCCACTCACAGCAGTGATGATCGGGAAGCTGATCACAGGGCTGAGCGAGTGGTTGGCTATGAACCAGCAGCAGGTGGCAATGGCCCACAGCACCCCTGACAGGAAGCCTGGAACACAAGAGAGCATATGTGGGAGGCATGTGGTCCTCTGCTAAGGACCTCCTCCACCTCCTCCACCAGCGAATGTGAAAGAAAGCACACGGATAAAAGCATTCCTACAAACAACATTGGCCCCTCTGGAGTTTGGAGCTATGCTTCCTGGTCATTTTAGGAGTGATCCCTCTGTTCTAGGTTGCTGTGAAAAGGAGAAGGAGGAGGAGTTACTCCCTTTGTGGGTGTTAGGGAGGAGCTGAGTTAGGGACTGAGGGAGGGAGAGGAATTTAGAAAGTGCTAGACCGTTGCTTATCAACAGGACACTCAAAATGACCAGATGCTTTATTTTATGTAAAAATATTTACTTGTGGAGATACACTCCATACTGAATTATACTAAACTCTTTAACTGTTATTGTAACGAAAGGTTTATGACCCAAAACACACTTTCTATTAAGGCTCCAGAAACTTTTTTTCCTTTTGAGCTTTTGGAATAAACTACTTTTCTAAGTGACTTCAGACTCTTATCTCTTGATATGTATTTTATTAAAAATACAGGTACAGGGAGCTAGCATGTAACACTAATCTTAAAATGGTAGGGAAAAATAAAGCAGTAAAGACTGATGACCCTAATAGAAGAGGCTTTAATAAAAAAAAAAAATCAAAATTAATGTTTTTTACCATTTAGGTTCTGTAGTAATGTAACATCTTGTATATGGTTTCTTGCTTATTAATTAATTAATTTATTTTTCAGTGCTTCATATTTTATGGTGAACTGAGCAAGGACACTTAAGACACCTAACACTCTCTCCTCTCTCTTTCTCTCTCCCTCTCCCTCTGTCTCTGTCTCTCTCCCTCCCCCCTCCCTTTCCCCCATCTCCGAGACCTTCTCTTTTTTTTTCCCCTTCCCCCCTCTCTAATAAATATTCCAGTTCATTTAGTGGGACTGGCACTTACACAGAATGTAAGATTTTGTAGTAAATATTCTTTCTTACCTGGTAAGACTGCCCCTGGATACAGCTTTGGCCTATTTTTCATGGCCACACAGTAGACCACAAAGTAGACTGTGCTTGTAAGAAAGATGCCGCTGGAGTGTGCGAAAACATAGTCTAAATCTGCGAATGTAAACAAATGAAATGCAAACATTATTCCAGCCACCTCAGCATGTTTTAACTTCTGAACATAAAACCAACAGAAACTAACCTTAAATGTGCAGGACCATTCATTACACTTAATCATTTTAAATCGCCAATGCGCTGTTTGTTTTGAATTTTAATAAACGGATTTAAAATCTAGAAGCGGTAAGTAAGTTAATTACAGCGGGAGTCTATCCGGCGACTGTTCCTGGAACTCTCAGTAAGGAACTGAATGGCATCCGACTATGATGTCCAGTGTCCTTTTAAGAAGGACATTGTAGAGATCGGTGCCCCAGCTGAGCTGGAGGTCATAAAGTGTTGGAAGTTATCCCAAAGACAGTTTTCTCTGTTTACAGCAAACTAGCTGCAAGACGAGGAAGGGTAATGACACGTGATGGTGGCTCATCCTGGGGACACTAATATCACTGGCAGGCTGAACAGATGGCACTGTGCCACCCAGATGGGTGCACTGCGGGAGCTTGGCTAGAAAATCCACCTCGGAGTCGATGCCACATTGACAGTGTCGACACGGATGATTGGGGTGCTCACGGATGAAGGCTCCAACTGAACGCCTATCTCCTCTTCTGAACCCAGAACCATATTGTAGAAATCCATCCATCTATCCACAGAAGGGTCACAGTGCTTTAAAGGCCCAGACCACGAAGGCGAGTCCTTCCTCACTGACGCGGGACTCAGAAACTGCCTAATAGTTTAATAGTCCTCCCGAGAAGTACCAATAGAAAAGGTGCCAGTTGATATAGGGGCAAACCAGTTGGCTTCTGCAAAAATCCTCACAACAGAGCGTGTGATACAGATGTGCTGTTAAACAAGACAGAGTATCGCCCACTGAGGATTATTGTTTAATAAACTGGAACAACGTTCGCTCCCGTCACACTGTGTCACCGAGCCAGAACTGTGAGAACAACACCTAAAAACTCATTGTCTATTGATAGGGTGACAGTGGCAGGCATTGTTTTTGATGTCCCAGGACCGGGACAGTCAATTGTTTTCATCAGGGTTCGCTGACTTCTGGGACCGAACTGATTTCCTTTGTGGCCGTGAGAACTCTGATTTCAGCCAAGTGTACAAGTGTTTTTATTTCCTTTTTTTTTCTCTCCTTACTTTGATTAAGTTTTCATTTAAATATTATCTTTAAAAAAATAATCTAAAAAGAATTTATATAAAAACCTTAAAAAAAAAGGTCAGTAGAAGGCTCCACTCCTGTCTTATCTGCGTCTTAGGAGTTGTGCATTTCAAATCCCTCTCTTACCTAGTTAACAAATCACATTGATTTTTCTACATCACATAAGCCAGAAGCTCACGTTATCCTCCTTGCTTCCTTAAGTTTGCTGTGCTTCGGTGGAGACGAGCCCCAAAGAGGACCCTCGCATCTTCCTTTCAGCCTGCTCAGGGCTGTTGCGCGGAATGTCCGCTTCGCTTTTGAGACTCTGATTTCAGAGCTGCAGACACTGTGCCGATACTTTCACATGGGTCACTTTGTGCTTGACAAAGACTATCCTCTGACTAAACAGGCTTATACGTTGACATCTAGTTGGTTCAAGGACACTGTGTTCCCTACTTTAACTTTTTAAAAGCACAGAATACATGTCTCCTCCTAGAGGTCATGTTTAAGACACTAATGGCTCTTCATAGTCTCTGAATTTTACTGGAAAGCTGGGAACCCCGTGCTGAGATCTCAGGGAACCCCGTGCTGAGATCTCAGCGGCGGAAGTGAATCCTGACTACAGTTGATTCCATTTGTATATTACAGATGCCATGGAAACACTTCAACGTCCACTGCTACCTTTGCTCCGGGTACCTTCTAGTCCACCACTTACAGATGAAGAGACAAATGCACACAGAGCTTTCTTCCATTAACAGACTATCGGTAGGAAAGCCTTTTGCTCACCGTACTGGCTGGCGCCTGCGTACATGCTGTCGTTTCGTCTGCTGTGGTCCTTGATGTAGATGATTGGCACAAATGTAGATCCGTAGAGCATCCCAGATATCACTGCAAGGCTGCAGCCCCTTAAGACACGAAAAGACCATCACTGTGCATGTTGGCCAGACAATTTGAAGCAGTTTAGCAGAAGCCAGACCCCTAACTTGGTCTCTGTGGGTCATGAGGAGAGAAGTGTAGCCTCAGCCATCTATGGTGTCACAGTGGAAGGACATGCCATGCAGAGGGAGTAAGGAACCATTACTACAAATGGTCGCTATGCACAAGCTGAGGGTCATACGCCATTCAGATAGACTGATGTATGAGGCATCTGTGGATGGACATACGCTTCCAGTTCCCCTCAGACACCCGTTCCAAGATCCTCATGGAGCCAGGACCGACTATGGACAAATGCATCTTTTTGTTTACAGTGGCCACAGAGACAGACTCGATTATGGCCATGTCAAGAAATATTAACTGACTCTAAGAATCTGAATATTTAAGGTTAAAAAAAAATCCCTTTATGAGAAGAAGTAATGTTTTATTTCAAACACTGCCAACTCTTTGGCCGTGGGCCCTGCACCCATCGAATAGAAGCTGGGGTTTATGGGAGTGGGGGTGGTTGAGGGAGAAGATGGGCGTTTTAGGACAGTCTCTCCATCTTCATACAAACAAGGACTTAAAAGAGGGAAGCCATTTTAGAAAAGACCCCTGTCCTCAACGCATGGTGCCACAACCCTGTGATCTCAGAGAGTGGAGGACTGCAAGTTTGAAGCCGTATAGAGTACATACCAAGGGTCTGTTAAAAAGCTAACAAACAACCAAAACCATAAAACAAATTAAAATCTCCCCTAGGCCTGAAAACACATCCTTGTCAATTTGAATAATTGTATCTAAGGATGCTTAAAGGACATGAGAATCCAGAGTTCTCGGTCCATGTGGACAATACATTCCCTGCACTCTGCAGGCCTCTGACTTGAGTGAGGACGGGACGCCAGGGCTCTAGACACATAGTTATAGAGAGACAATTAGAATTTCTTTTTAGGTGGTACTTGGGATGGATCCCTGGGCCTCTTAAACCCTAGGTGAGTGCTTTAAACTACATCCTTAAGCTATATCCCCAGCCCTAAAAATCTTCCCCTTCACAAATATTCTGTTAATGAAAGACATGCTCTGTGAGACAATATATGAAAATATTTAAAAAAAATATTTTTAGGAGACTAGTCCACCCTGAATGCAAAAATTGCAATATATTTGTCTTTTGCAGCTCGATTGTTTTATTGTGTGGTTTTTTTTTTTTTTTTTTTTTTTTTTTTGGGCTAAATTTGCTTAATTTAGTAAAACATTTATTCTATGGCTTCTTTCCCATGGTGAAGGCAACTTATCTACTTCTGCCTTTAGGTTGTGGGTGTATAGCTCAATGGCAGTGTTTGGCTAGCATCCTCAAAACAAAACAAGAAACCACTTCAATGGACTGGGGGTCCAAAGAAGGTATCCTGCCACAAAGTTCAAACAACCATGATTGTAAAAGGAAAACTGTGCACTATGGCGTGTTTAAAATAGTTTGGCTCGCCAGGAAATACTAAAAAATAATAAATACAAACTAAAGTTAAAAAAAAACCAAACCACTTTCTAGGACGTACCCAGGCACACAATGTTCTATTATATTTGACCACAGATATATGGGATCATAAACAGTCCCATGGGGAAAAAGGGTGGCAGCCATGGACTGATCAAACGGGGCACACTGTTTTATTAGACTGAGTACTCACAGCATGGTCCTTATGCAAACGTTGTACTTTTGGTTCTAAAGTTCTACAAAATACAGTTGCTGTCGTCACTGGCTAATTGGTCAGATACAAGTGTGCATCAGGGCCATCTTTGGTACCTAAATCTCAGCAGAGTCCCTTAGGAGGGGACAAGTTTTCATGACCACTTTCTTCCTGGGATCAGATGAATTTCACCACATCTCTCTGGACTCTCTGATTTAGAAAACACCAAACACAACAGGAGAGGGAAGCTGCCTCGTCTTACACAATGCGGTGGTGTGTGGTAGAAAGTCTATTCACCCAGGAGGAATCCACACTCGGGTCTTCGGTTCTGTTGATCACCTGTGGAAGTCATCAGAGAGACCCGCATACAAGGACCTTCAGCAGACAACTTCAGAGCCACACCAAGACTTCCAAGGTTTCCTTCCCTCTCAAACGTGTATTAACACACGTATTGACTCCACCCCTCCAGTTTTCAACTTAAACATTTTCCACGGATTAATGTGTAGCTATTTGATAAATTTAGATTTCATAGCTCGCTAGTGTATCTTAATAAGCCGTAAAGAAATTAGACCCGAGGAAAACTAAGACTTTCTACAGTAGAATGCACAAAATCAATAAGCATTTTAATGTCTCTTTTCTCTCAATAGCTTCATTTAAAAATTTTTGTTTTGTTTTACTGAATTAAAATGCTTCCAGCCATGTCTCAAAGTTAGGCTGCTACTTTAAGTTGAGGAAAATCTGTGAGGCAAACTTGAAGACCATTTAACATTTCTATTAATGACTGTAATCCTTGAACCCTCTGGCTGACCATGTTCTTGGTGTACATATGAAGCAAGGTCTGAATTCACTGTCCCTGCCGAGTCAGGTTTCCACTCTAGCTTGCTTATCTTTAATCATGGCTGTTTGTATCCTCCACCTGGCTTAGAAGGTGGCTTAGGCACACCACATATCTCTTCTCAAGGTTTTGTTTTTGTCTTTAACTTTGTTTCCTTGTTCAAGCCTGGCTAACCGCAAGGCATCATCTATATCCCTGGATCAAGTAAGAAGGACAAGAGCATCCTCTCAGGGCCAAATTATCTTTTCTTGAAGCACACAGCTCTTAAAGATGCCCAGGAATCAATATCCCTCTCTCCCTCTCTGTCTTTTTTAGGTCAGTTTAATGAAGGTATCAGCCATCTCAGATAGAATGAAAGAGAAGGGGAGGGGCAGAACCATGGCACAGGGGAGAAGCTGCAGGGAGGCCACGCCTGTGGCTATGGGTGTGGGATCAGGGTGCTGAGCAGAAGGGAGGGTGACTGAGACTGAAGAACTGCACTGGGTTTTTGGCAACTCGGACGGACTCTGGACAGCTGGACAGTGGCATGTCTCTTTAAGAATGGCTTTGTTTAATGATGATTGGCTATTCCAAACCAACTTATATCTTCCTGGTCAAAACAGTGTCTCCTTGTATTTTCTGTCATTGCCATTGAGCAAAACATGATAAAGATAAAACCAGAAATGGAAAAAAAAGTCTAGACCATTTCCTACTGGCACATGATCTCACTGAGCATCATTAGCTCCCACTGCCCATTCCTTCCTTCTGCTTCCTTCTCAGCCTCCTTCCTCCTTTCCCCATGTTACTCTCTCAACTCCCTGCAGGGCTGTGCAAGTCCCCAACGGATCATCAACGAAAAACTACATTCGTATACCTTATAGTGGTCTACTGATAAAAAAAGTCAGCTTCATGGTTGGGAAGGGGTATCACCATGGAGACCTGATCCACTTCATGGCTATAATGGGGGGGGGGGGATACCACCTTCTCTCATGTGGGTCAGAGTTATGGTTTGTCTTTACATTCTGGTAGTATGAGTGTGGGTCCCTATAGGCCCACAGAAAGTGGCACTATTAGGTATGGCTTTGTTGGAATAGATGTGGCTTTGTTGTAAAAAATGTGTCACTCGAGGCAGAAGCTCAAGTCAGTGTTTCTCTCTCTTTCAGCTGCCTGCCAATCCAGATGTAGAACTCGATACCTCCCTATATACCATTTCAGCCTGCAAGCCGCCATGTTTTCTGCCATAATTATAATAGACTAAACCTCTGAACTGTAAGCCAGCCCCCACTTAAGTGTTTTCTTTTATGAGTTGCGGTGGTCATAATGTCTCTTCACAGCAACAGAAGCCCTAAGACACACCCTGACCTTACATGTCAAACCAAATCGCTCCACACAATACTCACAGGCTCTGTCATCAGCGGTGTGGTGTCCGAGCTGCTTGGGGTATTTGGAATTTCACTTTTGATGAACAAAAACGTGAGGGCACTGCAGGAAAATACATTCTGGTGAGGCTGGCCGGGACATGATTGCTTTGTCTTTGTATCAAGCTACCCGATTTTTAAGAGAAACCAAAACTTAAACCATGTCCTGATTATGGAATTATTTCCACACACCCCCTGTAGGGGGGCTTGCTGTCTCTTAAACACCCCATTCTCCTTGGTGTCTTTTATCCTGCAGGGTAAAGAACAAACACAAGAGACTTCTCCTAGGTTGGATAAGTGACATTGCACCATGTGCAAATGAAAGTGAACACAACCCTGAAGCAACTGCCAAAAACGTGACAATATCCTGTTGGACAGCTGTAAGAGACGGTCACCTCTATATGACAGTCACATTTGTAATAAAGGACACTCTTCCTGGAGGAGAAACTAGAAAGGTGATGTCTTCTAACCCATAAGTGCCTGTGATCCTAGCACTTGAGAGAGCAACAGAGGAGGAAGGACCACGGTTCAGTGACCTTGTCGAGAAAACAAAATGACAGAAAGAATGAATTTTATGAGATTAAATGCGGCATACATTTTGTGTTGTAAAGGAGGAAGTTAAAGGTAGCTCTATTTTTCTAATTAAAATTTTGCCTCCAGCTTGTCGTCTCTCATGGAGGTACTGTGGGATTTTAGTAGGGCTGTCCAGCCTGGTCCACAGTTAGACAAACGGACTGCTGCCCCATGAAAGGCAAAGCTAGAAACAAAGACCTGCAATTCCTCACAATGCAGAATGATGGCTGAGGTTGGGGAAAAACAACACTGCAGAGAGAAGGTGAAAGGAGACAGAAACAGAGCAGACTCTTGGATAATCCACAGCACATCATTTTATTTTTCAATAGAAAAGGAAATCTGTCTGGAAGTTGAGGAAAGAGGACAGCAAGTGCAAAGCCATTCTGGACTACTACCTCGTGAGCACTTAGGCAAGCAAGCAGAAAGCAGGTAAGAAGACAAGCATACAAGCAAGCGAGCAGGTAGACAGGCAGGCAGGGAGGCAGGCAGGCAGGCAAGCAAGCAAATAAATCCTCTGCTGATTCAAAGCCCTAGAGTAGTTCCTGTTGTATAAACAAACAGACTAGTATATGTTATACAGGAAAAACGTAAAACTGGAGATTGTCTCACTAGTTCTTTAAAGACTGCACCGTGGACTGAAAGGATCATTTTTAATTATAAAAGGAAAAATAGCACCTTAGCTGGAGAGATGGTCCAGAGGGCAAAGTGTGCGCTGTGAAAGAATGAGGACCCAAGTTTGAATCCTCAGAACTATGTGAAAGCAAACACATCGATGAGTGTATGGAGTCCTAACAATCCCACAGAAGGATGGGAAACTGGGGCAGGAGAGTGCCTGTGACCTTGTAAGCCAAGTAATCTGGTATGTGCAGGAGAGATGAGGGTGGGTCTCAAAAAGATGGAAGTCAGGGGTCAGTAGCTGAGGCCATCCTCTGACCTCCACACATGTGCCAAGATACCTGTGCACCCAAATTCTTACATCAATATGTATGGGGACATACACACAGACACAGACACAGACACACAGACACAGGGGCACCACACATACACATATAGGCATGCACACATACAGACATAAACACACACACACACACACACACACACACACACACACACACACAGAGAGAGAGAGAGAGAGACAGAGACAGAGACAGAGACAGAGACAGAGAGAGTACAAAGCCACTCTGTAACTAATGACACTATATTTTGTTTCTTCACACTACCATGAGTTCTAAATTCACTCAACCAGTGCCCTTCAAAATGAACCTATTAAAGCTATTAAGTTAAACTAATTAAATAACAGTTTGGTGCAGTTCTACCCAGGAGAGCAATAGAGATGGGGCCTGAATGCTTCACAGGAAGAGATCCCTGCATTTCTCCTGCTACAGAACCCCTCCAGTTCACTCCCTAATTTAACATTAGGTTGAGACACCAACAAATGTCCAAAGGGGCAACTATGTATGAATATAATAGAATAGGTATTTGGGTTCTAAGTGTCCCTAAAAAGCTATGTCAAATGTTTGGTGACTGGTCTACTTGCTGTGGGCAGGCGGTCAGCCTTTCAGAGATGAAACTTAACGGGAAGTTTGGTGTTTGGGGCATGTCTGTAAAGGGGTTCGTTGGGGCTCCCTGTCTTTCACTTCCGTTGTCCTCTGGTAGATAGCTTTGCTCCTCCATATACTGTGGTCCTATTGTACAACTTCGCCACAGCCCCAACCATGGGGCTGACTTGTTACAACCTTTTCACTTATGTTGATGATCTCATAACATAGTAGATAGATAGTAGATAGTGAATGCTATCAGACACCATCTTATATGCGGAGCCTAAACCATGTATCAAGGTCTGCAAAGCTCTCAAAACATTTGCTTTTCAAACTACCTTAAAAGATTAATACTAGCATTACCTCCTTTTTAAGGATACAAAATCCAAGGACTTGAGGAGAGATCTGAGCAAGGTCATCTGGGTAGAAGTCTCAGAGTATGAGAAACTAACTGATTTGTAATCTTAGGAACATTCTTTTTGTGTGTTTATAAAGAATAAATTTGGAGGAGAAAAGTGCTTAATGTACTGGATAGGCCAACATTAAATTATTACCATTAAGTTAAAACTAGACATGCTGAATTTGAATTTAACAATGTGAAGAAATTGCCCGAGAACTAGTGAAAGCTGGAATTCCATGTGAACTGTATAGAACACATAAAACTGCCTCTAACCAAGTGTGTCAAGAATTTATAATTTTAGAATAAGCTTTGCTATTCGTCCCCAACTGCCTAGGGACTTCTCTCTAAGGCAACATTTCAATGACAAAGAGATTGCTGGAGAAAGTGGCTGGGGAAAGACACCATTACTGGAAGGAAAATATACTGTTCTATCCCAGAGGACTGAAAAAGTACTGAAGTCTTTGAGGGAAATGCTATTCAGTATGTGCAGAGCTGACATAGATATAAATGGAACCCAGGGAGAAAAGGTGACTGAATTTAAGGTGACCCAATTCTTGCTTGAGTTTTATTGGCAAAACTCCACTGTGTAGAGATTCAAAGTCATGTTCATCCTCATTGATACAGTATAGACAAGTAGAGGAAGAAACGCAGAAAACTCAGTATTCAAAAGAGAATATGAGAGAGTTGTAACTGGGATAAGAAGGAATGGGAGAATGGGTCAGTAGAAGCTGGAATCAACACTCAGAAAGGCTCCCCCTTACCTGTGGTTAGCCATGATCTGACATGTTAAACTCAAGGTATACGTATCCCTAAATTTTAACATGTGCACCGCCTTGCATAGCACGGTGCTGTCTCCTTGTCTGATGCCCGAGGCATGCACTGGCATCCCTTTGCCCAGTTCACCCCCTTGAAGAACTACCCAGCACTTAGTCACTCGAAATCCCATTCGTCAATTCCACTACAGTGGTTTGCAGTGTTGGATTCAGCTAATGTGAGCACAAATCACGAGAGTGGTGAGACCAGCTGGCAGAAACCAATGTGCCACAGAGGAGCCATTCAGAGTTGCCTTTTAGTGAGAAGGTAGACGTTCTTAGCTTAAAAAAAAAAAAAACAAAAAACAAAAAAAAAAAAAAACAAAGAGAAGAAAGAACCACAGTAACAGTTCTAAGACCTGAACAAAGCTAACTCATAAAGTTGTAAGACATAGATAGATATTTCTTGTAGCTTTTTCATCTTACTGAAGCTATCAAACTATAAAAGTATTGGATAGCATACATTGGGAAGCAAAACAATTCATTCGATACATCCTGGTTCTTATTCACGCGCAATGTATTTTGATTTTCTATCTAGTGTAGATATTGAGAGTGAACTTCAGAACAGTTCTGTGACTTTTCTGAGCTTCTCAGAGCTTTTGAGAACTAAAACTAGGGTTCTTGACCCCCCCCCCCACATCTGGTATGTCTTATTCTGGAAGTAAGGTCTGTCATTGAAAATTAAGAATCAGGAAACAGATAAATTTTATGAAATGTAGGTTTAAAGAAAATGTAAGGGTATTAAAAAACTTTAGAAAGTGTGGCTGGAGAGATAGCTCAGTGGTTAAGAGCACTGGCTGCTCTTGGTGAAGACTTGATTCTAAGCATCCACATGTCAGTCCACAACCATCTGTCACTTGAGTTTCAGGGAATCTGACACTCTTCTCTGACAGGCACACACATGGCGCACATACACAGCGGCAGAACATTCATACGCAAAAAAATAAAGATAAAACAAATCTTTAGAAAACACTCTGAGGGTTGGAGAGATGAATTAGTGGTTAAGAGCACCGACTGCTTTTCCAGAGGTTCTGAGTTCAAATCTCAGCCTCCACATGGTGGCTCACAGTCATCTTTGATGAGATCTGATACCCTCTTCTGGTATGTCTGAGGACAGCTGCAGTGTGCCCATATATAATAAATAAATGAAATATATATATATAAAACATCTGCAGACCTTACTACTGACAGCCCAGCTCCAACATAATTCAGCATTGGCTTGGACACTTCTTCTGCATCCATCCCAAACCAGCCAAACCTGGAAATCCAGAAGAACATCACATCAGATACTGCTAAAATGCTTCTCAGGAATGCTTATGAGAATGGACTAGGGACTAGACTCCTGAGTTGCTTCTCTCATGCACCATCTTCCATTGAGTAAGTTACTTTTTTACACCGTGCCTCTGACGTCCAAGTTAAAGTGGAGAGAATAGTAATTGAGGCACAGTGGTACATTCTTGCAATCCCCAGAGAAGACAAGAAGAACTCAAGGCCAGTCTGGGCTATAGTACTTGGGAGGCAGAAGCAGTTGGATCTCTGTGAATTTGGGACCCTCTTAGTCTCTATGTTGATTTCTAGGACAACCAAGGCTACAGAGTGCAATCTTATTCCAAAAATAAAACAAAACAAAACAACAAAAAACACCAAACAAACCCAACCCAACTCAATAGAACCCAAACCAATCCAAAAACAGCCATGGGAAAATGCACACACATGTATCTCATTGCTGGGGACCTGACTCATGGCCCTTACACATGCTAGACAGTACTCTAACACTAAGCTACATCTCAAGCCCTTCTAAAATCTTTGAGGTATTTAAAATGACTTCTTGGATAAAAATTCCTATTCATGGGCATTAGTTTACCATCTTTTCTTTTCATCATGGTTCAACCTGGTCACAATCATTAGCACTCATCATGGAGAGCCACCCAAGGCTAAGAGATCGAGGCGAGGAGAAAAAACAGTGTATTAAATCAAATTTCCAGAGCACTGGGAGAGAAGGGATGGGAAAAGGTGTATATACTGTAAGTTGGTAGACTGGTTTGCCTTGTTCTTTTGGGGCGGGATAATGCTTTTCAGTAGAGGGGAAGCCTTAAAGTGAGGCAGGAATAACACCCTCACTTCTCATTTCTGCAAGCCTGGCCTGAAGCATACTGGCCATGGGCATCACACGCTGTTCACGGAGTGTCACATGTTCCCATCCCTGCCCTGTGTGGAATGGGAGCGCCTCTGCAAAGGTACTAGTGCCACAAGGACCCAGAAGGCTCAACTTTGTGATTTTAATTAGCTTAAGTTTCCAGACAAAGGCTACCGGTGACTTGCTGCTAACCTTTAGGACAACACAACTTTCTAGCTAGCCTTGAAGAAGTTCTTAAGGAGCCAGGGTGTTTTAGGTGTGGCTAGCTGTATCCCCTTCTCTCTGCTGTTATATGCAAAAGCAGCTACAGGCAATGATACTTACCTTCTTTTTCCCCTAAGACTGGGTTTCACCTCACCGTGGTGGAACTCCTTTTGTAGACCAGGCTAGCCTGGAATTCAGAGATCCACCTGACTCTGCCTCCACCTCCCAAGTCCTTAAATGTTTTAGCATGGCTACATGTCACTAAATCTTTACAAACTACCAGGGAGATGGAGCCACAGATTGTTGCTCGACTCTAAGGAAAAGCATCACCTACATTTGAACAGGTACCAGGTTAGGCAGCAGTGAGAGAAAGCAGACATCAGTTGCCTTCCTCTCTCCCCACTTGTCTCCCAGATACAGCTTTTTACTTTTTGATTTCTTTTACTCTATCTTCATAAAAATATCTAGATCACCTATAAAGAGCTTCAGACAAAGAATAGGCATAGTTCATTTATATGTGCCAGCCATAATCTGAGAGTAAGAATCGTTGTTTCTCACAGAATGGCTAGTCCCCAGTTTACACTGACTACAGGGTGCAGGACTCTTAGCTGAGATAGTTTCAACTGTGTTACCTTGAGCTTGCCCAGCCAGTTAAGGTGTTAAATGATCCCCAGATTAAGATTCCGAGACCTAAACCGATGGTTCTGATAATTGGAACGACAGCAATGTTCCCTGTGGATACAACATGCAGGAAACATGGATCACTTTCCGTACGACAAATACATTTCTAAGTTAAATTAGTATATATTTTTTAAATTTTAACTTTTGCTTCAACACAATTCTAGAATGTACTCTCTGGCACTCCCCAGATTCTCACAACCATTGACTTATTACGCTCTTGAGGGTCACTCAGGGTCAAATTCAAGATGGCGTTGAATGTTGTCATTAGCATAATTGTTATGGAGACAAAGTCTTGCTATGCCACACAGTCTGGTCTCCCATTTTAGGACTCAAGAGACCTTCCCATCTCACCCTTTCTAGTAGCTGGGACAATGGATACTCCATCCTACCCAGCTCACTGCTGCTTCCTGTAGAACAGTTACTACCCTCTCTGCAACCCGACTCAGCCCTGTAAGTTTGCTCTCCCAGGTTTCTTCTTTAGATTTGTGAATCAGCTTTGTCTCCTGATTGGAGCAGTTGATCAGAGGTCCAGGTACTCTGTTAACACAGATCCAGTCTCGACCATCTCGAGTCCCAGTGCTGTGCTTTGAACTGCTGATGCAGCCCGAAGCTAATGTCCCCACTGTGGCCAGTGCTGGAGCTTTAGACTCTGAGGAAACCACACTCCACTTATTGTCCCGACTGGGAAAGTTCTGCTGGCTTCAAGGTAAGCCTTTACTTATTTTGATCTCTGATTAATGAATTTCATTAAGTCATTTAATCCCTCAAAGACTCGAGTGGGTAAGCAGTATCGTTTTAACATTTTAAATTTTATTTGCATTTAACAAATTCATCTCTTAAAGATTTTCAGTAACTCTCTGTTAAAAAAAAAAAAAGAGGACTTTTCAGGCTGAATCCATAGTGAGAGGGAAACTGTTTCTGATGGCTACCTGGAGTAGTTGATTCTATCATTAAGGCATTGATAAAGCAATGAAGAGATGTTTAACTGTCCGTTTTCTTTGCTAAATTTTACTCAAATCAAAAAACACAATTACACACCACCATTGAAGGATAAGCTCATTAGTGATGTTAACAAAAGGTTGCTCTCTGATAAACATTTTCCAATAAACATGCTGGAGAAAGGTCACATGTATACAATGACATTTGAGTTATGTGCTAAAAGGATCAAATATTTTCAATAATTTTCTAGCAGAAACTTAAAACATTTACGGGGGCGGGGGAATAAAGAAATGTCCCAAAATATATGAAAGGAAAACAATACACACTTCATGTTTGTCATGTGTACTTAATGATTACGAGCCCACTGTGCTTTTTCTCCTAGCTGTGAATATACAGTGTAACTCGTGTATAAAATGAATATGCACGTTACCTGTTGCCCAAATGCAGCCACCAAGCATTGCAAATGGCCAGAATTTAGGGCAGTGTAGTATTAAGTTGGCCACCAAGGCAACCAACCAAATGGCAGCACAGAGAACCCACTGAAGGAACATCCCTAAAAATAAGACAACCTGGCATTACTTGACAGAAAAGATTTTAGCATATGCAAGTTTAAAAATATCTGTAAGATGTTCTTAGAGAGACAGACACAAATCATGACATGTCCCCATAGAGGGCAAGTGGTTTATTTATTCTTTCAGCTACTTGATGTCAGGGTGGGGCCAATCTCAGACATCAAGGAAACAAATATGGTCAAAAATCTGATAGAGACACTTCTCACTGGACTAGATGCTTGACACTGAAATCCACAATGCGTTCCTGCTTAACTTGCTATTCTCTTACTTCCTAGTCAAATCGAGAAATGTCTATTAAAGAATTTTGGGAAGAAGAAGCCTGTATCTCCACTGATGCTACTAGTCTTACTGTACTGTCAAAACATGGCACCGAGAACTTCCCAACAACGCAGTAGTGCTTGAACCTTGGGATACACTTGGCCATTTGTGGCTCACACAGTTGGAGTGTAATTCCCGTGATGAGATAGATTTAACCTCTTGAAGCCAGCACTCCTCTGCTTTTTGTGAGATAAGGTGCTACTGGCTACTTACCAGAGGATGAACATGGCAGTGGCCATTCAAGACTCCTGTGCCACCAAATTCTCAGGGACTGAAAAGATTTATTCCACAACAAACAAAGCATGGGGGAAGCTGTATTTCTACACTGCCATTTTTGGCTGCAACTTGCAAAACTTTCATTTCTGTTCATTTCACAACAGAGGGGGGAAAATGTCTGCTAACCTCCAGGACTTGTAACCAAGCAGTATTGGAGTGGAAAAGGAACTTCATGTTACAAGTGAGAAACTAAAAACAAAAAACTGGTAAGACTTGCTGGGTTGGCAGTGGCTCAGACTAGAATGTTCTACTACATGAAGGGGCCTTGGGTTCAGTTTCCAGAAACAGACAGACACATTAGTAGAGCGTTGGCCTAGTGCTGCCTGTATCCAAATGCTAAATTCTGTACTCCAAAGCTTGGTTGCTCTAAGATGTGCAGATCCTCACGTATACCAGCTTCTGTTGTATAAGCCCTGCCCCCAAGTTATCTCTGATTGGTTAATAAAGATGCCTACAGAAGCTGGACAGAAGAGAGGTAGGTGGAGCTGGAAGTCCTGGGATTGGGGTCTGAGGCAGGGACCACAGGGAGAGTAAGGGAGGAAGAAGGAAGAAGTTGCCATTACCATCCCCAGTGTCATATTTTTTCAGTGGTACAAAGTTGGAGCCATACAGGAGAATTGCTACAGCAGAGGAGAGGTAGCCGGTGGTGAGGTCTGTTACGTTATTGCTCATGGTTGCTGGACGGCAGACAGCAGACGTCTCACTTTAAATGTGTGTTTTACAGGAGTTTCTAAAAAAAAAAAAAATGAAGGTGAGAAACTGTGAACCTGTGAGCCAGTTGTGATGTAGATATGGAGTCTAAGGTCAACAGGAGACAAAGGCTCCTCTTTGTAGACAGGTTGCTATGCAGATATCATCGACTGTAGACGATGCTCGAGCGTTTGCTTTGTCCCTCATTTGTTCTGTCATTCCTTTTCTTAATCAGGAACTTATCATTTTTCCCCTTCCGAGTTTGAAAATCTAACTTTTTACAGACTCTGGATCTAGTTTTTATTTTCTATATGACAAGGATCATTTTCCCATGACGAACAGGTTTCTAGACTCTATTGACTTTGACTGGTGGCTGTGTCAATCAAATTCAAACTTGCTGAATGGTGGCTGGGTGGGGAGGCAGAAAAGAGAGGGTGTTCAAAGGGGCTCACTGGTCAGCCAGTTTGGCTTAAATGGTTCAGATTTAGTGAGAGACCCTGTCTCAAAACGCTAGGTGGAAGGGCTGGAAAGATGGCTCAGCGCTTGCTTCTCTTTCAGAGACCTGAGCTTTTGGCTCCTTGTACCAAAGCTTTAACTCCAGCTCCAAAAGAGGCAACATTATTATCTGGCCTCTACAGGTACATATACCTGCACACATATACACACACAAATATAAAAATGAATCTTTTAAAAATGCTGCTTGCGTCGGCATCATAGATACTGGAGTTAAAAACAATACAGAGAAAAACCAGGCTGGCCCCTGCCCAAGGATGACAAATTCATGGAGTGTTTGATATTTTATAAAGTCTTGTAATTCCCTCAGTTAAAAAGTAACAATAAAGTAGAGCCTGTCATCTCATGTCTTCCTCTGACCTCCACCTGCGCACTCACAAGCATACACACTCACACACACACACACACACACACACACACACACACACACACACACGCCATACACATACACATAAAACAAAAGGATCAAGCCCACCAGTAACCAAAAGTCAGACACTTTGATCAAGCCTGCGGAACACGAGTCACCAGCTACTTTGTCACCTCATTCTCACAATCTTATTTCAGATTTATATTTTGTATGCTGACCCTTTGCCATAACCTCTCTGAAATGGAGTTCAGAATAGTACAGATTTATTTTTTTCCCTGCAGATTTAATGCAGGGATAATACCCTGTTGGCATGTGTTAAGGAAGGCACCCTTGAATCCAATCTTTCTTCCTATCTTAAGGAAAAAAATATTCAAAGTCCATGCATGGCTGTTTACATGGTCTTGTAGAGAATACATAACATCCTGATACTGGCCAGGCGGTGGTGACACAGGCTTTTAATTCCAGCACTCAGGAGGCAGAGACAGGTGGATCTCTGTGAGTTCTGGGTCAGCCTGTCCTAAAGAGTGTGTCCCAGGACAGCCAAGGCTAAGCAAAGAAATCCTGTCTCACCCCCTCACCCCTCCATTCCCTCAGCCCCCCACCCCCAAACCCAAGCAACAACAAGAAGTCTTGTCATTGTTATGGGGGATTTAACAGAAAACAGAAACCACTTCAAAGAAGCGTTTACAATAGAAAGGTAAAGGTCTATTTGGTATATGAGCATGCATACATATATCTTCTTAAAAACAAAATCATAGTGGGTAGAAAACACTTTCTGTACTGGGATGCAGCTAAGGAGGAGACACCAAGACCCATTTACAAAGTATCACAGTAACACTGTTCAATATAAAGACTCTACTGCCTATAGGATCCAAGAAAGCCTATACCTTTAAGTGGCTTCCAATGGCTCCTGCTCAAGGGTCAAGAGGGATGTAGGGTCAGGGAAGTTGGCACATACCCACAGTCCCAGCACTTGGGAAACTGAGTAAAGAACAAAGAGGACTTTGTTCACTAAATAAATAAGGCAGACACATAAATATTAGGGCTTGTAAATATGAGGCAGGAGATCCCATCCAGAATTAACAAATAAATACACAAATAAACAACAGGACTTTTAACACGAGGCAGCAGCCATTTGGGAAGCTGTCATGGCACTGAAAATGCAGGCTTAATAGCTCAGAAACCACCTTTTCCATTTTAATTAAAACAAGCAGAGCAAGTACATGGATAAGAAGACAGCGCCTAGCCATTTAATGAGGTAGATGATTTCACAGGATAGCAGACTCCGCTAAGGGATGCTGATGGGCAGCCACAGGTTTCAGCCGGAATTGAATGAATAATCAGTAGTGCTAATTAGAGCGCATGACCTCATTTGACTGCTGAATCAACCTCAGTCAGTTATTGCCTTAGATAAATGATGTTCATCCACAGCACACGGCTGCAGTGCCATTCAAAAAGCACATGATCTAATTCCCCGTGAACTGGCAGTCCCAGGCTGCTACCAAGAACCCTCCATCTCGCTCTAAATTGGTGACATTTTTTGTCATAAAGAGAAGCATCATTAGTTTACCAGATATGTACACCCAATTCCTTTTAGCACAAACCTATCCTAAACGATCCCTTTAAAAAATTGTAGTTTTTCAGCCCAGGTTGGTAGCAAACTAATTTCCAGCACTCGGAAGGCAGAAGCAGGCAGGTCTTTGAGATTGTCGCCTGCCTGGTTTACATAGCTAGTTCCGGGCCATCTAGGACTACACGAGTGAGACTCTGCTTTAAAAAAGCAAGCAATAGTCCAGAGTGATCGGTAAATGCTCTGCTCAGCTATACCCAACCCCCTTTTTTACTTTGTTTGATTTGAGGCAGTCTCACAAGCTTTTCTAGGCAGACTTTAAATTCACTCCAAAGCCCAGTCAAGCTTTAAACTTGTGATATATCCCCACATTCACTTAAAAAAACGTTTCATTTTTAGTCGGACAATAAAACCATAAATATCACATGGGTCGGGTAGCACGTGACCTGCCCGTGCAGTTTTACCTTAGGCAGGTTATCAACCAGGAGGCAGTTACCGGAATAGTTTGCGTTTCTCCAAGATAAAAGCTTTTAAACATTCTGTTGAAAAGTCTCAAGTCCATATATCTTAAGGTTTCCATGTTAAGTATCCACTGATATTTTATTAAGCCAAACTCATCCTTTCTAAAGAATTTACTCCTTCAGTTTCGTTACTGGTACATCTGCTGAATTTCCTACGACTACTAAGTTTTGAGTAGCTCCTCCCTTCCGTTTAAGACAGTGCCTGCACTCGATCAATAATTCCGCCTGCTCTAGTTCAAAGACTTCATTTCTGGGTTCTTTTAATTCCCTCCAATCTGTGGGCAGCTTCGCCTGCCTCTGGGCTGACGTCACTGGCGCTGGCACTTACTTGCTCTGCGTTGTGAGTGTCCCCAAGGAGCGCAGGTTGCGGGGCGGCTCTCAGACCCAGGGCCACATTAGACTCAGGTGACAAGGTGGGTATTTTGCACTGGCTACAGAGTCCCAAAGGGCTCTTCCTTGGACGTGTGCCGACTTCCTGCCGGCATCTGGAAGAGAGACCAGAGTCCCTCCCAGGGAGGGCTGGAGCTCAGCCAGGTGACTAAGGAGTAGTCAGACTCTCTGTCAATCAGCAAGTTAACCAGAGAGAGTTTTTTCACCCTTAAAGAGAAGATCGGTCTGGGAGTAGCAAGTTACTTTCTCTTAAACCGCAGGCACACCTTTAATTGTGCCGCTTGTGGATAGGACAAAGTAGGAGATATCGCACATCATTATAAAAAAATGACCAGTCCACCCTGTTTTGCCTTTTTTTCTAGGCAAGCGCTCTCCTAATTTGCACTCCCAAATACTCCCCCGCCCCTCCCCATTTGAAATTGAGGCATCCCAAGGTTGCCTAAACTGGCTTACACTCACTCCATAGCCGAAGTAGGCTTGTGATCCTCCAGCCTTAGCCTTCCATGGAGCTGGAATCCGGAGCTTAGACAAAGACATTTCAACAATTAATGGACTAACGTGTGTGCGCTAAAGCAGTGTGTACTTAGTACCTGTCGGATCGTTGCCTTTGTGGCCCCCTGGCACATTTCAATTGTCAAGGGAGGCGGCTTTTATACAAATCCACCCACTGGAGTAGCTAAAAATAAAGCTGGTCCAGGAGTTAATTTCTTTGAAAATATCCCCTGGGAAGCTTTCCTGGGAAACCAGGCTGTGAATCACATTCCGGATCAATAGCTGTATCACACCCCACCTTAACTGGAAGAATCATCAGAGTTAGCTTAATCAATGGGTTAGAGTGTAGACTCTCCTGTAGCTAAAAACCACGTGTGTGTGTGTGTGTGTGTGTGTGTGTGTGTGTGTGTGTGTGACAGACCACAGCAATGCTGTCTCTCTAGAGCAGATACTAGCACCGCAGGGGACACAGATGAGGACTTCAAGAAGAGGAAGTGCTAGGTTCTGCCCTCGTCTGAGTTTGAGGCTGGCTGGGCCTCTTGCTGACAGGGGATTAAGCTGACAGCCTCAGCTAGCTGCTGGTCATGTGAGACTCACAAGACAGAAGAGAAAAGTGGAGACTTTGGAAGATAAGGTTTCTTAAAAGGAAGCCTTGCTTTTAACTCTACGTTCATCAGAGAAGCACACTAGGAGGCAGAGGATCATGAAGAATGAAAGAAGATACTTTTCTTAAGGGAATGATTAATTTAGCGATTGAAAAAAAAAATTGAGAAACAACTTCCCGTTTGTGGGCACACATACTTAAACGGGCAGAGATTTGCTTATTGAGTTCAGTTTTACGTACTTTGCAATTAATTTCCTTAAATTTTCCCACATTAAATTAAGGGGTTTTTAGCAACAACCATAATGTATCTGCAGAGGACCCAGTGCCGACCCACGCAGGCTCTGTGATTGCTTCTTCAGTCTCTGTGAGCCTCTACAAGCCCTGCTTAGTTCATTCTGCCGGCCTTGTTCTGGTGCTCCTCTGGCTCCTACAATTCCCCGCCCCTTCCACGGGGTTCCCCTACACTGGGAAAACGTTCCCTCCCTGGACCAAAGGCCTCTTCTCACATTGTTGCCAGACACTGCTATGTTCAGCTACATATGCAACTGAAGCCATGGGTCTCTCCATGTGTGCTCAATGGTTGGTGTTTTAGTCCATGGGACTTGTGGAGGGTTTGGCTGGTTGATAATGTTGTTCTTCCCATGAGGTTTCAACCCCTTTCAGCTCCTTCAGTTCTTTCTTTAGCACCTTCATTGGGATCCCTGTGTTCAGTCTGATGGTTAGCTACAAGAATAGTCAGCTGTATCTGTATGGCTCTGGCAGAGGCCCTGAGGAGGCATCTCTGTCTGGTTCCTGCCAGTAAGTACTTCTTGGCAATAGCAATAGCGCTGAGAACTCCTTCTATGGACATTTCTATCTAGTGTTTTGCACATCATACTAAAGAGAAAGTCCAAGCATATAAGACTTCCCTGCAGATTTGTTTTCAAAAAATGTACCTTTTGCACTAATGTTTGTTATAAGCATAAATGTTTATAATATAAGATCTAGATGCTAACTTTAGCTTCATCTGTTAGCAGTATTTCTTCAGGAAACTCACTTTCAGTGTTTCTTAAAAAAATTTATTTAGCATAAAAATGATGAATTTTAGTTATGATATTTTCATCCATGATGTCGTTGTATCTTAATTCTATTCACCCTCCCACTCTCTGCTGTCCATCTGATGAGGACGGGCGGCTGAAACTGGTGAAAAGTTTATAGGCAGTTCCAGGAAAGTCCCTGGTGCGGATGTGTAAGGAGAATTATCTCCTTGTTAACCAGCACCAAATCTGGAAGCTAAACTCCAGTCCAGGAACTAATCCCCTCTGGTGAAGTTTTAGCATTGGATATCTAGATTTTTACAGTAAAAAGGCTCTATATATTTAGTGCCCAACTTTATCCCATTGCCTAAATGATTTTAGGGTTACCTCTTCAGAGGGGGAACTCTACAGAGTTACTGGTGCTCCACTGAGTCTCCTTAAGAGAAGTGCATTTCAATGGCTCCAGGTGAAAAGTTAACATTCCAAGATACCCAGAACATGTGAGTTAATCCAGTTGGGCTGGTCAGGCTGCAGGCTCACTGACTGTGCCTGGAATGGGTGATTTACCTTAAGGGATGGTAAAGAGATGAGACAATAATTATCTCTTCATGGAGATAGCATGCCTTTCTCACACCTCTGATGAGGTTGTATAGAGAAGCCTCCTTAAGGTTCTGTTACCTGTCCACCTTTCTGAATCTGGTTTCACAGAGGTGTCACTTTCCTTTCTTATCCCTTTCTGTCCCTCTCGTTAGAATTTCGGACAGAGCATACATATGACATTCCCCTCTATTTCTCAGAAGCCACCCCGGATCATCTACCATGTGGCTGCCTTCAGATGGCTTAATTTCCTCTTCTCCATCTTTCTCGGGATAGCTGTTGACTTTTGAAGCTTGCTTATCCTGGGCTTCCCCCCCCCCCTTAAGTTCTTTTTTCAGAAGTGTTCTTCTGAGTCAATTATTAAATTATTTTATTAATAAGCCTAAGAATCCACAAATTCCTTGGTAACATGTGGTATCCTTGGTGAGACACTTTAGAATTTCCACATACACCCCAAGCCCCCTTACTGGTCTTTTTTCTCCCAGATATTCTATGCCTTGTGCCCTGTTCCCTCCCTCTCATCATCCCTCCCTCCCTCCCTCATATGCACACATACTTAAACATAGACTGCATATGAGAGAAGATTCTTGACATCATCTTTGTTACATTTCTCATCCTTTCTCTCACTTAAACATTTTCCTCCTCCACATAGCTTCCCTCGTACATGTACATTCATGTTTAAATCTAGATCTGTACATGAGGGAAAACGGGTTATTTGTCTTTCTGAGTCTGGATGATATCATTGCACATCATGATCTCCAGTCCGTCCATTTCCTTGCAAATAAAATCAGAAAAGTCATCTTTTTTCTCTTAAACATTAGCTTTTCTTCATCTTTTCACATGGTCAAAATTATAAACTGCATACAACAGTAAGATTTATAGATTTTGGTTTTCCTTTAGCACTCAAAGTGAAGTCTATCATTGAACTGCATCTCAGCCTTAAGGTCTCACCAGATAGCCCAGGCTGGTATCAGACTCCTAATTATCCTGTTGCACTCTCCCAAGTGCCAGGATAGCAGGTGTGTGGCAATGGGGCACTGTGTTATAGCAGAAAACACTCTGCTGATTCCATTAGATTATGTAGACACTGTGTGATTTAATGGTGGACTTAGATTAGTTGATAATGTCTACGTGAGATTAGGGGAAAAATCTGATTAGAACAACCCCTAGGAAGCTTTTTTTCTGAATGACGTATATTGATAGACTAAGAAAACAGAATCTTATAATGTGTGGAATTAAAATTAGAAAGGGCAAAAAAGAGAAAATCAATGAAAAGACAATCAAAGACAATCAGTAACAAAGACTAAACTACAGGACCTAAGTAGACATTGTTGATGAGAAATTCACCTTCATTTTATCGATAAACATGTAGATTTAGAAAGATGAGAAAAGATCCCGAGGAAGCCGGAGTACCAGCATTATCTTCAAAGTAGAACAGACCAGGAGATTATCAGAGATTAAGAGCAACACTGCATAATGAAAAAGCCAGTTTTCTAAGAAAACGCTTCATGTGTCTTACAGCAGCATCCCCGCCTGTGAGGCAAACCTGGGAAAACCGTAAGGAGGGAGGTTCATCAGGCCCCCATTTCTCTTCGGTATTAGACAAAGTGAAACTGGCCTGGGTGAAGTTATATGGTATTTCATCCGAGAACAACAGAATTTATTTCTTCCCAAGCTCAAATGAAGGGCAAGTGAAATCAACTACATTTTGTAAAACACACAACATAAAGATTAGCTATAAGGTACAGCTTACACTTTTATTCATTTTTTTCAGGATAATGTATGCAATGTGGATTGCATATACCTTCAACACAGTTAATACAGAAGACACAGTGCTAACAGGCAGCTAAGAGGAGAGAAAAGCTGTGTGGAAACTCGTCACCACAACCTCTTCCAGTAAATGGGCTTCGGGAGACTTTTTTTTTTCTTTTAAAATTTTCAACTATTTACTTAGGTTCCCTACTTTCTAAGTAATTTCAAATCGAGCGATTCTGCTTTTCTCTCAGAGGATTTCCATGTATAATGTGAAATTAAGAATTGTGTGGAGGCAGGGCAAAATCTGCTGGTCTCACTGCATTATGCTTTTTCATGTTCTAAAAGATGTGAAATACTTAGCTTGTGTCCTTTCCTTTCTTTTCCTCTTCTTTCCTTCCCTCTCCTCCCCCAGTCTCAACAGTATCCTGTCCAATTTTTCCTAAAAGACTTAATGGAGGATGAGAAAGCAACAGCCATGCTGAGGCAAGGAAGCATGAGCTCATGAGCCACACTCATCTTCTCTACCTTCCCCAGCCCCCACTCTCCCACCCCTCCCCCATCAGGCTCCATTCTTTTCATTAAGTTCTCTGGATCTAATGATTTATTTTCTTTCTTTTTCTTTTTTGGAACAGGGTTTCTCTATGTAAAAGAGACTAATAATTTCTTTTCTTCCTTCCTTCTTTCCTTCCTTTCTTCCTTCCTTCCTTCCTTCCTGCCTTCTTTTCTTTCTTTTTCCTTTTTTTTTTGTGTACACATTGATTTTATTGCAACAAAGCAACTTGTACACTTCAACATTTAAAATGAGCATCTTTTTCCTTCCAGTGAAAACCAAAAAAATAAAAAAATAAAAATAAAAAAGGAAAAAGGAAAAAAAAAAAAAAGATAAAGTTACAACAGAGAATGCCAACTCCAATTAAAACCCTCCAGGTTCTGCTGATTCTCCCATTGAGTGGCAAGGCTCAGGTCATCAGGAGAGAATTTTATTTTAAGTGTCACCTTACTGCAAGGATGTCTCTTAAACATCACAATTAAACATGCCAAAGGAGAAGCCATGTTGTCAAATGCCCACCTACCCCCCGACTCCTCAAACCCACCCTTGCTCACCGTCTATACCCCCCCTTTTTTCCTTTTATTAAACAAAAGAAAGTAGACAGATCCATGTTGGTAAATGCTAACTGTCTGTATTCACATAGAGACACAGTGTAATCTCTGAGCCCAATATACCGAGAGAGAAAAGAAAGAAGCTAGAATTCTATGCACTACATCACAGGGGCCTAGCACCCTCCAGCCTCCTGCAGAGCCAAGAGAACTGGAGGGCTTTTCTTTTTTTTCCCCAGAGCACGGTGGAGGCGTTGAATCCACAGTTTGAGACAAGAAAGGATAAAAATAAATTTAGAACAGAAACATGGAGATTCTTTTCCTGTTGTATTTTGCTCAAGATATTTTCCCCCCAAATAGTCGAGAACCATGATGTTGAGACCTCACAAACA
The DNA here is from genome assembly GCF_963924665.1 of Micromys minutus. NCBI lineage: Eukaryota > Metazoa > Chordata > Mammalia > Rodentia > Muridae > Micromys > Micromys minutus. The sequence goes on from NC_137973.1 coordinate 17,092,827, forward strand.
GGGCGACCGAGCACAGAGGGACAGGGAGGAAAGGACTGCCAACTTGCTCCCAGGGACTGGAGAAATTTAAAAAATAAAAAGAAAATAAAAAAGAAGGTTGGATCCATCAGTCTTCTGTGCTAGTCATCCTCGCCTTCATCCTCCTCTCCTTCCTCCCCTTCATCCTCATCATCATCTTCTTCACCTTCATCCTCATCTCCTTCTTCATCAATATCTTCCAACCCTTCTTCCTCTTTATCGTCATCATCATCATCCTCTGCCTCTCCTTCTTCATCATCCATATCCGGAACCAAATAGTACTGCAAGAGATTTGGCCAAATGTCGTCTTTGATGACCTCCCCTAACTCATCAGCCCCCGCGTCGGAGTGGTCGGTGAACCAGGTGAAGAAGCTCTCCGGCTCCTCGTGCTGCCTCTTCCTGCTCGCTTTATTCTGCGTTTGACTCGAGCGTTTTGTCAGATCCTTTCCAGATTTCCATTTGATCTCGGTGGACTTTGAAGACGGGTCACCACTCTCATTCAGATGAAATTCTTTGGAAAGAACTTTATTTTCTAAGTAAGGATTTTCATCAAAATAAAAATCTATTCTGTAACCTGATTTAATGTCTTCAAATTCTGTCACTTCGACTCTGGTCAAATAATGCAGGGCCTCCTCATCTTCCTCCCCATGCAGTGCAGACACTTGTGGATGGTTGACAAATGTTGTTACCCAAAAATTTGGGATTTTGGCGATCAATTCTGACCTCTTCTGAAAAAACGGTTGGCGGAGTTTGTTATATTTTTGTTCTACTTTCAAAATTTCCTCACTGGCTTGTTTATTAAGTCTCTCTATTTCATTTTGTACTTCATCAATATGTTCAATTGCTTCTTGCTGTTCTTTTTCTCCCTTCGGCAGGCCTGGAGAGGCCGACTTGTCCTCCAGCTTCGGGGCAGCAGCGGGTCTGGGTTTCTTGGACTGAGGCAGGATCGCAGATTGCCGCTTCGGGGCCATGGCGTTAGGGTTGTGGCCTGGAGACCGAGGCCAGAGCCACGATGTTCACAGCAGGAAGAAAGTCGCAGGAACTCTCTTTTTCCTTTTTATTTCCTCCTCTTCTTCTTCCTCCTCCTCCTCCTCTTCCTCTTCTTTTTATGGTTGTTTGTTTTTGGAGACAGGGTTTCTTTTCTCTGGCTGACCTGGAACTCCCTCTGTACATCAGGCTGGTCTCAAACTCACAGATAATCTGCCTATCTCTGTCTCCCACGAGCTGGGATCAAAGGTGTATGCCACCATTGCCCAGACTGAGTGAATGACCTCTAGGCTGAAGTTGCTGCCAGGGTTCCAGTACAGTTTACTGTCTTTGAAACGAGAGTTACCTGCAGTTCTTCAATGTGACGAGCCCCAAGCACCTGGTAATATAGTGGCTGCTTTCTTTCCTTGGATGTCGGAAAAACTCAATGATCTTCTCTATAAGACTTTCTCTCTCTTTTTTTTCTTTACACAGGGACAGGGTGTGACTCTCTCACATGTCACATGGTTGCTGGTGGTGCATATGTGTTGGATCTTGCACTCAAGGACAATATTTTGTCCTGGAGAATACACAGCATTTCCCTACATTGTACTTGAGCTACAATCTGATCCCTGTTGGTCTGGAGGATACAAGACACGTGACACTTTTATACATGGAAGGACTGAGAGATCTGCCTTAGAGGGTGGCCAAGTGCACCCAAGTGAACGAAGTGTGCAGAGACATGTGCTCCTTCCTTGTTGGGTCAGGGCATGTGTGGGTCTTCTGAGTGTTCCTTGATTTGTCCCATGTCAGTAACTTGAGCAGGAACACGAAAGAGGGAAAAAGTGTTGGGTCTCTGAAAACGGCTCTGCCTCCACCCACATACCTGGGGCCTGGCTCCTTAGCATCTGCCATGTAGGCAGGGGGTGAGAGGCTCCCTGAAACCATAACTGAGGCCTTTCATCCCTCACTTTGAACTGATATTTTGCTAATATGACCTTTAACTAACCCCATTCCCAACACAAGAACCTTATTGATGTGTTGGGAATGGGGCTATTTAAAGTCGCTAATAAAAAAAAAAAATCAATTCTATCATCTTCCATATATTCTTTTCTAGAAGATCCTATCATAAAATCAAGCTAATCCACATTTTCGAAAGCAGTTTGGGACTAGAAAATTATTGAAAATTGATGGTGCTGAGTTGAAGTTGAAATAAATATTTCTGCCCTTCCTAAGGCATAATTTCCACACAAAATGTTTAACAATAAAAGTTATATAATGCCCCCAAATTAACCTGTAAGTCCCACCTGCCCACAAAGGAGTTAACTTTCTGGAATTCTGGGAACTGTAGTTCTTGGGAAATAACAAAGCCTCATGGGAAAGTACAGCAACCTGTTGGCTTGTCATTATAAATCCCGGCAGCAGGTGGCTGCAGGCCATTTCCAGCTGGGAAATTCCTGGGGGTGGTTCTGATCAAAGTCCATCGCTTGCTCAGTATTGACTATTTAATAAAGCTTGCTTCAAATTTGGCCCAAAGCATTCACTGGAGTTGGTTTTTCTGATTTTAGGATTAACAGTTACTCCAATAAAGATTAAAGCTTTTAATCTTTTACTTTTAACCTTTACTTTTTCAAGACAGGATTGACTAAGAGTTAAAGCTTTATTAATTCTAGAAATAAAACAAATATACTTTTAATCACACATTTTGAGCTTAAGGAAACATTAACACTACCTACTTATTTATATTTGCTTCTAAACGTTTTTCATTTAAATTGTGTGTGTGTGTGTGTGTGTGTGTTGTGTGTGTGTGTGTGAGAGAGAGAGGGGGGGGGCGGGGGGAGGGAGAAGGGGAGCACACTGGAATTACCAGGCAGTCCTGAGATGAGCATGTGTTTAGGATAGGATCCAGAGCCTTGGGCATGTTAGGTAAATATTCTGACTGAGCTACTTCCCATTCTTAGCCCTTATTTATTCATTTGTCTCTAAATCAGTGTTTCACTGTCTTAGGCTGGTTCAGACTCACGCTCCTCCTGCCTCTGCCTTCTCACTGTGCCATGCTCAGCTCGGGGCTCTGCGGGTCTAAATATCCATGTTACTCTTTTGAGAAATTCCGATGAATTCTTGGAACTAGACACTGTTCATGACACCAGGGATAGATAAAAAATGACAACAAAACAAAACAAAACAAAAACCATTCTGTACCAATTTAACTTACAATCAAATAAGAGGAACCCGACGGTGAATGATATCTATGGAATGTCGTAAGAGTCCTTGATTCTTCGGAAGAATGACTCAAAGTATATAAGCATAAAAAGTGTTTTAATCTGCAGAAGTCCAGCATGCTTGGGTCTCCCATTACCAAGATAGTGAGCTCACAGGGCCGATTTAAAGCACATTAGGGAATTCCAGGGTAGGTGACCTCTATGTTAACCTGTTGGATCCATCTCTAAGGACATTCCCTTACATGAGTGTGGGGGCTAGAAACTTGCTGGGGAGGTCTGGAAACTGTTGCTGAGGAAGTAGCTGAGGAAGCCTGGAAACTGCTGCTGACCCATTGTCCTTGCCTCAGGCCGGGTGACAGGGCAGCTTCTGAAGCTTGGACTTGCCTGAAATTGCCCAGTTCTTGGAGACAGAGATTTAGGTCTAGTCTCTTTAAACTGCCAATTTCAAGCCTGTTATGGAATCAGCTTAACTTTCTCTACATAATCTGAGATAAGAGAAAAAGTGAGATAGGAGAGGAGTGGCCCAAAAAAAGGCAGTTTGAGGCCTCTGAGGAATGTCAGGGTGTGGCTGCAGCTGATTCTGAGATAGAACACTAAAGTTGGACTGGGCAGCTGAGAGGCTGGCTGGCTAGCTGGAGCTCTGAAAGGCTTTGGCTACTCTTTTGAGGCAAACAGAGTGCCTAGAGTATTCTAATCACAGATCATATGGAATTCATCTTTTACAGACACCCCAAGTGTGTAACATTTAAAAAAATATATAAAAAGCTTTGTTATCTCCCATAGCCTTAGGTTGTCTAGACCTTGGAGTCTCAGCACCCAAGGTATGGCGGGGCCTGGAAATGGCATCTTACCCACATTACTATGGGCTGCTCTAGTTGCTGTCTTGAGAGCTCAGTTCCTCCTTACGTGGGCTGCTGGAGTATTCTGACAAGGTGCTGGGTCTGCACAGAGTGACAGGTTTAGGGAACTGAGCATGTCCGTCCATTTTTCCTTGTGAGCTGGCCTCTGAGGTCACACTCTGTCAATTCTTCCTTGTTCATCACAATGTCCCTTATTCAGTGGGAGGAGAGACCACAGGAAAGCATGGGTACCTAGAGGCCACCATCACCAAGGGCTCTTTGGAGTCTGATACCCAGTAGAGAAAAGGAAAAGACTCAAGGGACCAGAACACGTAAAAGTAGCCCAGTGCGAAAGACCAGGAGAGCAGTTTGTCAGGTATTCACATGCACGGTGACATAACACCCGGGTGTGGTGAAGAGTCTGGCAGGAAGATGTGTGGAATAGCTCATGCATGAATTCTCCAGGCCTTTCCTGCTTCCTGGTGAGGTAGGAAACACAGTCATAGGTCATGAGTCAGGACCACATGGAGCTGATAGAGCTATATAAGTGTTTAAGATGTCTCAGTATTCTGTAGGTGATTAGTGCTTATTGTGAATAATCTTGCTTAGATACATCTTCTTTTTGTTTTGTTTCTTATTGGATATTCTCTGTATTTACATTTTAGATGTTATCCCCTTTTCTCCAAATCCCATCGCCCCAGCTCATTGCCTCCATGAAGGCGCTCCCTCTCCCATTAATCCTCTCCCAACTCAGCGCCTTGGCATTCCCTTACACTGGGTAAACGAGCCTTCACTGGACCAAAGGACCCTTGTTTTATTGATCCCAGAGAATGCTATCCTCTGCTGCATATGTTTGTGGAGCCATGGGTCTCTCTATGAGAACTCATTAGTTGGTCTTTTAGTCCCTGGGAGCTGTGTAGGGTTTTGTTATTTGATAATTTTGTTCTTGGGGTTGCAGATCCTTTCAGCTCCTTCAGTCCTTTCTCTAGCTCCTTCATTGGGGTCCTTGTGTTCAGTCCGATGGTGAGCTGCAAGAATCCTCCTCTGTATCAGTATGGCTCTGGCAGAACTTCTGAGGAGGCATCCATATCAGGTTCCTGCCAGTAAGCACTACTTGGAATCAGCAATAGTGCTTGGGTTTAGTAGCTGCATATGGGGTGGTTCTCCAGGTGAGACAGTCTCTGGATAATCTTTTCTCCAATCCTTTCTCCTCTATTTGTTCCATTATTTTCTCCCATGAGTGTTTCGTTCTCCCTTCTAAGAAGGACTGAGGCATCCACATTCTGGCTTACCTTCTCTTTGAGCTTCATAAGTTCTGTAAATTGTTTCTTGGGTATTCAGAGTGTTTTGGGCTGGTATCCACTTATCAGTGAGTACATACAATGAGTGTTCTTTTGTGACTGGGTTACCTCACTCAGGATGATAGCCTCAAGTTCCATCCATTTGCCTAGGAATTTCATGAAGTCATTGTTTTTAATAGCTGACTAGTACTTCATTGTGTAAATGTACCACAATTTCTGTATCCCTTCCTCTGTTGAAGGACATTTGGGTTTTTTCCAGCTTTTGGCTGTTATAAATAAGGCTGCTATAAATATGGCAGAACATGTGTCCTTGTTAGATGTTGGAGCATCTTTTGAGTATATGCCTAGGAGTTGAATAGCTGGGTCCTCAGGTAATACTATGTCCAGTTTTCTGAGAAACCACCAGACTGATTTCCAGAGTGGTTGTACCAATTTTCAATTCCACCAACAATGGAGGAGTGTTCCTCTTTCTCCACATCCTCACCAGCATCTGCTGTCACCTGAGTTTTTGATCTTAGCCATTTTGACTGGTGTGAGGTAGAATCCCAGGGTGGTTTTGAGTTGCATTTCCCTGATGACCAGGGATGATGAGCATTTCTTTAGGTGCTTCTCAGACATTCGATATTTCCTAGTTGAGACTACTTTGTTTAGCTCTGTACTCATTTTTAAATAGGATTATTTGATTCTCTAGAGTTTAGCTTCCTGAGTTCTTTGTATATATTAGATATTAGCCCTCTATCAGATGTAGGATTGGCAAAGATCTTTTCTCAATCTGTTGGTTGCTGTTTTGTCCTTTTGACAGTGTCCTTAGCCTTACAGAAATCTTTCAATTTCATGAGGTCCCATTTGTCGATTCTTGATCTTAGGGCATAAGCCACTGGTGTTCTGATAAGTAAATTTTCTCCTATGCCTATGTGTTCTGAGCTCTTCCCCATTTTCTTTTCTATTAGTTTCAGTGTACATGTTTTTATGTGGAGGTCTTTCATCCACTTGGACTTGAGCTCTGTACAAGAAGGTAAGAAGGGATCGATTTGCATTCTTCTGCATGCTGTCAGTTGAACCAGCACCATTTGTTAAAGAGGCTGCCCTTTTTCCATTGAATGTTTTTAGCTCCTTGGTCAGAGATCAAGTGACTATACGTGAATGGGTTCATTTCTAGGTCTTTGATTCGAGTCCATTGATCTACCTGCCTGTCTCTGTACCAATACCATGAGGTTTCTATCACAATTGATCTGTAATACAGCTTGAGGTCAGGGATGGTCATTTCTCCGGAAGTTTCTTATTGTTGAGAATAGTTTTTTCTATTCTGTTTTTTTATTATTCCAAATGAATTTGCAAATTGCTCTTTCTATATCTATGAAAAATTGCATTGGAATTTTGATGGCCATTGCATTGAATCTGTAGATTGCCTTAGGCAAGATGGCCATTTTTACTATGTTGATCTTTCCAACCCATGAGCATGGGAGATCTTTCCACCTTCAGAGATCTTCCTCAATTTCCTTCTTCAGAGATTTGAAGTCCTTGTCTTACAGATCATTCACTTTCTTGGTTATGGTCACACCAAGGTATTTTATATTCTTTGTGACTATTGTGAAGGGTATCTATTTTCTAATTTCTTTCTCAGCCTATTTGTCCTTTGAGTAGAAGAAGGCTACCGATTTGCTTGAATTAATTTTATATCCAGACACTTTGCTGAACTTGTTTATTATCTGAAGGAGTTCTCTGGTAGAATTTTTGGGGTCATTAAAGTATATTATCATATCATTTGCAAATAGTGATATTTTAACTTTTTCTTTTCCAATTTATACCTCTTTGACTTCTTTCTTGCTGCCTGATTTCTTTGGCTAGTACTTAGAGTATTATATTGAATATTTAGGGGGAGAGTGGGCAGCCTTGTCTAGTCCCCGATTTTACTGGGATTGCTTCAAGTTTCACACCATTTAGTTTGATGTTGGTTACTGGTTTGCTGTATATTATGTTTATTATGTTTAAGTATGGGCCTTGAATTCTTGATCTTTTCAAGATTTTTAACATGAAGGTGTGTTGAATTTTGTCAAATGCTTTCTCAGCATCTAGTGAGATGATCATGTGTTTTTTTTTCATTGAGTCTGTTTATATGGTGGATTACGTTGATGTATTTCCGTATATTGAACCATCCCTGAATCCCTGGGATGAAGCCTACTTGATCATGATGAATGATCGGTTTGATGTGTTCTTGAATTTGATTTGCAAGAATTTTATTGAGTATTTTTGCATCAATGTTTATGAGGGAGATTGGTCTGAAGTTCTCTTTCCTTTTAGGGTCTTTGTGTAGTTTAGGAATAAGAGTAATTGTGGCTTCGAAGAATGAGTTGGGTAGTGCTAACTCTGTCTCTGTTTTGTTGAATAGTTTGGAGAGTATTGGTGTTATATCTGCAATAAATATCTGATAGAATTCTGCACTGAACCCATGTGGTCCTGGGCTTTTTCTTTGTTTTGTTTTGTTTTTTGTTTGGGAGGCTTTTGATGACTGCTTCTATTTCCTTAAGTGTTATGGGATTATTTAGATGGTTTACCTGGTCCTGTCTTAACTTTGGTACCTGGTATCTCTCTATAAAATTGTCCATTTCCTCTATATTTTCTAGTTTTGTTGAGTATAGGCTTTTGTAGTAGGATCTGATGATTTCTTGAATTTCCTCAGTTTCTGTTGTTATGTTTCCACTTTCATTTCTGATTGTGTCAATTTGGATACTTTCTCTGAGCCCTCTGGTTAGTCTGGCTAAGGGTTTGTCAATCTTGTTGATTTTCTCAAAGAACCAGCTCCTTGTTTTGTTAATTTTTTTGTATAGTTGATTTTGTTTTTATTTTGTTGTTTTCAGCTCTTTGTTTGATTATTTTCTGCCATCTACTTTTTTTGGGTATATCTGCTTCTTTTTGTTCTAGAGCTTTCAGGAGTGCTGTCAAGTTGCTAGTGTATACTCTCTCCAGTTTCTTTTTGGAGGCACTCAGAGCTATGAGTGTCTCGAGCCCCATGTCCCGCCGGCAGAAATGGCGTGCAACAACAGGATTCTTCTACAAACAACCTTTATTGTACAATATTCTTGAGCAGGGGACCCACGTGGAAGGAAAATGCACTGCTTAAATATGCCCAGGAGACTCGTATCACTACCTGATTGGTGCACCCTCCAGTAACTTATTAGCATGCCCCGAGATTGGGCTGTGACATCTGTGGCACATGCGCACTATGTCTCTTGGGCTCTGTTTGCTGAGTCATGGGCAGGAAGCCGGCGCCATGTTTGGGTGCGGCACAAACGGCTCTCAACATATGAGTTTTCCTCTTAGCACTGCTTTCATTGTATCCCATAAATTTGGGTATGCTGTGCCTTCATTTTTGTTAAATTCTAGAAAATCTTTAATTTCTTTCTTTATTTCTCCCTTGACCATGCTATCATTGAGTAGAGCATTGTTCAGCTTCCATGTATATGTGGGATTTTTGTTGTTATTTTGTTATTGAAGACGAGCCTTAGTCCCTGGTGATTGAATAGGATGCATGGGATTATTCTGATGTCCTTGTATCTGTTGCCACCTGTTTTGTGACCGACTATATGGTCAGTTTTGGAGAAGGTGCCATGAGGTGCTGAGAAGAAGGTATATTCTTCTGTTGAAGGAGGAAATATTCTATAGATGTCTGTTAAATCCATTTGGTTCATAACTTCTGTTAGTTTCACTGTTTCTCTGTTCAGTTTCTACTTCCATGATCTATCCATTGATGAGAGTGAGGTGTTGAAGTCTCCCACTAGTATTGTGTTTGGTGCAATGTATGCTTTGAGTTTTAGTAGAGTTTCTTTTATGAATGTGAGTGCTCTTGTATCTAAAGCATAGATGTTCAGGATTGAGAGTTCATCTTGATAGATTTTTCCTTTGATGAGTAAAAAGTGTCATTACTTATCTTTTTTAATGACTTTTGGTTGAAAATCTATTTTATTCAATATTAGAATGGTTATTCCAGCTTGTTTCTTGGACCATTTGCCTGGAAAGTTTTTTCCAAACTTTTTGCTCTTAGGTAGTGCTTGTCTTTGTCTCTGAGATGAGTTTCCTGTATGTAGCAAAATGCTGGGTCCTGTTTACTTATCCAGTCTGATAGTCTATGTCTTTTTATTGGGGAATTTAGTCCACTGATATTAAGAGATATTAAGGAATAATGATTACTGTTTCCTGTTATTGTTTGTTGTTAGAGGTATAATTATGTTTGTGTGACTTTCTTCTTTTGTTTTTGTTGCAGGAGAATTATTTTCTTGCTTTTCTTAGGATGTAGCTTTTCTCCTTGTGTTGGAGTTTTCTATCTATTATCCCTTGTAGGACTGGATTTGTGGACAGATATTGTATAAATTTGGTCTGGTCCAGGAATATTATCTATAGTAACAGAGAGTTTTGCTGGATATAGTAACCTTGGTTGGCATTTGTGTTCTCTTAGTGTCTGTATGATGTCAGTCCAGGATCTTCTAGCTTTTACAGTCTCTGTTGAAATGTCTGGTGTAATTCTGATGGGTCTTTCTTTATATTTTACTTGTTCTTTTTCCTTTACTGCTTTTAGTATACTTTCTTTGTTTTGAACATTTGGTGTTTTGACAATTATGTGTCAAGAGAAATTTCTTTTCTTTTTTTCCCCTATAATTTTGTTGAATTTATTGGGCCTTTCTTTGGGAGTCTTTGCTTTCTTCTACACCTATTATCTTTAGGTTTGGTCTCCTCATTTTGTCCTGGATTTCTTGGATGTTTTGGGTCAGGAGCTTTTTAATTTTTACATTTTCTCTGACTGTTGTGTCAATGCTTTCTGTGTTATTTTCTGCCCCGAGAGTCTCTCTTCCATCTCTTGTGTTCTGTTGGCGATGCTTGTGTCTATGACTCCTGATCTCTTCCCTAGGTTTTCTCTATTAAGGGTTGTCTCTCTTTGTTTTTTTGTTTGTTTGTTTGTTTTTTCATTTTCATTTTTAGATTTTGGATGGTTTTGTCCAATTACTTCATCTGTTTTCTTGTGTTTTCCTGTGTTTCTCTAAGGGCTTGTACTTGTTTTTCTGTGTTCTCCTGTACTTCTTTAAGGGAGTTATTTATGTGCTTTTTGACTCCCTCTATCATCAGCATGAGGTATGACTTTAAGTCCAAATCTTGTTTTTCTGGTGAGTTGGGATATATACTACTTGCTGAGGTGGGAAAGCTGGGTCCTGAAGTTGACAGGTTGTCTTGGTTTGTGTGCTTAGATTCTTGCACTTGCCTCTTGCCATCTTGTTATCTGTGATGTTAGTTGATCTTGTTGTCTCTGAATAGATCTTGTTTTTTCTGTGCGTCTGTTGGCCGTGGGCTTTGGAGGGAGATTGGTCCTCAGTGTTCAGCTCTCTATGGGCAGGCTGTGAGTTCCAGTGGCAATGGGTTCAGATGGAATGGAGGTCTGAAGGGTACAGACCCAAGCAGTACTGTGATACCCACACCCTGAGAGTTCTTTCCAGATAGTCAGTGAAGAGAGAGTTTAGGCTCACACATGGGCTCAGGAGTTAGAATGCTCCTGCGTCTCCTCTGGGTATTCAGCTCTCTTTAGGCAAGCCATAAGTCCTGATGGATGTGTGCCAGCTCTGCCTGTGGCTCTGGGCACAAATGGAGTGCTTAAATACATCTTTTAGGAGAGAATATTAAACCATCATCCCTTGGACCATTGTTCTATCATAAAAGACACATTCTGATATTTTGTAAAGTGAAAAAAGTATATATATATATATATATATATATATATATATATATATATATATATATATATATATTATGATAAACATCTTTTTTTTTTTTTTTTTTGCTTCAGAGGCTTTTTATACTGATGGCATGGAAACTTCCAGATCATTCTTTGGTTTGCAGTTAAATTGTTATTTCTGCATATGATAAAGAGCAATTGGAAGAGAATCAAGTGTGCTCGAAGGAAGCAACTAGAACCAGAGCAGGCTGCAGTAATGGCTCCGTGGAATAGGACTTTGCTGTGCCAGTGTGAAGTCTGCTGCAGTGGCCGCCTGCTCTTGGCATCCCTGGGCATGGCATCTGACAGACCAGCTACAGTTGGGAGTGGGGAGTGATCTAGAACAACACTGGGCATTAGCTTTGGGCCTACCCAAGCACAAGCACACAAGTACACGCAAATCTGTACTTACACACCCATCCGCAAACATATGAACATACACACATACAATACTTGTGCGAACACACCACACACACACACACACACACAATCATACATGCACACACACATATGCACACGTGGACATTTGTACGAACACACACACAGACACACAGCAAACCAAGTCTTGTCTTTGCCCAATCTTCCTAAAACCAACCAAGGACAAAACCACTGAATGTCTTAGGTTCACTGACTCATTGTGGTGTGAGGGAGGGCAGAAAGGAGACATGTCAGATGTCAGAGGATCGGTAGGCTGTCTCTTTAAGATAAAAGTGAAGTTCTGTGCAAGTCAGGCTTGGGTGCAATCAAGTGAACTATTTTAGTGGATGTGAGTGAGTTCAAGAAATCAGCATCATTTCTGGACAACAAAATGGACCTATGATCCCGTTTCCTTGGAAACCAAGATGCCAAATGTGTTCACATACCATAGTCATATCAGAAGCTTCCGGGTGGAATACGATCAAGGCTGCTTTACTGTGCAAGGATTTTGCTCTTCTGCACAAGAGTCGGACATTTCATTATTACTGGAATAGTTTTATTTTGATATTAGCATCCCAATTAGAATACCTGTTGCAGCACGTTTAGAAATTCTCACATCTAAGGTCCACAGTTAGGCATGCTGATTGTTAAAACGGGTTCCGTTAGTGGCGAGTTTACACTCGCTTGGTCAGGGTATCAACTGCTGGCTAGGCGTGGTCTGGACATCTACTGTTGCTGTAATAGGGACAATCCACCAGGGGGCGCTCTTTCCCTGTGTTCATAGCGGCAACGCCTGCCAAGAGCCGGCCTTGGGGGCAGGTTAGACCCAGGACAGTTTCCCTGAAGCAGTTCCTTCATAGTCTTAGAAACTTTGTTCCTGGCTTCTGCGCCTCCTCTTTGGTAAGCAGTTCTTAAAACTTACAAAAACAAAACAACAAACAAACAATACTAAGCGTCTCCCGGAGTCAGTGGCTTTACAGGGAAGCTTTGTACGTCTATGATGGGGGAAGGGCAGAGGGGAAAGCGCAGCTGGGATGTGGGAGGGTGCATCCTTGACGCGACGAAACAGGAATCCACACAGTGAGAAAGAGAAAAGGCAAAAAATGGAACAGCCTTGGAACAAAGCTGAGATGGTACTAACCAGTGATCAACACTGAACGAGCCTCCGGGGGTGGGACACCCATGCCACCTGCTTGCATTCGCGGCCCGCCCCTCCCTGTGGGTTCCACTGCCAGGAAAGGGCGGCTGAGAGATGCGGAGTGATGGAGGAGGTGCACGTGGAAAGACGCAGAACTGGGACACGACAGCTGTGACCGCTGGGACAGAGCACAGGTCGATAGTGGATCACGTCATCGCCCAGTGGAGTCGTCCGGAGCTTAAACAGATGAGGGCTCAATCCCTGAACAGCGGAGTATCACTGAAGATCTTGGCAATGATGGAGGCGGGAGATAAGGAACAGTTCACTTTCTTGATTAGACCTCATCAAAGGACTACTGTGTCCCGTGATGCTGCTGAAGGCCATGGGGAGTCACTAATGTGGCCGAGGTCCATAGCCTGAGTCCGTCCGTGGTCATGTCTGTGCTACCCCTGGGGACCATACTGATGTCAGTGGCCTAAATTGCTACTTGAGACCATAGTGATGACCAGGTCCAGGCTGTTACTGAGGGCCGCGTTTGGTTCCACGTCCTTAAAGCAGCTAGGGCTGTGTTGGTGGCCACCACCTGAGCTACCACAGAAAACCAGATGGATGTCCGCGGTCTGTGTTACAGCCTGAAGCATGTTGATGTCCACAGGCAATGTTGTCACCAGGGATCCATTTGCTTGGCCACTCAGATGTCAGTGGTCTGTGCTGAAGCTGAAAGCCACACTGATGTCTACGATTCCCTCCAGCTGCATCAGGGTCCATGACCCCATTGCAACCGGAAGCCCTGTTTGTGGTCTGCGCTGACGCTATAAACCATGTAAAAGCCCATAATCTACGCCCCACAGTCTGTAACGAGCCAACTACTTTCACAGTGATATCAGTGACTAAAGATGCACATTTGAGAAAGAGGGACTTGGGAGACTTCTCTGAGAATCCTTATCTCCCCAAAATTGTAACGGCCTAGACAGGAAGCCATTGGAGAAAAAGTAAAAACTCTGATAGGATGCTAAGGGGTCGTCCTCCACAGCAGATGACTTCCAGCAGCCATGTTGGAAAGGAAGGACTCAGCTTCATTTAAGGGGCAGGCCACTGAGAGTTTGACTCCATTCCAGGGAGTATATAGATTACATAAATTGAACTTCTTCTTTGCCTGGGGGTGGGATAGGGGGATAAGAGGGGTAGGAGAGAGGACAGCGAAGGACAGGGAAGCAGATGTGAGAAGAGCGTGTGTGATCGGAAATTCCCAAAGAATCAATACAAATATTACGTTAGTTAAAAAATGACTGAGTATCTTCTTTGGGCAAGTAAGGCACAAAGGCACAAGGATTCTTCTCTGCGTCCATTATCTTGTTCTGTCTGCTTTGCCCATTACGTACTGTTAATCCAATGGAAGAGGGTCCCTCAGCTCAGGGAGGAACTTACTCTAAGGATATGTCTTTTTTTATTTAAAAATATACAGCTTGATCAAAGTTCCACACTAATCAGCATTTATTAAGCCGTAATTATACTTAGTAAAATATGCCTTGTTTCCCTCTTGTTATTCTTTGTTTGTGATACAGGGTTTCTTTGTGTAGCTTTTACTGTCCTGGAACTCAATCTGTAGACCAGGCTGTCCTGAAACTCAGAGAGATCTGCCTGTCTCTGCCTCTCAAATGCTGCGATTAAAGGCCTGTGCCACCACCACCCAGCACTTTGTTTTCTTAATATTTTCTCCTCCTCTTCCTCTTCTTCTTTGAGTTATCTTTTTAAAAGTTTTGAGATTATAGGACAATTACATTTTTCCCTTCCCGTTCCTCCCTTCCAGCCCCACAATATTCCTTCTCATTCTTCTTCAAATTCATGACTTTTTCCCAGTGTTATTGCATGTATACGTATACATGTGTGTGTATATACACATGCACACACACACACACACACACACACACACACACACACATATTTCTAAGTAAACCTGTTCAGTCCATATATTGTTAGTGTAGTTCTTAAGCCAAAGACTTTCTGAATCTGGTGACCGAGCTATTGATTAACACATTTTTCAACGTAATGTGAGATTATGCGCCTCATTTGGCCCCTTAATTTGACACAAAACATTCAGTAGAGTAAGGATGTGCTGTGGTGCTTATGTCTTTAAGTGTGCATTCAAAGGTTCTACTGCTCCCTCCCCACTGCCAGTCAATGTGCCCTGTGGCTTTTAATTTCTGAATTCGAAGTCTCATTTTGGCTTTGTTCCTACAGCCCTTCTACTTCTCCAGTAAATTTCCCACTCCATGCTGAGAGCATCGATTTCTCTCTTTAGGATTTCACATAGGTGCTGTTCTAGTTCACAAACCGGTGTTCCGGAAAAAAAAAAAGTTTCAGAGTTCCCAAGTAGCTATAAGAAAAAGAGCAGACATGCTTGAGAAAAAACTGGCTGTGTTCATTAATTAAAACCAACATTTTATCTAGATGACACATCCAACATGAAAACCTAATGTGATTCTGTGTCTAGAGTTCTTCCTCCACAACTGCTGGCAAGGAAAAAAGTGTATTCTTGAATTTAAAGCCTATTCTGGATTGGTTGGCATTCAAGGCTCAATACCCAAGTCTCAGGACATGTCCTCTGCACTAGTCACCTACAGAAGCTGCCTAACCACCCTTAACAGCCGTGTTCCAGGGCCAATAACAAATTCTCTGTGCTCTTCAATGGCCTGTGCTACCACTGATTTCTGACTTTTTTTTTTTTTTTTTTTTTTTGCAGCTTTCTATTCACATGGCAAAAGACACCACATTCTCTGCATTTCCCTTCATTGCCCTGCAACCTCCTTCATCGATCTCCTCAGGTGGTTTGGCCTATTGTTCCTGATCTCCTAGTCTTAAGGAGTCCAGAATCCTTTTCTGAAACCTTGCCCTATATATGTTAATATCTTATTCAGATATACCCAAACATACCTTATATTTAATCTTCTATAATTTCTAAAATGTTTGTGTTGTTGTCTTTTGTTCAGCACAGAGAACATTGGACAGGGATGTTTGCTTTTAAGATTTTGTACCTGTGATTCTCATCCCCTCCCCAACCCTCCCTCCTCCCTCCTTTGTCCATCCCTCCATCTCTCCCTCCTTTTCTTTTTGAGACAGGCTTTTACTATGTACCCCTAGTTGGCCTAGATTTCCATATGTAGACTAGGATGGTGCCAGACTCACAGAGATCTGCCTGCTTCTGCCTCCAAAGTACTGGGATTAAAGGTTTGTGCCACCATAGCTGTCCCCAACCATTTTGTAGATTTTTCCTTTATATTATATATTCAGATTACGTTTTTTTCCTCCCTCTATTTCTCTCAGCCCTTCCCTACTTTCCCTCCCACCCAAATACAGACTTTCTGTCTCTTATTAGGAAACAGACTTCTAAGGGATTATAATGAAACACATCAGATGTAGGCACAAAAATACAGAAGAAAAAATTAAACCAGCCAAAGAGAAGTGACAAGAAACAGAGGATTCACTCATTTGCACATTCAGGAATCCCATAAAAACACGAAACAGGAAGAAGCCATGATACATATGCGAAGAACCTAGAGGGTGAAAAAGAATAGAGATATATAAATAAAATAAAAAATAAGATAAAGAGCCCTGACAAGGAATTATACAATGAGCATCACTTGCTGAACATGTAGTTTGCCCTTGATTAGTCCCTAACTCCCTTCCCCAAGACTCTCTTGGAAATAACTAAATTTTCATTCTCAAATTCAATCCTTTTTCTTAATTCACACTGTCTATTCTGTGTGAATAACAGATACTCATTTAAAGGGTTGTTGTGTGTGTTTTTTTTTTTAAATTATAGATGCAGGTAATCTAGAAGTACAATTATAAAGGGAATTTGAAATTTATGGTTGTGCTGTATAGATTTTTTTTTGTGTCAACTTGATATAAATATAATTCGTCTGAGAGGGAACCCCAATTAGGAAAATGCCTTCATAGGATTGGGCTATATGCAAGCCGTTAGGACATTTTCTTAATTAGAATTTAATGGAGGAGGGCCCAGCTCATTGTGGGTAGTGCTATCCCTGGCCTGATGGTCCTGGGTTCTGTGAGAAAGTGGGCTGAGCAAGCCAGGAGGAGCAAGCCAGTGAGCAGCATTCCTTCATGTCCTCTACATCAGTTTCTGCTATCAGGTTCCTGCCCTGTTTGAGATTCCTGTCCTGGCTTCCTTCTATGATGACCAGTGGTGTATAAGTATAAGCTAAATAAACCCTTTCCTCCCCAAGGTCCCTTTGGTCATGGTGATGGTGTCTCATTACAGCAATAGTAACTAAGACAGTAGTGAAGACAAACTCCTTTATCATTGTCATTTTTACATTTGAGGAATGATTTCAGTGGGATGAATTTCCTTGATTTCTTTGGACCCCACAGGTTCTCAAATTCAGTATCTTTAAAAATGCCATCTTTCCTTCAGTGGTATGTCTGGCTGTGCTCACCCATCTTCTTGGAACAGGTCATGTATATTCTTAGCACTACTCTGCTTCAGTGAGTGTGCAACTGAGTGTTGTCACTTTTACAGGAGTCCACCTCATTGTTACTGGCCCCATTGGCTTGAGGGTATCAACTTGATCTGAGCTTAACCAATATTAAAAAAAAAACATAGTTAAAGTGAGCAATTTATTTTGTGGTGTAGAGTGGGCCAACTACAGTTCTTCATTAGACTGAGCAGAACAAAGACTGTTACCCCCTGATAAAGAGATGAGAAACAAAACTATGGGGGGCATCCACAGTGGCAGGGCCTGAAGCCAGAGCCAAGAGTTGCAAAGAAACAGAGGACCAGCCAGTGACAACCCAGTCTCTGAATCTCATTTGTCCTTGGGCATTACAGGAATAGTAACCTTAACTAAGATAAGTAGTTAAGATAACCTGTTTTTATCAAAATCAAATGAATATGTTGTCTTCTACAGATTTGCGCAATAATTTCAGTGAGGCACATTTCCTTGATTTCAGCAAACATTAGCTCAGAATTTTGTACTGCAGGTTTTGGAGACCCATTGATGACTACTTTATGAGAGAAGTAAACTTACTTTCCAGTGTGCCTGGCAATGAAATCAAAGTACCTAACATGCTCAGAGAAAGGGTTGCTTTTGTCTGCCCTTTCTGTGCCTGACATGTCAGAAAATGTAGATTGTCCTGAAGCTGTTTGTATTTTAATGTTAATTCTACTTACCCAAGAAGTGTTGGCTAGTCACATGACCCCAACTGAACCTTCCCATTTTAATTAGTAAAATAAAGGAAAGCCAGTGGCTGGGAAGGGGAAGGGAAGTAGAGCAGGCTGAGAGGTTGGAAGAAGGTCGGAGGATGGAGGTTAGAGGTCAAGGCAACATGGAGCTTCCCAAGGACCAGCTGGACCCAGGTGGGATTTAGTGGTGTTAAAAAGCTATGAACATTAAGGATTTTTACAGGTCTAATATCTCATATAGAAGGACAGTTTGTATTTTTGTCTATTTGATGCAATCTTGTTGTGTAGAGGATTTGTGGATTGAGAGTTGAATATATAAACCTGTATGAAAAGCTATCAGGCTGTAGAGTTGTGTTTGTGTGGAATTTTGTGGTACAGAAACACCCCAGGACAGAGGCAGAGAACAGGCGGTAGAAAACCACCAAAGGAAAGGAGTTGCGTGGACAAGTTGAGCCGTGGTAGCGGCTCAGACCGGGCGCCAGAGGGGTGCGAGTGTGCAGCTCCGAACTAAAACCAGGCTTGAGGAATGAGACCTCAGGGCCGGTAAAGAGATAAACCCGTTCTATTTCTTAATATTTACTGCAACAAGAAATAGCTTCTCTTTCAATCCAGTTCCCTTTTCTATTTTCTATTTATTTATTTTATGTATATAAATATTCTGCTGGATATATGATTGTTATCTGGTGCTCATCGAGGCCAGAAGATATTGGATCCCGTGGAACTAATGGTTGTAAGTCTCTATATGGGAACCGAACCTGCGTCCTCTGGAAGAGCAGCCAGTGCTCTTAACCACTGAAGCCACCCCTTGAGCCTCTCCCTTTTCGTCTTGATTCAACTTTTGAATTAGTTTCAATCAGCCTTTTTAGGGCTGGATTTTTTCTAGGATTGTGTCTAGCAAGCCGCTATAGTCTTCTTCCCAAAGACAAAGCCTCTAGAGAGAAGTCTCTGTTAATGGAGAAATCGAATAAAATCTTCTTTGATTGGGACCAGTGACGTGAGGCAGACTCCTGTAAAAGTGACAACACTCAGTTACAAACTCTATGGAGCAGAGTAACACTAAGGATATACATGACCTGTTCCAAGAAGATGGGTGAGCACAGCCAGAAATGCCACTGAAGGAAAGATGGAATTTTTAAAGGTACTGAATTTGAGATCCTGTGGGGTCCAAAGAAATCAAGGAAATGCGACCCACTGAAATTATTCCTTAAATGTGTAAAAGACAATGATAAAGGAGTTTGTCTTCACTACTGTCTTAGTTACTATTGCTGTAATGAGACACCATGACCAAAGGGACCTTGGGAAGGAAAGGGTCAAATGACCACTTCCAAGCCAACTACTTTGGCCAAAAGTTCTGTCCAGACCCTTCATAGATTACATCTTTGGTAAGAGTAGGTCATATATAAGCTTTACCCAAATAGGAGAAGTAGGGAGATACTATTATTATAGATGGTAGATAACAATCCGAGAAGACCCACTGTTCCTAACCACACTGTGCTACACCATTTTTTTGTTGTTGGTAAAATTCTTTCCTGGACTCCGAGCAGCAGTAAGTAACTTTCTGCTTAAGTAGGTTGTTTTCTTCCATTTCTAATCAAGAGTTCTGATGAACACACATTTTCCTATCATTTTCTTCCTGGAGTCGTGTCTCCCTAAGTGGCAGTGTTGACTGAGTCAGTCTATTTAGAAATAGAGAAATCTTCCCCAATTCTCCCTTTCTCCACGTACCCTCAGATGTGAGGACTATTCTTATTTTGGCCTTTTCCCCTTTCTGTCTCAGGTTAGATATCTTCTGATGTCAGCTTCAACTTTAAAATATCACTGTCACCAACATCACTGTCACACCTCTACTGTTACATGCTTGGTTTTGCCTTCATCACCCAGTGCTTATCTGTGTCCTGAATTAGTTTTAATTTATTTATTTAGTGTGTATGTGTGTGTGTGTGTGTGTGTGTGTGTGTGTGTGTGTGTATGTATGTGCGCATGTGCACTTGAGCGAATGTGTACATAAGATGTATATGTGAAGATCAGTGAACAGTTTGCAGGAGTCTGTTGTCTCTATCCATCATGTGGGTCCTAAGGTTGCACCCAGGTATTCAGACTCAGTGGCAAGCACCCTTCAGCCATTTTCTATCATGAGGATTGCTAACTTCTCTCAAGTGTTGGAGTTGGAGGTTGGCTGCTCAGTGTGTGCAAAGACTAGCAAAGTTGGCTTCTTGTTCCTGATGTTTATAGCCTGGTCGGCTAGACTACAAAGATCTACAGAGACAAGCTAACTTTCCCTCCTATGCAGTACCTCAAAACCATGATGAGGTTTCAGGCTGTTGGGGTAGTGGGGGTCCTTCATCAGAGGTAGCTCTTATCCCACCTGAACTCAGCTTTTTATTGCATTAGTCTGAGTTTGGTGGTCAGGGTTCTAGGACCCAAGGTGTCAGGATATGTCTTTTAGGATGACAGCAGTCTCCTCAATGGTGGGGTAGACTCCAAGTGCCTGTCCATCATGCCTAGCTTGCCTTTGAACTCTTAGTTCTCTGTATCAATTCTCACCTGTAGACCCTTTCTCCAGGGCTGTGACATCACTGTTCCAACCATTCACTGCCATCCAGACATTCAGCTCTACATCCCACTTAGGTACACACTACTTATTCTTGAGATGCCTTGATTATCTTGATTTCCTTTGATATTTGTAGGATCCATCCATCCATCCATCCATCCATCCATCCATCATCTATCTATCTATCTATCTATCTATCTATCTATCTACCTATCTATCTATCTATCTATCTATCTATTATCTATCTATCTATCTATCTATCTATCTATCTATCTATCTATCTCCCACAAGTGTATACTCAAAGAACTCCTGTTTTCTTCCATTCAGACATAATATACTGGAAAAGGGTTTAACAGTTATTTCTCAAGAATTTCTCATATATACATAATGTATTTTAATCAAGTCCACCTCTTACTTCCCACCTTTAACTCCTCCTGAAACACCTCCCCGCATCTGCCTTCCAACCTCATGTCATCTTCCTTCCCGTCTTCCTCCTCTTTTTTTTTTGAAGACATCGAGTTCAATCAGTGCCACCCAAATGTGCACAGGTATAGAATGTCTACTGGATTGACCTGAGATTGTCAATAGAGTTAGGGGTGGGTTCCCTTAGAGACCTCTCTCATCTCTGAGGAAATACTTGTAGGGAGCCGTTTGTGCTGCACCCAAATGTGGTGCCGGCTTCCCGCCGAGAACTCAGCAAACAGAGCTGCTGCCCAGCCAAGAGACTTAATGCGCATGCACCACATAAGTCACAGCCCACCCCCGGGGCATGTGATTGAGCTACAGGAGGATGCACCAATCAGGTAGCAAGACAGGTCTCTGAGGCATGTATAGCAGTGCATCTTCTCCCCCACGAGAGAGAAGAAGAGGAAGACGGAGAGGGAGACCCCACGTGGAGGGATGGCGGAGAGGTGCCACGTGGAGAGAGACTTGGTAAAATAGATTGCGGGAGGTCCTGCGTGGACAGAGACTGGACAGAGAGAACGCTCGTGGGGGACTGCGCGTGAGAGGTCATCTAGACAGTAGAACTCGGTAGGGAGTCCCCGACTCAGAGACCAGTTTCCTGCTCATGAAGCCCCTGCTCAAAGTGCTGTACAATAAAGGTTATTCCGCAGAAGAAGCTGTTCGTTTGTTGCACGCCTGTTCCTAGCGGCAGGAAGCGTGGGCGTGTGACAAATACTGACAGGCTTGATTTTGTGCGGGTCTAGTGCAGGTAGACCAATATATTCATGAGTGCAACTTCTTTGTCATGTGATGAAAACATTATGTCATGACAGTCCTCCTCTACTTCTGGTTCTAGAAAGCTATCTACCCTCTTTTACAACATTCCTAAGCCTCTCAGGGTCAGGGAAGCATGACAGAGGTGTCTTATTTAGGGTTGACCAGTCTATAGGCACTTTTTCTTTGTACTTTGTCTAGTTTTGAGTCTCTGTGTTAATTGATGTTCACTGCAAAAAGAAATTGTCTTGTGAGGCTGAGAGCTGTACTAATCTAAGGGTCTAAGGTTGAGTATTTAGAAGATAGACTGATACGCTGCCCATTAAGCAGATTAATAGTAATAGGTTCTGTCTTGCATCCATAATCTCCCCAGTGACGGGTTTGTGGCAAGCTTTGCAGTAGAAATTTCCATTCCTTCCTCTGGTACAGGCCTCTTAGTCTGATCAGAAAGTATCTGGTTACCCCAATAATATTCATGGTACTATTACTCCAATAGGCATATCTTGCTAGGCTGGTCATTACCTTAGCTCTCAGGGTTCACATCTGTACAAGATTGTTCAAGACTTTTCTTTCTCAACAGCCTGCACGGCATCTTTCAGTACTGAAAACCCTAGCCAACAGGAAGCTTCCAGTTCAGTTACTAATCTGTTCCTCCCCATGCTGTGACCAAAGTGTGTGAGGTCAATAGTCAGCAATAGTCTTACCGTCAAGTTCTTGTAGGCCACTAAAAACAATAGCAATAGCCTGCTTTTGTTACTGCTGTTGTTCCATTGTTGTGTTTGTTTCTTGATTTTTTTGTATGTTCAGAACCCTCCTGACTACGCAGAAGAGGGGATATCCCACAACTCTGATCACTGGGCTTGTTGTTTGGGAGAGTTATTTTAATTGCCACTCCAGAGATTCTGCAGCTGGTGGCTTAGAGGACTTACTTGACAAATGCAGTATACAGGGACACTGTTGAGGCCTCACACTGGAGACCTCCGACTCCTCTTTTTATCAAGCCTGGATTTCTTCTTTCACCTTCCGGAGCTTCTTCCAATGGCTTGGCCTGTCTTTGAAATCTTGAGATTTATGCCACAGATGTCTGCTCCTCGACCCTCTGTCAGAGCCTAGAATCAGCTACTACCCAGCCCCTGTTGGTCCACATTTTTGAATTTAATCTGTTTATTCTTTATAATCTATATAATGCAATTTCCAGTCCAAGTCTACATTATTTTCATAACTACTTTGGCCACAGCGACAACCATAAATTCTCCTTCCCACTTGGCAGCCTTGAATTTTCATAGCTGGATATTCGCTGGGACTTTTAAGTTATTCTAAATGCCCAAGTCAGCGGCACTACTCAGCATGGATGGAGAACATGCCTCAATCCCCTCATTGAACAAAATCAACCCGTGCTTCACACTTGGAAATAGTATAGATATTTACACTACAGAAATCAGCAATGGCTTGGCAAATGGCACATTTTTTTCCTTTGGATCCTAGCTCTGATGGAGGACTAACTTCCAGAGGCCCAAGGGCCAGCCTGGTAAAAGCCCTGCGTGACATCTCTCCGGACTAATACTTGCTAACTGGAGGGGTGAGCGTGGCATGGTGGGTAATTACTAGTCTCCAGACTTTACAACGTCTAAAGCTAAGTTCTGAACACTGCTCCTAAGCCTCCCCACTTCTAAGTGCCCTCTTAGTTAATGGCCACAGCAAGGAACATTGCCCGAGTCATTAATGAGAACTGTGCACAGTCCCTTATCTGTGGACTTGGCATGTAGTGCTACTGAGTGAATTGCTTTTGGAATCATGCTTGGTACAATACCAGTTTTCTGAACTAGCATGTGCATGTTGAAGTCATTGTTCAGATTGAGCTCTCGACCCTTGACCTTATCTCTCCCCACCTTGACTTTTAAGCTATGTCAGTCGACATGATCTTAGTTTTACCAATTCTACAATGACCTCCCTGGGACAAGCTCTTACTGTGTTAGTCTGAATCATTTTTCTGGCACAAGGTTGCTTTCCAACTTTTATTACTGACTCCTCTACAGGCTGCTTTTGTTTATTTTTAATATTAGGGTTTTATTTAAAGAGTCTTTCTCTGTAGTTTCACTTACGATCCTCCTGCCTCCACAAGCAATACTTCAGTGCTATTGTTTATGATGAACCCCCTCAGGAATGCTAGCATGGCTCTTCTAGAGCAATGAACAGGTTTGCCAAAACAAGAATGAAAGAGAAAGCAAGGCCAGGCCTGGAGAAGGTCATAGAACAGGCAAGGACGACATAGGATCTATTGGTAACTAGGGGCTAGGGAGAGGGTGCACAGTTTAGACATTTTGTCTGAATTACAATATGCACAACATAAATCCCCAGTCACTTGGAAATAAGCCCAAGATGAAGAAAAGGGGGAACATTATTTCATCAAGGGCTCTACAGGCAAGACTGATAACCTTGAATACCGATGAGTCAAAACAATGGGCTCTACAGTCTGACTTTGTTGTACCAGTATTCAATGTTAGGAAGCCTGAACATATTTGGAAGAACTGACATTTTCAAACTTGGTAGTATGTAGAGATGACAACATTAACATTGACCTGGCTTTCTCCTAGCAAATGATGGGATGGCTTGTGCTATTAGAAAGCCTTGAGAATGATAGAGATGGTTAGGATACAGGAAAGAGATTGTGGGCATGAAGTGAGGTGGTGATGGGTAGCATTTCAGACAGTCTATCTGTCTTAGAACTCACTGCTTAGTCTAGGCTGACTTGAAAAGTCACAATTGTTAGCCTCCACAGTGCTGGGATTATGGATGTGACCCACAATGTCTGGAATTTTCTTTTTATTCCCTTCCCAACTCCCCCTTGATAGGACCAAGACTGTAAACTAAAGGAGCTTATAATTTTAAAAAGTTGTTTTGCTTACTCAATTTAAGATATCACAGTAAGAGAAAGATACTGCGAATAAAACTACTCCCGACTCCCATCTCTACTGGCTAACTACACTCCTTTCTGCTTCACTGGTCTGTGTACTGGTCTTACTGGTCTGCTTACTGGTCCACTCCAGCCCCTGTGTTGACATGGCTTTGTCTCATCTTTTATCTCATTACTTCTTGCAGGTTTCGGGGATTCAATACCTCTTCCCTGGTGACTTGAGGTAGCTTTTCTCATTATGACTGTCATACATACATACATACATACATACATACATACACACACACACACACACACACACACACACACACACACACACACTGCGCTAAAGAGGTCAAACTGAATCACTCATGAAGATGGATCTTAGTTTAAAATTAGGACCTGGTCCATGGTAAGACTTCTTATAAATCAGTTCTACATTGTCTTAAATAAATCAGTCAACATCAGTGCTGGGTCATTTATTCTGACCTGAAGGTGCTGCCACTTGTCCCCATGGTGCACTAACAGCAGTGCCTTCTCCCCAGCTACTGAAAGAGTGAAGCTCCTGCCCGAACACGGCCCTCACTCCAGAGTCTCTGGAGTGACAGATGATGTCTTATCCACACTGTTTAGGACTCCCTCTTCCTTGGTTAGTCAACCTGGAGGAGCTTTTAGATCCCAGCCTTTTGTAGGGTGGAGGTCTGAGGAGACTCCTCTTCCCCAGATGATAATGCCTGGCTCTCTGAAGAAGGCTTCTCCTCCATGACTCTGTGTTAGGTAAAATTCACTCTCCTCCAATTGTTCAGTATCCTTTAACTTGTGGCTTTGCATGTATAGATAACCCAAGCATTAAACTCTTTCTGAATCTTAAACTAAATCATTAATTCCAGAAGGAGCACTGATGCATCTATTTGGACAGGTGTCACCCCTATGCATCATGACTTGCATCTTTTTTTTTTTTTTTTTTTTTTTGGATAATAGATCTTGAGACATAAAATACAGGTAGGATGTAGTATCTTCCTTCCTCTCATCAAGTTGCATTGATGTGAGACTCCAGACAGAGGCACTGGATTCTGTTTCCATGGCAACTGCTTCACTGCCTAGGGGAAAAACAGGACAGCAATTGAAGTCTGTGCTAATGGCAGCCCTAAAAATAATCAGTAATGTGTTGAAATGAAGTGGAAAGGCCCAGGAAATAATAGATAAAAATTAAACCTCTGCAATGTGAGGCTGAAAACCAGATGATAGTTAAATCTTGTTGCAAGTGTTCTGTGCTCCAAGGTGTACAGGAACAGTTGGTGATGAATCTATTTTGGAGGATAATTGATCATTATTTTATTGAATTACTCATTAGGTAACTACTAAGTAGACAGGAGCCTTGGGTCAGCAGTGGCTGGACTTTCACGTTTTTATGTGGCCAAGAGACAAGAAAAGCTACTGTAATTATTAAAGATACCTTGTTTGCTGTTCAGTGGCTATTTTAAACATTTCTGCTGTGTATTTGTAGGGTTGACCCTAGCCAGCCCCAGGGACAATTCAAAGCAATTTATAGATTTTTATTACTTTAGAAAAGGCCATGCAACTAAGGTGAATGAATGTCTGCCTGGTATTTCTATCTCTGGTGACCGCAAAGCTCAGAAATCTTGTTTGGTGCTTGGAGAATATTTACAACCTTTGGTTTATGTGAACATGAATAAGGATACATTTAATATCTGTCACTTCTGGCAGCCACTTTGTGATTAAGGGGGAAGGAAGCCTGAGAATGAAAGCAGCTCTCAGGCAAGGAGAATGCCAAAAGAATTACAGAGAGTGGCTGCCATGTTGGGTTGGTGGTTACATGTACTGGCTGCTTTTCTACGTGACTCGGGTTCAACTCCTAGCATCTACAGATGCCTTATGTCTGTAGCTTCAGTTCTAGTGGATTTGACACCTTCTTCTGAAATCTGTTGGTACTGCATTTCACATGGTACTCATAGGTACATCCAAGGAAAATACAGCAAAATTATTTTTGAAGAAGCTTGAGTAGAGATTTCTTGTCTTCTGTTACTTGAAATTAAACAAACACCTCGTCCTGTTAATCACTGGAGAATAACTTCCTCCATGTGAACTAGAACTCATGTTCAGCTTCACTGTAGGCTTAGCTTCTGATCTCCCCATTCTGAAGAATGGATCAGGCTTTGTGGAAAGGTGGACGGACAGGCAGCCAGGCATGTAGGCATAAAGCATGCACGCATGAACACAGATACACACAGACACAGACACACAGACACACACACTGACACACACACAGACACACACACAGACACACACACAGACACACACACAGACACACACACACACACACACACACACACACACCCCATAACCCTACAGATACTTCAAATATGTTCTCAGTTACTCTGTACCTTTGAGTTTAATGTATGGGTGGCCATCCTGGCCTAGAGGTTACTCCTTCTAGGGCTTAGTGGTGTGTCTAGGTGGAGGGTATGGTGAACATGAACCAATAACACTATTCTGAACTTGCTTGGCCACAAGAGAAGCCGTTAGTGGGACTAATCTCGTATCTGGACCTTGATTTTGATCCAAGGAGAAAGGTATGTGCTATAGCAGCAGATCTGTTTGTGTGCATGTGTGTACATGTGCGGGGGAGCATGCGTGTGGGCATGGGTGGGCTGGCTCGCATATTTTGCTGTATCAAAGAGCCAGGATTTTCTGTGGACTTAGGCCTAGGAAAGAAAATCTGATTTTTCAGAAGTCACAGCAAGTTGTAACAGTGCCACAGGATGACAGAAGTGTAGGCGAAAACAAAAGGAGGATCTCTAGGTTTTAAGTAAAAGAAAAACAAAACCAAAATACAAACCAAAAAAAAAAAAATAAATAAATAAACCTGCAATTGATTATTTTAAGTTATTTAATGTTATTTGTTTGCATCAGACTGTCTTAAAACTCGATTATTTTTTCTTTTCTATCATCTTTAGCTAACATATCAAAATCATTAGTATGTAAAATTTTATCAAAGAATAAACAGTCAAAATATGTCAGATAAGTGTTAGCACTATTTCAGGCAATTAATCAATGATATTAACAATTTATTAAATTTTGAACTGATGCTTTTTCTGTTATGCATCAACTTAAAAATCTGCACTATATTTTGGGTTATTTTTCAATGTTATTCTCATTATTATCTCTTTGCTCTTCTACTGAAATGAGGCCACCCACACTAAGTATTTGTCAGATTTGTCTTTCTCTTACTTGTGTGATGGGGACGCTGTCTTCTTCCTGTGAGTAGGTTTTTCTCCAGGATTTTCCTCCAGTCTAAAGGAACATGTTGGAGGACCTGCTTATTTTATTATTACTTTTTAACACTCCAGTAACAAGAGCCAGCTTAAGCCTCTGCCCTGTTATTGCTTGGCTTCGTTTTGTGAGGGATGCTATAACAAAGGACCATAAACTGTGTCGTTGACGTTTAGTTTGCCACACTTTTGGTAGCTCAAATCTAAAAGACCATGTTGGCAGGGCCATGTTCTTGGTGAGTCCTCTGAGGATGCTTTTCTTGCATCTTCTCAGCTGTGGTACCACAGCAACTCTCAACATTCCTTGTAGCTGCCTCACTCCAATTGCTTCCTATAGTCACATGACTTTCCTCGTGTCTCTGGACACTGGTTTTGGGAATCCACCTTAATCCCTTATGACTTCATTTTATAAGCCTGCCACAGTTTTGTATTAAGGTTCCATTCTAAAGTTCTGGGGGCAGGATATAACTTTATTTTGAGACAAGGTCTATGTGTTGACTAATTTTATGTCAACCTGACACAAACTAGAGTCATCTGAGAGGATGAAACCCCAATTGAGAAAATTTCTGCATAAAATTGGATGGCAGGCAAGACAGTAGAGTCTTTTCCTAATTAGTGATCGATGTGAGAAGGCCTAGCCCACTGTTGGTGGGACCATCCCTAGGCTGGCGGTCCTGGGTTCTTTAAGTAAGCAGGCTGAGCAAGCCATGGGATGCAAGCCAGTAAACAACACTTCTACACGGCCTCTGCATCAGCTCTAGCATCTGGCTTCCTGCCCTGTTTGATTTCCTGCCCTGACTTCCTTCAGGGATGGGCTATGATGGGGAAACATAAACCGAATAAACCCTTTTCTTTCCAACTTGCTCTTGGTCATGGTGTTTTATCTCTGCAATATTAACCCAAACTAAGACCATCTCACTCCATAGGTCAGGCTGACCTCAAACTCACCATGTAGTCCATGTTGCCCTTAAACTCATGGAAATTCTCCTACGTCTGTCTTTTAAGACCTGGGATTTTAGGTGTGAACCACAATGCCCCGCCTAGACAGGCTTTTTCCAGGTGGCATTATCCACACCACCACAATACATTCCAGGTATATTATACAGTGGGGGCAGGGGAGTCACACCATCTCCATCTCATGTTCACTCAGCTTGTTTCACATTTCAAGGGCTCAGCTTGAGAAGATCTAAGGTCTAAGTCCAAATCCATACCCGTCAAGAACCTTTGGGGTTCAAACCATTTGGACTATATTTAGTTATTAGAGGCAATCCACTGGCTTATATTAATACAGAAAGGTGGTGAAATGGAGCCTGGGGCTGAGTATTTTGGGCTCTATCATTCTCTCATTTTATGCTTTTCTTTCTTTTATTCCTTCTTTCTATGTTCAAGTTCTGCCCAGTGCAGAAGTGAGTCCCCTCCTGGCTTCCCATGGAAGACAGTCCCCTTCTGCAAAGAATCAAGATGTGGAACTCTTGGCTCCTCCAGCACCAAGTCTGCCTGGATGATGCCATGCTTCCCACCAGGGTGATAATGCACCGAACCTCTGAAACTGCAGACCAGCCCCAATTAAATGTTTGTCTTTATACCTTGGTCATGGTGTCTCTTCACAGCAATGAAAACCCTTAGAGAAGCTTTTTACTCTGTAGAGCAGGTGCTGGGTCTGGCCTTTAGAAAGAGTTTTCTGTGGATAGAATCTAGTGGTGTATGTCCTCAGGGGCAGGCCCTGGCCACTCTGGCCTCAAGGAGCTTATACCCCACACTTGTGCAAGAATTTTATTCACTGGGCAACTTTCTAAGCTCTGTAAGCCAATTGCACCTAGATATTTAAAGAATCTTTTTATTCTTATTTAAGAAAAAAAAAGGACCCCTTTCTTGTCCTTTCAAGTAATCCTTGGTTCGGTTTGATATTCATGACAGGTTTGAAGGTGATTCATTAACTAGACTAAACTAACTGTCTCTACCCAAACCAGCTCAGCACTGTCACTGAGCAGATCATAGACTTGGCATGATTAAAATTGTCATGTCTGGGGTTACATGTAGGCACAAGGCACTTAATTGTGTTGATACAAATGGAGCAAGAATGGATAGGGGAAGGGGAGAGCTTTGCTGGGTTTGAGCAGGCTCTAAGGGTGGTGAACGCAGCAGAAGATGACAAAGTGCTTGAGGATATTCAAGTGGAGCCCAGGCTACAAGACAGGATTCCTAACCAGTGCCTCTCACCCTTCCTCATGCTGTGACTCTTCAGTACAGTTCCTCACGCAGCGGTGACTTCCAACGATATGATTACGTCATTGCTGTACCATAGCTGTATTTTTTCTACTCTTACCAATCATAATGTAAACATCTGGTTGATATACAGGATATCGGATATGCAACTTCTGTGAGGTCAGACCCACGGGTTGGGAATCAATGCTTTAGACTCTGATGACTGACCACAGTTTTTGTATTTTATTACTAAATCTAAAGTAACTTACTAGGGATATCAAACGGTTGCTGGAACTCATTATGTAAATGAGACTGGTCTTGACCTCATAGAGATTTGCCAACTTATGCCTTCTGAGTGCTGGGATTAAAGACAGGTGTCACAATACCCCATGTTCAAAAAATATTTTTTAATAGAGAAAAGAAAACTATAGCAGTCTAGCAACATGGCCAGAAGCAGTTCTGTCTCTGATCCAACAAGAAGATTTTCCATAAAAGCGAGATGCCTGCTAGAAACTGAGCAGCTGAGGTGACCTGGTAAGTGGTAGCCCATCCCTGGTAAGTGGTAGCCCATCCCTGGTAGATGCTAGCCCATCCATGGTAAGCATTAGCTCATCTCTGGCAGTGGATAAATGGGGATGGACAACTGTGATTCTCTTATTTTAGTCTTAGTAAATAACTATTTTTGAGCTGTATTTGTTTCCTTTCTGGTGATGATAAAGCTAATATTTATTTGTTTGTTTGGAGCTGTAGTAAGGCGTTTCATGTATTAATTTACTTCTCACATCCACTCAATAAGATGAGTGCTATTATTAAGTATAATAAAATTAATATTAATAGACTTTACCATTATTGTCATCAATCACCATTGTCCTGGTAGTGCGTGTGCATGCGTGTGTGTGTGTGTGTGTGTGTGTGTGTGTGTGTGTGTGTGTGTGTGTGTGTGAGTGTGCGTATACATGTGGAGGCCAGAGACTGACATCAGGTATCTTCCAAAGTCACATCTCTACCTTTTGAAAGGTGGCCTCTCACTGAGGCTGAAATACACTGATTAGCTACAAGGACTGGCCAGAGAGTTCCAGGGATCCCTTTGTCTCCGCCCGGATGGTGACATGCATGTGCTGAGGCATTTGGCTTTTTAGGTGGGTACTGGGGATGTGAACCAGGTCCGTGTGCCTGTTCCAGCCTTCTTCCCAGCCCCTGTTCTGTATTAACAGAGCATAAGAGAAGTGTGTCCCGTTTAGCTTAAGAGCTGCAAATTACCTGGAAGAAAACTCGAAACTTTCTGATTAACACTTAATATCTTTTTGCGACAAGCTTTCTGATCTCAATTATTTTGCCAAGGAGCTAACTATGACTGTGCAGATCACCACTGCCTACTTATAATTTCTAAAGGCAAAAATCACCCATGAATTGAATCCAAAGCAGCACGAAAAATATACTCCTGATTATAGGATATAACCGTGAAGCAAATTCTAGGTAATATGTTACCTTAGTAACTTCTGACAACCGTCTCATAAACCTGAAATCATGTACTGATCATGAGCTTTAGCTATGTCCGTCACCTCTTCGCCTAGGTAGAAAGTTTAGCTATTACAGGAAGCGGGAAGAAGGAACGAGTACTAGCATCCTTCCAATCACTCTGGTCGGTGCCTTACATGTAAGCTCTGGTTTTAGAGCCACCTTGTGAACTATGTGAAACCATCCTACGTCTTCAGGCGAGGAAACGGTATTCTTCAACATCTTGCCCAAAGTACCTGGCTGAAGTACCTTTGCTTACAGATTCTTCAACCTCACCTAATGACATGCAATTTGGCAATCATAAACTCTATTGCCTACTTCTGTGTTTCGAGCAATTAGTGCAAAAATGAAACAAGGAATTGCCTCCGAGCCGGTGATTACTGCAGTCAAGGACAGCTCCGTGCTCTGAAGAACTGAAGTCCAACGTGCATTCTCTCCTGTGGAGGAACAGGGAAGGTGTGTTGCAGTTGGGAAAAGACCACTCATCCTTCTGGAGATATTTATTGCTCTTCTGTTCCTCGCGTTCCCTTTCCTTTCTTTTTAGAAAAGACTCCAAGCTTCTAATAAAAAGCCCTTAGGTTTTCACATTTCGGTTGCTCTACAAGCTATGTGAGCATGGGCCCCGAGCAGTACCTTGGGAAGCAGTGTTTTTTTAGTACAGAAGGCACAGGGTTTAGCAGAGTCAGCATGGGGTTGTTTTCCTCTGGATGCTTTTCTCACATAGCCAGTCTACACCCAGCCATGCCTGTTCTTGTTTTTATCCTACAGAGGGTGAATCGTCATCCTTCTCAGATTTTTTTTCCCCACTGTGATTGAGCCATGCATGACAATGTATGAAAAACCACATGCATAAACTTTATAAACCGATGGGCTGAATTTTGAAAGAAAGTATTTCCTATCTACACATCATAACCTTGCTTAGAGAAAGAGTGGGCAGGCACAATATGATATTAACATATTTTTGCTTCTGTGAATGCAGTCACCGAAGGGGAAGGAATGGAACCTCCCTCCAGGAGGGGGCAGCATAGAGCAACCGTAGTTAAATTGCCCACATGACTGTGGCTTTGAATCTTCTCTCAGCTTTTGGTTTTTATAGGTCCTTCCTCCTCTAGCATCTTCTCCCCCTCAAATTCTGCTCCATCGCTTGTGGAGCCTCATCAAGGACAGTGGTTTTCAATGTTTAGATTCCCTGTGTCTTTACATCTAAAGTTTGCATTTGGTAGATTTGGTGCTACAGCCAGGGGGTTGCTTTTTTAGGTAACTTCTAGTTGTAGCTGATGCAGTGGGGCAAGGCCCTGATTTGAGATGCATCCAGCAAGAAGCTTTGCCTTGTTATTTTAATATTCTCAATCATTAATTCATTTACCCACTACTGTCTTTGAAGTCTCTCTGCCTTGTTTACCCCCCAGGGCAATAAATCTCCTTTGTGCTGAGAATTTGGTGTCTGGCTCTGTCCTGTACTGATTCCGGTTCCAGGGGGCCAATTTCTCTTTCAGTCTATGGGTTCACCAACAGGAATGACTTGACCTGCAGGCAGGCTGTCACTCTCCTGCTTGGGATAAGCCCAGCAGCACCCTCAATAATGCTCTTAACTGTGTCCCAGGGGTGTCAAGATTTGTCACTCATATACTTATAACCCTGCCAGTTCTGGTTACTACAGAAAGCCTTGTTTGTGCATGTTTCCCATCTGTGAAGCAGCTTAAGGGCAAGTTGCTGCTGCACCTGTCACCGCCGCTGTCTCCACGTGTGACACGGTTCACCCCACGGATGCTCTGCTCCAGCTAGTCAATATCTAGTTGTGCCTGAACAGCCCTGGAGAGAGAGAGAGAGAGAGAGAGAGAGAGAGAGAGAGAGAGAGAGAGAGAGAGAGAGAGAGAGAGAGGCAGAGGGGGGGCACGTTGTGTCTCATTATATCTCAGAAAGCAGGAAAGCACCCCAATCAGCATCTTCCTACACTTAGCATGAGTCTATTAGAGCTGCAGATCTGAGAATGGTTGGGTGGGAAGGGATTGTAATATTATTCTAGGCTGCCTTTCCTAGGTTTTTGGCCAGTTTGTGACGCAGTTATACATCCACATGTCAGATATGCTGCACATATTTGAGTCACAGAAGGCGGCATATAAACTCAAGAATCATCAGATTTAAATGAGGGAGAAGACCTACTTCTTTTTCTTCCTGCACTTTTAGCATGTTTATTTATGTTTCTGAAGCATTTCACGTCTAATCTAGCATAGCTAAGAGGCCTTCTTTTCTTCAAATCCAATCGCACAGCGTATTTTCTGTTGTATAAACTGTGCCCGAGGTGAGGGAAGATGATTTACAGTTCTGGCCTGACTTCTTGCTAGGGGCCCGAGCGTTGAGCCAGTTTTGAGCAATCTTTACTTATGTGCACAGATGCAGACCGACTGCTGTGTGTTTCCCTCCAGGCTGAGGGTATCCAGGGCCAGTAGGCAGCCACTGCCCCTTCCCATGAGTGGTCTGCTGGCAGGGCTCGGGGCAGCACACAGAGGACTCACTGCCCATCTCTGAAATAGAAGAATTTAGTTGTCTAGACTCTCCGCATATTTTGGTAATAGTTTACATAGTCTTCAGTTAATTTTCCAGATTTTTTTTCCCTGATGGGGCCAGAGATTTGACTCATCAGATAAGAGCATAGTTGCCCTTGTATGGGACCCAAGTTCAGTTTCCAGCACCCACATGACCACTCACACCCATCTGTAAGCATGAACTCCAAGGGCACCACACACACACACACACACACACACACACACACACACACACACACACGGCACACAACATACATGCAGGCAGCATGTTCATTCACAATAGAGTAAATAGATCTGAAAATAAATTTTAAAAAATCTCAGTACCTCTGAATTGAAGCAAATGTTGATTATTCTAATATTCATTCATCATCTAATGACTAAGAGGTGAAATAACTTTGTAAGTTGTTCTTTCTTTAAACTTAAGTTAAATTGTCTGCCATATGTTTGTGGATGGTTGAGACAGGGTCTTCCTATGTATCTCTGGCTGTTTTGGAATTCACTATGTAGACCAGGCTGGCTTTGAACTCACAGAGACCTTCCTGCCTTTGCGTCCCAATTACTGGTTTTAAAGGAATGTGCCATGACATGTGACTGCCGCTATATATTTTATATGTTATGGTATGCTCTGTGCATGCAAAAGTTTCTGGTAATACATCCGGACCATTTTAACACACGGCTTTAAAGAAATGATACCCACCTTTCTAGGGAAATTAGGCTAAATGGATTGTGGCAGGACATTACTTCACTGGGGTAAGAGCAGGGGCATCCTTTTGCTCTTGGTCAGCTTTAGTCACAGATCAAGAGCGCACATTTAAGCCAACGAGCCATCTCTTGGAAATATGGTTGCTGTATCTCTTGCTTATGTATGAACAAGTGCAAGCTGTGACAATGAGGATTGTGTCACTGATTTCTAAGGGCGTCTCTAAGGAGGCAGGTTCTCCTGGGGTGCTTGTTCTGCATCCAGTTAGCTTGGTCCTGCAGCTCAGCAGGAATGGTTTCTATGAGAGAGCTTCTGCTGGGCGGATGGAACCCTGCACACAGGTTAAGGAAAAATAAAATATAACAGCTGCAAGCTGGTACGGTGGCTCACACCGGTAATGTTAGCATTTGTGAACCTGAGACAGGAGGATTGCTGTAAATTCTAGGTTAGACCCTGTCTCAAAATAATAGTCAGATCACCACTGACCAAACATCAGCAACACTAACAAATACATACAAAGAAACCAGTGGAAACAAAAACTAGTTAAACCCATATTCTTTATTACCAATTACACATCTGTATCACGGTATTTCAAGGATTATGAAGTTGAGAGTACTTCAGTTCCCTGGCAGGGCAGCTTCGCACCATTCAAGCCTGGAGTGAGAACAGTCGGCAAACACACGAATGATTTTCGTGTGGGAAGCAGAGAGGCCGCAGTAGAGTTGTAGTTCCAGAAAAATGGTGCGTGTACCACTGTCAGTATACTACGGTGTGTCCCTGTGGACTCAAACGCCCCACCTCCTGAAAGCTATTTGCTAAATAAGAAAGAATGCATGGGGACTCTTAACTGAAAAATGACTTACCACATCTTCCCTTTGCTTTGTTGACCCTCGCTACATATTACATACCTAAGAATGGGCATTCGCTGTGTTTCATCTTCTGAGATGAATTTCGGGTCACTACATGAAGAGAGTTTACCCATGTGAACCAAGGTTACTGATGGTGACTTTTGAATCCCATCCCCTTTGGAGGCAGGGCTAAGGAAGCCATTTTGCTGGTCATGTGGCACGCAAAGGGGAGAGGGGAGGTATAGTAACTCATGTATGATGGTGGAGTTCAGAATCTGAGGAGACATCAGTAGCCAGCCCAGAGATGCTTAGATAAAGAGACTGCAAGATGCTCATTGGAGGGTACATATACCTCATGCCCAGGGAGTTTCTCAGTAGATTTGCAACAGTTTCAAAGGGGAGATTTCCTGAGCCAGGCTCAGCATAGGGCCAGAACAAATTCACTACACAGGAAACAAACAAACACCAAATGTGTCACCTTGCTTTTTTGTTTTAGTAGATTCTCTCTCTCTCTCTCTCTCTCTCTCTCTCTCTCTCTCTCTCTCTCTCTCTCTCTCTCTCTTTCTGTGTGTGTGTGTGTGTGTGCTTGATTTGAGATAAGCTCTTGCCATGTAATCCAAGCTGATGTCTACAATATTCTTCAGCCCCCAGAGTGCTAGGACGGTAGGCACTACGAGGGGTTTGAAGAAGGTATTGACGGCTCAGCACAGGTTTGGTGGGCAGTGGAAGTCATGATAAAACGAATTGATTTCTCATTACATTGAATGAGCCTCGTCTGCTGTCGCGATTTTAATTTACAACATAAATAATTTCTCATGCTTGTTCCCAATGCTACAACGATGGCTTTGTCTCTGCGTGTTTGAGAAATCCAGCAAGGTGTGGACCGAAGGTCCTCCCATCCGTGCTGCCTCCTTTACCCACAAGGGGGAGCCCTCGGGGTGAGTACTGTTGTCTGGCTCTTGGATTAGACGCAGATTAGGCAGGTTCCAGTACGCACCGCAGCTAGTGAGGGGCAGAGCCATGTTTGCTCTCTTTCTGACTAGCCTTTGCTGACCACGTGGCTTAGCTCCTGCTAATCCCCATTGTAACGGAAGGAGAAGGATGATGAATCAAACCGTTCTTTCCTAATAATGAACATTATTTTGAGGTAAGAGAAGAACCGGCCAAATTTATCAGCGCACACAACCTTTATCTGCTTCCTAGGCACCTCCTTAAAGTTTCCTCTAAAAAGTCTGAAAGAGGCTTCTGCCAAGGTTTATTTTTAACTTTTTAATTTAATATTTTAGGGTGAAAAATAGGACGTAAGAGCTCCCAGAGCCAAGCCAGTGTTCCGTCTGCCACATCTCAGTTCACGTTTTTTCCCTTTGTGGGGACTTAGGTCAGTTACTCTTTTGAATATGTGGAAAGCGTAAGATACCTATAAAAAAAAAGCAGGTCCGCCATTGTCCCCTCGGAGAAATTTCTGAGATACCCTCTAGAAAACAAAGTCCTGTTGGTGGAGAATGCTTTAAGAGTTTCGGAGCATAAAGAAAATGACTTCAGTGTCTGAGTTTTCACAATTTAGATAAAGCCTGTCTACCTCTGGTTTGCCTCTTTTCACTACGTGTTAGACCTTTTAAAGAGGAAGTAGTTTGAAAATGGGAAATTCTTTGCTTTTTGTTTTTGGCATTCCAACATAATAATTTTAGGCTTACACAGCATCTTATTCCATTCCTTCCATTTCCTGCCACATCGCGGCCTTTGGTCTAAAAAGGGGGAATCATCCCCATTTCATTGCTTGGTTTCTAGTTTGATTCTGTTTGCTGCAGAAGCAAAGGGAAGTAAGCTCAGTGAGACCCCAAGGTCATCTGATCCTGCCTCTGAGCCAGGACATGCAAATGACCCAGGCCAATCACTAACCTGTTTTTAGAAGACCTCCAATCAGAAGGGGTCCAGTCTTGCCCTCTGAGTGCTGTGGCTGTCTGTGCACGCCGCCAGCGCCTTCCCATCTCCCACACTCCTACCCCACGCTTCCCTTTTCCCACTCATTTCCAGTGACCCCTTCTTAGTTTTGCCCACTCTTCCTGGCCGGTTCCCCCCTCCAGAACGGGTGAGAGACAAGTGTTAGTCTGCAAACAGCCCAGGCGTGAGGTAAGTTGCAGGCCGGACTCTGGTGTCCTGTTTCCTCTCCCCAACTCTACAGGGTCAGTCAGGGGGTCAGTACCACTCCACTTACAAAGGCTTTTATTTGGCAACGTGGCTTCTCCACCAGCACCAGCAAACACTTCAGATCACTTCAACTTCCCAAAAGGCTGACATTTCTGTGTCGCTTAGCAAATGGGACACTAGAGGGCTCCCAGGGGTTAAAGGAAACAGAGAGTTGTTTCAA
Organism: Micromys minutus; assembly: GCF_963924665.1. Taxonomy (NCBI): domain Eukaryota; kingdom Metazoa; phylum Chordata; class Mammalia; order Rodentia; family Muridae; genus Micromys; species Micromys minutus. The sequence goes on from NC_137973.1 coordinate 17,130,829, forward strand.
TGAAAACTGGCTCTGCACTGTGTTTAGAGAAATTCGAAATTAAATTTTATTTTATTTTTTTTAGTCATCTTTAAAAAGAACCTCACGTGTGTGCCTGCATACCGTACAGCAGCCAGTTTACAAATCCTTTGGCTTCGCCGTTAGAAGGCAGCAGCCTTTAAGGCTGAACTGAGATGTTTGAAAGGTGGGACACTCTTGACCATGACATATGTTCTCCTTACGCACCTCAGCCTTTCACAGTTCTATGCATTAGAGTCAGGGACTCCATTCTTCCTGGAGCTAAGCGTGGGGCCAGCTGTGTAAGTAATGTTTTGTTTTTCCTGTTAAACTAGTTCTTTTTCCCCTCTAAAAATTGTGAAGAAAAAAAAAAAGGCAAAAACCTTGTAGATTCTTTTCTTTCATTTTACTCTCTTTAGTGGAAAGAAAAGAAATATAAAGTAGTTGGATTTGGTGTGTGTGTGTGTGTGTGTGTGTGTGTGTGTGTGTGTGTGTGAGAGAGAGAGAGAGAGAGAGAGAGAGAGAGAGAGAGAGAGGAGAACTCACCTTTTTCAAGCTATACAAACTTTAAGGGATAGTTAAATAACAATGTAAGCTATAGAACACATTGTGAAGACAATATGGAACATTTCTGTTAAGAGAATATGTTTACATATGAACTCATTACTTGGTGTTTTTGCCAGAAGTAATAAATATATACTTTATAACTATTAGAATACCTATACAAATCATAAAAGGATTTATTTCTTGTCTTCTTTCTGCATCACTGAAAGGCGGTGTACACTAGATCCTGGCTGATGACGTTTTAATGTTCTGCTTCCCAGATGTGGTGGCTTTCACTCCGAGCTCTCACATGCTGTTTCCAGCTTATCTTCATTACTTTAAAGTGAAACCCGACTCTCACATCTGTCTTGCTCCCGTGTTGTGTTTTAAGCCTTACAGCAAACTTGGTAGAACTTATGGAAGGAAAGGGTTACTTGCCTCTTTCCTCTGGTTAGAGGAACTGAAATGGGTTGAGTTAGTGACTCAGTCAACTTTGTTTCCATTCATCCCCAGAGTCAGCCCTCCTTTCTCGTGGGGAAGGCTGAGAGGAGTTTAAAAGGCTTGCGGTAGCCAGTGCACATAGCATTCCCAGAACCCGCTGCGATCCTTCCCTTTTACCTCTGCCTGCTGGAGACCACTTAGATATCGACGCGGACTGGACGACCGGATTCAGGAAGCCATGAATCATGTCACCAGGAGCCAGCTGCCGACTTTAAACCCACTTCAGCATGTGGAAGCGGCAGAGAAATGACCTGTCCAGACAAGCTGGGGCAGCTCATAAACTGGTTTGTCTGCTCCCTGTGCGCCCCATGCGTGTGTAAACTTTGGAGTAGTCGGCGTCCCAGGACCAGACGGAACCTCCTGCTGGGCACTGCCTGTGCCATCTACTTGGGCTTTCTGGTGAGCCAGGTGGGCAGAGGCTCCTTCCAGCATGGGCAGGCAACTGACAGGGGGCCACCCAACAGCCAGGACATCTTCAAGGTACCCTTCCCGGAGATCCCCCTGGATGGTACCCTGGCTCCTCCAGAGACGCAGGGCAATGGAAGCACACTGCAGCCCAACGTGGTGTACATTACTCTACGCTCCAAGCGCAGCAAGCCTGCGAATATCCGTGGCACAGTGAAACCCAAGCGCAGGAAGAAGTATGCGGTGGTATCTATAGCCCCTGATCAGGAGGTGCTGGTTAGACCATCCCTTATACAGCAGGAAGTTGCAAGGGCAGCAGATGCTGAAGTACCTGGCTATATGCAGGGTTATTTGACCAAAGTTGGTGAAAGACCCTGGAGGATGCTGCACGGTCCTGGAGTCAGAACTAGAGGTTCCAACTTGCAGCAGCCTAGGGCCCAAGAGAGCAAAATTAGGATTTACAGCGAGAGCGCCCCCTCATGGCTGAGCAAAGAAGACATCCGCAGAATGCGCCTTCTGGCTGATGGTGAGGTGGCTAGTATCCTACCAGCCACCTTTAAGAGTGGTGCCCGCTTGCTGATGTTGGAAGGAAGCACCCCAGGCTCAGTGCCTGGCTGCGGCCCTAACCCATGTGGGTTTCTCAAGCAGCCTCTGGACATGAGCGAAGTGTTCGCCTTCCACCTGGACAGGATCCTGGGTCTCAATAGGACCCTTCCATCTGTGAGCAGGAAATTAGAGTTCATCCAAGGTAACAGATTCACTTGTTTCCTATTTGCAGCTGCTGGGGATATGGGATAATTTTCTCCTTTCCTCCACTCTCTCTGAATTATTTTCCCAGCCCATGTTTCCCATTTGGACAGCAGCAGCAGCAGCAGCCTCTTTCCATACGCGTTCTTCTTTTTCTCAGTCTGGTGAGATTAGAGTTCTAGCGCACGGCTGTGCTGGACATGTAAGGCTAAGCCCACACTGCCATCTTTGCTGTCCATTTCCCTCCGTGCACTTTTTTGGTGGCATGTTAAATCTAATAAAAAAACCAATGGCAATTTGCACGATGACAGGAAGCTAGAGCACAGAGCTTGCTGACAGCCCCACATAGAACCTTACAGGTTTCTATGGAAACTTCCTTCCTAAGACAGTTTAAACAGTAAGGGGGAGGGGGAGGGCTAGAGAAATGATGACTCAGCAGTTAAGGGCTCATAATGCTTTTGCAAATGACACTCTCACACACACAGCGTTTTAAAACACCTGTAACTTTTTTTATTGGATATTCTCTGTATTTACATTTCAGATGTTATCCCCTTTGCCCCAAATCCCATCCCCCCTGCCCCTCCAATTGCCTCCATGAAGGTGCTCCCTCTCCTAACCCACCTTAGCTCCTTGGCGTTCCCCTATACTGAAAAAATGAGCCTTTGCTGGACCAAAGTCCTCTTCTATCATTGATCCCAGAGAATGCCATCCTCTGCTGCATATGCACCTGGAGCCATGGGTCTCTCTGTGTATATTCATTAGTTGATGTTTTAGTCTCTGGGAACTCTGATGGGTTTGGCTAGTTGATAATTTTTTTCTCTCCATGGGGTTGCAAACCCTTTCAGCTCCTTCAGTCCTTTCTCTAGCTCCTTCATTGGGGTCCTTGTGTTCAGTCCAATGGTTAGCTGCAAGCATCCTCCTCTGTATCTATATGACTCTGGCAGAGCCTCTGAGGAGGCATCCATATCAGGTCCTTGCCAGTAAGCACTACTTGGCATTAGCACTAGTGCTTGGGTTTAGTGGCTGCATATGGGGTGGATCCCCAGGTGAGGCAGGCTCTGGATGATCTTTTCTCCAATCCCTGCTCCTCTATTTTATTTTCTCCCATGAGTGTTTTGTTCTCTCTTGTAAGAAGGACTGAGGCATCCACATTCTTCCTTCTCTTTGAGCTTCATAAGTTCTGTGAATTGTTTCTTGGGTATTCAGAGATTTTTTTGGCTAGTATCCACTTATCAGTGAGTATATACCATGAGAGTTCTTTTGTGACTGGGTTACCTCACTCAGGATGATAGCTTCAAGTTCCATCCATTTGCCTAGGAATTTCATGAAGTCATTGTTTTTAATAGCTGACTAGTACTCCATTGTGTAAATGTATCACATTTTCTGTATCCATTCCTCTGTTGAAGGACATCTGGGTTCTTCCCAGCTTCTGGCTATTATAAATAGGCTGCTATAAACATGGTGAAACATGTGTCCTTGTTAGATGTTGGAGAGTCTTTTGGGTGTATGCCCAGGAGTGGAATAGTTGGGTCCTCAGGTAGTACTATGTCCAATTTTCTGAGGAACCACCAGACTGATTTCCAGAGTGGTTGTACCAGCTTGCAATCCCACCAACAGTTGAGGAGTGTTCCTCTTTCTCCCTGTCCTTGCCAACATCTATTGTCACTTGAGTTTTTGATTATTTTGATCATTTTGAGGTAAGCCTTGCTGACTCCACCTGTAACTTTAATTCAAGGCTATTCAACACTGTCTTCTGACCTTTGTAGGCACCAGGCATGCATGTGGGTACACTTACACATATAAAGACAAACACTCTTATGCATAAGATAAAGATTAAATTTTTAAAAAGTTAAGAGGAAAGTGGTTCTATTTTCTCATTAAACATTCTTTGTCAGAGGCTCGGACAGAACTGATCGTGTAAGAGCCAACTCTTTTCCCTCAACTGTCACCAACTGACTCAGCCTCTTTAATAAATAAAAAACATAAGGTAAAATCATAGGTGCATTTAAAGTGTGTTCTAACTAGCCATGTGATTTCTTCAAGCTTCAGTGTTTACAGAGCCTGATGAAGTCCTTCTGTAACACAAAGGTAGTATCCAGGGCATGTGGCCACTAACTGAAGTCCAGCTTTGCAGTACTGGTCTCTGGAAATGATTCTGCCACAGGGAGGATACTCTCTGAATGACGATGTCCTGTCAGGGTTGGAATTTGAGGTACACTCAGGCAGTGACTTGTGTTGGAATGTTTTGGCATTTCTCTTCAGCTATGAAATGACAATATTGTCCACCGTCATGAAGTTGCTGGCAGCGCAAATGTAGAAAACAGTTCTTGGCACAAACCAAACCTTCAAGAAGTGCTGGCTATTTCTGTTATCCCACTAAGTCCATGAAGTACTAAGTTCCTTGAGTTGTTTTGGTCTGTTAACCCTCAAAGGCCATTTTCTCTTATGAACAAACTATCAATGGGTCTCTGCCAGCTCGACTGGGCCTGTTCTGTGCCAAAATTCCTTTTAGATATTTGGTTCTGTTCCCTGGGTTTCTAGAATATCAAAAAACTTAAGATTCAGTTTGAAGAAGTCTCCGACCACATATATCTAAGTGGCAGTTGAAATAAACTAATAGAGTCATAGTTGCGGCTCAGTGTGATGAGTTCAATCCCTAGGATTTTGTATCAGATGCTTCAGTGGTTGCTCTGCTCTTGCTGCCGTATCTCCTCCCTTCAGTTCTTTAGAGTCTCGAAGTCAGGGCAGCTTCCTCAGGAGCGTATGAAAGGACTCACATGTCCATCATCTCATACATGTGTCTTGTTACAGTGAGTAAGAGGACAAGAACAGGCCAGTTCCAGCACACAATGAACATTCCCAGGTTTCCCTTTCCTATGTTGCTTTTTTTTCTCCTGATTTCCATTGGGTGTGAATTTCTCTGTCCGGACCTTCTATTCTTGTAACTCAGGCTCAGTTTTAGGTCAGTATTTCTGAGCTCCAAAGGAGATCTGGCTCATTCTGCAGTGTCTTATTGTGTTGTCTCTCCCTTCCCACTGGTCTCTGTGTCTGGGAGGCAGCGATGTTTCCTGTGGTTTTTACTGCATGTCTAACATACTGAAGATACTCAGGAAACATTCTGAATGAATGCAGGAATTCCTTCTTGCCTTGTTTCTTTGATGCTTGACAGCAAATCTGTATCTGCCCCCAGCTTCTAATGCTAAGGAAAAGTATTAGTATTTTTATCCTAATTCCAGGCTGGGATTCATCTGGAGTGCTGCATGAAAAGTTCACTGTGGAGGCCAGTGACAAATGTTCTTGGTGGCCTTGTCACGGTACAAATAATAAGGCTTGTAGATGCATTATGCTGAGGACCATCGGCATGGTGTGTTGGTGTTGGGCTAGCATGACGTAATGATGGGTTTTCTGTAGGATGGACCATACGATTTTTTTAAGTGATGTGGTTTGGTTTATAAATACATCTTTTTAGATAGAGGAGGGAGTAGGTAGTAGGCACATCTTATATGTAGTCTGTCCTAAGGGCTGTTTCTATCCTTTGACTTTTCCTTGTGTTTATGAAAATACCTTTATGTCTCATACAAAGAAGACAGCTTGTCTGAAGCCCAGAGTTAAGTGTCTGGGTTAATCTCACTGATTCTCCAAGAATCTTACACAGTTGGCATTAAAAAAAAAGAATAATTTGAGATGAAAGACAAGTCTGTTTAGAGTCATAAGAGGAGGATGAGTTCTTGAGACCATAAAGAATACAGGCTTTATTTTCTCTGCATTTTTATCCTAAATTTTCAAGTCTTCCTTGATTTCACCAATCAGCTTCTTTAAACAAATCCTTTAAGGGGCCACAAGGCATTTCTTTTTCTCTCTGTATACTTAACATCAGAATCTTGGTCATTTAATATAGTATCACAGGTGACCAACACTCATGCATACATCCTGTGTGGAAGCCTCTTCTCTTGAGGGGACAGCAGCCTCCTTTGTAACCATGGGTAACTGATTGTCACTTCTCACCAAGCACCATGTTGTTTTAAGAACTGGGTCTCCATTATCAAATGAAGTCCACCTAAAAGTTTTTGGCAGTGCACTAACGTCACGGGACCTTGGAACGCCATGATAAGAAGATGATGAATATGGAGACAGGAGCCCAGAGTAAATAAGTATTTTTATTAAAAGTACATTGATATAAATGGATATAAAAGGGGTGTGTAGCATTCCCAGAAAGATGCAAAGAAGACCCATGGATGGTTTGCCCACCTTTGGTCTCCCAGTAGAAGGTTTTCATTGATTCAGTCCAGTGATAAGAGGGTCGTAGTCTCAGACACGCCTTACCTCACCATAGGTTTACTCACTGTAATTGGAAGATGCACTTAAGGGCTGGAGAGATTGCTCAGTGGGTAGCATTGACTACTCTTCCAGAGGTCCCGAGTTCAAATCCCAGCAACCACATGAGGCTCAAATCATCTGTTCTGAGGTCTGATGCCCTCTTCCAGTGTGTTTGATGACAGCGACAGTGTAGTTATATATAAATAAATAAATCTTAAAGAAGATGCACTTAGTACTTATATATAAATAAATAAATCTTAAAGAAGATGCATTATGATACTTAATACAGCTAACTAGACCATTATTGGTCAGCCTGTCCTATCTTAAGCATGATCAGGTAGCTCCCAGGAATATTTGTGTTAGCTTATGGCTGGGCAAAATCATCTACCACAAAGCTTGTTTTATAATAAAGACTCATATACACACAGAGATCTGTATTTCATATACATGATGGAAAGTAAAACACAATATCCAAATAATGCCTGCAATATAGTATGCTGGAGATAGTTGGTTGTCTATGTTCACAGTCAGATGGTTAACTGGGGCTCAGTGCTGTCACCTGGCATTTCTAGAAAGCAACATTAGATACTGCTAGTCCAGGGAAAGATCAAAACTCAGAATTTTAAATATGATTTCTACAGAGTACTCTCATATTATTATAATGTTGAAAAGTTTTAAATTAATTTGAGCCATGGTACAGGGATTGTCATTATAGATTATCTTCAGTATATATTTTTCAAGAATAAGAACATAAAATTTTGTGTATATGTGTATTTGAGTATTTGGCTCATGCAGGTGGATGTAGCGCCCTCAGAGTTCAGAGCAGGGTACTGGATCCCCTGGAGCTGAAGTTACTCATGGTTTTGAGCTTCCTGACATGATTGCTGGCAATAGAACTGGGGTCATCCACAAGAGTAAGATGCTCTTGTAACTACTGAATCATCTCTCCAGACCTGTCTTCACAATTTTAGAAATTGATAAAAGAAATAGTGATTCAATCGTCACAGAATTATTAGCTCAGATTACTCATGGACCAGATCTTGGTTTTAGAATGTATGTTTTAAATGACTCTCTTAGAATAAAAAAAAATATATATATATGAAATTTATGGACTTACCCATACTTATAGCCAGCTATTTTCTGAAATGTTGCAAAGCTAATTTAGAAAAAGAAAAGTGTGTGTTTGGGAAAGATTGTAATTAGGTAGGGAATGTCAGAATATCTTGTCATTTGTGTTCCATAGTTATTTTTGAGGAAGGTCCAAAGATAAAAATAAAGCATCCTTTAAAAATGATCCAGTTTTAGCTCCTCTTCAAACCTTTAAGATTAACTGTAAGCCTCTGATGGGGAGAAAGAGGTTGACTGGACACCTGTTTAGGAGAAAGAGCAAACTACACAGTGGGTGAAGACTAATAGATCTAGTCTGTAAAACTAATAGATCTAGCCTGTAAAACTGGTTAGGACCAATATGGCCGACTGGGATGATGCTGAAGTGTCCTTTACTAAAGGACCTCAGAGTCCTTTATCACAATATCACCAACTGTGCACTTGCCAAGTGCGGACAAGGTCCTCGGTTCAGTACTAAGCACCAATAGCAAATGAATAAAATAAAACATGTGGAATTGGTAATAAACGTAATAGACACCACATCACATGTGCTATATGCACTATGTGATGTTTAACTGCATATTCTTTGTAAATGCATCTTACTGTATCTGACACTGTGACAAATGTGGGAAATCACATCTTAGGACAGAAAGCGGCAGAAAACTCCCTTCCATTCCAGGTATTTCTTGCTTTTCTCCACCTTAATTAATGAATAATCCTTTCCTTTGTTTGTTTGTCTATGAAACCAATGATCTAAAATCCTGAGGGTTCACACACATCTTGAGAAAACAACACCTACTCTTGGGTATGTGGTACTATCATTGCATTTTTAAATAAAGCCCAAGTTAGTTTTATAAAAGTTAATGAAATATAACAGGATTTTTTTTTGCAGTAATATTCAACTTGTCCTCTATAAAGACCTAACACAACAGTATATAATAATGGTGTTGTTAGACATGTGCAGAAGACAATTTACTACCATGTATTTGGAGTCAGGATGCACAGGGAAAACCCATATAAGGACAGAAAAGCTACCCACTGAGCCCCAATTCTATTTTAAGTGGAAGAAATTCTGAAGCCATGTAAAGTTGTAAACTTCTTCCCAAGCCACATGGTTAGTGATTAGTAAAGTTGGAACCTGTACCTGATTCTTCACAGGATAAGTCTTCTACAGGTTGTTTCTGTAAACCAACCCTTTGTTTTAAATACTATCTACATGGGACAGTTAAGGAAACCAAACTGTACAAATTTTAGCATGATAGTTTCTGATTGTGCTACTATATCGACATACTATTTATTTAATGTTTGTTTATTTAAGTTCAACAATAGAATGTTGGCAGTTTTTGCTCAGAGGGAAAGTACTGATGTATCATTCTGAGCACCGCTGTATTTATTTTTAAATGAAAGCAGAATTCCTGATATTTATCTGGTTTTCTTCTTTGGCTTGAACAACCATGCGCACGAAAACACATTTGAACACAATAGCTTGTTTTCTGTCTTGCTTTCCTTGTTCAAGATTCTCAAATTACTGCAAAGGGTACACAGGGTGTTGTGTCGATATTGTGGATAATTTTTTGAAAAAAAAAAGAAGACTTTTAATCTAGGGTAAGACAAAGCAGATTATGGCCATGTGAAAGTCAATGCATTTAAAAAAAAACCCAGAGCTGGTGAGATAGCAGGTAAAGGCGTTTGCTGTCAGTCCTCATGATCCGTGCTTGATCTCTGGAACCCACCATGGTGAGAGGACAGAAACAACGTCTGAAAGCTATCTTTTAACCCCAGCAAGAATGCTGGTGTGTGTTTGTTCTTCCCCAAAATAAACAAACGAATGAATGAATGAGCAAATAGATAAAAAGACAGACTGACAGACTGATAGATGGATAGATGAATGAATGGAAACCCAGTGCCATCTGACCTCTGAATAGAAGCTTTGCCAAAGCCCCCCCCCCCCCCAGTCTGCACGTTTCTTTGAATGGGTCTTGGGAATGCCATTTGGGTAGCATTTAAGCATCTTGCTATTTTTCATACCCAGCATGGAAGATGCGTTATGTATGCTTTGTTTTCAGGATGCTGTTTTATTGCCATGGAGCTGTCATACTGAATTAAGGTAGGCTAGTTCCAAGACTTCTGTGCGGCGAGCTGCTTCGGTGACAAACTACAGGCACCCCACAAACCTCCATTTAAATTCGTTGTGGATCCCAAGCCTCTCACTGTTTCTCAACTTGCACTGCCTCTTCTTATTACGGAGCAGGAGAGATGCATTGTGTGCTTTATTCCCCTGCCTTTTCTACTATTCTGAGGAAGTCTTGGGAGCCCGAGCTGCTGGTATATCTGCCAGGGTGGAAGAATATGGCAGCTTTGCTTTTCCTGTTGTTTCATGGGTCAGGTAGGGATGGAATCCATTTGTGTGGAGTTTTGAATGCCTCCACAATTTGAAAACACACTGGTATCGATTCCTACAAACCTTCGACATGTCTGCAAACGTTCTTAAAACATTTATTTGGAGTGTATAATCATGGTTTATTGTTGAAATTTCTGCTCAAAAGCTCATTCTGTTCTTTATCAGGAAAGCCCCAGGGCTATTTCTTTAGCAATCAAATTGAGCTCGCCAGCCTAATACTAGCATTCATTTAGGGACAAAAGTTTCCTGAGTATCTGTCCCAAGCATCTCTGGCTGGCTGCAGTGTCTTGTTTGCTCACTAACACTTTCACAGACACACTGTAGACCTGGCAACCTTCTGCTATGCATCTGGAATTTCTTTCTTGGTCTCATACCAGGCTAGGACAGAAGCAACAAGAAGTGGTTGTTGTGGCATTCACATTGGAGACATGTGCCTTAACTCCATGCAAATCTACTCCTCTGCTAGGATCATATCTATCTTTATTTCTTTAATAAATATTTGTTGAGCACCCACTTTTTACTAGTCACTCCTCTAGTCCTTGGGGCTGCGCCCCCATACAACATAGCCCAGGGGAACTATCCTTGTGGTTCTGACATCTTTGAGTCTTGTGAGAGTGACTCTTACTGCCACTGATGGCAGACTTCATGCAACATTCCCTTAAACTCAAGTCCATGGTATCTCTCTCTACGGACTGAATGTTGGTGTAGCTCTGGGTTCCCGGAAGGACTGCACAGGTTCGGTAGGACCAGGCAACCTTTCCTACCTGAATTAAGGGTCAATGCTTATGACTTCAGCACAACTTGGCTGTAATGAACTCAATCTATTGGCATTGAATGTGTCTGAGGCGCCACTGTCCCGGAACTGGGGCAGGGAATAGGACTTTCCTATTCAATAGCCATGCAATTCAAGTAGTTGTGTAGCCAAGGGTGTATAGTGGCAGGGAGGACTGCCTCTGACTCCACATTCACTAACTTGCTGATCCTTATTGTTTAACGAGAGTAATAATAATGATTAGAATAATGATATTTATAATAATATTTAACTTGGCCTTGTCACTGAAATTGCCCCCCCATATATATATTCTCAAATATTTTAATAGGGTCTACCACCTACTTATAAATGTAACCTCTTGTTTTCATGTTGATTCTAAGGCGATTTAGCATCTTGTGGTATGCTTTTTAGATGGTCATAGTTTCTCTAGTTTTACTTGAAATAAGTAACTGGGCACCCACAATGAATTCAAAGCAAGTCCTGTAGCCGGCAATGGATGATATCACTGTTTTTAACTTTTGGAATCCAGGGCACTTTCCCTTCACTAGTTAATTAAGTCCTAGAAGAGTATTACCCTCCCGACTTTCCCCATGCTACAGATTTCCTGTGGAGAAACTGAAGCTTCAGACGTAACACAGGTCCCCAGATGATGCACAGTGAAGCTGATACAGATGTGAGCTGGGAGTCTTCAGTAGCCCGATCCTTCATCTTCCTGCCTTGCTGCCTCTGTGACCAGTCATTCCACACGAGGGCCTCCAGTGGTTGTACCCCCATTCCTCAGCCATTCAGATTGTAACCTTCTTTCAACAGCCTAATTGTCCTCTCTTTCCTGAGGATAGCCCAGAGGCTTTCACAGTTCCTGTCTCATATCAATGGCCTGAGGTTGTAGGTGTGTGTGTACGTGTGAGGGTTTCAACTCCACCTTTCTTGTTCCTCACTTCTGTAGTATCAGGGATGTGTGAGAGTTATGTGCTAGTTGGAGAGAATGGGGTCACAGCAGGCTTTGCATATTTGCTAGCTCTGTTTCTCAAGTTTCCCCCTAGTCCTTCTCATTTGTTTTTTTCAGGGAGAGCCTTAAAATCGAGGATTACTGGGGTCTCACAACAGCTGCATTTTTTATTCTGAGTCCATTAGCCATGTCTTAGGAAGCACGAGTTATACAAGGACAATGGGGGATTATGAAACAAATCATTTGTGTGTCCCAATTGTTTTTGCATTTATTTAGTTGTGTGTGTGTGTGTGTGTGTGTGTGTGTGTCTGTGTCTGTGTCTGTGTGTGTGTCGGAGGATGGCTTCCAGCAGTTGTTTCTCTTTCACAATGGGATTCGAGGCTCAAACTCGGGTCAACTGCTGTGCACTTTCACCCACTTAGATCTTGCTGGCCCAGAACCGTCTCTTAGAAGTCACTGTGGGGTAAAGTGGGACTGGGATCCGTGCAGAGAGGCCGACAGGCTGAAAGGCTTGTGAAGGCAGTGTGTCCTCAAGAAAATGAAGGTAGTTTTGAACTAGATATTGGAGCTGCAGAAATGAAACAAGACCAGTTTGTCTTAGATGGGCGCTTTGTTCTTTATCCTGTGATAATTGTGTATACTTTGAGATCTCACACACGCACATACACACACATAATTGATCCATATTTTCAATATGGCATGGTAGGCTAATTAAACTTATCATTTCAGATACTTAGTATTTCTTTCTAATAAAAACATTTTAGCTGTTTCTTTTAAAGCTAGTATTTAAAAAAAATACACACAATGCATTACTATTTTGGTCACCATTCTTTGCAATAGATCATGAAGTTCTAGAATCCTTTCCCTCTTACATGCATGCACACGGGAGTATTCCCACCCATGCAGCCGTCTCCAGCCGTCTTGTGTCTTCCTCTGTTACTTTCCACTATGGTCTTTTGAGACAGTGTAGAGCCTGGTGCTCATTGTCTTGGGTAGATTAGCGAGATCTACCCATCCCTGCCCCAACCCCACTAAAGCTGCAAGCACATGCAGCCACACCCAGAATTCAGGTCCTCACAATCATACAGCAAGTGCCTTATCCACTGAGCCATCTCCCCTATCATGAGATCATTCGATCTTCTTCCCGCATCTAACTGAAACTTCACATTGTTTGTCATCATCACATGTCCTCAAGTCTTCTAGCCGTTCTTCCTAGACTCTTGCAGCAGACATTTCTTTCTCTTAAGAGTTCAGATATCTCGGTGTCTACTGACCATGCAGTATCTGTTTTTGTCTTTCTGTCTTGTTTCGCTCAGGCCTCCTGTTTCTTCAGGTTGTCCTGTGTGACAGCATTTCCCCTGTTGTAGACTGAGTAGTGTCCGACCGTGCATGTGTGGTACCACATGATGGTTGTCATGGAGGTTGCCTCCTCTGCTTGGCTGTGGTGAAGGATGCTTCAGTGACCATGGGCGAACACACTCTGTGCAATTCTGGTTTTGGTTCCCTGGAGAGTATCTAGGAGTTGGGTGATATTTTTCCTTTCATATTCTGAGGACCCTGCAAACCGTTTCCTACAATGCTGGATTAATTTCCCTTCTTACCGACAGTGTCTGAAGTTTCTTCTTTCTCCAGGATTTTTACAAGAGATTTTTAAAATCTCAATAATAGTCATTCTAATAGATGTATTGTGATGTCTTCCTGTTTTCAATTTATGCAGAAATCTATTTCCAAGATAAATCCTGAATTCCACCACTTGGTTTGTTTTGTAGCATCTAAACATATAGAAACTTAATCTTTTCTCTACCCTTTCCCCTTCAAAATGAACAAACAAGCAAACTTTATAAAGCCTTACGAAGATTTGTTTCCTTATTATACTTGTCAAAGCTGGTGTTTGTTTCATTGTATTTACAGCCTTGCAAGATGAGTTGAGAAAGTTCTCTCTATGCATCTTGGGTAGGTTAGAATCTTATTGAGAGTGTTAGGTCTTGCCTCTGGTCCTGAAGAGGCAGTGGTGGCTTCAGGATAGAAGCAACGATGTGTGACGTTTTTGCTTACTCTATTATGGCAAGCCCTGAGCTGTTTCTCAGCAAAGCTTCCTCTCCTAGTGACCTGTGAGCTTCAACCATATGTCCCTGAGCTCTGCTCAGTCTTTAGTTTGTCACTGTTCTGTTCACCACTTCTTCACCTGGCCTTTTAAAAGCCATGCTATATGTGTGTACTTGCTTGGTTATATTAACTTCTATTAACTTTATTCATAGTTCTTCTACCCCAAACTTAAGACTACGTAAGTCCAGAAAGTAAATAATGCTTTTAAATACCTTTTAAGTGGATAGACAAATTAACAGTACCAAAAATCCAGACTATATGTGAGCTTTCATCAACCTCTTCCAATTCATTCCTCTCTCAAGCCTATCATAAATCTCATATTCCTATTTGGGCTTCCCTCATACATGTTAGATTGTCACACTCACAAGCTAAGTTTAGAGATTTCACCTGCCTGGTCATTTCAGTCAAACTGTGTACATAAAGTAACATTATATAGATGGAATAGTATGTATATAGGTTGTGTAGGAATATATGTGTATATAATCTCCATGCAATAACAATTAACAAAAAACAGAGCCCATAAATTTGAAGAAGAGTGGGTAGAGATATGTAGGAGAGTTTGGTGGGAGGAAAGGGAAGGGAAAATGTAACTATTTTGTAATCTCAAATATAAAATTAAAAATAAAGATAGGTGAAAAATTGTGTGTGTGAATGTGTGTGTGTGTGCATGTGTGTGCACATGATTGAATATATATAAAACCTGAGAGTAAGAGTTAGAGAGACAGAGAGATACAGTGAGACAGAGAGGAACAGAAACACACACAGAGAGATAGAGAGAGACACAGAAAGACAGAGACACACAGATACACAAAAAGACAGAGACACAGAGAAAGAGGAACGGAGAGAAGGTTCAGAAGGACAGAGACAGAAAGAGGGACACACACAGAGACATGAGATAGAGAGATGCAAAGAGTTAGAGATATAGAGAGATGCACAGAGAGAGAGCTGGGGGAAAGGGAGACAGAGAGAGATTGTTTGAGGTACTCTTGGGAATGCTAGGCAAAAGTCCTTGGTATATCGAGATAATCTCTCTTTCAAGCAGCTCAGGCTAACCTCTAAGCAGTAATATAAACTAGGCTACAATGAACTTAAAATGCCCTCACCTCAATTCCTGTATGTTCCAATAGGGTGGGCTCCACAGCCAGCACCAGTATACTACTTTTGAAAAGATTTAGTTTTGAGTTATTTTTAGTTATGTGTACTCGTGTGTGTGTGTGTGTGTGTGAGAGAGAGAGAGAGAGAGAGAGAGAGAGAGAGAGAGAGAGAGAGAGAGAGACCTGTGTGCTGGTACCCCGGGATGCCAGAAGAGATAAGATTCCTGGGAGCTGGAGCTGTCAGAGATTGTGGCTGCTAGATGTGGATGACAGGAACTGGGCTTTGATCCTCTAAAAGAGCAAGAGCTAAAAGACTGAGCCATCTTCCCAGCTATACATATGTACATACATACACACATTCATTCCAAATTCTGCTTTTCGGGATGCTGAAGAAAAGTGAAGTCAATAGGACTTAACACGTTTGCATACCTAGACTCTTTCTACAAGGCCACTGAGCAGCGTGCGTGCACACCTTATTGCTATTGGCAGTGGGCAATCTGTAGTATAAGACTTTCTCTCGGCGACTTGCTGATGCTTGAGCTTGACCCATGGATTTGTTTCCTGCAATGAAGATGCTCCACTGGTTTTGACTGGCCCAACCTTTCTTTCAAGGATCTGTAGGATTGTGCTTAGTGAAAGGCCTGATGCTGAACTCTTCCTTCTTTTCAGTCTCATTCACAAGGAGTCTTGGAACTCGGCCCGTTCGATAGAAAGGATTTTTGATTCACAGCTCAGAACACTTTTGCGTAGTTCTGTCTGGCGATGAATACGGGCAGACAGTGACACTCCACCAGCATGCTTGCCCTGCGCCTATGGTGTAGCAAAACCAGTCAGCCAGTGTTTAAAAGGAAGGGCACTTAATACATGTAGACAAAGGAGACTCTGTAAAGCATACATTCTTGGTTAATTTTCATGTCCATCTTCCCTAAAGAATGTCTTCTTTGTGCTCTCAAGTCAAACATGACTACAGGGAACATCAGAATTCTGAGGAGATAGTTAGATATTGGAACAGAGGAGTTTTACTGGCGAGTCACATTGTTAAGACAACTGTGTAACCTTTAATTCGCACGGACATCCACACATCTGTTAAAGGCTGCTTCCCACCACTCTGACAGCTAGAATTTTATCTCTTCACCATTAAGATTTCTCTAGAGAGCACAGCACTGCATCATTTTGACAAATCTGAATGGAAGGAGATGAACACTGCTCATTTCAAAAACCCTTCAGGGTGAATGCCTTTAACCAGGCTCCCGTTTACAGAGATGGTTTTCCCATCAACCCTCCCGCTCTATCAATGTTCCTTTACGCCTCCTAAAAGCTGTATGTTATAGAATGTGGAGTCCTCCCCTCACTTACCCTGCCGGGATCTGTAGCTACACTGACAGCTCTTATTACCCACTGGGTCCCACACTCTTGGCTCTTAGTAGGAAAACTGAGTAGCTCGTATGGAAAAGCAGCAGCCTGTGCCCATTCTCCAACCAGGGAGCCTCCGGTCACAGGCTTTCTTTGCTCTCCGGGAATCCCTTTCCCTGAAAGACAGGGGAGAACGTCTTTATGTTTTGCTGGGGAGACATGGATGGCCACGGAGAATAACTTATTGTGCTATTTGCTGACCACACCTTTGGCAGTTTGAGCAACGGCTTATTAGCTCTCAGGATAGAAAGTGGATCGATCAAATGACTCACGTGTGCTTGTAATCTCAGTGCCCTTGGAGAGATGGGAGGAACGCAAGTTCAAGTCCAGCTCTGGCTACCGAGGGGACTCTGCAGCTGGGTCATGGGAAGAAACCATGAGTTGTGCTGGTGCACACTTTTAATCCTAGCACTCGGGAAGCAGGAGCAGGTGATCTCGTTAAGCTTTGAGGCCACCCTGGTCTACACAGTAGATTTCCAGGTCATCCATGGCTATAGGGTGTGGCCTGGTTTGTTTGTGATTTCAAACCAACAAACAAGCAAACAAATTAACATCAGGAAAAACAACAATCACCATGAAAGAAATAGATCATTTATAGGAGAGATTGATCAATCCACGGGCATTAGAGCTTGTGGCCAAAGATTTTTGCCTTGATAAGCTGATGTTTGCAATTTTACATGGCTGGAAAATAATAAAAAGGTTGACAATAGGACAATTGAAAATCATATGGATTCACACTTTAGCGGTTACAAAGCTGTGTTGGCTGAGTCATGACCAGTTGTCACTTTACAGGGTGCCACTGTGCCACTGAGTCAAGCATATAGCCGAAAGGCTGTGGTGGGGACCACGTGGCTGGTAAAGACCCAGATCCGCACTCACTGCTACTTGTGTACTACGCTGAACACTGGGCTACATCACTGCAGAGCAATTACGTCAGCGCTATCCAAATATTTAATTGTAAAATAAACATCTATACTATGAATATTTAATGAAACAATTATGAGAATCCACATATTTCTTTTTTTTCCTTTGTGTAATTTTTGCTTCCTTATCCCATGAAAATTTTTGCTTGCTGAGAGCAAAAAGTTGGCACCCACTTGTTTATAATTTAGCTTTAGGTTCCAGAACTATCTAGAGTATAGCAGTTGCTCAGTAAGCAGCAATGGTTGGGTGAAGACTCAAATTTATAAGAAGGAGGTACATATATACAAACAGCTGCTATAAAATCATTCTCGATTATGCATTTATGCTAAACACCCACATGACACATTTATTTATTGGCTTTATTTTTCCTTTCACTTCATATGTCAACATAAAAACTTTACCTGTTAGTGAATTACCCTGTATAATGTGCAAATCAAGAAAATCTATCTAACATGCTAATCTTACAATAGTGGGGTGGCTACAGGTAACAATCATAAGCTGAATCTCTTAAAAAAGAAAAACCTTGAGGAAGGGAATTCTGAATGTTTGCACCAAGTAGAAGTAATAAAAGTTTGAGGACAGAACTTTTTCTTTATGCAAAGTTATATTTAATAATCATGAAGTCAGTTTACGGAGACACATGGTCACCCCATGACACTGA
Organism: Micromys minutus; assembly: GCF_963924665.1. Taxonomy (NCBI): domain Eukaryota; kingdom Metazoa; phylum Chordata; class Mammalia; order Rodentia; family Muridae; genus Micromys; species Micromys minutus. The sequence goes on from NC_137973.1 coordinate 17,148,766, forward strand.
GGAGGAGGTAGGTTTGGAGAGGCTTGTCACTTGTCTAATGTCACAAGGCTAGGAAGTCAGACTGGAGAGCAAAAGCTCTGTTGGGTTCCATAGTCTAAGCTTCAGCCACGAGTCAAGCACGTTCTCTTCGCAAACATTTAAAGCTATTTATTTATTCAGGTGAATGTGAAAAGGGCAGGCAAACTTTGGAAAACAAACCAACCGTTTGTCTTAGGCTGCAGACCACTGGGCTTTCTTCCCTGTGTGTTCTCGTGCAGAATTTTCTTCACTGCCTAAAGTGAGGAGACTTCGTTTTATTTAATTTTATAGTGAGGCGTGGATGCTCTTTAAGATGCGGGGAGAAGCAAGAAGGTTTCTCTGACTTCTGCAGACCACTTCCTGCTCCTCCCAGGGCTTGGGTATACAGGGGGCAGCTGCCTGCCTGTCCTTGCAGTGACTGTCCTGTGGATGTGCGGATTAGGCTTTAGTCACCTTTGAACTCTGAGATGAGATCGCTGTTGGTGTCCAGGACAGCGGCTCACAGCCTCTCGCAGTTCAGATGGCCCGTGTGCTTGTCTCTAAAGCTGTTTCGAATTTTCTATCCATGTTTGGTCACACTGTTCCAACTCGTCCTCCTCATATGATGGACAGATCGTGCATAGATTCTATTCTCTCTCCCCTTTTAAAATCAGCACGATATTTGGGATGTACACGATCTCGTCTAGCTCTTCTATTTTAGAATAGAATTGGGTCTCAGGAGCCGCAGTCACTTAGTACAAAGGAAATGGGAAGGAGGAAAGGAATGGAAAACTGATAATTCTTTAGGTCAGCACGAAGTTCTTTCTTTCTTTTAATTGTGTGTCAGTGACTGTGGTGTACTGTTGTAGAAGCCAAAGACCTTCCTTCTACATGCTCTATCCTACATTATCGATGAAACGAAGGAGTTGCCTTTGAAACAGGCTGGGGTGAGGGCAATTAAATGGTTGAACTAATGTGTTTAAACTGTTGGTGTGCCACCAGCTTCCGACTGGGGCAAGGAGCTGACTGTTTCCTGCAGATAAAAACACTACAGGATCCAAGCAAGAGTGGCTGAGTTTCCAGCTAGGTGAGGAGGGTTGTAGATCTCAGACATCCCAGGCCCTTTCAAAGGGCTTTCGGAAATTCCTGGCATGTCTGGACACTCCCATCAGGATTCCTGAGGGCTCTGTTGTTCAGGCTTGTTCAGAATGAGTTAAGGGGGCTTACTAGATGCTTGTGATTGAGTTGTTTTCTTCACGAGCACTGCACTGACTTTTGAATTATAAGTAGCCCTGATCATCACCATTTCTGGGACTTGGATGAAATGGGGGTTTGCAAACAACAGTTCTGGTTTTAAGTCTGAAATGTCCCATAGACTCCATCATGACCGTTCCTGTTGCTGAGGATTTCACAGGGATGTATTACACGTTATATTCAGTTTAACAGTGATAGAAATTGCATTTCTATCCAGTGGCTGAGATCCAAACAACTTTAGTGACATTCAAAAAAAAAATACATCATCTATTCACACACAGTTGAAGAAGTGACATTTGCTCAAAGACACCTTATAAGGCTATGTGTGACTGTGTGACCCCTTTGCGAGAGTACTGCTGTGCTTGTATGCTTCTATTAGAAAGAAAAACACACAAAAAACACTTCTCTCTCTTGCTTCCCTTCTTTGGAGACTCCAGAAATTGACGCAAAACATCCATTTTCTCTTTGAAATTTGTGATTTCTAAAAATTCTCCCTACCCCCAGGCATCCTGATGTAGCCTCAGAAAAATCAGACAGCTGTTATTACAAACAGAGACCGCTCTGCTCAGACCTTGAATAGACAATTCTAAATGTCTGGCTTCTTTCCTTTCTTGTGGCGGCTGCTTTTAAGATGTGGAATAAAACCATACTAAACCAGAGGATGCTTGAGTAGCAGTTAGTAGTCTGTTCTTGCCACATCCATAAACCTTGTTAAATTTTCTTTCACTGACTACAGTAACTTTCCACTTCATAAGACTTATAACTGACCAGGAGTGTCATTTATATAAAACCCTTAAAAACCTGTGAAGACACAGGGATCATGAAGTTTGGTTAGGAAGTGTCTCACGTCCGACAGGTGAGAGAGAGCATGAATTAGTGAGTGACCTTCCCAAGCACATTTACTACTCAATAGTGCAGCATTCTGAGTGAACCGTTTCCTTTTCTGATTCTGTAGATGGCCGACCTCGCCCCATCATTCTCTGGGACTCATCTCTAGTGGTTGCAAGCAACGATAGCCATTCTTCTGTTAAGATCACCTGGGGAACTTACCAGCAGTTGCTAAAACAGAAGTGCTGGCTGAATGGCCGTGTCCCCAGACCTGAATGGGGCTGCAGTGCAGTCCATCACCATGAGTGGTCCAAGATGGCTCTCTTTGATTTTCTGTTACAGGTAAGTTTATCCAATCCCCTGTGGTGATCTAAGACTGACTCAAAGGAAACTTCAGCAACTGGAGTGCCTAAGAAGTTGTAGTTTAAGCTATCATACTGTTAAATAGTAATTGGGAGAGAATGTAGAACTCACAGGCCTTAGAACACTTGTAAAAACATCCTCCTTTTCGTTAGCACCTTTTGTGTCTGTGTGTCTGACTGGAAAGAAGGAAACAGATAGGCGTGGAAACATAGACAGAAGACTAGAGATTTCACGTCCAGTCTAGTGTACATGACCCTCTGTTTCAAAATCAAAACAAAAAAACTAGAGAAAACACTAGCTTAGACACTGTCTAGGAAATGACCTGTTGACCCAGAGAATGGCATTTGGTGTCAGTGATGCAGAATGTTTGATGGAGTGTTTGATGGCAGCTGGCAGTCACCTGCTATTGCTACCTTGAACAGGAAGTCTAGCTCTGAGGTTGAGACAGGTTATGTATTATGTATGCATTGTCTCATTTAAGCTTAAGCAATATATGAAGACTGTGAAGTAATCTCCCTTTCTCCATATTGCATGTAGGGAAACCGAGGCAAGGAAACTATATGTATTCTGACAGCTCACTTGCAAGCTGACACATTAGCCCCATGCAGAATGACTGATGCTAAAGTCATGAGACCCTTGGGTCTGACACATGTGAATTTCACACTTGGGATAGAGCCACTGGTATCTACTTTTTGCTTCCTGGCATCTCTAGTTGCACTGCGGTGATCCAGCAGTGTTCTGGCGAATGTTTCTGATGATGGGTTTGTCTCTAATATGGAGCCCTATCCTCAGAATCTCCAGTCTTCCTATTGGCTGATAGCAAACCTGACTAATATTTTTCCTTAGAAGGATATGTGAGGTTAGTATTTTGGTAAGGATGCAAATATCCCCTACATTCCAGAGTACGATGCGTTTGTATTTTCCAGTGCAGTTTACCACACCAACAAGTGTAACAATGAGCTTTGCACAGGACTTGAAGGACAGCTCGATCATAGAGCACTTGCCTACAATGGGTGAAAGCTTAGTATGTCCTCACCCCTACACCGGCACAACTAAACCAGCCAAAACACAAACCTGAAGAGAAAGCTTGGTGTGCTGTGCAGAAATGCCCATGGAGAATTGTCTTTCAACACAAAACGATCTTGAAGCTTGTAGCTGACAGACATAAGCACTTACCTATAGCAAATAAAGAGCAAGTCTCTATCTTGATTATCTCATGTTATATATTTTAAATCTGAAACCCACAAGTAAATCTCATTCTGACCTAAGCTTCATATATTATTCAACCAAGGAGAACACACACACACACACACACACACACACACACACACACACACACACACACCTTACGATCACTCTATTATAAAAGTAGTATAAAGTAATTATTCCCACTACCACACTCCAAAGTCTTTTGGCCTTTGTTTTCTTCTGGAAGTGTAATGGTTAGAAATCTATAGTACCTGGAATAAAAGCCAGATCCGTACCAGAATTGCTGGCTAAATATTAGTTCCGATTGTCCTGAGATCAAAAGAGGGAGAACATCTGCCACAAAACAGTGAGGAGACAGCGCCTGAGAAGATGTTTAGGGGGTAAGAATAGGAGGCTGTAGAAAAGCCCAAGAAGAACACGGGCGTGATGACATCTCATGGTATTGAATCATCTTAAAAAGCCATTCAAGGCAGAGTCTTTGTTTAAGCAAGTATTGGGTCTTCCTGCTTTTGGACACAGGAAGTAGCAAAAAGGAAGGACTTCTTTACATCGTATGCGTTGACTGTGTTGCCTTACTGTTCGTTACCCTAACCGAGCCCGGACAAAGTTCAACAGATGCCATTTAGCTTCTGAGGGCACTGGCAGCTTTCACCCATGCTGAGGGTGAATGTAAGCACACGAGATCGTCACTGTGAATTTTAAACATGCGCAAATATTCCACATACCTTGAAATAATAATACGGCTAACCTACCACTCACAGAACACTTACTTCGTGGATTTGGTCCTAGGCCCTCTTGTACTAAGCACTCAGATAGGAATTTAGGAACCAAGTATGATTGCTATTTATATTTCAGACATGAGGAAGCTGGATCACGCAGAAGTTTGGTAGTCTTGCCAGGGTCACATGTTCACTAGTTCCTGGAGTCAAACCAGAAGTTCTGTTTTAAAAATCAGGCCTTCTTGCTATTTGAAGGGAACAACTGCTCCCTTCATCCCTTATACAGAAAAGAGTACCGTCTCCAGTCACTGGTCCAGGTGAAAAACTGAGGAACCATAAGTGCATTTCTGTGAGGGCCACATGAGTACTGACCAATATCTTAATATCTTGATTTGCTTTCTTGAAGGAATCACTCATTGACTCCTGTCTTAGCTCAAGGCTCTGTCCTTCCTCACTTAGATGCCTCCCTTACACCCTTCAAACTGTATGAGCCAAGCTCACTTCAAACAGAGGTTGGATGATGTCTGCAGGGTGTGGCTCTCTCTGCTTCTGAAGTCTATGCAGATGCTCCCTTTGCTTGTGGTTGGAAGGTTTTTCTCTTTGGTAAGTCACGAGGAGGAAGTCTGGGCAAGGATTTACCACAACTCACTTACGCTGTAATATCAAGTGGAAGCTCCTAGTTTAAAAGCTGTGGTTTAAAAGCTCCGTATAAAACTCAGAAATATCATTTATTAATGGTTATTTAGCTAGTATTTGAAACGATATGTATATGCAGAGATAATCTTTTATATAAGCAGCACCTGTCAATAAAGCTTATGGCCAGTAAGCTGCCGCAAGATTAAAAGGTGGGTGGGACATTTGGCAGAGAAAGGGGGGGGTAAAGGGGGGAGGGAGGGAGGGAGGGAGAGAGGGAGGGAAGGAGAGGGAGAGAGAGGGAGGATCTCTGGGAGATAGTCAGAGGGGAAGATTCCCCATCCTGACTCAGAGGAAGTCTGACATATGAAACTGAGGAGAGGTAACTATCCATTAGGAGACAAGAGTATAAATGGGTTAAATACATTATGAGCTAGTAGGAGCAAGCCTAGCTTATGGCCTAGGCACTTTAAACAAACAATGAGCCTCTGTGTTGTTATTGGGGAACTGGGGCATGAGTGGAAAAGCCCACAGTTGCATATACACACATTTATACATGCATACATACATACATACACACATACATATACACATATGTAGATGGCATCTGTTGGGAGGGATTACAGGTTTTTTCCTTTCTTTTTTTAACTTTTCATTATTTATTTCTAAGAGTGAACAGGTAAGAGGTGAATTTCCTTGAGATAGTGCATCATTTTACCAAGTTATGTGTCAGGTCTGATAGTTCCAGCTTCCCTCTTCCACACTGTGGGAAGCAGAAGGCGACGTGATGTTTCTGTCAATCAGATGAAGCATGATGAGGTCCTATTTGCATTTTTCAGTTTTACAGTGTGTCTGGTATTTTGCTTGGTTTCAGTAGATATCTTGTTCAAACTATTGACATTTTATAACTTTCCTTATTGACTAAAACCTTTGTATATTATAAAAAGGAACCCTTATTCATGTCTGCATCAGTCACCTTCCTGTGACATGAAGAAAGAGCTGAGATAATCAGCTTAGGAAAAGAGAAGACGTAGCATGATTGTGACTGGTCAGCCCAGTCGGTAGATTGTGGAAAAAGCATGTGGTGGAACAAACCTACTTATCTCATGGACAAATGGATGAGAGAGAATAGAAGGGGCTAGCCTGCTACAAACTCCTGTTTATGTTTCCTCAGGAGAGATGAATGAGCCTTTGTCACCTGTGATATATCAAAGGAATGATCTATCCAAATCTAGTTTGGTAAGCCAATGTGTTTACTGAGATTATAGGTAAATGGCGGTAAGGGGTGGTCACTTATAATGGTGACAAAACTGATTTATCACTAAAAAGAGCCACCCCTTCATGACTAAAGCTTATGGAAGCTGCATTATGAAGTTCAGCCCAGCTAAGTGCCTCTTATATATTCTAGAGATACCTCTCAAGATCATGTGCAGCCTGGGGACACACGTTGCTTATGACAGAGTCGTTAAACTTTTTTCCTGGGGAGACACGAACAAATTATGTTCAGTATATTTAGGGCATTGATGACAGATTGAGGAATCAATTCACCCAAGTCTAGCTTTACAAACAAATCACCGGGGTTACTACAGATACATAGATGAAGTGTTCAAGAAACACGTGTGACTCAGAGGCAGTTGTACCACTGAAAAGCCTAGCCCAGCATGTGTTAGGACTCATGGAAGTTGCATGTCTGGAGCTCTCTGTGGGACTTGTAGGCTGTTTCACCCACGAGAGTCTTTTCTTTCTCTAGAGATTTACTGTTAACATGACCTCTGGGAGAGGCATTGTGACTCCTACCCTGGGTCTCTTGGGTCTCATTAGCTTCTCCATCCTTTCCCACTCCCCATGGGACCTCTGAATGATACAACTCAGAGGACGTATTTGCCTAATAATATGTTCCTTCATTTCCTTCAGGTCTAACGCCCTTTCTTCCACATTCCACGGTATTCCCTGGGCTTTGGTGGGGGTGACATGGAAATGTTGGGATTTTCTTCCATTTATGGTTGAACGTTGAGTCCTTATGCACAGAAGCAGTCTCTTGTTTGCAGCAGGTAGATTAATATGAGTCGTATCTGTCAGTCACAGCAACAAAAGAAGTTTTCCTCCTAGGTCAAACCTGATAGCAGCAGTAATGTGTGGGTATAAATGCCGCACTTAGAAGGCAATTTGAAAGGCACGTTATATCCTTTGAACTAAACAACAGCACAGGGGCCTATCAGCTCTCCAGCCAAAGATCTTTGTCTTAATTACCAACATGAGTTCTCTTTACTGGTGATCCGTTTTAAACCAAATTAGAAAGCAATTGATTGAACAGTTATGCCACATTTTGCATGACATGCGGGTAGTGTAGTATGTAGAGTCAATATCTGAATATGAGTTTTGGTGGCGGTTCCCTCTGAACCTCTTGCATAGGACTTACCAGAACAATATGGAGGGAGCATCCGTCTTAGATCCAGCTTGAAATTTCATTATCCTAAAACCAAACTGTGAAAGTCTTCAGCAATAGGGTCTTACTCTCCAAGAATCTTCTCTGATGGAGGATTGCAGAACATTTTTATACAACAGGAACAGAAAGGAAGAGGAATTGAAATGGGCTTTTGCATTGGTCAATCACATTTGACACAAAGGGTTAAGCAAGGAAGTTAATGTTAATGACTGGACCTTATCTAGGTCACCTGATTTCAGGGTTTTTGGGTCAGCTGTTGCCGTCAGGTCCCCTCCTGGACTCTGACCTGGAATTTTAGAATGATGAGAGAAAAAAAGGAGTGGGCAAGCTGCACATAATCAATTAAGTCAAGACAAGCAACACATTATGACTTGTGGGCCTTAGTTTAGATAATGGGATAACAGTATCTTTCCTCTGTATATCTTTACTGGTTAACACACAATCCTGAAACATCTGAAGAAGCAGGATGTTGGGTTCCAGGGCCTGGGAATACAAACTCAGTTTTGATCCTGCCAGCGAGGTGGAATTTATTCTTGAGATGGCTGAATTTAGGAAATTACCTTCTGACACCTAGCCAACAGTGTATAGGTCGAAGCCATACTTATATGCACCTGTCAACCTCCCATAGCTTCAGATCCTGCAAAGAGTCTCAGCTGAATAGTTTTCTTATCAAGTGGCTAATGGGCTTGTCTGTGATGGATTGTCTTGAACATTAATGGATATAAGGTGGTCCTGAGCTAAGAAAACTAGCCATGTATGAGCCCGAGAGTGAACCATAGGGCGAGCTGGCAAACAACATTTCTCTGTAATTCCTGCATTGAGATCCTTCCTTGACTTTTTCCAGTGGTGGATTGTGACTGGGAAAGATGAGATAAAACACACCTTTTCTTCTCCTAAGTTGCTTTTGGTCAGAGTGCCTATCATAGTAACAGAGATGGAACTGGGATTGGAGGTAACTTATTCCTGGTACCAAGGTTTTAATTTAATAACCTATGGATTCTGAGTGGCCCTTGCCTATTCAGAATACTCAGCATCTGCTTTCACTTTTCTTTTAAAATGTGCTTCCAAATTTGCAGCATGTTCAAGACACTCAAGGGCATTATGTAACCTTTTTATAGAGGGCAGGATGTCTTAAGGCTTACCACTGTCCACTTTTAACAAGGGCCAGTTGGTCTTTGGATTTTGTCACTAGGCATATACTTTTCAAAAGTAGGGAGTTCCTTTAGAAAAGCATTAAAAGATCTTACAACCTTTACCAATTGTTTTGTCAAATAGAGCTGAATGAATGGTAGGCATGGCCATATTTAGCCTTCTTTAATCCATACATTCTCCACAAGCTGTCTTGCATTCTCATCTGGGGCACTGCTGTGTGGCTGATATGCATCTCTCCATGTTGGATGGTTTCCACTGGACTGCCTTGCACTGCTTGGCTCATCTGGGCTATGGCTGTACCTTCACCTGTTGCTCAAGGCAGAGCCATGGCTGTTATCAATCTGTCATCCATCTTTGCTGCAGCTGAAAGAACCGTGCTGGGTGGCTGTCTTAGTTAGGGTTTCCATTGCTGTGAACAGACACCATGACCAATGCAACTCTTATAAAGGACAGCATTTATAATTGGGGCTGGCTTACAGATTGAGAAGTTCATTATCAAGGCAGGAAGCATGGCAGCATCCAGGCAGCATGGCACTGGAGGGGGTGACGTATCTATATATTCCAAAGGAAGTCAGGAGTGGACTGGCATTTGACTAACTAGGAGGAAGGTCTCAAAGCCCACCCCTACAGTGACACACTTCCACCAAGGCCACACTCCTTAATTGAGCCTCTCCCCTGGCACAAGCATATTCAAACCACCACAATTGTACAATTTCCACACCCGGTGCATTTTTTCATGGGGAGAAATGTACACAGAATACTCTGAGGTGCAGTAAAATTGCCTACTTCTAAGGCAATCTCTTTTAACTGTACCATGCTGACTTCCATTTTCCTCTCATGCCTTTGGTGAACTGCTGCTTTGGCCTAAAAGCTTTCCCAAGGTTCCCTCCACAGCATGCAGCTTCTGTTACAATTTACCTGAGGAACTCTGGCTTTTCACAAATTCATCACTGGTTGTCCTGGACACACCCTTAGTGTAATTCCCAGTTTAAAATGTTAAGATCTACTAGAACGTCTTCTACCTCACCAAGATCATGCCTCGCTAAGTAAAGTAACAGATCCCCTTGGGAATTAATTTATTTCTTTGATATTCAGTAAACCCAAACCCATTAGGCTTGGTGAGCAAGCACTGAATGTCATCTCCCTCACCCCCAGTTTTCTCCTGTCTTGTCTTCTAGTCCCCGATGTTCATGGGGACCCATCTAGCTATAACCATGTGTTTGAGCTGGTTCACTGTGGACAAATTGTATTGTTTCAGGGATGTGTGGGCAGTTACTCAGTGTCTTCAAACCTTTAGCACCCAGACTGATGTCATCCATTCTGATATCCCATGACCTCAAAAGCCTTATAATCCAGGTTTTAAGGGATTCTTTTATTTCTTGTTTTAAAGGATGCGTTTCACAATTTACGCATTGCAGATACAGAATTTCCTCATAACTATGGTTTCATGTATATAATTCTTTAGTAATGCTTCCTTCTGTATGCATGTTGAATTGGGATTTTCCTCTTCCTCAGTCTAGGGTTAGACATTATATCGAGGGACATCTCACATCGCTTCTTCCTTACTCTTCTTCTCCACATTGATTGATTCTGCTTTGGAGGTGGGCTTTGTAGATCTCAAGAATGGGTGGTTAGCAAGTGACTAATTTTTATTCTCTATTTGTGTCTGTAAGCGATAGCAAGCAAATACTTATTTCTCATCCTCCATTTTTTATATTGTCTTCTAAATTGGAGGTTAATTTGAAGGGCAACACAGACAAGTCCCTTTCTTGTAAGTCTTTCCTTGTCCGGGCAGATTGCTTCACTTCAGTTGTATGTTTTATTGCCCCCCCCCAAGACCATGGAACACCACAGCTGCTTGTGATCCTAAATCATATGTGCAACTTTCAGAGACTGTGATATATTCTTTACTTCCACCAGTCAACTAGGGTTTCTGCTTTTACTCACACAGCACATAGTTCTCAGCCTCGGAGGCACACAAGAGAAAGAGCCAGTCACCTTGAGTGTCCCCCAAGGGTGCTCCACCCTCATATGGCTCAACCTTGGTTGTGGCTTAGGAGCTAGCTCCCAGTATGTGGTGGGAGAAAAGGGCCTGTGGTGAAGGCTGCAAGTGGGTAACACTGAGCATGGACTTGGAGTTAAAGCTGGGAGCCGGGAACACTAGGATTAAGACAGAGAAATTGCTGTGGGATATGAGACAGCCAAGAGGACCAGAGAAGAGCAAGAAGAGGGCTCTTAGCCGGCTCCAAGCTGCTGCCCCTTTCCTGATGCTTTTGAGAAAAAAGGGTTATCCTCCATCGCCTTCTCCCATTCTCTTGCTTTGAAATGCAGCTGATTCTAAATCTAAATTGAAACTGAGCACACCTTTTCCTAAGAACCTTCCACATAAGAGGCCACTCCAGCTGATCTCGTGGGCAAGTAGTTAAATATGAAGCTGTGGCAGAGTTAACTCTGCCGTGACAAAGATACAAGAAGATCATGAAAATGTGAGTGCAAAGAGAACTTATTACATTAACAGTATATGAGATGTTGCAAAGTCAGAGGTAGCAACAGCAGCCAGTGATTACTATCTGTCAGTGCAAATCAGAGACCTCAGAGTGGAGCTCAAAACACACTGAGCTGGATGTTCAGTGCATGTTTAGATCATGTTTAGACTCATTAGCACTCCCGTGGTTGACCTGAAAAACTTGGAGAGTACGTGGGTTCTTTATTGATTTGGCCCAATAAAGCTCAGAGAGTCAATCAATCTCATTGTAATTATCTTGTCATTTGACCAGTTTTTACCATAGGTCTATAAAAACCCCAGAGAAGGAAGGTTTGGACATCTTTTTTTCTCTTGGAAATCCCTCCCACTCTTGAATTTCTCTCAATATCCCCTCAATTTCTCATATTTCTGTAATTCCAAATAAAGCTTGATTCTGCTTTGCATGTTCCCGTGAGAGTTCATACTTTTAAACTCTCATAGTGAGTGTGAGAAAATAAATGTGAAGCACTGTCCCAGAGTGACTACCACCTTAGGTCCTAGGATTATGCATAACTAGGGTATTAAGGTGTCCATTGTTCCAAAACCCTTCTATTAGATGCATGTGTGATTCTCTCCTTTAGCAAGACTCACGAAATTGCCACTATAGAAGGCTAGTAGGTCATCTCTATGGGAAAAAAGTGGAGCATGTTCGATTATTCCTGTGAATGCTTCATCTACAGATGGATAAGCCTCAATCCCACCCATTGTAATTGCTGCACAAATGCTCATCCGAACTCTTTTCTGGTTTTGTGGGTCTTTGGGTGCCAGCTATCTTGTGTGACATTTTATAAATAGATGAGAGCAAATGTCCATGTATCTTAGGTCGGCCATTATTGCAGACTAAAGAAATGATTCCATCCAACTCTAGCTTGCCAAATCAATTAATTTATCGTAGTTGCTTGTAGAAACATAACCAATCCAAAGGCAGCTGAACCATCAAAAGACTCACACTCCCATAGATGATGGGCTCATGAAAGCAGCATCACTGGAACCCAGTGCCCAAAGAGTGTCTTCATTCTCCAGCCATTGTTTTTTGTTCATACAGCCTTGGGAAGGTGTCCTGAAGTTCTTGTACTTATATTTATGAGTTTCATGAACTTCCTTTGCTTAGTAGGTTTCATTAGCTTCCTAAGCCTTTGTCTTCTCTCCAGGAGGCAATGTTTCAATAATAAGGAAATGGTTTCATAAAAAGGCTGGAATCCCAAACCAAGATTTTCTCTCTCTCCCTAATACTAAGGAGTGTAAATAAACCCATTGCTAGCACCAGAGACTGAGCTACCATTGTGCTATTTTGCTTATTTCATTATCATGACTAAGAGGCCAAAGTTATTACTACAATATTTTGCCTGGAGGGAAAAGCTATGCTAGACTATTTCCAGTAAATTGATGCCTTGCCTTTAACCCTGATGTATTTAAGGTTTCATTACTTTCCAATGGCACATCACTGGGACTAATCCTTCTATAATTGGGCCTTTAAGAGACATTCTAGTCTATTGTACTATTTTCCTTTTGATTCTTCTAATACCAAAGGAGCAGTTTTACATTTTCTGTAAGGTCATTTATAATTTGTTGTTTCATCTTTTGAATTTAGCATCATAAATTGTCAGAAACTGGAGTTTATGAAACAAAGTTTATATAAACAGACCAATTTCTCAAATGTCATCCTAGTTAATATTTTTGTATAGTTTTTTTCTATTCAATAACACAGAGGTTGGTTTTTAATCAGAAACATGCCTATAAAAAGTGGTGCTTAGAAATGCAGAGAGTAGATTTTGTGAACAATTTTAGGAAAGTTATGCCAGGAGCAAGCTACAGTCACTTGCTCTGTGATGCTGGAGCAAGGTCCGGGGAACACAGAGTGGTTGTTATTCTTTGATACAGTGATCATTTGTTTCACCCAATTAGCAAATGTATAATTCAGAAAGGCTAAACCATATTACTGACTCTGTAAAGTGCAAAAGAGCCACAGGCCGTCTTTTCTACTCTAAGTGTGGGGTTATGAACTTCACAGACAAAAATTATTACCATAGGGATGACGAAATAAGGAATCCTAGAAAATGCTTTGTGTTTCTAAAGTTTGTCCCAATTTCTCTCAAAAGATTAGGCAAAATGACAGGACTGATTTTGCCACTCAAGAACTCTGTTTCCTGAACTAGGAACCTGTACTGTAATGTTGGAAACTGAGAATGAATTAGTGTGCAGAGCTTGGATGTCAATCATGCTGCGGTCATTTCTTAGCTATGAGAAATCTGTTAAACTTTTCTCTCCTCAGTTTCTTTATCTGTAAAATAGGACACTCATACCACATAGAAGACTAATGAAAGAACAAATGACTTTTGTACATACCTTCATGTATTAGAATGATGCCTGATACATATTCAGTAAATATCATTCATTAGTTACGCAAACTAAACACTTAGAAATTCAAAGACATATATAAAAAGTAAGTAAATCAATCTCCATATTAATTTATTCATTAAGTTGTAAGTCATTTACAAATATTTTAATTTATTGGATGCTTATTGACTGATATCCATCCCTTCTAAGTCTTTTTTTTTTATTATGGTTTAATTCTTTTTGACATCTCTGTCTTTTCTTATAAACTCTGAATTTCTTAAGAGCAACTTTTTCTCTTATTTGACTTGTAACCTTTCTGTTATCAGCCAAATGTTTAGAAATGCTGCAGCTCTTGGGGGCACTGTTTTTTGGTCAAGGAAAACTACCAAGTTACATTAAAATAATAACTCTCAGTGTCAAATTAGGATTGTTACAAGTGAAAGAAAAACTGCTTATAGCACAGAAAGTAATGTTGTTAAAGAAAGGGAATTAAAAAAATAAATGGAAGAATCTAATGAATTGAAATATTTGGTATCTTTTTATTGTTTCATGGAATAAAAATTTCTAAGTCTATTTGTTGATGAGAAATTAATGAATGAGTTTTACATTAAGGGGGTGATAGTTGTATATTCAGAAATATTTGCTTTCACTATTACCAAAACCTTTTAACATGTTTCTTTCCACTTAGACTTTTTCCAGATCCTTTTTGGTTTAGACACAGAGGGGGTTTAATGTTCTATATAAAAAAGTTGAAAGAGATGATATTCTGCCCCCAAGAGTTACACAATTTAATTTGAGATAACCATAGTAGAATATATCAGGCACGACAATTAAGTCTCAAATCTTATGGAATGAAATGGGAAGCTGTGAATTATTATCACATGGTTGGCTCTAGAATGAAACTAGGGAGTTTGGCATTTAATCCAGAAAAGCAGGACTCGATAGGAAAAGATTTTAATGGAGAAAAATCTTAACAAGGAGCTCAAAATGTGCAAAGGTACCTTGAATTGGCAAATGATGCCTGAAGACACTTCCCTGTTTTCCAAACGTAGTTCTTGCGTAGATGGCTGTGAGTAATGAACCCATGGTTTTAAACTCAAGGATTAGCCACATTTTTCCTGTCCTGTCAGGACAGCTGTCTCCTCTAGTTATCCCTGCCACCCCCTCCTTTTCATCTGGTGCGTAAGGAATTTGCTCTTCTATAGAAGTCCCCTTGCTTTGATCTTTGTAGGTTGAAAGTAAAAATTCCAACCATCTTTTCTTCCCCCCTCCCTGTGCACACATGCATATCTGTATGTGGGAGTGTATGCTGTCATATTGGTGATGTTCATTAACTGGCCAGTTAGCCGCGGAGATCTTTCAGCCTCTCCCTGCCAGCACTGGGCTTACAACTGTGTGCCACCGTGACTTTCCATGTGGGTTCTTGGGTCCTCATGTGTGCACAAGACTTTACCCAGTAGGCCTTCTTTCCAGTCTTCCACCCTCAACCATCTTTTATAGAAGGGAGAATGATTTATCTTTTGCAAAACAGAGTTTTATTTGTTTTGACCATTCTCTGCCAGGCAAAGAGAGATTCTGCTTATGGCCCCTTGATAGCTGATAAAGGACTCTCAAGCATCCTCTCTTCTTCTGCTTTCTCAGAGCCCATGGCTTTCACATGTAGCCATCAGCAGTCAGTGAGGAAGCCTTGTCACAGGTGGGCATTCTGGTGGACGCAGGTAGAGTAGTCCAGAGTTCCAGACATCGAGACTTAACATAGTTTAGCTTAGTTTCTGTTTTTCAGAATTAGAGCATTATCAACTTTAATGACCTCTGATTATGTATCTATTGGCAAGTTCAAATGAATGGTGCAGTTTCTTATTTGCTTGATCGAAAATAGTGAGGGATGATGGCCTCAAATAATGTCTTAGGAACAAGAAGCAAAGGAAGTCTGGGATTAGCTTCATAGAGTGGTTAACTAGCATCATGAATTTGTCTTGGACCGAAAAAGTAGAGAAAGAGGGAGAGGAGCAAAGAGGCTGCAGAACTCTGTATTTCTCCTCCTTATGGTTTGTTGATATGGCATCCCAGTTCTGCTATGGAAAGTATGACGTAATCAGAATGGTTTCCTTGGCTACAGGCTTCTTACTCAGGTAAAGGGTGAAGGGACTATGCTTTTCTAAACATCATAGGTGTATCTATCATGCGTTCTCCGGGACCAGTGCCCTACTGCGGAGCTATTGGCAGGCAATAGCTTCTGAAGAAGGAGAACCATCCTTTGTTTGAGATGTGGCTACTGCTGGTGGATGATCAAGCCCCCATGCTCAGATTGGTAGCACTCACTGGACTTAGTGGGTTATTGACAAACAAACAAAGGTGGTATGAAGTTGTAAGAAGGACATATTGGAAGGCATATAGGGGGAGACTGAAGTGGAATGGGGGCTGGATATGTCCTTGTTTCGTTATATACATGGATGAAATTTTCTAGAGAAAAGAAACATAATTTTAAAAAACTGGCCAAGGTCACACTTTATGGGGGGGAGATGACATGCCAAACACTGACATTTATTATGGTTATTTTAGATTTATAATACTTCTCGTTTAACCAGTGAAATTCAAGAGAAATTCTTTCAGCATGATCGATGATGCTTAGCACACTTAATAGATGTGCTTAAGTCATCTTTTTAAAAAATTCTTCTCAAGATCTCCCCTTCTTATAAGCTTACCTTGTAAAATTGTAATTTCATCGTAATATTTAGTATTGTTTCTAATAACTGGGTGGACCCCTCAGAAACCTTGGTGTTTATGGGGCACCCACACATGTTTCTTGCTTTTTAGTATTTAGGAAAGTAGAGAAATTCGAAATGATGTTAAAAAAAAAACCCACTTACAAGATTGCTTAAAAGAACAAGAAATAGTTTTAAAAATTTTTTTTTTAATTTAAAAAACTTTTTTGGCGTTAGATGAAATGAATAAACCATGTAAGAATTATTACTAAGGCTTGGGGATATTTTATATTAGTTTTAACAAGATTTGAGTTTATTCTTTTTTTCTTTTTGAGCTGAGTCTTGCTGTGTGCCCATGATGCCCTGAACCCTTCAGTCTGGTCACCTCGGCCTCCTGAGTGTGGGATTACCAATGTTCCCCTTATAACCAGCGAAATAATTCACTCCGTTCCGTCATCCCAGTCCATTTAATTTATGACAGTTGAAGTATAAATAAATCATACAACCGACTTTGCATTATTTTAATGCATACTTAAAGAATTTGCTTTTGATGGTAGTCACTTCCTTAGGTTCTTACTACGCTTGGGAGTATTTTTATCAGCTTACCACTAATGACTTCCTCTCTTGACCTACCTATTTTTCTTCATTACACAACTGTGTTAAATCTGGAGGTTAAATCTACATTCTGAGTCATCTTTTTTAGCCTCCCTTTGCTTGGTGCCTCACAGTCAAGCAACAGCAGACTTTGACAGTTCTTCAAAACGACTCCCATATGCCTATCTATCTCTCCTTCCTGTCAATGCACCTTAATCAGACTCTCTCCCGATGAGTCAGATGCCATCTAGGGCTCCCAACTGATCTCCTTGTCTTTCTCGGCTGCCGTTTACTGTCCAAACTGTCACCGAATCGACCTCGCAGAAAACTAAAATAATCTGTAAGGGCTTCCATTTGATTGGGCAGTGAAGTTTCAGTGCCTGAGGGCTTTTAGAGTTATTATGGAAGCCAGAGTTATAGCTGAGGGAGGGAGAACATGCTTAGCATGGGTGAGGCCCTCACACCTATCCTCAGAACCAAAGTAAATAAAGATATAAGGTGATTAAGTGAAAAACACCAAAATTATACAAGCAGCTAAGGCATAACAAACCTCTGAGCATCTGTCCACAATTCCCAGCTCCCGAAAGTCTTGTTTCTTCTTTAATGCTACCCATTTCCTATGCCCTGTATTAATCTGAAGGAAGTCATAGACACTGCATCACTTAATTTGTATGTATTTCAGCATGCATCATTAGAAGATTAAGCATACAAGCATATTACTATTAGCTCACATCAAATTATTAGTAATCCCTGTCACATGCCAAAGCTTTTTACTTGTTTTATAACTGGCTTATGTATATCCTTCAGTTTGTTTGAAAACATGATTTCGATAAAGCCTATGCATATGGGCAGTGGGATCTTAATGTGTAAACTTCAAGCCTATATCTTCTTGCTTATTTTTATTTAGTTTTTCTTTCTACTTGCAAGTTCATATAAGGCCAATTTTCTTGGGCCTGTTGTACAGACCCAAGAGTGTGGACTCTCATTTTTCCATAGACAGGAAGACAGCAAGTTACCTGCATGTATTTGGTAACTGATGGGGCCCTTTATCTGTAGACTAAAACAAATAAACATTTCACTCTTGGATTCTCTTAGTTGAAGGAAGGTGTCTCTGTTTTTAATCCCAAAGTACATGGCCCAACAAAGCAGGACACAACATTCCATCTTTCAGAATGATCAGATTTTACATATTTGCTTTTCATTCTTCTCTCTGAAGACTTGACTCCTGTCTTCTTCCTCATGACCCACTCTTGTACATTCTCCCAGATGTGATCCCTCTCATGAAGCTAACACGGGCTTTTTAGGTAGCTGGAAACCACTCTACACTCATACATCCATGAATTCATATGTAGTAAGTGGATATTGTGCATTTTTAAAAGGTGACCCACTGCACATTCAGGTGACTACATTTTCCTGCACCTTCCTACTTCCAAACCTTTACCAGCTAAGGAAGGACAGGGGAAGGCTGAAGGTAAATAACTGGGTTGGTGTGGCACTTGCCTTTAATCTCAGCACTTGGGAGGCAGAGGCAGTCAGGTCTCTGAGTTCGATGCCAGCTTTGTCTATAGAGTGAGTGCTGGAACAGCTAGAGTTACACAGAGAAACTCTGCCTCGAAATACAAACAAGCAACCAAGAAAAAAATCCTACAAACAAAACAAAACAACAACAAAACGAACCTTCCATTCCCAAAAACCAACCAACCAACCAACCAACCAACCAACCAACCAATTACCCACCAACCAATCAACCCAGAACAAGACATTGGCCAGGAAACAAGCAGGTTCAAACCAGATTATTTATTTATTTTATTTTATACGTGAATGAGTGTTTTTTTTTTTTTTTTTTTTTTTTTTTTTTTTTTTTTTTTTGTGTGTGTGTGTGTGTGTATATCTGTGTACCCATGCATGCATGTCTGGATCCCATGGAGACTGGAAAAGGGTGTCATATCTCCCTGAGAACTTGAGTTACAGGAGGTGGTGATTCACCACATGGGTGCTAGAATCCAATCTTAGAATCTGGGTTCTTTGTAAGAACAGCTCTTAGCCACTGAGCCATCTTTCCAGTCCTGAAATCAGATCTTAATGTGATAGATACTAAGAGCACACATTCATTGCTTGCAAACATTTTAACAACATAAGGATGTTTTGCTTTGTTTTTGAAGCATTTCATTTGAATAGTGTGTGTGTGTGTGTGTGTGTGTGTGTGTATGCATGTATGTATGCTTAAACAACTATTCTGTTCCTGTTAGTGTATTTCATCACTTCTTATGTTACTTTATAAACCAAATTAGGAATTGCAGACTTGTAGAAAACCATGAATGGGTTTTGGTGAAAGCCAGTGTATCTCTATTGTGGGGTTTCTATAATTTCTTGTTGGCCTCAGTTGTCAGTTGAGGTTTAAGGGTTTGCCTCTTGACACTGACAAAACATCCTTTCCGTGCTCTGTTTTACAGTAATGTTCCACTCCAGCTGTCTTCATGGTTGTTCCTCTTGTCTGCTTCCTCTTTAACCATTCACTGGTACATGTCCTTCAAGAGGATAGCACTTTGGATCTCACACCTCAAGGTGCCTTCATTGGGAGGTCTTCTGGGCAGAGACTGACGTGGTTTCCTCTGACAATTAGGTCTTCTGGAAACCCTGGGAAGGGAGAAAGGAGACAGTAGGTCTCTAGTTCAAGAGGCAAATGGTTTCCACTTTTAAGGGCCTTCAGTGGAAAACACTGCTGGTGCTAATGTTCTCTTCAATAGTACAACAGGGTGGGAAAGCAAATATATGTGCACTAAGCTATGATGATTTTCCCTTTGACCAGAGACTTGAAGTTTAGAAACCACGTTCTCTCACTTCACATCATGAAAGCTATTTAGTTGTTTTAATCTGCCAATGGGGGTGGGAAGAGAAAGGGGGAGAGGGAAATGGAGAGGAAGGGGAATGGGGACAGTGGTAGTCTTTAGCTGCATTGACTCATACTTGGCTTATGAGCCAAAAGCTGACCTCAGCAGTCAATATCTACTATTTTGGAGACAAGCTGGTTTCCTTTTTTCCCTCTTCTTTTCTTTTTAAGTTTTTAGACAGGGTCTCACAGGCTGGCGTCAAGCTCACAATTCTTTTCCTTTATAATTCTCCTGTATACTGTGATTACAGGTTGGTACCATCATATCTGCCTCAGACCACTTTCTTTTCATAATAATTTGTACCTCGAAACCTTAATATATTAATAGCAAATAGCTTCCCAAGATGTTTGCTCCCAGCATGACATATTTAAGACCATTAATGTATTTTTTTCTAAATATTAAAATTTTTTTTACTGCGCATATTTATCTGCCACTGCAGTATTTTAATTTCATATGCAATTTGTTCTGGTGGAATCAGGTAACTGGTATCTCTATCATCTCTAATTTTGTAAAGTCCAAACTCTTCTCTAATAGCTCTTTTGAAATAAGCAATTAATTGTTGTCAACCACATTATATTTCTGTGCCACAGAACAGTTCATTATTTCTTCTACTAAGTTCTACCCCTGTGCCCATTAATCATCTTCTCTTATCATCCCTCCCCAATCCTGCCAGTGTCTGGGAAATGCATGCAGTTTCCATGGTATCAACCCTTTAAGCTTCCACAGATGGGTGAGACATGTGGGATTTATCTTTCTGTGCTTGACTTATTTAATGTAATATAATGTTCTCCAGTTTTGTCCGTGTTGCCCAAAATAGGAAGATTTTCATTTTGTCTATAAATAATTCTCCATATGTGACTCATGTTTTGTTTTATTCTATCCACATAGATGCATGATATAATTTCATGGTTTGGTTGCCACATGGGATATGGCAATGGCCATGGAACATAGATGTCTCTTGGACACACCGATTTCTTTTTTCTTCATTTCTCCTTCTCCTTCTCCTTCTCCTTCTCCTTCTCCTTTCTTCTTCTTCTTCTTCTTCTTCTTCTTCTTCTTCTTCTTCTTCTTCTTCTTCTTCTTCTTCTTCTTTCCTCTTCCTCCTCCTCCTCCTTCTCTTCTCCTCCTCCTCCCCCCTCTTCCTCCTCCTCCCCCTCCTTCTCCTCCTCCCCCTCCTTCTCTTCCTCCTTCTCCTCCTTCTTTTGGATTTGTACTCAGGTATAGGATCACTGGAATATATGGAAGCAGAACTTTGTATGTTTTTGTTCATCGCTAGCATTAATTTTCAGACACTTCTATCCTTGATTTCTCTACACTGGGATGTTGGCTGACCTAGGTACTTACTTTTGTTTTAAGTAAAAGAGAGAAAGTCAAAACCATGATATACATAATCTCATGGTTTTTTTTTTTTTTTTTTTTTTTGATAACCTACTAAGTAGTTTCTGGTCAGTTCTAATTTTATTGTTAGCTAGATGTGAAGAACATATTGGTTAGTATGTGAATTTTAAAATTTATTTTCACAGTTGCCATGCACTTTTCAGATAGTGCTAAATTAATAATACACAGTTAAATCTTTCAATCAATCATAGGTTTCATTATACTTGGGGTTGCTGAAGAGATGATGAGTTTGCAAAAGCCTTTTATTTTATATGTAGCCATTTGAGATTCAAAGGTTGTTTAACATGCTATGTGAAATAGCTTTTGCCTTCCTTTCCAATATCATTGCATGATTCTGACACCCACTAAATTAGCATGTTTCAGGAAAAGTAGAAATTGTAGTTGGACTTCTGGGTGAATCTGTTATGAACAAATGAAAAACTCCAAACTCTCGTTGGGACTGTTGACTATCCATCTGGCCATTCGTCCAGATATTCCCTAGGAACCACTATAATGCACATAGTGTTATACATATGCTTGCATAGATACTGCTGTACACTTGCTTAAAATCTCTCATAGTCCCTCATTGGTTACCGAGGAAGTAGACGTAGAGAGAAGGTTGAGGGTTAACTTAGAGCTTGTTGATCCATTGCGAAAGGGAGGTAAACACTGTTGTTCTCACGCTCTCTCCAGCCACGCTGATGCTTCTGTTTACAGGCATCATTTACTAACAGACACGTGGAGCTTCAAACGCCAATATTGTGATGTGGTCCAATCAAATGGAATCTGGTCTGGGGCAATGGATTTTGTTAGGCTTTTCAAGGAACCTCAGGGTCAAAAGTATTTTCATAATACTGAGACTTGCTTTTTTTTCCTCTATTTGCCATTTTCAGTGTGTTAGTATTTATACTAGTTAGTAAATTTGTTAGTGTCTTAGCGTAAGTCAAGGTAGGCAGCAGTCCACCAGGAATAGCTCCAGTCTGAGCTCCTCTGCACAACCCAGGAAAACACACAGCGTAAGTGCCAGATTCTCTTAAGTTTTAAATATGGCCTTGGAGAATTGATACTTTGTTAAATGTCTGCTGGCAAGTACATCTGAAATACCTGAGTGACAATATGAGAAGAATATATACAGAAAGCTCATGCATTGCATCTTAAAGCTCAGTTGTTGTGCTGAGACATCATTAGAAAGACAACAGATAGGGGAACGTGGAGGTCTGGATTCATCCCCACATCAGTGTTATTCATAGCATGCACGCATGTGTTCATTAACAATTATTAAGTATACGTTCTTTCTAAGACAGGAAGTGCACTGGTATGACATACAAAATTAGTCATGCTTAGCACCCGAAGCTGTAGCATCCATGATGGTAAGCCCATTGGCCTTCTTAGCATGAGACACCATTGCAGGCTGCTCTTGTTTCTCGTTTGGGGCAGCTGAGTCACCCTCATGGGATTGTTTTCTTTATTTGTATGTAATGACTGGGACCCATGAACCTAATGCTTGTCCATATTATCTTAATGATTAATACGTCTGTAATGGAATAAGCCTCGTAGCTATTTCTTTTTGAAAAAAAAGTTAGGTTGTTTCGTCCTCTTTTTGTTTATTTTTTTATTTTAAAGAAATTGTACTTATTTCAAGTGTATGAGTGTTTTGTCTACATGTTTAAAAACGTAGATGGTTTTATATATAAGGCTGTATAAGAAGCACGGAAATAAATCTATTGTAGAGTGGGAGATGCTGTGTATAGTGGATGGAAGAACAACTTTGAAAGCAAGGCCAATTCAGAAAATAAAAACAAAATGTTTTCAAAGGCTAACAGATAATCAATGTGTCAGAATTAGTTACTGTTTTAATTGAGTTTCATTAAACAAATGAGTTTAGATGTCAGATTGGTCTCTTCAATTTTAGCCATGCCCAGCATGGTCCAAGCACCATCACCTAATTTGTCTTTTATTCTTGTCAATTTTCTTTTCATAGATTCACATTATCGAGAAAAATAAAATTGGCAGGAATTCTTTGTAAATACTAAATATGAACAAATATTACTGTACAAAAGACCAGGTTTCAGTGGTGTTATTCCTTCAGATGCAAGTGAACAGGAGCTTTTGCTTCTTCATAATCCCAGTTTATGTAAGCTGTAATGCTGCCTCGGTTCATTCGAGGGATGCATTTAAAAAAAATTTTTTTTAGATTATGTATATTTCATTTCTAGTTTAAATTTCGTTCATTCTTAAGGAAAAAAAATTAGGTTTTTTCCTTTTCATTTTGTTTATTTTTTAATTTTAAAGATTTTTTAAAAGTTTTAAGTGTATGAGTGTTCTGTTTACAAGCATGTGTTACCACCCATGTGTCTGGGACCCAGGGAGGACAGAAGAGGGTGCTGGATCCTGACACTGGAAGTATGAGCTGTTGTGAGCTACTGTGTGGGTGCTGGGAATTGAACCTGAATCCTTCGGGTGAGCAGCATTTCTCTTAATCCCTGAGTCATTGCTCCAACCCCATCTTCCTGTGTCAGATTTCTCTACTTAATATAAACTCAGTCTGCAAATCAGAACTTCACAGGATATAAAAATACTTGTCTTTTTCTGTTTGTTCATTTGAGTGCTTTTTAAAACTCCTTGCAGGAAGGTGGGTGTGTCTTGGGCAGAGTTTATTTTTAATGCCGTCGTTCTGCCTGCTCAAATTATAGAAAGTGAATTTCTTTCCCTAAAAATAGGCTGTTGGTTGCCTGGTGCCTTTATCCAGAGCCTTTCTGTGAGACAGTGACGCTTTTAACATCTTATCCTAAATACATCACAGCACTGAACACTGAACCGAGAAACAATACCGTGTTCTTCCTTGTGAATCTGTTATATGGAAGAAGCTAGAGATCCATCCTTGAGTTGGTACACATGGATAGTGATTTAAATGGGAAACTCCGGGGCGGAGGTGGGTTAGAGCAGCTCAAAGACACAGGGACTTAGAGCCGGGGCTCCTTGTTAGATGTTAGACACAGAAGAACATTGTGACTTTCCTCATCATTCCTCAGCTGCCCTGCTAGTCTCCGGCAGTGCGTATTTGTTGTCATGGTAGCATGGAACACAAGTGAAATCCGTGGCTTGCTTCATGAACTGATGCAGTTGCCAAGTGCAGGATGCAGGACGGGGAAGAACACATTTTCTCTCTCTCCCTCTCTCCCCCCAACCCTACCCCTACCCCTTCCCCTGCCCCTTCCCCTTTCCCTTCTCTCCTCTCCTCTCCTCTCCTCTCCTCTCCTCCCCTCCCCTCTCCTCCCCTCCCCTCCCCTCCCCTCCCCTCTTCTCTCCTCTCCTCTCCTCTCCTGTCCTCTCCTCTCCTCTCCTCTTTTTCCTCTTCTCCTCTCTCTTCAGAAGCTTCCTTTCTGCAGCCCCCGCAGGAAGATGCTGTGCCTGCATCAGCAAGCAGCACAGATGCTGCAGTGTTTGTTTAAGATTGCTCTTCCCATGATATAGTGTTTTCTTACTCATTAGTAGGTGCGACACCAACTCCGATCCCATTTGTAGCACTGCGAAACCACACAGCTTTATATAGGACAAAACCCCAGAGCACATCTCCCATGTGAGTTACTCTGACAAATAAGCCCAAATCTTTTGTGTTTTATGCTCGGAGTACTGTGAGTAAATTTGATTCTGTGTCTCTTTGCCTTTTGAAATTAATTGTTGGAAGTAAGACCTATTTTCTACCTGAATTTTTTTTTTTTTTACAAGCAAGTAAGATGTTCAATCAAATAATTGAAAGTCAGAGGAACTCTGCCAGGAAACTGCCAGCCAAATAAAAGAAAGAATTTTCTTCTGGGATTTCCATTTCACCTGCCTGTTATTCAAATGTCACGCAAGGCATGATGGTAGATTTCCTACCAGATGCAGAATTCATGATCCACGGTTAGACAGACACTAGCTAAAAGCAAAGGACAGACATAGAGGCAGCTGGTGGCTTGCTCCTGGCAGAACTTTTATAAGTTTCTCTCCTCTTGGCATACCTACTACTTTACTGTGCTTGTTTTTTCTCAATACAAGGAAGTCCTTTGTTGAAGGTTTGTACATAGTCAAATTCAAACTGAATTACAAAATTCAGCAGAGTTGATTCATTAGAGACTATTCACTGCAATGTGCTAGTCTTTGGGTAAAATTTCTGTTTATCTACATACTTTCCTGAATATTTAAGCCATCCCCCCTTAAATTTGGTGTTTTCTTTCAAAAGAAGGTAGTTGCTTAATGTTTGAGTAAGGTGTGGTGGTACACACCTTTAATCCTAGCATTTGGGAGGCAGAAGTGGGTGGATCTGTCTTCTATTTCACAAGTTCTAGGACAGACAGTGTTGTATAGACAAGACTCTGGATCAAAAAGTTGAAACTAAAACCAAATAGTTTGGTTAAAGTCACTAAGGATTTTAAGACAGGAGCTGGGGAGATAATTTAGTTGGCACACTGCTTGCTGTGCACTTTTCATGAAGACTTGGATTTGCATTTTTAGTGCCCATATAAAAGCATGGCAGTGGGTGTACATCTGTAACTCCAGAAAGGGAAATGTGGGCAGAGACAGAGGCACATCAGCTAGCCAGCCTCAACCAATCAGAGACAGAAGGATCATCAACCTGCCAGCCTCAACCAATCAGAGACAGAAGAATCATCAGCCAGCCTCAACCAATCAGAGACAGAAGAATCATCAGCCAGCCAGCCTCAACCAATCAGAGACAAAAGGATCATCAGTCAGCCAGCCTCAACCAATCAGAGACAGAAGGATCATCAGCCAGCTAACCAGCCTAGATTAGTCTGTGAGCTCCAGGTTCAATGAGAGATTTTTGTCAAACATTAACAGGGAGAGGGACAGGAAAAGTCACTTGAAGTCAGTCTCTAGCTTCCAAATTGACCCACACATATGAACAAGTATTCTTACATGCATGTGTGCACACAAATTAACAAGTGTATACACCCCTCCACAAAGAATATTAATACTCTTATTAAACAAGAAATATATACATGCACACCTATGTTCATGCAGACCAGTTAAGAATTTAGAAAGAAAAATCAGTTGATACCAATTTGATGGTTTATGCCGTAACGTGTGGATGATGGGAGTTCACTGTCTGTGTAGGGGAGAACATCCTCATTTTACTCTCTCTTCAGCTTCCCAGCATGCTCTGTTTCAGTTCTTATTCTTTTAATGATTTCTCCTGAAGTCCTGCTCACTGGCCTTCTGTCCTTCCAGGTCAATGTGAGAGAATGGCGAAGTTTTCAGCTAAATCTATTTTCCGGTTTTTCACATGAGCATGGCACTCTAACTCCTATTGGCTTCACATTCTCTTTGTGCCCAACAGTGCGTTCCAACTTTACTGTCCAGTGCCTCCCAAGGACCCAGGCCACTTCACACCAAGTCCACCGAGGACACAGGCTGCTTCACACTGCTTCATTCCATTTCACGACACCAGTGCAAACAGTGCCCGTGAGCAGCATTGGACACACCCATAGCATTTTTGTAAAGCCCTTTCGCCCATTGAGTGTAATGGAGTATTTCTTTTCCAGTTCCTGCTGCCTGGCTCTTGAAACTCAACTCTTACGTCTTTTCATTTATGCATTTTTTTTTCCTTGCTGTTCTGGCCTGAAGTTCTCTGTACTTCGGCGGAAACTCTTGCAGTCAATAGTAATTGCATGCAGACTCAGTTAACGTTTTATGCAGATGTAAACAAATGCTTCTTTTGCCTTGGACGGGGGACAGTACCTGAAAGGTAACATCCGGATGGACGAGAGAGCATGGTGCTTTGAAGACAGCTTAGACTTCCGGGTTAGAATCCCGAGTTCTACCCTTTGTGAGAAGAGAGGAGCCCAGAGGAGTCGCTCTCTTACCATAGCTCGGTTTCTTCATTTCATTTCTGTTGCTTTGTTGGGACACTATCTGCAATTAGTTGTTTAATCTCATTACTTTGAAGACAGTGATGATATGAATAAATTCACCCAAGTCCTTGATGTATCTAGTTTTGAACACAGACCTGGATTGCGTGTGTTTTTTATGTAAAACGGAGCTGGTTTTCTTCAGACGTCTAGTGACTCTTCAGAGCCTCACAATGAATCAGAGGCTTCCTTGCTTTAGGTGCAATAAGAGAACTTAAGTCACTCAGAAGATATTTTTTTTTCTACAGACAAAATGACAGCTACCAAAAGAAAATGGGATCAAGACAAAAAGCTTTTGAAGGAAATATGTCTAAAAATATCTATCCCATCTCTAAAGAAATTGGCAGGAACACCTGGAGTTTTTTTTCTGAGTGTAATTTTAGTTAGGTAAACATGGAAAAGATATATTTTTCTAAAAATAAGGAAGGAATACTTTTATGGAAAATGATGGTTGGCAGTCCTCTTCAGCAGTAGACTGGTTTTGTAAAAAATGATTTTTCTTGTATTATAGAATAAGAAAGCATGAATTCAGTCAGGGCCAGTGACATGCCTGGGCCAGGTTGGCAAAGGTCCCTTTTGCCAAGCTTGATGATCTGAATTCTATCTCAAACCCATAAGATGAAAGCATAGAATCCACATCTGAAAGTTGTCCTTTGACCTCTATATGCGGAGGGTGTCGTGCACATACAAACGTACCATATGCATGCACCAGAAATTAAGTAAATTAATATAACAGTAAGAACTCAAACAAGCAGTAATGGTGATTGGCATCATTATTGCTTATCTGAAAACATTTACCCACAATAGGCGTCTTTGTAGGATGCCCACTTAAGAGCAGAGACACGGCTTGGCACTGTGGGTACTTTATTATTGCAATGTTTGTTTCTTTAATGTGTGCACTAAACAAGCACATTAAAATATCATCTCGGGTTCACAGCTATGTGGAATGTGCTTTATTAGGTTTTAAAAATTGGTGAGCTATCTTGAAAGTACACAGAACTGTATTTGGCAAGTACCTAAACCAGGCAGATAATGCTGACTTTCAGGGACTTTAATGGATAAGTGTTATACCAATATTCTTGGTATATTGAATGGGGACTCAGATGAAAACTATGACAGAATTTTGAGATGACTTGGAGACAATGATTTAATAGCTATGCAAGCCATTGCTATACAAGGTCAAAAATATAAGGACATGCATTACTCTAGCCAGAGAGCAATGGAACTGAGTAAAACACAGTATCCAAGGCCTTGTAGTCTGACTGTACATCCCTGTGTATACATAGGCATATACTTGGCACATGGTAATGCGCTTACCAAGTACATGTTTGGATCAGAATAACACCGGTGACATCATTTCCCAGAAGAGGAACTGGTCACACATCCTATAATCAGTGGGAATGTTGGTCAGACTTGCCCAGCACAGCAGGCTGTCAGAGAATTGGTAAAACCATCAGAATATGTCATGACTCAAAATTAGGTTATATAGAACATTCTAGAACACACTGTAGGAAACAATCCAATGAGGGGAAGGCAATAAAAAAAGATATCCTCTGTCATGCTTTCCAAGTTCTTATAGTTTTGGTTGTGAGCCTAGCCTTTAACGGCCGAGCCATCTCCCCAGCCCTCTTTCCAATTCTGAATTGCTCGTGCTTTCTCGAGGTTTAAAAACATCAACTATAAAATATAATTCTTACAGAGATGCTGACAGGGCTTAAATTCATGAGCGCTCATGATCAAATATGAACTCATTCAATATTCATGGCTTTTATTATAGTTTAGATCATAATTCTCCCCTATGTTCTTTCTCCCATGTTAAAGGCTTGGTCCCCAGCTGTGGCACTGCTAGAAGGTATATACTGGATATCTGAGTTCAAGGCCAGGTTGGTCTACAGAGCAAGTTTCAGGATAGTCAAGGGCTATCCAGGGAACCCTGTCTCAAGCAACAAGCCACAATAAAACAAAGAAACAAACAAAGAAATACAAAAATAAGTTTGTCCTTAAGAGTTAAAGTCTGAATGTTTATTCTAGTATAGCCAAAATTAAGAACATTCCATTTCCTCATGAATATTAATATAGTTGATTATGTATATATGATGGTGACGATGAAGGACCAGGCAGTTTAAGCTTGGTTCACAGTTTTGCAGACTTTAGTCCCTCGCTGGTTGACCTCGTTGCTTTTGGACCTATGGGAAGGCAGTGGTACAGGGAAGAGGAAGCTGAGAATCAGAGAAGAGTAATGAAGGTCCAAATCCCTTCCTATGGCCTAACCAGGTCACTTAGGACCTTTAACTAAATCCCATCCTCCAAAGTTTACCACTTCAACTGTCTTAGTCTGAGAACAAAATCTCTGCTATATGGACCTTTGGGGGAGGCACTCAGATCTAAAGTAAAGACTGAACACCCTATAAGTAGGTCTAACCTGTGGCACAGGGCTACATACATCTTACGATAGCTGTGGCTGTGGTCTAACATGTGTGTAAATAACAATGTCATGCTTCAGTGTCATAGGTTTGGACACCCCTGCCTGTCAGGGCAGTGTACCATATTCCATTAATCTTTCCACCAACTGTAGAACGTGAATAAGTCACAGCATACAGGTGATTAAGCACAGTAATGACAAAAAGGAATTCCTACACCAGGTGGCTTAGCTAATGGTAATAAGACCAGAGGCTTGACTTAAAGTGATTAAATTCCTGAGCTCAAGTTTACCACACTCTGATTATTGCATATTGTTTTTTCTTGGTCAAAAAGGGTGATATTAAGCAATATTCTAATTAACCTTCTTTTAAGTTCTCTGCAGTATAATGAGCCCCCAACATCTCTATAGCTTTGTCACAAACTCAGCATGTAGCTGATGCTTCTTTATTGGATCCCATACATCCTGTAGAGTTCCAATATCTTATTTTAGGTTAGCTCCTGCAGTGCTCCAGTCCAGCACAGCAGACCTTACAGCCGACAAAGTAATGAGAATCTGTAGAGCCCAATCCCAGGAAGAAAACAAGACTTAGTTCCTGGGTCAGTAAGAATACTCTGCTGTCTTCTCTTTCCTGAAGAGTGAGAGATTCTGCTGGCCACATGCTTGCATGTGATTCCGTGGGAACTGTGGATATCAAGAGTGGGGTCGCTTGAATTGGACGATCTGCTGTTAGCAGAAGCTGGAAATGCTTAGGGCTCTGTCTGAGTCAGAGGGCTTTGAACTCTGGACTTATTCTAACAGCTGCTTTTAATTAAAGCAGCCGAGCCTGCCCAGATTCTGGCAGGTCAGCTGTTCAGAAAGCTCCCATTCTTTGGAAACCTTGTGACTTTCCCAAGCTTTTGCTCAGCATCTTGGATTTTTGTTTTCATTTCCATTTTCAGATTTATAATCGCTTGGATACAAATTGCTGCGGATTCAGACCTCGCAAGGAAGACGTCTGTATACAGAAGCCAAGCTGTGAGGACCAAAATTCTGTGACTTTAGCACACATTACCCAGCGAAAGAATGACCCAAGGCATTTGGTCTTCATAAACAATAAGGGCTTCTTTGACAGAAGCGAAGACAACTTAAACTTCAAGTTGTTAGAAGGCATCAGAGAGTAAGTGCTGTGTTTATTGTGGAAACCCCATCTCACTCTCTAGATTGTTCTGGAATGCTCTGTGTAGCTCAGGCTTTCCTGGAACTCAGTGTGATTCAAGCTGACCTTAAACTTGTGGTTATCCTCCTGCATCAGCTTTCAGAGGGCTGTGAGTGCAGGAAGGGGCTGTTACACCCAAAACAAAGAGTACCTTTCCTAACCGAGTGACATCTTGGAAGACCATGTGTTTGTTCACAATTAGTAAACTTGCACCTATGTTAGACATATTTAATTGCCAAAGAAACGGTAAGTGTGAGAATAGCGATTCCCAAGAAGAAAACCAGCCCTCCAAGAGCAGCCAGTACCTCTATGAGCAGTCCACAACGCCTACGCAGCCCCTGCCACAGTCTGCCCTCACTGTCATGCTCAACGTTCATTGTGAAAACCCATGTGGGTGAGGTTGGACATATGCAGGGCTGTCAGAAGGACGCTGAGGCTCTGTGGTGAGAGCACAGGATTGGGTACAGCAGAACAGTAGAGATGTCTGAATCTGCAATCCACTATTTGGCATGCCAGTGGAACTAATAATTATGGCAGGATGTCAGAGTTATGATTGACCCAAGTGATTGTTATAAGTATCGTGGGAAAAGAGCTCTCGGAAGGGTAGGGCACCAGAGGATGGCTGGCCCTTTAAACTGGGTAGGAGGGCTTTTGGGTACTCAGAAGTCTTTTTGGCAGACAGACCGTGGGCCTGGGTCTTGAAAAACTACAAAGGAGGGACTGCTGGGGGATAGACAAAGAAGAACTGTTGTACTCAAGATTGGCCCCAAACTCAGAGGTGACTCACTCGTGCGTTTGTGGATAGCAGAGACTCATATTGATGGCTTCTGGTAAGGGAGCAGGGGGAAGGGTGGTGCGGAGCCAGGGGGGCAGTGGGGAGAAGGACTCAGTGATTTTTGGGGAATTGGTCCCCATGGGAAGTTTGACCATGCTCCAGTGAGACTTTTTACTTTTCTTTAATCTTCCTTTCTATTCTCTTTTCTCTTCTCTTCTTTTCCTCTTCTTTTTTGCTTCTTCCTGTTTTAGAGAGGTGGAAGTTCACAAGGGTGGGAGCACAGAGCTGGAAGGACTGGGAAGAGAATGTGAGCTGGTGCATGATGTGAAATTTGCAAATAATCAGTAAAAATATTATGTTGGAAAAAAAAGTGTAGCAGGAGCTGGCTAGAAAGTCTAATCAGTCCCTATGGAAGCCACGAGCAAATTTCACAGCAAGTGGGGCCACTCTCCCTACCCATAATAGTTGGGAAGAAGATTCACAAAGGAATTAGGTTTTATTGGAAGCTTAAAAAACTCACAAGATAACCATAGCAT
Source organism: Micromys minutus (assembly GCF_963924665.1). Lineage (NCBI taxonomy): Eukaryota > Metazoa > Chordata > Mammalia > Rodentia > Muridae > Micromys > Micromys minutus. Next base: position 17,180,632 of record NC_137973.1, read on the forward strand.
CGGCAGCCCAACCTTCGGAACTGAACATCCGGAAAACAGCCCGATACGTCTGAAGATAATGGTAGAACTCAATCCTTCCAAGCCTACAGCTACTGTTTTTCCTCCGCGGTAACCTGCGTTTGTGTTCTAACGCTATTATTCTTACTGGCATGTGGCTAGGTGTGTTTCATATCCACATTTCAGTCATTCCCAACCATCTTTGTACTTAGATAACGTGGGTTTTATAAACTTTCAACATTTTCTTGTGGGTTTTGAGAGTTCCAGGAGGGTTTTCCTTCCTTTGTTGATGCTCTTTACAGCTCTGTCAATTGAAGGCCAAATGCATGGCAGTTTCTCTCATTTAAATGCCCGAGCCAAGGAAAATTTATGCATAGGAAAATTGACATTCCTAAGACATCATTTATTAAATTGATATTACAGGGATTTACATTTTTTTTTTTTTTTTTTTTTTTGCAGAATTGAGAGTGCTGAGGGCATATATCTATCTTTCTTAAACATTCACATAAATATGAATACTTTTATTTAGTCTTTCAAAGAAGATTAAACCTTAACTGCATTGTTGGGTATAATGGGTTTAAGTTTAAATCTTCTTTGAGCGTATAATTCACACATCAATAAGCAAAAATGAAGTCTTTGTTAGGCTCAGAGTCACACACTGAATATTTCCTTTAACCAAATGCAATGTAAAACCAATAGCAGAGTAATGGCTTGCTTTCTTTTATGAACAGGACTTCTAGTCACGGAAGAGGCTGGCAGTTTTAATACTCTCATCTCATGTATTCTTCCTAAGCTAACTTGGTTGAATAGCCATAGAAATAGTAATTATGGATATTAGTATATTATACAACAAAACATTAAGTCATAACCCACAAGACTGCATAGTATAGGTTTTTAAGGGTCCCAGAGCACACAATACTATTTACCCTGTCCAGCTCAGTAATCTTTGGTCTCTACCATCACCAGAATTCCTTTTTTTTCTATTATTGAATATTCTCTGTATTTACATTTCAGATGTTATCCCCTTCCCCAAGTCCCACCTCCCCTCTCTCATCCATTGCCTCCACGAAGGTTCTCTCTCTCCCAATCACCCTCTCCCACCTCAGCACCTTGACATTTCCCTACACTGGGAAAACAGGACTTCATTGGACCAAAGGCCTCTCCTCCCATTGAAGCAGACAGTGCTATCCTCTGCTGCATATGCACCTGAAGCCATGGGTCTCTCCATGTGTGCTCATTGGTTGGTGTTTTAGTCCCTGGGAACTGTGGTGGGTTTGGTTAGTTGATTATTTTTTTTCTTCCCATTGGGTTGCAGACCCTTTCAGCTCTCTCATTCCTCATCATCAGAATTCTTGACCCTGGATCTCTAGTATCTAATGTGTCCCATGTCTTAATCCCAAGTGCATGCCAAAAGTTTAAATAAGTGTATGTTCTTGCTTGGTCAGTTTTAAGGTGCAACTAAATTTATTTGAAATTCACTCTTGAACCCAAGTGATTATATGGTACCACACTTGTGCAAGTTAGAGGAGGCCAAGCTGGAGGTGCTGTGGAACATAGCCTGTGACTTAAACTAGAGATTTTTCTAAGACCTTATGGCACTATACATGCTGGACTCTGGCTCTAGTCTTTCTATATGAAAAAAAGCAAGTTCAGTGAACTCTCTTAATGAGTCAGTCAGGATGTCCAGTGAGATGTCATTGAATGTTCTTGCTCTAAAAGTTTAGTTTTGTTGAATTTGTGTGAAAACAATTGGCAGCTTCCTGTTACTGTAAGTAATGTCTGAGGTGATCCTCTCTCAAAGTGGGAAGATTTACGTGACTCACAACATTAGGGATTTCAGGACACAACCACCTGGCTCCGTTTCTTTGATCTTTCAGTGGCACTGTACATGGTGGTGGCACTAAATGCCACTGTATTCCTATTAGCTATGTCCTTCCCCTTAACCAATGCAGTGTAAATGCCAATAGTAGGGTAATAGTTTGTTTTCCGTTATGAACAAGACTTTTATAACCAAGGATGGGGTAGTCCTTTTCACCTAGGAGCAGGAACTGAAAGAGAGAAAGAGGAAGGGGTGGAGTCCTAACATTTCTTTCAAGGCATGCCCTAATGATATCATCTCCCACTATTCCTTACCTCCTAAAGGACCACCATCCCCCAGCCACAGTATCTTGATGCATGGACATTTGGAGGGCATTCAACATATAAGTTAGAACATCATTTAATACTCCATTCAGGAAAACACTGGCCTTGCCCCTCTTCATTTTAGTGCATCTATTGTTGTCCTTACTCAGCTAATGCCATGGTGGTGAGACATTCTGGCTGCAAACTCCTTGATCCTATGTATACACACCCCTACTCCCTCCTCTTCAGTGTTTTCTAAGCCCCAGATGTGGGAGTTGTTTTGTAGATAAATCCATTAGGATTAAGCTACACATGCCACGATTCCTCAATTCTACACAAAGAATTATAGGCAACTAAGGAATGCTGACAGCTAGAAAAACAGTCATAAACAAGGAAGAGCACACCAATTGGCTATCCAATACCAAATTGTCAGCCCTAAAAACATACAAGTAAGTAACAGTATAATAGACCAGTATATAGAATGGTAAATATATAAATATATACCCAAACATATATATTCGTGAAGTAACAAATAATAAAAAAAGTGGCCATGAATCAGAAAGATAGCAAGGAGAGGTATATGGGAGGGTTTGGAGGGAGAAACCGGAAGGGATGAATGATGTAACTATATTATACTGTCAAAGATAAAAGAAATAATTAAACTAAAAAAACAACAAATAACTCCCTCCCCCCAACCAAAACCAAACACAAAGCAAAATACAGGCAATCACTCAAGTTCCAAAAGTATAATCTGAACTAGAGGAAATTCTTCCTCTAATTGAGTTTTTTTTTTTTTTTTTTTTTTTTTTTTTTTAATAATTTCTCTTTTGTTCTATCACAAGTGTGAGGTCATCGTACTTTAGACCGTAACTGCTGCTCAGGGAAGATACTCCACTGAAACCACACATGTTTTGCTTCTCACCAATTTCTTTCATCAAACTCCACTTTGTTACAAAAGGCTTTCTGTAGGAGACATGGAGCTTAAGATGATGGGAAATACATCTCCAGACCTAATGAGATCTTAATTCTATGCTTCTCTTCGACAGTCTTCAATGACCTTTAAATAGGAAATTAATATGTCATTTTCTGAATGAATTAGATAATTTGGTTCATTCGAAGTACATTCTTCTTGTATTTTATTTTAGGAGACATGTCGGCTTGTCAGTGACAAAAATATTTTGGTTTTCTAGGTCTTATTTGATAGTGTGATTTATGAGACAGACGAAGACAGAGCAGCTCGGGGAGAAAAATGGTATTCCTGAGCAATTGCTAAGAATGAAATATTGTGTTTTCATTTCAGGTTCCCTGAATCCGCAGTTTCTGTTCTGAAGAGCCAACACTTACGGCAGAAGCTCCTTCAGTCTCTGTTCCTTGATCAGGTTTATTGGGAAAGTCAAGGAGGCAGGCAAGGCATCGAGAAGCTTATCGACGTGATAGAGCGGAGAGCCAGAATCCTTATCACCTACATCAACGCACACGGAGCTAGAGTGTTACCTATGAACGAGTGACAAGTGGCTTTCTGCCTCGAGAACTATCTATGTGTCACGCTTGGCTTTTCGTAACTAAAAGACATCAACTTTAAATGTTTCTAGGAATGAGGCCGCAGAGTTGAATACACGAAAACTGACACAGTTCATATCATGAACTAAGTTTAAAAAGCCCGTTGAATTTAAAGGTGTACAGATTCAAAAAGTTTCAGGATAACATATTGCTTGCAAAATGCCTGATATTGTTTCCTAAGACACATATATGCCTCAGCATTGTCATTGCGCAATGACCCAAATGATTTTTTTCTACTGATGTTTAAGTTATTTTTATGTCATTTGGTGGAACAGTATAAACCAGAGACACTGGCTCTTCTAATAAATCACTCCTGTGCCATTTGACTGATCTGGCCAGCTGCTAGCAGTAGAGTTGATTGACATTCTCTCATTGCTGTTAGTTACAACAGCTTTCCTAACCCTATCCAGTGGCAATTCTACATCAGGCAATTGAGGTGTGTGATCTGCAAGAGCAGTAGTCTTATAAAACCTTTAGATAGACATAGTGGATTCATAAGAAATGACCAGTGTATTTTCCAGAGTCTAAGATAATCAGCTACCTCTGAAAAACAAAAATCTCCTATTCTTCCCTTTTAAGACATTTATTGATAGCATACAAATATTAACAATCAATGCATTAGTTCAATTTTGCTGAATCAATTGTGATCCAATTTATGCCTTGTAGTTAGAAAATTAAAAGTTATAAGGCTTGTTTTACCTGTTTGAAAATTTACTTGTCAAGTCTCCTACTGTTTTTATTGGTTGGTTGGGTTAAAAGAAGTTAAGGTTTCATGGGCAGGCTGGCTTTGAATTCTATGCATCTGTGGTCTTTTGGTCAATGCTCTATTTCCCAAGTGTTGGGATTACAGACAGGTATGTGATGCCATGTTCCGAAGTGCTCAGGATCAAATCTGGGCCTTCAATCATGCTGGATAGGCACTGTATGACTAAGCCCACAACCACAGCCCACTTTCAATGAATACCTAACAATTTGTCATTTTATAAAGGATACTTTTTTTAATCATGAAGACTTCTTTGGTATAATTATGTTTTATCTGATGGAACTGATATTATCTAGGTATTGACAATATGTTCAGATATTATATTATATAGATAAGTTCAATACAAGAAATCTTAACAAAACCCAGCAGACATGACTGAATCTTCTCATGAAGAACACATGGATAGAGAGCATTTGGCAACAAATTAGGCAAAATTAAGTCTCAACTAATTCTCCCCTAAGTCTCTCTACCAAATCTTTTGTTGAACTGGAAGAACTAAGGCACAAAGTTCATGCTCTGAGTCTTTCTGTCTAGGGAGAATTTGCCAGGTCATTCCTTAACCTACTTATAAGGAGCCTTTGAATCTAGAGCAAATTATGCCTCTCTTGATTTCAACTCTACTATGCCTTATTTAGAAGGTCATTGGTTAGCCATCTGTGGTGGTACATACCTGAAATTCCAGCATCCAGGAAGCCTTGGAAGGTTTGCAAGTCTGAGGCCAGTCTGGTCTTCCTATCCTGTCTGAAAGGTGTCCCTCCCTTCACAAAAGCTGAATTACTGAGTTTTTCTTCTTTTGGAAACTTAAAAAATAAAGAGCTACACATTTTCATCATATTTCTCGTCTTCTTTTTTCAATTTTGTTCCCAATGTACATGGCATTTTCCACATTCTCATAAATGATAATTTGATATCGATGTCAACTTTTACAAGCATAGCAATATAGACTACATCATAGAAAAAAATTCCACTTTAATAGATTATAATTGACACAAACACACCAGCTTGTCAAGAAGTGAGTCAACATGTTTAAGTATAAGAGAAGACAGACCAACGAAAGAGCTGACTCTCTCGTCTCTGCTTTTCAAGGATCATGTCCAAGAACGGCATCTACCATCCTATATGTTTCCTTTCTTTTGGCATGCCATGTTGAACTTTGTCACATTCTCTCCACTGTAACCTGAGTATGACTAGGGGCCCTGGTGAGTCCCCACAATGGCTGCTTTCTCTGAGTTTTGTCTCACAAATCATTTTCTTAATTATCCTTACAACCACTTTTACACTCCCATCCCCCACTTAATTTAGAACTAAAAGATTTCTGCCAAGTTGCTGTGGGGTGCTGTCTGCACATTCTCCATTACAAGATGGCGCTGACATCCGGCTGGAGTTAGCAGTAAACAAGTCATGTGCGCACGCGCTGGATAACTTTCCACTTCTTGAGCTCTGCCTCTCCCGTGGCATCATAGGGCCTGATGAGTTTCAACCAATCAGGGGGCTCCACGTCCAAGGCGAGGACTGATTTCTATATAAGGGGACGGGCTAGATAGTTCGGGGTCTTTGTCTTCACTTGTTGCAAGCTTATGCTCTGCCTCTCGAGATGCATTAAAGCTTTACCGCAGAAGAATCCCATTTCGTGTGCTGTGTCGTTCTTGCTGGCGAGATGGTTGCTCGGGACAAGTTGCCTCCTGCCTTATCAAGACGACCCACATTCATCTTAATACTTTTTTATTTTTACAGATTTTGCCATTTGAATTCACATTGTGATAGTATTTACAGGCATTCTGGCTTCTTCAAATCTTGCTTTTATGCCTCTCAAGTTAGGATGCTTCTGAGCAGGCTGGCCTTCCCCAGATGTGCCTGACTGTATTTTTGGCTAGTTATTTCAACATGCTTAATTCTAACCAAAAGGTGCAATAGCATCAATTACTTTCGTAACTGTAGATTGTCCTGATGCTGTTTGTATTTTAATGTTAATTCCACTTCCCCCAAAAGGGCTGCCTAGTCACATATTCAAGAGGTGACTTCATCAGAACCTTCCCATTTTAATCAGTAAAATAAAGGAAAGCCAGTGACTGGGCGGATCGAGGGAAAGAGGAGAGGTCTGAGGAGATCAGAGGATGAGAAGAGGTTGTGGCAAGATGGAAGTGCCCAAGGACAAGCTAGACTCAGGTGATATTGATAGTTAAATAGCTATGAACATTAAGATTTTATAGGTCTAGTATCTCATATAGAAGGGCAATTTGTATCTTTGTCTATTTGATGTAATCTTGTCGTGTGGAGGGTTTGTGGATTGAGAATTGAATATATAAACCAGTATGAAAAGATATCGGGCTGTAGAGTTGTGTTTGTGAGATTTTGGGGTACAACAATACCCCGGGACAGAGGCGGAGTACAGGCAGTAGAAAACTGCCTGGGAAGGGAGTTGCATGGACAAGTTGGGCTGTGGTGATGGTTCAGACCAGGCACCAGAGTTGCACGCGGCCTGAGTGAGACATCAGGACAGATAAAGAGATAAGCATTTTTATATTTCTAATATTTACTTTATCACATAACTTATCTTTTAAGAATTTGTTTTTATTCTTTGTGTGTATACAAATGTATACCCATGGAAGCCAGAAGATAGATAGTCATTAGAAGCAGTTGTGAGCTACCTGACTTGGGGTCTTGGAGCTGAACTAAGGCCCTCTGAAAGAGCAGTGCTGCTCTCAACAGCTCGGTATCTCCCCAGTCTTTACATTTATTTTTTTTTAATGATTTATTTTCTTTTGTAAACAGTGAGTAATTGATGGTGCATTAGTTTTGAATAATAGCTGCAGGCCAAATTCTGAATTTTAATAAGTAACATTCTTCTTTCATTGAAATGATGAGGGTGTTTTTGTATTTCAGATGTGCTCAAAAACAACTGTGCTTTGATACATATTAGCTCATCATGTGACTTATTTTCTTTAACAGATTTAAAACAGGAGAATTTACCTTGGTTCTTACACAAGAGCTTATTCTGGTGTGACCTGTTTCCTTTTAGCTGATATGAAAATGCACATGTGTCTTACACCCTGTAATAAGAGGCTACAAATTAAGCTGTTTACTTACTTATTTTCGTTTGATACATGAGTTAGTTTTCAAAAGGAAAACACAGCAGCTCCTTACCCCTCTTTGGAACAATTCACTCCAATCTGTCCCTGCTTTCTGCTTTATACTGTCTTTGTTTTGATGGCCAAATATTCTTTTTAAACTGGAAAACAGAATAAGCAATGAACTTCAAAAGTATGTTTGTTTGTAATTTCACCAGTGGAAAAGAGGCAATTTGAAAGTCAAGATGCCCACTTGGATCCGTGTATCCGTGTGTTCAGGCATGTGTGCAGAAACTGATGTCATAATTCACGATCACTATGCTTTCTCTTGTGTACATATAGCATCATACTATAAGCTGGAAAAAAAACAGGTTATATTAGTTAATTTCATCCTTCTTAGGAGGAGATTTAATTTTCAGTTAACTTTCCATGGTTGCTGTGAGCCTTATAGTAGTTTAAACTCTCCTTCTTATCACTACTGTTTAATAAATTTGTTAAGTACTTAGGGAGTTGATCAAAATGTAAAATATCCTAGACTTATTCTTAAACTGTATCTGTGGACTTGAATAATAATAATGTTTATGCTGCCTTGCCTTTAAATACGCATTATATCACATGTGATGAGTAAAATATTTAGATAAATATTTATTTGTACATTGTCTTATGAAATCCTAATGTTTATTTGAATGCAGACTATTAAGTCACATTTAATATACTAGTCTGTAAAACAATATTGAAATCATATATATGTGAATTTGATCTCCCCCCTCTCTCATAACAATTAAGTAATATAATCGAGAACCAGGCTGGGAGAGTCCAAGGTCCTCAGAAGCCTATGGCACCATGCCTCAAAAACAAATGAAAACCAAAACAGGACCTCAGAATGCAAGGACTTTATGAGAGACCTTTTGACTTGTTAGAAAACTTACCTGAAATCAGAAATAGCCTACTGTGACTTTGACATATTCTTACAATATTGTGCTTGATTTTTATAGAAATACAAATTTTTCCTGGTGAAACACAATAGTAAAAATTTATCACCATGTTGAACACTTACCAGTAGATACTCATGACTTTTAAATGTTTAACTTTAGAAATATTTTAAAATAAATTTAATCAATGTAGTAATGCTGTATTTATCATTTGGATAAATACTTTATAAGTGTTTATATTTATATTTTTCTAAGAATCAATTTTATCTTTTGAAAAAATTTGCTTTAATAGACTTCTAGCTACTCTTGTATACCTTTATCTGTTTGAAAGCTACTATTTTAATTTTTTGAAACATTCACTTAACCAAACTCTTTTTTTTCAATTTTATTGAATATTCTCTGTACTTACGTTTCAAATGTTATACCCTTTATTCTCCACTTCCCTCCCTCCTCCCCCTCAACTTGCTTTTATGAAGGTGCTCTTTCTCCCAATCACCCTCTCCACCTCAGTGCCTTGGCTGTTGATGGTGTTGTCCTTCCCATGAGGGCATAAATCTTTGAGCTCTTTCCGTCCTTCTTCTAGCTCTTTCATTGGGGTCCCCATGTTCAGTTGATGTTTAGCTGCAAGCATTCTCATCTATATCTATACGACTCTGGGAGAGCATCTGAGGAGACATCCATGTCTGGTTCCTGCCAGTAAACACTTCTTGGCATCAGCAATAGTGCTTGGGTTCAGTGGCTATATATGGGGTGGTTCTTCAGGTGAAGCAGTCTCTGTAGATCTTTTCTTCAATCCCTGATCTTCTATTTGACCTTGTATTTCCTACCCTGTTTTGTTCTCCCTTCTAAGAAGGACTGAGGCATCCGCATTTTAGACTTTCTTCTTTTGGAGCTTCATAAGTTCTGTGGATGGTTTCTTGGGTATTCCAAGGTCTTTCTTTTCTTTTTTTTTTTTTTTTTTTTTTGGGTGGGGGTGGCTAGGATCTGCTTATAAGTGAGTACATACCATGAGTGTTCTTTTGTGACTGGGTTACCTCACACAGGATGATAGTTTTAAGTTCCATCTATTTGCCTAGGAATTTCATGATCCTGTTTTTAATAGCTAAGTAGTACTCCATTGTGTATATGTACCACAATTTCTGTATCCATTTCTTTGTTGAGGGACAACTCAGTATTTTTTCCAGCTTCTGGATATTATAAATAAGGCTGCTATGAATATTGTTGAGCATGTGTCCTTGTTAGATGTTGGAGCTACTTTTGGGTATATGCCCAGGAGTGATATAGCTGGGTCCTCAGGTAGCAATATATTTAGTTTTCTGAGGAACCTCCAGACAGATTTTCAGAATTTAACCAAACTCTTAAGACATAATAATATAATTTTATAACTGAATGGTTTCATGGATTTAGCATTTGTCGTATTCCCACCCTGAAAACAAATATTTAATGAAACAAAATGACTTAATTTGCTCCAATTTAGGCAAATGGTTGGTCTAGATTCCTCACTATTTTGATATAGAAAGTTAGAGAATCAGAACAACAGTAAATGCAGTTATATATATATATATATATATACATATATATATATATATATATATACATATATATATATACATATATATATATACACACACACACACACATATGTAAAACAAGGAATCTCAACTCATGGATCCTGAAGATTTCACATGGGCATACAGCGTGGTAATGACTTCAATTTTGTGAACTTTCAGAGACAGAGGTAAATAGAAAGTTTTGATAATTTCCTGTCCTAGTTATCTGGCCATCTACCATCTTATCCTCTATACTAACCAATGTAGATGTTGAAATTAATAAGCAAATATTCATTGTACTAATCTTCAATCAAGTCTATCTTTAACAATTAAGTTTAGAAGACAAGTTTTCTTAAAAATTGTCCAAAATTAGAACTAAATTTTGAATTTTAAATGTTTAAAGGAGCATTGTTATTTTAGTGAGTTTGAGTCTGTTTTTTTTTTTTTTATTATAAACTATTACTGTTCACAATCATTATCCCATGCCATTTGGTAGCTGGGAGACAGATTCGATTTATTATGTCCTGTGTGTATCTCTATGTCCAGTGTGGTATTACATGATTTAGTGGCCATAAACTTACACTTCAACTAGTAAAACTTCATTCACTTGTGGGCTGTGTTATAACAATAGCTTTAAACAATATTCAGCTCTGGGTCCCCTTGAGGAGTGATTGAAACTAGTCTATTCAATATTTCTGCCCATAAGGTCAGTAGGGCCCATAGGTACCCAGTTATGGATTGGAAGCTCTTTGCTTTTGGGTCTACAGTCTCTGAGAGTTAAAATGCTTGCTTTCTAGCAAAATTAAGAAGGCAATAAATTATATTACATAAATAAGAAAAACCATCACTTAATAAAGTAATTACTTGTATACAAAATTGGGAATTGAACTTTAGAGAAAATAGTTTTCAAAGTTTTAAATTCACAATTGTAAACCAACTGATCATTTATTGTTAGTAATTCTTAAATATTTTTAGTCAATGATATGAGTTTCAGATCTACTGACATAGTTGTAGAATGTCGTTTGCATTTATTTAATACTTTAATTTATTAAAACTCTGTCATCTGATTTATTTGCTCTTATTTAAAAATTATTAAAACACTATGGTCTGTTTTGGAGTAGAAGAGACATTAGATAATATGTGGTATTAAAATAAGCAACTTGATTGTTACTCAATAGTTTACTGCAATTTCGTAATGTTCCCACATTTGATTTAACAATTTCCTACACAAATTAATGAGCTTTTGCCAATGGAGTTATTTCCTTGACCCTGGAAAAAGTTTTAAGGCCATGTGACCTGAGTCTTTGACTCCCAGAAGCATCTTTGCCCCTGCCCTTTTTACACACAGCTGTCTCCTGTCAGAATATGGCTTCTTCCCTACTTTTTAAGCTCTTTATTCTCCTGGGATAGGGTTCTGCTGTAAGAAAGGCCTGACTCAGAGTTGCTGGCAGTCTGTTGCAGAGCCTAAAAATGCACATGCTGATCGAATGAACCTTAGAGACCCTTCCCTGTCTGAAGCACACTGGGTATCACCAACCCCACATTTTTGTTTGCTGTGGAAAGGATGTGTAACCCTTTATCCTCATCCTTCTAAAATGTGCTCCCTTTAATTTTTTTTTAAACTATGCATAACTCCATGTGCGTTAAGGAATCCTCATGCATCATCTTTCTAAAAAAAATACAATCTATATTTCTTAACAGTATTTGTCAGGACTTTCTAAGCCTTTTCTGATACTGAGCTAAAAACCAAGGCCAGTGCTTGCTTTGGAAGCACATATAATAAAATTAGAGTGATACAGAGAAGAAAAACCGAGACCAGGCTCCTGGGCTGCTCATGACTCTCACCTCATGTTCCAGAATAGCTCTACCACTTTAGTTTAGCAGGCAAGATGGCTCTACAAGCCAGACAGAAAGCTGTGAGCTTACAGGTCTGTCAGTTATTTGTTTAGCTTCAAGACAATAGGTATTATTTGATTTATAAAGTGGCATATATTATCAGTTCAGCTTCCATTAAAGAGAATAAGATATTTATTTCTTAATCTCAAGAGTATTAGACTTTCAGGTTAACACAGTGGTTTTTTTTTTTTTTTTTTTTTTTTTTTTTTTTTTTTTTTTTGCTTTTAATCTTTGCAGCATTTAAACAACAACAACAAACAAAGGTCTAGACATTCTCTTTAAATTGGAGAAAATATGTTATGATTACTCGTATAAGTCTCAGATATTTTTAGAGAGGAACGCAAAAATTTAAAGTTTTATCCATAAGAGACTCGATATTAATCTCTTTTAAGCAGTTAACAAGACAGTTAAAATGTAAGACAGCTGCTAATGTGACAATAGTAATTGTTTCCTAAGTATTGTGATAGTTCCTGCCTCCTTCTCTTGTGTCATTTCCTTTTAGAGGGATGCTAAAAACATTGTCTCCAGGGAGAAGGAGATGGTGTGTTTTAACAACAGTGGTAAGGCAGGACCAGGAGGAGCAAGTCTCTAGTTAAAGACAGAACTTTCTAGTTAAACCTCCACTGCAGTGTAGGTTTTCTCCGTGGGAGACATTTTAATCCCAAGGGCCCTTGTGATGGCAGCTGTTATGTGTGGTGTAGTTCAGCTGTATTCAAGTTTGTTTTCTGTTGCTGTGACAACTGTGAGAAAAGATTCTTGGGGAGAAAAGGGTACACTTGGCTTACACTTCCAGGTAACTGTCCGCCACTGGAGGGAATCAAGGAAAGACCTCAGGCAGGAGCCCGGAAGCAGGAACTGAAGAGAAAAGCTTTTTATTTGCTTGGTCCCTGCCTCACAAACAGTGCGAAGTGCTACCAGTGCTGGGCTAGGCCCTCCTATATCAGTTAGCAATAAGGAAATGCCTTCCAGAAATGACTGCAGAACCCATCTGTATTGAGATCGTCTCTTCTCAGACATGTCAGGTTAACAACCAAGGTAGGCTGTCACAAGAAGTTTCCTTGACAACCAAGATTAGTCCTCACTTTGCTCTCCACTCTCTTCAGGAGAGAAGTAAAGTATCACCCAGGAGACACCCTCCCGTTCAACTGAAAGTCTTTAAGGAGAGTTATGTAAACCAGAGAAGGTCACTGAGGACACAACAAAGGAAAGACTCCGACGGGTATGCACTTCAACACACACACACACACACACACACACACACACACACACACACACACACACACACCAAATCCAAATGAATTAAATCATTTTTCCTTTCTTTCTGTTGATAAACAGGCTGATTTCTCTTTATGGCTGATCATAAAACAGCTTATTTACTAGTTTCTGGCTAGAGCTGTGAACTCAGGTTGAGGGAGCTGAAACCATAAGTTGCAACCCAGACCTCAAGGTTCTCGGGGCTTTTGACACAGGGAGCTTTCAGGTTGTGATGGTGACAGAGTTTACTTCAGCTCCTAATGTGATTTTTCTAGTGCTTTATTCATTCATTCATCCTTTCTTTCTTTCTTTCTTTCTTCCTTCCTTTCTTTCTTTCTTTCTTTCTTTCTTTCTTTCTTTCTTTCTTTCTTCCTTCCTTCCTTCCTTCCTTCCTTCCTTCCTTTCTTTCTTTCTTTCTTTCTTTCATATAACCAATGTTTATGGTATATCAGCTGTATGTCAGGGTTGCTTCTGGTCTCCTGAGAAAGCAGAAAGCAGGCAGTTAGGGTTTTCCGAATTGGCCATTTATTTTCTTTAATTCAACGCCAGTGTGTCTGGAATAACAGAAGTTAGGAACATTCATTCTAAATGGCATACACATCATAAAGAGTAATTTCATGCAGACTTCCCTTAGATTTCTGGTCTTCAAAGGTCCCTACAAGGAAGGGAAGCATCAACTTCAGATGTCTTTGTGTATACAACATGGATCTTTTGGCTCCAAGGCACTTCCCTATCAGCAATGTTGAGCACCCCCCCATTCTACTGTCTAGTCCTCTTCCACTTGTTCTGAGGGAGGGGAAGCTCCCTATAAATCACAACAACAGGTACAGGAAGAAAGAATTTGGGTGGCTGCCAGGCTTGCTAGTGAACTTTCAAATTAAGGAAATGCTCTAAAAATCAATATTTAAAGAGCACACTTGGCAAGATGTTCTGCTCTGAATGAAATGGATGGTGTTTGTGAAGGAGAAGGCTAATGTGAGGACAGCCAAGTTCAAGGGCTGCCCTCTGTGAGCTGCACCAGCCTCTAGAGCTTCCCCTGTGGCCAGAGCCCTTATGTTTTGTGTCTAAGTGCTTTGTAAAATTGTAACTTTTATTTCATCATTTTTCCCCTAGAAGCCTCTTCAATATGGTTTCTGTTTATTGTAACAACTTCTCTTCTCTGTCTGGATACTTTATCTTCACACATTTTTTTTAGTGCCTCTTCTCTCCCCTTCCCCCCCTTTTAAACTAATGCTTGCCCTCTCCTTTGCTGGGCCCTAGAGGTGTGGCCTTTGACATTCTCTCATTCCCCTGCTTCCTTTTCCCTTAATGCAGGGGCAGAGTTTCTTCTGGGTTAGTGTTCTCAGGCAGACATATAATGTTCTACCTCTGAGGGAAGTCACAGGGTTGTCTTCATTGTTTCTGAAGATGCCTTGAGTTTGTGGTGGTGTTTGTGTGTGTGCATGCATGTATGGACACACGTGTGTTTTTTAGTGAGGCATGACCTCAGTATATAGTGTGGGCTGGCCCTGATCAGTCTCTAGGATCCTCTGGCCTTAGCTTCCTGAGAATTGGGACTACCATGTTTATACCACTATGTCTGGCTTTTGCCTATTTGTGCTTCTAAATCTTCAAGGGTTCTTTATACAGATGTTGGATGCCATCAAAGCAATGCAAGGAGCAAGAGCACACAGTGGGAAACTAAACACAACCGTAAAGATGACACATAGGAAACTTGTTTAGGTTATTGGGCTTTTCATGATATATATATATATATATATATATATATTTCATTTGCACTTTGAATATGATTTCATATAAGTTATTGAGAGTGGTAGCAGGGGAAAAGAAAGCACAGGGCAGATACTCTCTTAAAAATAATGCCTGCTTAGTCATAATAGTTACCTGTGTAGATTCTGTAATGAAAACAAACATGGTACCATGCTCTTCAATAATACTGTCTTCTTTTCAAAACTTATTTAAAAAAAATTCCCAAACCTGCATATACTCATGGAGTACAAAGTGATAAGCCTTAAAGAATTATACAGAGCGAGTAAATAAAATCAACTAACACATCATCATTTCCAACTTCACCCTTCACGTTAACCCTGCCCACCAAACAAAAGTGAGTGGAACATGTACACAGGATCGATTAGATAGGTGTTAGCTGAACTGATTTGAAATCCAGTCTGTTTGATTCTGCTATTTGTGCCTGTGAAAATCAGGTCCCTCGGTTTTCTTTCGTCCACACCGAGCTTTCTCCACCTTGCCTCTGTGGCTTCCCTGAGAGAGTTTGTACCTTGGACATGTAATGAGATAAACTGCAGAAACCACACCATGTGTAAAACTGACTAATAGGCACCCCTGGGAGCCAACAGAACATTTGGTGGTATCTCGTGCAAATGTAGTGCTAGTCAGGTATGTGAGGTGATGATCCTCAGTGTCCTTTCTTACCAGTAGCTGATATTTAAAAGGATAAGTGTTAGGCATGTGCTTTAGGGCTTCTTGACTCCTAGAAACAAAGAGTATGGACTGTCCTGTGCAAGCCGAGTCCCATCCCTCATGATGCTGCGTAGTAATGAGGCCACAAGTAAAGTAAATACTCCTTTCTCTCCCAAGCGTTGATGAGCATTTTTTTTCTCGATGCCTTTGGATTCCTCTGCTAAGGAAATCACAATGTAAAGCCCTTCTTTACATTTGATGTGAGTTTGAACAAAGGTCTGTGGGGCTTGCCTGGTGTGAAAGCTGGCAGAGTTCACAGAACAAAAGAGGCCAAAGCCCCCTTAAAATCACAGCATTCCACTTCATTTTGCTTTGTGTTGTTATGCTAAAAATTGAATTTGCTAGTTTGCAAGTAGACATAATGGGCAGTGCAGTACTGGTTGACTGGTTCGTTAGTGTGCTTCAAAGCAAGAAGTTAGGCCAAAGAACCAGGCCAGACTGAAGGGCAGAAAACCAGCTCTGGTGAAAAGGAAGTCTTTTTCCCTTAGAGTACTAGAAATGAGTTTACTTTCAGGATTAAGAAGTGATACTTAACTTGATACTGTTGTATTGATTGAAATATTTTTGAAGTGATATTGTTGTGATCTGAAATGCCAGTTGGAAGCCTTAAAAATAACGAGACCACTATATATAGGTTTTATATATATATATATATATATATATATATATATATATATATATATATATATATATAAAACAACTCAAAACCTACTCAGTTGGTTTAAATTATAGTGCCTTTGTATTGAGTACTGGAGAATTGAAAATATGAAAATACACACAGAACTCTTTTAGAGACAAGTTCAGATGTTAGGAACATGGGATTTTCTGTGCAGCATTCTGATATTAGCAGGAGGGTCACAGGTAGCTGAGCTTACTTTGTGACGTGCACAGTAGAGTAACAGTTATGGCCTCCCTCAAGCTTTCTTTTGTTGGATGTAGACGTTTTCAAGAAGACTATATTTTTTCTTATAAAGTCCAGACAGATTGTTTCGCCCATGCCTCTGCAGAACTTCTCTTTCTCAAAAGAATTCTGAGATAAAAATTACTTTGAGACAAAAAAGTCATTTGTAAAAGGTAACTGTTGGGAAACAGAGTTCTGCAAATCCTGTTCACCAGTTGTCTTCTTTGAACAGCAATTGATTTATATTTACTAATATTTTTTCAATCTCATTTGAAAAAAATGAACAAAAACAAAGGAACAAACAACCACACTTGACGTACCTGGCTTCCAGCTAAAAATAGCAAAACACTTAAGCCATAAAAACACCAATTGTAAAACAAGCACAAAAGGACTGGGTACCAGATGATGGAAAGGAAAGAGATTCAGAAACTAGGAGGTTATCCTAAAGAAATGTGGCTCTGGATATAGATAGCAATGTATGAAACACATGTGTGTTAAGGAGCTCAGAGGGCCAAACGCCATGAATTCCTTGGTGAGAAAATGGAATTTTTGTCAGATTTCCAGTGAGTTCATCCAGATGATATAAAAAATGATTCTGGGACAGGCAAGGCTGGAAGAGGTAGATAGGCAAGAAACCTTTGAGGGAATAAGGTAGGTACGCTTGGAGGAGTAGAGATGAAGAGTGAGCTACTGTTTACTAAGTCTGGTCAACTGGATGGGGCTATCAAGATTTCCAGAACAACCAGTCAGTTTCATAATGATGCTCGCCCTTCAGCAAGATGGAAAAAATGATTTGGTAAGTAAAACCTAAAACACTATTTTGTTTAATACGTGTAAATTTGTGTTCAAGTTCAAAAGGCCATCAGGCTCTGGCTCTTGGCATTTTGATGGGAGATGTGTCTGCTGTGGTATTGCCCTGGGTCTTAAAGGTTGTCTAGAAGCCCTTTGGCTTCTACCCACAATGGGCCAGTCGTGGCTTCTTGTGTTATGACAACTCAAAAAATACCCCTGGACATGACAAAATGCCCTCTATAAAGCAAAGGCACCACCTATTTGAGATCCACTGATTTCACAATATAATCGAGGAGTTGTTAAGATGCACATTTTAAATTCATATAAATGGAAGAAATCACCCACAGAGTTTCAGTTTCATCAAATTATGCGTCAAGTAAGTGCCAAACTCTCCCACTGTGTTGGAAGTGCTTGATAAAATAAATGCTGACATGGAAAGTTAGTACAGGGAACATAGCAAAGAAAGAAAGTCCTAGACACCACAATAACATTTTACTTAAAAAAACAGAATAGGGCTTAGGTCCGAAAGCATGGGGTAGACCCTGCTGCAGCCCTGAACAGAGGTTGAAGGGTGATGTAGAATTAGCCCCTGGGCTTGAATTTCAATACCTGAACATGAACTTTACAAAGCAACGATTCTTTGTGAAGAAAAAAATCTTCCAGTGAAGCACGCATAGAAATGTGAAGCATCCATAACAGGCAGGCGTTACCCATCTGCCCTCTGACCCAGGTTTGACAGGAAACCCATTTTTCTGTCTGTTGCTGGGAGGAAAAACCCCAAATCAATAAAATCCCTGTAACAATATACTATTTTGGGTAAAAGTTTAAATTTGCCATGTGTGGCCAGCATAGAATCATGAGAGAAGAGAGTTATACATAAACTGGCACTCTGGGTACCCCTGGGGTGTGAAAAAGGAATACCTCACAGTTCAGGGAAGTCACCTTCATCAGCTGTCATCATGAAGACACTAGTCAAGATTAGGACTCTCTAAAATAAGTTCAATTCAAATATAAAGAACTCAGGTACCAGGAACCAAAGTATATAGATAGAAGAAGCAGAAAAAGTCCTCTAATCAGCTGATCCAATAAATAAAACAGGGAGCTGTACAGATAATATGTGGGAAGTCCTTAAAATACCAGAAGAAGTTTATTGAAGAAAGTTAATATGGCCCAGAGCAAGAGATGACTATGAAAAAAGAAGAGAAAATGGACTCAGGATTTCAAAACTGAATTCTTAAAATAACAGTTACGTAAGTGAAGTTATGAGCACGGAGCTTACAGAACAGCTGGCCTCTGGAACAATGGACTATTCTCAGAAAATGCCTAAAGATAAGCTTCAATGGAAGGAAGCCTGGGGAGGACCTGTGTATATCTGCTAGGAGATCTCCAAAGACAGACTAAAAATCGGGAGAGGTGGCTGTCATGGCTGGAGCAATGTCTATACACTTCCATAGCTGCCAAAAGGCAAATGTTCCCAATGAGAGAAAGACGAGTATAACTCCCACCTCAATTTAGAATAAAAAGTTCAGCATAGGAGCAAAGTACAAAAGCTGTGTAACATTAACAGGAATACATATTCTAGAGAAATCTCCAAGGCAAGAGAGGTCCGAGATCCATTCCTTAGGCTTGTGTTTGTCAAGCAGGCCAACAACCACACAATGATGGTTTGTCTACTTGGTACAATCAAATGGAAAAGGAAGCTTATTAAAGAAAGTTCTTCCTCTGGTGAGAATGTGCACCTCATCTGAGGCCAGTCTGCTTCTTTCAACTGGTGTGATCTTGGGACTCTCTCTTGGATAAAATAAATCACATCAAAGTTCTTCAGTTCCCCACACTGTTGCTCGGTATTATGAAATGATACTGTCCAATTTCTTCATTTTATTTTATTAAAGCAATCAAGAATCAATTACATGTGGCAAAATACTTTTTTTTTTCTGGATTCATGGACCTGTGACAAAGTCTGATATGGCCTTCAAAGTTGTATTAGAAGAATTCCCTGTGTGTTACCAGCTTGGCTGAATGCTGCATGAACTTTTAAGTGATACACTCTATATCTTAGAAGTCTCATGCAAATCTGTCTGTCACCCTCATCTTCCTTGCCAATTAAGGCTAGAGAGATTGCTCTGTTCCTAATATGCCCTGGTGCATAAGCCCAGGGTCCTGAGTTTGGATAGTCAGAACCAATGAGAAAGTAGGCTTGGCAGCACAAGTCTGTAACAGAACCCTGCGGGTGGCCGGGAGGGGTGAACACAGGAGTTACAGGCAGTGCTTAAATTCTGACTTAGTGGGAGAGAGCCTGTCTTAAAAAATATAAGTTGAAGAAGAATCAAGAAAAGACATCTAGTATGACATTAGACTTGTACAAATGTGCATGCCTCTCTCTTTCTCTCCACATGTGCTCGCGCGCGCGCACACACACACACACACAAATATACAATTTTAGATTTTTAGACATAAATTTTAATTTTCCCTGATGGTCCGATAATCTTCCATTGGTAGTTTGTCCTTCCATTTAGTCACAGATAAACTCACTTTATGTTTTTGGCTTATCTGTTCTATTCATGAACTATCCTGTTCTGGCTTACTGTCATATCTCATCTTATTTTAACTTTCAACTTGTATCATGAGGCCAATCACTAGATTTCACCAGCCTTACACACACTGCCTCAGGTCAAGACTAGGCCAAGTTCCAATCTCCACCCTCAGTTCACGGGAGGAGCAGGAACGTTCTTGGAAAAAAAAAAACCTTAGAATGTACTGACTGATAGTTCTCTGGTCCCAGATAGAGTTCGAATGTGTTTCATATGCTTGCTAACCAACAGATTCAAAGGCCAATATGCTTAGCCAATAAGTTTAAACTATAACCTTGCTGATGTAACCTGTACTCCTCAAACATATAAAAATTGCTTTTTATAGCCTCTCTGGGTCGCCTTCTAGTCACTCAACACAAGAGGCTGATTGAGGGTCGACCCCAAGGCACTGGAAAAAAAGTTTACATCAAACTCCATTCTCGTGTTTCACTTGGGGGTGGGGGGGGGTGTCCTGGTAGTTAAAACTCACTTCGGGTCTTACATAGTTAGTGAGAATATACTTTCAAGTAAATGATTTTCTTTTATATAATATAAAGATCATTTCTTTTGGTGTAATATTAATTTTGGTGCAATCTGTTTACTTGAAGTTACATTTTTTAAAAAATTTTTGTCGTCTTTCTAGTAAATTATCTTCTATTTGCTTAGAACAGTAATAGTTAGTGTCCGTGGCTACCAGATAATTTTCTTTTCTTTCTTTCTTTCTTTCTTTCTTTCTTTCTTTCTTTCTTTCTTTCTTTTTTTTTTTTTGTAATAAAAGCCAAAGCTCAATTCTATTAAACATTTTCTATGTGTAAGGATTTTCTGCCTTAATACTTCCAGCGCCATGCTAGGAGAAGATGAGGATTTCCACAACCTGCTGCAAACAAGCAGCAGACCAGGTTGATGGAACCAGCAGGTAGCCTCCTTCAGATGGTATGAAAGGGTGAGGTCAGTGTGGGGGTCAAGGGCCTGTGTTTTTTGCTGCTGGTTTGTTTACTGTTTGCAGATTCACTCAGTTTTTATAACATTCATAGTCATTATTATCATATTTTACAAGAAAAAAAAAAGACGCTGAGATAAGGAAACTGTCCTTCCCCCTAAGGCATGAGCTCATGCCTTGACCTTGGGTTCTATTCCTCCAAGGAGGTTGGGAAGCCAACAATTCTGTTCCCTTAAGACACAATCACAAAGACAATGGCGAGGCAAAAAAATCTGACCCTGTTTGTAGGCTCTGGGCTTGAGTACCAGTTAAAGACATTCTTTGCTTTGTGTCTTTGGACAAATTGCCACACTTCTTTGGGCCAAGATTTTAATTTGTTAGGTGGGAATGAGTCAGCAATAGGCAGGTGATAGAGATGCTGTGGGGATTAAGCAGGATGTTGCAGTAGAATTGCCTATGCACAGGCTTGGCTTAGAGAGGTGCCTTAATGTTATCTTTGAGAAACAACTGTGTCCAAGTTTTCCTTGGTCAGGAAGGCACCTCCCACAATCTCTAGTCCTCCAAGGAGCTTCACTCTCTCCTGGCAAATCTCTTCTGGTCAAGAAATGCCTGGTTTTGTTCTGACTTGTTAAGATACTGAGCACACACATAGTTTTGGCAAGCACCTGAGTATTTTATTTACCAATTAAATTTTAATCTCTGGATTCTACAGTTTTTCTTCATTAGCACTTGATACTTTATGTATTTCAAACTAATATCTCAATAAATTTTAGTGTCTTCCTGAAAATGTACATTGTTTTTTTACTATGCAAATAAAACCTGAACATTAAAATGTTAGTTCAGTAATACGCAATTATCCTCTGATTTGCGAAAGTACATGTTTTTATTCTTGACTTTGGTTTGGACCTTGTGTCTCAAAGGAATTCTAATCAGCTGCACCTTTTCCTGGATGGAATTTCAGAAAGGCATGAACCTGGGCAAAGGCATTGTCAGGCCTAGGGTGGTTTCTTTGTTTCCTCAAGGATAGTCAGAGATCCCTAGAAAAACAGCAGTCCCTACTGCAGCACAGGTATTGCCCTGGGAATTACTACTTAACTTTACCTGAGAGAGCCCAGTGAGTAGAAAATATCACAATGAAGAGAATACTGCTTGCAGTGGGGCAGGAAAATGCCTTCCCTTTGAAGTGTTAGCTATGAGATAATTTTTATTTTGCATGACCTTGGAGAACTACACAGAGATTCCACAAACCCCTTCAGGGAACACCTCCAAAGACCCAAAGGCCTCCCACAAGGTTCCCCTTTCTGACCAAATCTTTGGGGATGTTAATGTTCAAAGCAGAGCAAATGTCATTGAGTATAACTTCTCTTCTAAAAGACTACTGGGGCTGAGAACTAACAAATCATTCCCTAGGGACCTTCATCTTACCAAACTAAGAGGCAAGGAAATAAGCACGCAGCTAGTGAGGAGGCTGTTTTCAGTGACCCAGGTGAGCGATGACGGGCCACGGTACAAGCAGTGATAGAAGAGAGAAATGGTCAGATGCTGGACACATTTTGGAGATGGAACTAACTGGTTGAATGTTGGTGTGAAGGAAATAAGAGCAAATGAGAAATGAGAACCAGATGCGTATGGGGCAGGGGTGAAGGCGGCGGGGGGGGGGTAGAGAAGAAAATTATTCTGGACGTTCTATGTCTGAGGTACTTCAAGAAGTTGGAGGGAAGCAACTGACAAGATAGGTACAAACCTAAGATATATTAAACTCTCTCTCTCTCTCTCTCTCTCTCTCTCTCTCTCTCTCTCTCTCTCTCTCTCTCTCTTCAGCAGGGAGGCAGAGAAGGAGAGAAAGAGAATAGGGAGAGAGAGGTAAGAAGCTTTGTCTACATATCACCATGACACAGTCTTTATTATTATAAATATTCATAGATGGCAGTAAAAATAGAAATGATCCGAATTTGTAATTTTTCAACCCGCAGTATGATTCTGGAGGAAAAGGCGTATCTCCTTCACTTGGAGGAAAGAGAAGTGAAACAATTTTTATTATCTTTCTATTTTTTCGCAGCTTGTGTGCTGGAAGCAACCTCCAATCTTAAGAACATTTGGTCCAGCTGTGAAAACTAGATACTTTGTCGACTGGAAGCCAATGATAACAGCTGCCTCTTGGAACCCCTGAGAAGAAACTTGTCTCCCTGAACTTTATTAACAGAAGATAAAAACCATATTTCCTCTGATGAGTTGATGTGTTTACTTGGTACCTTTGTATACGTTCTCGACTCCAAATCCGAGCACTAAGACTGAGCTTTACTATGGTTTGAACATGAAATGCCTCCCACAGGCTCATGATATAAGCACTTGGCTCTTAGCTACTGACTATTTTGGAGGTGCTGGTATCTTTAGGAGATCAAACAAAAAGTAAGCCACTAGGGGAAGGTCCAGGGGACCTATGTTATCCCTATGTGCCTCCTATCTCACTCCTGGTTGACCCCGGAGTCAATATCTCTTCTCTATCCCAAGTTCCTTCTGCCATAATTGTCTACCAAAGTCTATAGAACCAACTAACAATAGGCTGAACTCTGTGAAAATGCAAATAGAAAATGAGTCTTCTCTCATTACAGGGTAGCTCTCGGGTTTTTTTGTCAATGGTAGAAGCTGATGTAGGTCTGAAACTTGGGAATTAGTCTGGAGGAATTTCTTTTTGAAGTTTGGTGCTGGGGATTAAGCCCAGGTCCTGATGCATGGAAGAGTGTTTTGTAACCAAGTCAGAAAGTTACTCTTTAGTCACATCCTGTAGGGTCAGAAAGCATTTATTTACTCATCTCATAAACCATTACAGTTTCTCATTTTGCTGCAGACTTAATTTGATGCTTTTAGTTGTAGTTCGGGGTAACTTTATTCTTCTTTTCTAAAGATTAGCCTATACCATAAAACTAGGGGCAAGAGAGGATGGTGGGAGCACTTACACTTTTCTTACACTCTTGGGAGATGGGATATCCCTTTCAGAGATCTCTTCCCTAGCAGCACGGCAGCATCACATTGACTTCCTGCCCTTGGACACTGGGTGGATTGCTTTTCACTGTTGCATGAATGTCAAGGTCAATGCTTTGCTTTTCTGACAAGAGTTGGATTAACTAGTCATTTACAAAATTATGTGCTTGTAATGAAACGTTGAAAGATCTGCAGTGTTTCACAAGCTGGAATGAAGTGCGGGGACCTTAAGTTCGATTCAAAGTGACTGGATCGGATCTGACAATTTGCAATGAAGATCTCACCGAGGCAGATTCTGGAAGCTTTGCTGCTTTCTCCCTCCGGTGCCTGGTTCTGCCGCACTGTGGCACATGCAGACAGCAAGGAATAGATTGGAAACACTGTGGTCTATCCCTCATTTCTGTACTTTCCCTCATTGGGGTGTTTTTCAGCTAGCTCTGACCTTGGAGCATACTTTACTCCCTTTGGATAGCTGTGCAGACAACATCTGCTTCCACAATTGCCAGTGCCAAGGTTATCTGCCAAGAATACAACACAGGTTTCTCATCCAGTTGTAAGTAATTGACTCTTATAAAAGGACTTCATGGGAATTATAAGACCTTTTGTAGTTGAAAATCGTAAAAAAAAAAAAACAAAAAAAAACATATGCCATATTTGTGGAAAGGAAAGATGTTTGTAAATTACACATTTGCTTATTGCAAGAGCATGAATTCTCTCCCCCCTCTCTCTGGTAAGTCTTGTCAAATTTCTAAATGATGGCTAGAGCAAAAATAGTCACTATTTAGTGACAACAATCACTGTAGGACATGAGCAACATTTTGCTTTTCTCACAGCTTCATGTTAATAACCTCAAGAGTATACATACTGTGATACCCAACTACCATCACATGTGACTTATTTCAGGAAGATAGATAAGTCCTTTCGCATAGCCCACATCTGCTGCTGGGAAACAATAGACATCACCAGTATGAGTAGCCAATGCTCATAACTCCCCTTTGCACCTCCAAGAGGGTCTATGCATGGCCTTCCCTCCTCACTAAGATTGTATAGCAAAGAAACTTGGACATTTATTATCCAAGGTGTCTTACATGCATGGTCTTGGTGCATCTGCACAGATATAATGGGAGGAAGGAACTACACCATATTTCTGTTTTGTAGATAAGAAAATTGAGGAAGTTTTATAAAAGTTAATCTGTTCAAGGACATAGAGCTAGTCAATTACAATGCCTGCCCTTGAATAAAGGAAGCCTAATTTTAGAGTTCTTATTTGAATGTTGTATTACATTATGTCACTGGGAAGGCTGAGTAAAGTGGAAGCAAAACTACTATTTATTGATTTCCAGAGAGATAACAAGTCGATATTTTTTTTTCTGTTAAAAAATCTGAGTTGGAAAATATATTCACATGGTTTTATGTAAAAATTATTTTAATGTCTGAAAAAACAGTACTGACAAAAATGTATAATTTTAAGCAAAAAATGTTTAAAATCTGTACATTTATCTTTGTTTTGTAAAATAAAGTTGTTTAAAAAAAATCTGAGTTGGGAAATCCAAGTTACTTTATAAAGGTTGACCCTATTGTTCAGTATTAGTTGCCTAATTCTTCTCATAAAAATTCATATTTTCCAACATCCTTAAGGACTGTTTGGCTTTATAACTTGATTAAAACAGAATTGATTGGATTGCTCTTCCATTAATGGAGAGACACTTTTCCTTATACTGGATAGTTTATCCCGCTTTCCTTTCATTGACTGTGGGCACTCCTGTTAATGCAGTCAGTGATGCAGAGATTTATGCTCTAAAATGTTTCCTCATTGATTTAAAAAAGATGGGGAAAAATTAATCACATTCCTCATAAAAATGCATTCCTGCAATTATGAAGCCATGGATGGTGCTTAAAATTTCTTATGGTACAGAAAATGAAATCGGAAATAGGCTATGCGCATTGCTGGGAGAAGGCGTAACTTCCAAAAAAGTCAATCTGAATTTTATCGCCAAGTTTCAAGGGCATAAAACATTATTTGATTAGGATTGTGATTGCTCTCTGTGTAGCTGTCTGTTCAATATTCAGGGCCAGGCACTGACAGCTGCCCAACTAAGGCCTTCAGTGATTTCTGTGTGCAATTGAAATGCTGAAAGGTAAGTGTGCTGCTGGCAGCGAGCAGAACTGAGATGCTTAGGTGGCTCTCCAGGCAAGGAAGACACCTGGGCTTTTCCCCATCAGTTTATTTACAAGGTAGGGCAAAGCACAAATGCTTCCTGTTCAAGAAGGGACTGGCCAGTCAGATGTATTGGGATAACCAGGTAAACAAAAGAAAAACAGGACCATGATTTTTACAGAGGTGCATAATGTGGAAATGGAATCAAAGAAGATTCACATTTCCATGGGCAATGCTTGACCTGAAACTTTCCCTGGTATGTATCAAGGTTATGGCTTCCAGTGTGAAACTAGACACACAGGCAGCCAGGTTGCAGAGGATGCCTGGCCTTAAC
This sequence comes from Micromys minutus, assembly GCF_963924665.1. Lineage (NCBI taxonomy): Eukaryota > Metazoa > Chordata > Mammalia > Rodentia > Muridae > Micromys > Micromys minutus. Next base: position 17,206,931 of record NC_137973.1, read on the forward strand.
TCTATGGCAGATGATAAATTAGAGTTCATAGAAATGATCATTTTCTTTCTTCACAAAGACAGCTTAAAATACAAACTCTTAAGGCACTGATGTGAACCTATTTGGAAATTTGAGTAGGTCCAATATGCTTAAGAAGAGTTTCTTAGGGTAACCATTAATCCTATGTGACAGTGGTCTTTTGGGAGGGTCTGGAGATGGAGCCCAGTTGGTCGAGTGCTAGCCTTGCCTGAACATGTCTGGCTTTGATCTCCAGTGCCACACAAAGCAGTTATGGTGGTGAATGACTATAATCTTAGCACTCAAAAGGATCCAGAGTTTCAAATTCATCCTTTTGACTGAAGATATCCTGCTGAATACTGAGTCCACTAGGGAATTCATGTATATGTATATGTCGCGCGCCCCACTTCCCGCCGGCAGGAAAAGGCGTGCAACAATAGGATTCTTTCTGCGAACAACCTTTATTGTACAATACTCTGAGCAGGGGACTCCCACGTGGAAGAAAAATGTACTGCTTATATATGCCCAAGAGACTTGTGTCGCTACCTGATTGGTGCATCCTCCAGTAGCTCATTAGCATGCCCTGAGAGTGGGCTGTGACGTATGTGGCACATGCGCACTAAGTCTCTTGGCTGGGCAACAGCTCTGTTTGCTGAGTCCTCGGCAGGAAGCCGGCGCCATGTTTGGGTGCGGCACAAATGGCTCTCTACATGTATATTTTTTTATTAAAGCACCCAGGTTATGGTACTTTGTTATAGTAACCCTAGATACTATGGAAGGTAGAAAATCTCTGCCCTGTTATGTGGGGCGCTGCCTGCACATTCTCCATTACAAGATGGCACTGACATCCGGCTGGAGTTAGCAGTAAACAAGTCATGTGCGCACGTGCTGGGTAACTTTCCACTCCTTGAGCTCTGCCTCTCCCGTGGCGTCACAGGGCCTGATGAGTTTCAACCAATCAGGGGGTTCCACGTCCAAGGCGAGGACTGATCCCTTTATAAGGGGATGGGCTAGATAGTTCGGGGTCTTCGTCTTCACGTGTTGCAAGCTTATGCTCTGCCTCTCGAGAGCATTAAAGCTTTATTGCAGAAGAATCCTATTTCGTGTGCCGCGTCGTTCTTGCTGGCGAGACGGTTGCGCGGGACACTGTTAATTTTTGTAGAACATAGAGTGGGACATCTCTCCTGATAGAAATAAACTCACCCAAATAAACTCATTGGTTCACTAAGCAATTACCCGAATGGATTTGTTTCTTTATTCCATCACTAGTGCTCTATGTGGTGAAATAACAGTTGTACACATCTCCCCAGGAAAAGCCTCATTGCAATCGAGTGTCGAACCCATGGCTCATTTCTGTGTCTTCTCTTTTCTCACTCACCCTCTCTATGAAACACTAGTCACATATTTCATGTTTTGCATTTTAAAATGAGGAGAATGGGAAAGGTATGGAGCAACTGGTAGGAGGGGAAGGGTACCCTTATTCTCGGTCGAGAAAAGTGACCCTAAGGGACAGAAGGAACTTCCTAGTCTCTCAAGAAATCAGGCCCCCTTCACCCAGCTATAAGTACCCCTCCTCATAAAGTGGTGTAAGTCACACCCCAAGTCCCACCTCCACAGGTGAGAACATGACCACATAACACAGACTCAGAACAGAAGCAGGACCACACCCCCAAATATGTAGAGAAGGTAGTCCTAAGCCCTCAGGCCAAGCCTATAGGAAGCACCTGTTGTCAGATTCTGAACCACCCCCAAACTGTATATATGGGGCTTGTCTGAAATTAAAGATGTGCAGGAATTATTCCATCATCTGAAAGCTTCTGTCATAAGAGCTGTAACACCACCACTTGGGAAGAGATCTCCCCTACCGAAGTTCTCCAGCACCTGTGCTGGAGTCTCCCACTGGCTCATCTCAGCCTGGCCTGGCATCTTGTGGCAGGGGCAGAAATGGAGACAGGGCAGCACCAGCAGCAGAAGTGGTGGAACTGGTTTCCTCTTCCCTGCCTGAGCCCTGTCCCTCTCACCTGAACCTAAGCAGCTAGCCAGACCCAGCAGAGGAGGCGGCAGAAGCCATTTCCCCTCCTGGACCAGAGATTTTGGTGGGGGCCTCTGGCACTCAGCCCCAGAACACATCCCCACAGAAAGGAAGGAAAATTTTGTGATCTAGTGCTCGACAACATGACTAGAGTCAATAATAATGTATCAAAATAACCAGGAAAGTAATTTCAAGGATCTCAGCAAAGTGGTGAGTAAGGTAATGGTGCATGGATAGGAGTGATTTAATATTCTGCTAGCTATACATATATCAAATCACCCTATCTGGTCCATAAATGTATACAATTGATTTATCAATAAAATATACTAATTTAAAACATGAAATCATGACAATAGGTACTTCCTATATTAAAGGAGCTTTTTATGTTAAACCAGACCTCTCCAGAAAAACAGTCTATAGGACACACACACATACGGGGAGGGCACACAGAAACACACACAGAAATAAATGTTATTATCATATTAATTTAGTGTTACTTTTTAAACTAGTATAAAAAGTAGTGGTTTCATTATACCTCTTTATTTTCATGCATGTGTTACTGTTCCTTGCTCACATTCTTCTGAACTACTCTCCCTTGTTTTCTGTCATTCTTCCTCCCCCCAAAATTTTCTTTCTCCATTCATGTCTTTATACTTATATTTGAATAGTTTTACATTCATAAAGTATTCTGTCTTTATGTGCTCTCTTAACTCATACAGAATTAATATTTAAGAGGGAATGGGCTTATACAGTTATGGAAGTTGTGCAGAATGAGCTGCAGCCTGGGGTAGCCATAGCACAGCTCCACTCTAGAGTCCATGTGAAAGAGTCTGTCATCTGTCTGCTATAGAATTTGATCCCACCTGGGGTTGACATGGCCTTTTGTTCTTTTCAGTTCTCTGGTGAATGGGTTCCAGTGATATTGAGGAAGGCAATCTGCATTAGTTAAGAACCTACCTGGAAGCTGTGATCAGGGTCATACCATATAATATGAAAAAAAAAACTATTCCCAATTAAAAAAAATACCCACCCATTCATGGTCAATACCACTACAAATCCTGACTCAAAAATCTAGAATAATATTTTACACATAATCTGGATCCCTTGTGATCCTAACAAGTTGGCATAAAAGTTAAAGATCAAAATATTGAATGAGATGTTTAATGTAATCCTAACTAGTATCATTCACACTACTAGTATATTTACTTTTGAAAATTGCTTGGAAAGCAGTAATGGCTAACAATACCAAGAATATTCTTGGTATTAACGTTGAAAAGCATACGGTGTCACCCGTAAACCTACTGCGTGTTTAGTAAGAATGGATGAATGTTCTCAGTGAGCCGTGAAGAGAAAACAAGCTTTTTAGCTGCATGTGTTTCCAACCGTGCATCACAGGAAAACTGGCAAATTTCTTTCCTTACGACTGGGATGAATGCTTTTAAAAGGATTTCTGTGAAAGTCACTCTTGTTTAGAATTGAACAGAACAGTAATATTTAAGCCATAAAAAGTCCATTGTGCATGGGCAGAACAATGCCATTCTGAAGATATCCACATATGTCTGACATACTGTGAATGAACCACCTGGGATGTGGGTCTGACATGGAGTTAGAAACCTGGACAACTGGCCTCATGAATAGAATCTAATGACACAGGAGTATAAATCAGGGTATTCTTCCCTGCTGTGTTGAGGAGATGGGAGGAGAGAGAGAGAGAGAGAGAGAGAGAGAGAGAGAGAGAGAGAGAGAGAGAGAGAGAGACAGACAGACAGACAGACAGGGACAGAGAGAGACAGAGAGAGACAGAGACAAATACAGGCAAAGAGACACAGAGAGACAGAGAGACAGAGAGAGAGGTGAACGCTTGGAGGAAGAAGGGGTAAAAGTATCATGGGCCAAAATATGTGAGTGGAGTTTAGAAGCTGTAATGCAGGGAAATGGACTGTTCTGTCTTTTCATTTTCTCCTTCTGCATCAGACTTCTGACCTATTTAACTGTAGATACCAAATCTCTGTTGTTTTAAGCCTCCAAGTTTGGGTAATTTGTTACAACAGCAAGAGGGGAGTTACTACACATCCTCAAAGCCAGGGAAAAAGAACTGTTTCATGTCTTCTGTCATATCTCCCTATTTTTAAATTTTGTTCCTTTAGGATTCTTTTAAAGATGAGGGAGGGGGCAATTTTCCTAAAATACCAACAGGGTCTGAACATACTCTCTTGCTGAATAAAAAAGACAAAGGGAAACAAAATTCAAACCATATCCATATCTCTTTCTCCTTTCTATTACTCATGTTATACCATCCCCTTCCTGAGCTTTTCCCACATGGAGGCCTTCTTCTAGTTCCTGACTTCTGGCTCTCTAATTTAAACACAGCAGACTAAGGACCCAAAGCTCAGAGCCACATATGGGAGAGAAGGCATAGTGTTTGTCTTGCTGGACCAGTTTAAGTTTATTCAGTTCATTCCATCTATTTACTTGTAAAATTTGTAGTTTCACAATTTTTAATTGACTGTTTTTGGGAATGTCCCATCATGCACCGCAATCCCACTCATTTCCCAGTTCCACCATATCCACCCTCCGCCCTTGTAACCTCCTGTCCCCCAAATAAAATGATTAAGCAAAGACAACTTTTCACTGACACCTCTGGGCATCAGCTTGTTCCCCTTTCAACCACAGCCTTCTCTAAACTCCTAGCTCTCATGTCCCTCGTTCTTCTGTGCGGGTATCCATTTGGGCTTCCTCAGGTTTTCCCACCTCTCAGTGGCATTAGAAGCTGAGGTGTGCCATGTAGTATATTCTTTTGTCCAAATATCTCTACTCACAAATGTTCATAGCGATGAGTCATTGGTCTGGTTTAAGTCCAATGGCTTCTGTTCTACTATCTATACTGGATCCTCACCAGGGCTTCTCTTGGATAGCCTGCATGTCATGGAGATCCTGCAACTTTGGTTCTGCAGGACCAGCCCTTTCACACATTCTAGCAGTTCATAGATGGGGTATTTGTTGGGGGTGGGCCGGCACAAAGCCATGGACCTGGGCCTGGGTGGTAACTGAGTCTGTCAGCTCACTTCTTCCATGTCCATGTCACCTGGGCCAGCTTTCCTGGCCAATGACACCTCTAGTGCCATGGTGTGGTGGCTAGTGAGCGGTGTGTCCAGCTTAATCTGACCCTCGGAGACCAACATGGCTTCAGGTGGCAGCCTGGACCATGGACATTCACATTGTCGTTGGTGGTAACACAGACCTGGACATTACCAAGGCCTCAGGTGGTAGCACCTCACATCAGCCTGACCTCAGTCTGGTCATGTCTCCAGTTCTGCCTTTCCTCATAGTGCACAAACCACTCTACTTCTCTTCCTCTCCTATCTCCGTACCACATACTTGCTCATTGCAGTGGAGGGGGGGTGTCTTCTGACTGTCTTCCGTCTGCCCATGTTGAGAGGCAGTTTTATTTTTATGTATAACTAAGTAAAATTCTTTTGTGTATGTGTACCACATTTCTATTACCCATTTTCAGTTGATAAGCATCTAGGTGTTTTCCATTTTCTAGTTATTATAACGAGAACAACAATGAACATCGATGAGCAAATATCTAGTATCATATAGAGTTCTTTGGGTACAGCCCTGGAATAGTGTAGCCACACCATGTTGTGGTTCATGTATAGAAATTCCACAAAGCTTTCCATATTCTTTATACAGGACCACACTTTCTGATAAGAGTGAAGAAGGGAACCTCTTTGTCCACATCTTCAAATATATATATTTGTTCCTTTATTGCTTTGTGATCACCGTTCCATCTGGGGTAAGATGGACTCCTGTTTGTAAGTATTCAGAGGTATTTCGGTGCCATTGGAACAAGATGGATCCCCACAATAGTTTTAATTCACATTTGCCTGTTGGCGCCGATGCTAAACACTTTATTAAACATGTTTCCTGGCCATTAATATGTTTTTCTTTGAGAACATTCCATTAGGCTCCATAGCCCATTTTTGATTGGTTGTTTTTTTTTAATGTTTAGTTTCTTACATTCTTTTTATATTCTAGATACCTATTTCTTGGTCAGATTGAACTTTTCTCCAATTCAGTAGGGTCTTTTCACTTGATGGTCAGTTTCTATTGCTGTATGAAAGCTTTTTAATATCATGAAATGTGATTCATTTATTATTAGCTATATTTCCTTAGTAACAAGAGTCTATCTTTTTTTAAAATTAAGTAGTGTTTTTAAAATAACATCATCCTTTACTTCTAAGAGAGAACTTTTTGAGGAGATTTACATAGAGAATTTTAGACAGCAAAGGCTGCTTATTGGTGGAAAATTACAAGGCTTGAAGTCATGAAAAGTTTTCCAGTTCTGAGTAGACCTTGGCATTTACACAGTGACAATATTGTTTAGAAAAAGCCAGTTTTAATGGCATTGACTTTTTCCTATTCCACTGTGGACACTTCCTTTGAATGCCTGTGTGGGAAGATGAACAATGTTGTCAACACCCACTGTCCATCTGAATCCTAAAGACTTGAAGTTGGATGAATGCCACAGCCGAAAGTAAAAATACAGTCTACGCAGCAACACGTGCAGTTTTGAACATAGAAGCTTTGTACACTGTTAAAACAGATTACACAATGTGTGAAAATACTCAGAACATGCCTTAGGAAAAAATGTTTAACATGCTTTAAGATTAGCTTTATGTATTTACTTTTTTCAATAGAAAATTATCACAAGAAAAAGTCTGTATATGACCAAATTAATGTCTTTTAATTTTTAATAATGTATGCTTAGGAGCTATTTTTTCTTTACAGTCTGCCTTGACAACAGAGGTCGGACTTGTGGCTCATGGTACTGACTATATAATAAGGATGTAAAATGAATTAAGTATAATGCAAATTTATTTTCTTTCTTCTAAGAAAACTAATTGCTTTTGATATGTCAAAGGACTTTGGTGTCTCTGAAAGTAACCAATGTCATCATAGAAACCACCTCCTTCCCTACTCATTTCTCTTTGGGGTGAGATTTATGACCTTCTGTCATCTAAACTCCCAAATTCCACCAAGACCCATGTCTGTCACCTGCCAACTAACAGCAGCTTCTACCAGCATTATGTTCAGTCCTTTGTGAGGTCGCCTTAGGACAGAAAAAGAATAGAAGATATGTACATTTTCAGTATGTATGTATTCAGTATGTATTCAGGCATGTACAAAGCACATATGCACTGGAACTCTGCAGAGAGGGTAGTGCCTCTTTCCTGACCTGAAGACCTTTGCACATGCTAACCATGCAGGCCAGGAGCCCTGAGTGGCTGAAGCAGACAGCGGACCCAAGAAATGAGGAAAATTGAAGGCATTCATCTGGCATCTTGACAATCATTTCAACAATTCCCCTCTACTTGAAAGAATGTGAGCCATCTCAGCCATGAGGCTAGTATTTTTAGAATTCTTGTTATATTAAGTGTCTTGTGATTCTAGGCTCAACTAAGAAATTAAAGTCAGGCAGAGAAGAACAAGCTTCACAACAGGCTTTACTTCGTCTCCATCATGAACAAATAATGTTTTTCTCTCACAAATGGCGGTGGAATGTGTGGTCAGTTATTTGAATTTCTTCTACATTGTGGAAGTCAAGGAAATGCTATATGAAAGAGGAATTTTGGTGAAAGGACCTCAGAGATGTAATCTCATGATTACTCAACAGTTTCACAGCTGAAGAAATTACAAAAAAATGTCCATTTCACAAGAATATACATGGCAGCCCACATAATGAATCACCACAGTAACAACTCAAGATCTGCAGGACTTCAATCCAAGAGGAAATGTGCAAAATCAATTGTTCACCAGCTCTACAAACCCATGACAGAAGACGGAGCACTTAACTCAACACTGCCAATCTTTCTCAGGATGGAATTATCAGCAAATCTTCAGGCTTTCAAAGCTGTCAGTGACCAGAAGTGGAGATTAAGAATGAGTAGAAATGAGGATAAAAGTTCTGGCTTTTCCAGTGCATGAGGAAGTGATGAATTTTCTGCAAGGCAAAACAAAATGACTCTTTACCTTCAAGTGATAATTTCTAACTTCATGACAAACTGGTTGTACTTATTCTCTCTGTCTCTCTCTGTCTCTGTCTCTCTCTCTCTCCTCTATCTTTCTGACTCCTCCATCCCTTAACACTCAGTTATTTTTTAGTTAAATAATTTTACAGTAGGTTGTAAAGGTCATATTCTTTGAGCTATATATAATATAGTATATTATATAATACATGTATATATATATACATACACATACATACATACATATATATAAATACACACACACACACACACACACACACACACACACACACATATATATATATATATATATATATATATATATATGAATAAGAATTTTATGTAACCACAGTAGAGTTGGGAAAAAAATCTAGAGATCTAATTAGATGATCAAATGTACATTGACTCCTATTGCATAACTCATACTAGGCTGTGGTTTATCCTATCCTTTTTTTTCTTTCTTTTTCTTTCTTTTTTTTGAAAATAACACACACATATACACAGTAGTATTTCTTTATTCATTTGTATATTTAGTCCACGAAGCATAAACAATTAGCATATGACACCAACTAAGAAGCAAAAATGTTTCAGTAAATTTTGAGATATTTCTACACTTTGTCTTTTTTTATTTTTCTCCCAGCCTTTTTGGACTTCCCTAAACAAGCTGACCCTAAGTTTCTAGGGAAATGATGCTGTGAGTGAGAAGAAATCAAGGAGCTTCAGACAGAAGAATGAGCATCTCAAATGACTTAGGAGATTGGCTCTGGGAGCTCTGTGAGCATCACAGCAGAGGTAGGCATGGAGACTTGGGGAAACAAAGTGATTAGTTATGACAATTTTCCAGTAAGACATCTTGAAAGACTGCCTTGGTTCAAATGAAGAGTAGAAAGCAAAGAATTTGGGAGTGAGCAATAGAGGTGTCTTTTTGTTGATAGAATTCTGTTCATTCAGCAAAGAAGACCAATATATTTCAATCACGTACATAGGAGATGGAATAGGGAGGTGACTGTCCAAAGACTCCCATTACCCACTTAGTTTTGGCAGAAATAAAGAGTGTGGGGTAATGACGCTGAAAATAAAATGGCATCTATGATGATATTGTGTATGAGAGAGTGGGGTACAAAAACTATGGGGGTCAAAGAGGGCAGGTGCAGACAAGGCTAAAACTACAGACTTGATGCTGGTGAATTTTATAGCTTTGAAAGACATCCCTGCAATTGTCTGAGCTAGGATACATAGAAGGGATGGTTTTGAGGGAAAGATGAATGGTGGAGAGTTTGGGAAATAATGTAATGACTGAGAACGGTGAGGAGTAAGCAGTGCTCTTTACAAACTGGGTAGGGGGTAGTGGTCCACCTGACTGTTCACATGTAAGACCTTCTCCCTGGTTAGACCTGGAGGACAAACTGAAGCATCCTGATCTTGATTTTATAATTCACACAGTGTTTAAAAAATTGTTCAAAAAATTCAGACTTCATAAAGGCAGCAGGACACTGAAGGCGTGCTCTAGTAATGCCTTCTGTTTGTACAGAACTTTGCATATTGAATTTTCTTTGTTTCTTTTCCTGGTAAGAGCTGAGTGATATCTGTGAATATAATATGTGGTGTGTAGCACAGTTTAATATTCAGCTTCTACCTCTCCCTACCCCTGCGAGTCTCCCATCACACATTGTTTTTGTGTGTGTGAAGGTCAGATCTCCATTGTGCTAAAATTTTTTTCCACAATGAAGAAAAATTTATTTTTCTCCACATATAGCTTCCCGTTGCACATGGGGAGGAAATGTTTTCCTTTTGTTTCTAGTAACCAGACTGGCATGGAGAATGGAACTCCAGGTCTGAATAGTGAGAATCGTGCTCACGGAAGAAGACGGTTTTTGTGGAATCCTTGGAGCTGTTGTGACTTTGCTCCCACCCATCTGTGCTGTTGCTTTCAGTGACATGAGGGCATCAGTCAAACATTTGAGTCTTGTCAGCACTTGGCTGAGCTATGAATTCATTAGGAGGATCCCAGCACAGTGTGTAGAGAGGAAAAGTTGATGAGTTAAAAATAATCAAGGTCATCTGTCTTTTTACTATGATGATGACCATAGTTCTCTGGGGCCATAGTGGTCTCTCTTGGCTAACAAAAGACAACGGAAGTCCCCGGAGCTCACACTGCATGTATGAAGACTCCTGTTTTCCGAACCTTGTCATTGTCTTCTCCCACAGCCTACCTGATTCTTTAAGCCCGAATGACAAGCTTTCAGGCTCCAGAATTGTTCATCATGACTCAAATGTTGTAGTGGTTTTATTAAGTTTGCACTCCCCCCACCCCATAGACTCATGTGTTTGAATGCTTGGCCCATTGTGAGTTTTACTATTAGGAGATATGGCCTTGGTGAGGGAAGTATGTCATTGTCGGGGTGGGCCTTAAGGTCTCCTAGTGTTTGAGCTTCGGTCTAGTGTGGAAATTTGGAGCATTCACCTGGCTAGCTGTGAAGTCAGTCTCCTCTTGATTGTCTTCAGATCAAGATGTAGAACTCTTGGTTCCTCCAGCACCATGTCTGGCTGCAGGATACAGGGCTTCCTGCTGTGATGATAATGGACTAAGTCTCAAATGTTTGCCTTTCTAAGAGTTGCCATGGTCATGGTGTCTCCTCATAGCAATAAAACCCAAATTAAGACAGAAGTTGTATAACTTTTTAGCTGTGGGTTGATGTTAAGGTGATATATGATTGGACAGTAGAGAGGTAGGCAGGAAAAAGACTAGGAAAATGAAAGAGGAGCAGAGAAAGAAGATTCCAAGAGGAATCAAGATGGGGCTAGAGAAGGAGGATCTAGATCCAGGTGGACTTAATTGATTACAGGTAGACATGAATAATTTTTAGTTTCTATAGGTCTTTTTATCTTATTTAGAAGGGCAGTTTGTATCTTTGTCCATTGGATGTAATCTTACCTGTGTAGAGGGTTTGTGGTTTGAGAATTTAAAATATAAACCTTCTTGAAAAGTTTCTGGGTATTGGAGTCATGTCTGTGCCGGGTGGTGGATGAAAAACAAAACAAAATGAAACAAAACAACAACCAAACATAAATTGCTGGGGTGATTGTATTCACCCAAGACAGAAGCAACAGGGCAGGTGGAGTGAACCACCTGGGAAGGGAACTGCGTGGAGAGGGCAGCCATCAGTCACATAGGGACAGTGCCCACAAGTCCTTCCTCATGTAGATGAGGCATTCAGGCCAAGCCAATAGGAAGCACACCACATTTTATCAAAATTATTTTTATTAATATATATTTAACATTGACAAATAATAATTATACAAATGGATGGGATATGTAATATATATATATATATATATATATATATATATATATATATATATATATATATTTGCTTGTGTGTTTGCATTTTGTTTGAGGTCAGGTCTAACTACCATACAACAATCTAGTCTACAAATCGTAGTATGTTCATGGCTGGCCTTGAAGTACTGATCTTACCTCTGGAGTAGAGTAATGGACTTGTAGGAATAGACTATCATAGCTAGGTTCTGTGGTGCTGAGACTAGAATACATGGCATCATAGATGCTAGGAAAGTGCTTAGAATCTATAACTGAGCTGTATTCTAAGCTAAGTATATGATATTTCAATATATTACAAATAAAATAATATATTCAATAATCTCATAAAATAACTGATATATCTATTGATTCATACATTTCTTTTTGTGGAAACATTCAAAATCTCTTATTTTAGTTCTTTTGAGATTGTTGATCACTGTCCACCATAATCAGGGAACTAAGCTGCAGAAAACAAATAAAAAAATATTTTTCCTACCTAATTGCACCCCAAGCCTTTTTTTGTGCCTCACACCCAGAGATGTCTGAAACACAGAGTCAATTCTGTTATCAGAGAGTCGGACAAGGGAACTACTGAAGTGACAACGAAAAGCAGTTCACACACAGGTAAGTATTGCTACTCCCTGTGGTATTTCTTTGATACTGTTAGTTTTCTTTCTAAGCACAGGCTTTCTGAACAATTGTTATCAATGAAGATATGCTCAAGTCCTTGAGCTCAGGCTGGGGACAGATCTGAGTATGAATCCTTGAAATGTCTTAGTATGTTTTTGACTCATGTTTCTTCATGGGAAGATTCAGAATATCAAGAGTCCGAATCAAGGCAATCACTAGGTAGAAAGTACACAGACATTTTTTAGATAGAAATACTTGAAGGTAGAGCTTTTCATAGAGCATTGATAATGTCATTAGTAAGCATTATTCTGTCTTGATCATCGCCTCAGCTTGATTTAGGAGTCATAAATTCCAGGCAGTGGCAGGTTTTTGTCAGCATAAACCTAGACTGAGTGGTCTGTCGATGTGGTTCAACTTTTCCCCCTAAAACTCAGTAGGAACTATAAGCCTGCTCCCTCTCATGGTGAGCTTAAAGCCCATGCTTTTAAAAAATTGGCAGCGCGTACTCAACAAATGTTTTTATGGGAATCAAATGTCTCTAGCCCTCTCTGGGTGCTTAGGCACCAAGAGCCCATCTCTGCTTGTCCCCAGTTTTTTCCCACAAGCTTGTTTTGTTTTTTTTTCCCACTCTTGTTGTTTAGAATCAGGCCCTATTTATTCTATCCTTAAGATTAGTGTTAAATAAGCTGTCTTCTAAAACTCTGTGCTCGAGCCAAGAATGCCAGTGCAGATCTGTAGTCAAAGCCTCGGGGAAGCTGAGGCAGGAGGATCACTGCAAATTTCAGGCCACTCGGAGATTCTTTTTTCTGTCTCAGACAGAGAGATACAGGACCTATGCTCATGCCCTGTGGTTTCTATAATTGGCCTTGCAGGTTGTGTCCTAATCCAACTTTTCTAAGTTGAGCTGCCTTTCCAACCTAGGATGATTCCCTACCTCACTCTGTTTACAGTTACATTTGGTGTGCGTCCTATGATATGCACATCTTAAGACAACCTATTGCACCATTTAATTAATTAATTACACCATTAAACACTGATTTAATAAAGTATAAATTGAATAGGGGAGGGAAGACATTTAAGTTCTAACTTAAGTTCCATCATAAACTAATTTTCTGATTTTTTTGCTACGCATAATCTGGCTCCCCTGAGAGATAGGTTTTATATCTGAAAAATCGATTTATATGTTAACCCACTCTAATGACTTCCAAGAATCTAGAAGAAGATAATGTGCTAACATTGGTGAAGCCATTTGGAAATATTATGTTCTGTAAATATAACAGCTAATCAATTACTTTGTTTTGGACTAAAGGGGGGGGGACAATCTCTTATAAAACTTATCAGTTCATACAATGACCCCTACACAACGTTCTCCATAACTATTACCAGTCTATGAGTTGTATGAAGTTCTCCCAGTGTATCCCTGAACTGCCCAGGTGGATATGATAAGTATGCAAAGGCTCAGAGAAAACGGCCATCGCTGCACCACTGTGTGCAAAGGAGGCTCTTACAGAGACTAGAAACCGAATGAAGAAGTCAGATCAGCAGTAAGATGTGTTTGTGTCGGTTTTGATAACTCATGGTCCTGTTGTTGAGGGAAGGTCATATAATTTCAGAAATAAATGAACTAAAAGGCATTAAGAGAATTCAAAATATAGAGCGTCACATTGAGATTTTATGGATTTATTTGCTTTGCATTTTTTTTTCTTTTTCTTAACTTGTATAATAAAAAATAGCATAAGGAATTTTTCTATTCTTGGCATGTTAGACTTATATTTTTAGGAAAAGTGAAAATTGGCTGCAAGAAAAGAAAGCCGAAGACTTGCATTTTCTGCACTGATTATTGATTATTGAAGGCTAAGTGTGCTTTACTCATATCATTCATTCCAGCAGCCATTTAATTCGTCTGAGTAAGTGTATTTATTCAAATCTAGCTCAATGATTTTCATCAACAAGTTATGTCTTTAACCATATCAAAAGCTTTGCCTTCCTTCAAAATTCTCCCAGCTGTTTTTAGCACATTTAGACTTGAAATGTTATGGAATATTTTCTTTGACAGTATGATTTTCTTTGTGAAATCATCACAGCAGACCATAAAATCATTTATTAAATAAAAATAAAGTCCATTACCTGTTGGTAACATTTATAACAAGTATAGCAGAAGGGAGAAAATACGTAGGAATGAAGTTATAGATTGGTAATATCAGTTTGGTCCTTTGCCTGTGTCATCTCAGGATGCAAATTGTTGAGAACTGGGACTTTAAAACAATCATCCTATTCATAAAAACCTCCCATGTAGATTTAGCAAGTAGATAAACTGGATTATAGCGAGTAGATAAAAGTAGTTAAGAGCAGGAAATGATCACACACAGGATGTGGTCTCACTTCTGTTTGAGTAGATATGCTTTTTCTAGACCCTGTCATGGTTGGATGTGCACTTTCCTCACAAGATTGTGTGTTTGAACACTTGGTCCTCAGCTGATGGAGCAATTTCAGGATGTGTGCAGAGCCACATTGTGCCTTAACATGCAGAGCACATAGAGGTTTTTGAAAATAGTACTGAAGTGAATGCTATGGTCTGCTTAATTTCTGTAAACGGCATAAAAAATACTGCTACTGCTCATGTCCATGTTAACAAATTCTTTTCTAAGTTACTAAGAAAGAAAATACTTGAATTTCTTTATTAACATATTCAAGAGTTAGAAACAAAAGTTCTTTTCTTTTTGCTAACATCTAGCTTGTCTTTCTAGTAATTATAATGATCGGGTAGCAACATCTAGGGAAATATAAATCTGCATCTGAGCTGATCTCAAAATTTCTTGTCTTATTCTCTCTTACATGAGCTTATAGCAACGAAAAATAGGAACAACCCTGTTCCGTTCTCACGATGGTGTGGTCACAATGTGCAACTCCTGATAAAGGCCATCTTTGATGGCTGCTCTGATCATAGCTTCAGCTCTAGAAATATCGACAGCTCTTACATGATGGTTTTGCAAGATTGTCACAGAACTGAAACAGCCCCTTAAGTGAGGCATATTGGGAGGTTTAGGAATGACAGTGTCCCCAGTTTAAACATTCAGAGTGTTCTGAGTGCAAATTGATGGAGGTTGAGAAGTGTGACAGAGAGCTATGCTATGAGTAATGACAGATCAGAAACAACAGGAGTGAATTGCTTTTGAGATGAAAGTGAGTATCTGAATGAAAGCACTTCAGGGAGAGACTGGAATAGGAGTTGGTCCTCTGCTGAGGTGCCTGGCTTCTCTGCACTTCTGGGCACTGGGCATTGTCTGATGAATCCTGTGAGCTTCTTAAAATCTGTGGATGCTGCTGTGTGTCTTTAAAGGCAGCATTGTCACTCTGCTAATTACTGTGAATTTTCAATGTAAATCTGACTAGGTAAAGGCATAGCTTTTCTTTTAGCTGCTGAATAAAATCAAGTGTCTGGGGTGACTTGAAAGTGAAATGTTTCCAGTAGGCTTATGGTTCCAAAATGGTGGCTGCTTGGCGAGGGTATATAGTCTTTGGGAGAGAGGCTTGCTGGAGGAACTTCCTCACTGGGAACGTTGAAGTTTCACACCCTGGCTCTCCATTCTCTTCATGCTTCCTGGGTGTGTCTGTAGAAGCAGTGGGGTCAGCCAGCTTCCTGCTACAGCTGCCATACCTTCCCTGCTTGATTTTGTAGGGTAGACCAAAGTGAAATCTTTTTTCCTTAAGTTATTTTGGTCAGAATGTTTTACACAGCAGAAAAGAAATGGAGGCAATTCCATAGACAGTAGAGACAGCACTCATGAGAATGCTTCTTCAACATAATGTGTTTAAAGCCACAGGGTTTTCTTTTTTGTCTATGCTAGTATTGCAGAAGCCTTGATACATTTTTCCCATTTAAACAAAATACCATAAATAATTTTATGTTCTCATTCTTGCCAATAATTTAGCTTATGTCATGGTTATTGTCCTTTCAAATAATTGAGTGTGTATATATATGCATGTGTATGTGCACGCATGCTTTTGTGCTATGCTGGAGGTGGGGACTAGACACAAAGAATATGTCACTGTGGGTGTGTCACAGTGTCTTAGACTCTGTCTCACTCATTTTTCTGTCATATATATATATATATATATATATATATATATATATATATATGTCTTCTTTGATACAAAGAAGTCTAAGTCTTCCTCACTTTTCTTTCACTATGTATACAACTTGTATGAGTAGTATGTTTTCCCTTGGGTCTGTGCCTTACATATGCATGATGAACTCTGTCCAATCCATGAACACCCCCCTAAAAGTTGTCCTCTCATCTTCATATTTGCACCATGGAACACATCTGCTTACTTACATACAATACACACACATACATGGTAAGTTTTTAAAATATGGTTTTGTGTGCTCTTAAAATCATGTTAATAGTGTTATGTTGCTTCTTAGCTCTGTATTTTTTTGACCAGTGTTTGCATATTGCTCATACTATTTAACACATGTTAGGTTTTTCTAAAGTCTTTGATAGAAATGGGCCAAAGGATGCTTTTGGCTTTCATGATCATGATAACTCTGTGATAAACAGTAATTCTCACTTACTGTGTGTCAATGCATGAATGCTTTCATACCCAAGTGCCACGTAGATGGTCATATTTATGTTCATCATGTAGTAAAAATTGTCCCCGACACCACCTTTGCCAATTACACCTTTAACATTCTTTCTTGAAACTGCTAGAATTCCTGTTATACCATGTGATATGCATGTATGTATGTGCACATTGGTGTGGACAGAGAATGACACCTGGTATCTTCTTCAGTTGCTATTGTTATTTGCTGAGATGGGGTTGTTTACCAAACCTGGAACTTATTGATTCTGCTAGGTTTGCTGGACAACGAATCCCTGGGGTCTGCCTTTCTCTGCTTCCTGTAGCATTGGGTTGCAGATACATACTGCTACACTGAACATTTTATGTGTGTCCTGGGTATTGAAGTTCAGATCTTCATGCTTTTGTTATAGGCATACCACAGACAGAGTCTTATTTTCTGTCTTTTCAAGAGTAAGGCTTTGCCTTTAACTTTACTATTTTATATATTAATTTTGTATGTATAGCCCTGGACTGTCCTATAAACAATGGTTGTATTGTATTATATATGTTTATTTGAAACTTGGTACTCCAGTTGTAATTTGTATTTCTTTCAGAAGTTATTTGCTTTGACAAATACACCTTTCATATGTGTTTTACTGAAACAAATTAGCCTTAAAGTAGGTTAGCTACATTAGAATGACTCTGTATAATCACAGTAGGAAAAGGTTTTATCTAACATGAAAACTTATATGAATGGACAAAGAATTTAGTATGAATTATAAAATAGTGAAAGAGAAATAGAATAGATTTTACAGGGAAACTGTGGTGAGTGGGGACAGGAGTGACAGGGATTGGGATGGGGATGGAATGAAGGGAGAAAATGCACGGAGGGGCAGCTGGACTTGGGGGGTTGGCATTTAGGGGATGGTCTAGAAACCTAGTTCAATAGAGACTTCTTGCAGTGTATGAAAGTGATCCTCATGGGGTATACAAAGTCTCAGATGGCCATCTTTTGTAGGCAGGCAAGGATTCCACTGGTGGGACTGGGTTGCATTCAATTGAGTTGTTGACCAAAGGAGTCCCATGAATATCCCAAAACAACCTGGTCTGATGCTAAGACAAAGATTTGGTCTCTGCAAATTGACAGCAGAGACCCATTGTCAAGGACAAATTTCACACAGCTCATTGAACATGAAGAGGTTGAGCTGGTGCCCACGTGGAGTCTTCATCCCTATGCTCCGGTGACTTTGGTGCAGGAAGGTGCTCTCCAGGACACTAAAAGAGTCCTGTACACACCTAACCAGCAACCAAGCCTTTGACC
This sequence comes from Micromys minutus, assembly GCF_963924665.1. Lineage (NCBI taxonomy): Eukaryota > Metazoa > Chordata > Mammalia > Rodentia > Muridae > Micromys > Micromys minutus. The sequence goes on from NC_137973.1 coordinate 17,224,825, forward strand.
TATGATATGTCTTCCTTGCAAAATCTGCCAAGGCAGTGTGGCAATAAACTTGTAAGAGTAGCCAATCAATGTCTGATTTGACTTAAGACCCACTCTATCATAAGGAACACCTACCCTAAACTGCTTTCATTGGATAACCATGAATCAGGGACTAGATAGCTCAGAGACGTAGGGCAAAACATAATATGACTAATTTTAAAAAACTAATAACATGATTTCTAATGATGTTCTGCTATATTCACAGACTTAGTGCCTTATCTAGTCATCCTCAGACAGGCTTACTCAGGCAGCATTTGGTGACAGAGGCAGAGACCCACAGCAAGACATTATGTAGACACAGAATTTGAATTAGACCTGTTGACAAAATTCTTCCCTTCAGAGCTCAGGGAACCCCACAGAAGAGGAGTTGGGAAGGTTTTAAGAGTCAGAGGGGATGGAGGAATCCAAGAGAACACAGCCTTCTGAATCAGCTAAGGGTGCACATGAGCTCAGGGAGCCTGAAGCAGCAGGCACAGGGCCTATATGTGTGTGCACCAGGTCCTTTGCACATATATTATAGCTATTAACTTATTGTATTTATGAGACTCCTGACTATAATAATGAGCGTGTCTCTGATTCTTCTACCTATTCTTGGGACTAATTTTCTCCTGTTGGTTTGCTGTGTTCAATTTTGATATGGAAGATTCTGCTTCATCTTCTACTTTATTTTGTTACGTTTGGTTGTTATTTCTTAGAGTTTTGTTCTTTTTCTAATGAGAGACAGAAAGTGTGTGGGTTCAGAGGAGAGAGAAGGTAGGGAGAAAGTGGAGGGAGGGTAAAATATAATCAGGATATACTGTAATGAGCAAAAGAAAACGTTTGCTGTTCTTCCAGAGGACTTGAATTTGCTTCCCAGCATCTACACTGGGTGGCTCAGTAATTATCTTCAGATCTGCAAATGCCCTCTTCTGGCCTGTATTTGTGTGTGTGTGTGTGTGTGTGTGTGTGTGTGTGTGTGTGTGTGTGTGTGTGTATAACACATGCAAGCACATACTCACACACACACAGAGACACATACAGTTTCGTAAAAGTCTTTGAGACAAGGGATATTTGTTGAGTGAATAAATCCAGTTCTAACTGTGGCTAAAAATAAAATCTGGTGTTGGATCAGTCATCTGAAAATTGGAGGCGACACTCTATTAAAGGCAAGTAGACAATATTTCAGAGAGGCTATTTTTGTAGAACTACACTATCGTTGATGCATTTCATTGAGGATCTGTTGTTTCTTAATGGCCTTGCATTCTTTCGTGCTGTAAAGCTTCTGGGGAGCACAGGCTGCTGTTTTCTGAATGGGCTGGCATGTGTTTGCCACCTGACTCTCCCGTGCTCTTTTCAGACTGCATACGTTGACGTGCTCCCACAGCCCCTGCATACCTTGGAAAGTACTGCCTGCTGAGAAGTTCCTCTAGCCAGATCCCCTGATTATGAATCAGAGTCAGTTAGAACATTTCTTGAGTTATTTTAAAATGCATTAAAAGAACAAAAGACTTTAATAACTGGCCTCAAATGGTCTGTGCTTAGAAATGCACCCCCTCAATCCGTGGATTCCCTGTTCATTTGGTACACCTGATGTGTCGTGGCCTTCAGGAGGCATATGTTCACCTTTCCCTCCCCTCTTCTGGAGGCAATCCGTGACAGAGTATGAGAAGTTGAAAACTGTCAGATAATCACATTTAATGCTTCTTAGTAATGTTTATATTCACAGCATCTGTGCATTGTGAAAGTAAAATAAAGTGTGATATCTTAACCCTGGGATCAGGCTCAGATGGGATCCTTTCAGCCCAACTTAGTATAATTACAGGCCAGAAGGGGCATTTCAAACTATTTAAGTGCTTCTAGAAGCCCAGGACTGGAAATTAATCAAAAAGTCATTTTTCATCTTGTCAGTCCCGATATCATGCTGAAGGAATTCTCACAGTAAAACAAATGGGTATTCAGACAGCTTTCAGCATTCCTTGGTCTTAAGTCAAAGAAGTAATTCCTGCTAACAAGGTCTGAAGATTTCCTGTCACCACTTCTAAAGTGTGTGTATGGAATTCATAATTAATCAGCATGCTCACACCAGAGCAATATGATGCTGAAACAGCAGGGACAGACTCAACAATACACACACCACAAAGCTCTTAATACAGGCTTCAAGATTTTGAGATTATGAAGATATTACCTTTCTGAGTTTCATCTAGCATAAAAGGAAATCTATATTTGGAGAGAGTGACTTTGAAGCTTATTGGTAACTCTGAAGGATGGCTGGGAGATGGCCTGGTGGGTAGCCTTTATTCAGGTACTTTGGGATAAAGCTCTCGGTACTGGTGAGAGCCCTAGTCAATGATACCAAAGTCATTAGGAATGGGAGTGGACCTAGGCATGAGCATTTTAAAAGCCTTCCATTGTTTCCCATATAAAGCCAAGGCTGAGAAGCATTGCTCTAATTATAGCCTAGTGGGGTAGCCCAGAGTGTGGGCACTATCTTTGGGCATGCTGGGGAGAAGTGGGTGACTAAAGGCCAGTGCTTGCTATTAATACATGTGGCACTTTCTTAAGAACTTTGTCTGTGTTAACACATTTGACTCAGCCTAATGGACAGAAGCCATTACTGCCAACCTCTTGCAAATGAGAAAGTGAGAGAAATCCTGCAGACGAGACTAGTAGAAGATGATTCAGGCTCTTGTATTTGATCACCCAGTGATATTTATTTAACAAGTATTTGGTAAGCTCTTATGACATATGAAATGGTTATAAGAATTCTAGCTGGAGTCTCCAATGCTTGATACAGTGAACAAGAAGTACTCTACCACTAAGCACCTAATTATCACTGAGTTCCTTGGTATGTCGTAGAATAAATGATGGAAAGAAAATAGTGTTTATTTCAACAGTGTCTTAGAAACTGTTTAAGACTTAAACTACGTGCATAGATATAAAGATGATTGGGGCCTTATGTTTTTATTTGTTTCATCTAGGCTTATAAAAGGTCACTTGGCATAATGACAGCCAGGCTACAAGCCTGAACCAGGCCATATAGCTTGTTCACCAATACCACTCAGCTCAAATAAGGCTATATATCCAAGACAGGGGCTCACTGTATACTCCTGGCTTGCCTGGAACTCACTAAGTATATCAGGCTGGCCTCAAATTCAGAGTTCTGCCTGTCTCTGCCTACAAAATGCTGAAAACAATGGTGTACACCACCACATTCTTAAAGAATTCTTAAGAGCAGAAAATAAATCCACAGCATAATTAATTTTCTTCTTTCTCTGTAAGAATAGGCAACTGTCAAAGACACACCTTTCCTATGGTCATTTCAGGGATAAGCTGACTATAGACCGAATAAATTCATTTATATGTGGCATAAAAATTCATTTTCTTCCTTCTCCTTACTGACTCCCACTGCCAGGCTTCGTGGAAGGAAAATAAGATTGCAACTGAACTCTTAAACCAGATAGTACACATCAGCTATGTAAAAAATATTTTGAAATTAAGAAAATCTCATAGAGTTATAAAAAGAAACATGCACACACAGGTGTTTATTTGCTATGGTTTGTTGGCTGCCTATTTGGTTGTTTGTAGTAGAGGAAAAGACTGGGATGAGATATTACTGTGCAGCTAAGGCTTCATTGTGCACCTCTGAATCCCCCCTCCCGCCCCAAAATGCCTGAGTGTCATGGTTTACAGATGTGTTGCTGGTAAGAATTGGTGGAGAGCTACCTTTTTTTTTTCTTTTACATTTGTTAGTAGACAATTTAGTTACAAACCTGAGTAAAATTGAGCTTATGTAAAAGCCAATGTCAGGAAATATGCACATTTGAATTTGAAATAATACAATTATTTGAAGTGGCAATCTTGGAGAACTATGTAAAGGCCAAGATGTGATAGCACTTTACAGTGGTACTAAAGCTAAAGAAACAAACACTTCATTGGAAATCTTTCAGAAAGTAGAAATGGTTTGATAATAAATTCCATGGGGCTGGAGCTGGGGGGTTGGGGTTTGTATAGCATACTTGAAACTTTAGGTTAAATCCTCTAAATTACAAGCAATGCATGTGCCATTCATGAAGAGTCATTTGTACTTCAGTGTAAATTAAGGGTTAAGAGCAAATTCTACTGCAGTTCTAGGAAAGAAACCACTTGACTATTAAGACCCATAAAGGTGTTCAAAATGGGAGAAAGAGAAAGTTTGGTTTTGGCAGGATGACTCCACCCCCTCTCCGGTTTTCCTTCCAATCACTTTCCAGGACTCATGGCTATTCAAGAAGGGAAATGGAAAAAAAGGCTCCTTTCTTTTTCTTGATAGTACATACTTTCCAAGGATAGCTTACAAATAAGTCAATGAGTTTTATAACATAAGAGACAGTAAGGCATATTTCATCATTTTTATACTAAGCAAAATTGGAAACCAGATCCATTAAAATCCCCTTATGAAGAGCAAAGAAAAGCAAAGGCAGATTTCCCGCAGTATCATTACTGTGGTCAACAGAGAGCGAATGTTTGAGGAAGTCTGATTGTGACAGGCAAGACAAAAAAATGAGTGTAATAAGAATCAGATTGGCATAAATGATAAAGCCATTAATCGTACCAGAGAGAGAGGGAGAGGGAGAAATTGTACTGTAAAATAGAATTAGCTGTATGCAAAAGGATTCAAGCCATGATGTTACCAGAAGTGGGAAATATACAGAAAGCCAGGATTATCTCCAAATGGAAGATCTATTGAAATCTTGAAGATGTATTGATTTTTTGGTAATAAAGTAATTTAAAATAAACTGATGTTAAAAGATGTTACTGATTCTAGCAACTGACTGATCAAGAAAGTAATGTGTTTGCTATAGCTCTTCTTTATGAAATTTAGATTCATTTTTCCCAGAAGAGCTGTAAATAAGAAAAAAAAAAGAGAAGTGAGAGTTATAACTCTACAGATCAAAGAAAGTGTAATTCCAGTCATAAATATAAGAGGGAGAAATGTCAACGCTTGGAATTAAATATCTCATACTTAGTAAATGTAATATGACAGTAAATGTAATATATCTACTGATTAAGTGGATCTTTACAAAAAAGAAATCTGAGAAGGGCTAGGAAAAAAATCACTGGGTCAGTTACTGGAGCGATAAAACAAATCCTCATAGACTTAGTGTCTTAAATCCACACAGTGCTATTGTTTCTCATGATTTGTACTTGTTAGAAGCACATTAGTAGTGTGGCTGGGCAGATGTGTCTCCATGAAGGTAGAGATGTGGCAGGTAAGGCTATTCAATTATATCTTTCTCTTCTTAGAGTCCTATAGCTTTTCTGTTCATTCTCATACTATGAGATGATTTAGCACTCCTCACAGCACAATAATGTCTAAGGTACATGTTAGCACACATGACAGGTCAAGACTCCAGAGTTGGGCAAAGTGGAAGCCAAGCCTTCTCCTATGTCTTTGCCTAAAAGGTCATCCAATGTTAATTCTGCCAGTTTCAGTGGTGATCACGCACTACCAGAAGCTCTTTATGTTTCAAGAGCATGGGCTACTGTACTTCTCAACAGAAGAATATAACTAACATCTGATTCTGTCAAGTGAGCTAGTGTGTAGTGCCGTGAGGTCAGAGGGGTAGCAGGTTGTATCCACTCCAGCTTGGAAGACAGAGTCTATCAGAAATATCCGGCTACACCCGAGACCAGTGGTTCTCAGCTTGTGGGTCTTTGACCCCCTGTAGGTATCACAAACTAGAAATCTTGAATATCAGATATTTACATTGTAACTCATAAAAGTAGGAAAATTACAGCTACACTGTAGCAATGGAATGATTTTACAGTTGGGGGTTACCACATGAGGAACTGTATTGAAGAATCACAGCAACGTGGAAGTTTGAGAACCAATGCTGTTAGAATTCTATAGACTACAGCAGCAATAAAAATAAAAAGAAATCAAAAGAACTGTATGTTTCATTTAATCCTGTATTCACTTCATAGTTTTCAAACCTGAGCTTCAGATAGCTTTCTTAGCATGCTCAAGACCCTGCTGCAAATGGTCCAGCCACAAAAACCACAACCAAGCCCAAAAAACAAACAACAACAGATCTATTTCCAATTCCAGTTGCTTTCAGCTGCACTTGGTGTCTTCTTAGAACAAGCTCATCACTATACTCTCATGGTCATGAAGGAAGAAGGTTTATTACCCACCAGCACTTTGAGTTGGAACTCAGCATCAGACTTATCAGGGGAAAAAAAAAGGTGCAATCCTACCAAGTCTTAACCAGATTTTATACCCTCCCTCTTGTACTTCTCCAGGTTCACCTTTATCAACATTGTTTCCCACCCGTTCTGTATCACTTGCAACCATTTTACTTGAATTTTGGTTGACTTAAATTCTCCAGTTTAAAGGAGAAAAATACCGTCAAGCAAGACTTCCTTTAAACTCTCTCCCCTCCATCTGTGTGACCGTAACTCGTCTTTTCTCTTGTCATCCTGTCTCATAAGTGTCCATAGATAAGCCTGTCCCTGGATCCTCACCCATCCTCTTCCTGTCTGTTCTGAGGACTTTTACTCTTGATTATGTCTACTGCTTTTACCTCAGACCTCCCTCTTTTCTTGGCTCTTCCCCTTCCTTTTTAAAACAATTTCACATTCCTTATCCTAAAAAAAAATAATCCTTCTCCAGTCTGCTTCCCTCTCACTTAAACTGTTTGCTTTCCCTGCGCCCCTTTAACTCGAAAAGGCTTATCAAAACAGTTTACACTGGATGAATTTACCCCATTATCTCTAACTTGTCTCATGACTCATTTTGGTCTGGCTTCAGCTTCCCACTCCGTTCAAGTTGCTCTCTCAAATGACCCACCCCTGAGTCTAGCTCTGAAACTACTGAATTCAAGATATAGATAGCTTCAAACACGACCCTTTTTAATAGATGTCCTTCCCATAGTATTCTGCTAAATTGTGACTAGCTAGAAGTTAAGACCTTACTTGGTCAGTTCACCAGTTCCTTATTAAAACTATTAAGTTATGTGGCTCACTGAAACACTGGGAAAAAACAAACAAAAGCAGCAACAACAACTACAACAAAACCAGAACCGCTGTACTTCTTGATGAGGCTGACACAATTTCCAGAGTGCACATTCTATTTATATTAATCTTAGCCTTTGTCACACAGTCAAATGCTTTTCTCTTGAGAGATAGCAAAGTCAAGTTCTGTCAGAGGATTAAAAATAGTAAGAAAGATAATAGCTTATTTTATCCTAAATGTCTTTAGAATTGACAGCTGTCTCTGGTTGCTGTTGGCTTCTCCATTTACTTATGGAATGAGACTTTGTTGCTTCTATGTTTTATCAATTAGGAATAAGTCTCCAATAAGCATTGTTCTGAAGGTTTTTGTCTGGACACATTTTATTTCTTTTGAGTAAATACCAAGACACACAATTCCAAGACAACTGGGTTTCTTTTATACAATACTACCAAAATTTCTTTCAAAGATGATTTAGGATGTTGCATTCCCCAAGCAATGAATGAGTCTCTATTGCTCCAGAGCCCTTCCTATGATCAGGAATATTGATCTTGACATTCAAATGTTAAGGTTCTACAATCCTTCCCCAAAGCCTAAGGTAGGATGAACTAGGGTTAATGGGAACCAAATTAAGATTCTATGCAATAAGAATGTGAAGAATTCATGAAAAATATGAATCCTCAAACTGGATGTGGTGGCATGCATCTGCAATCTCTGCATTAGAAGGCTGAAGCAAGAGGATGAGGAGACAGAGGACAACCTGGCTGGGAGACAAGAAAACAGTATCCTGGTTCACAGGGTACCCTGCAAGAGAGATACAGATTATAAAATGATGAGGATCAGAAAATTGACCCTGGAAAACCACACAATTGTTGGGAAATCTTGTTAAGGCCAAAGTTGACCATGTCTGTATAGCATTCTGAGCTTGATGCAAAATGGAGGACTCCTCTTTTCAGCAGGGTTTCCACTTCTCTACCTGGTCTTGGTTGGAAAGTGTCTCTGAGCACAGACACATGACCTTGTTTGGAGGATGACTTTGTGCAGAGCTCTCTGCAAATGCTGAATGACTCAGCACACAAGTCCTGCTTTAGCTTTCCACCCAATTGATGAGATAGTATGTTATGTCCAATCAGCCTTCTCCATTCACTTGTACCCTTAAGAGCCCTTATATACCCTGCCCTGAAACAATAAAGTAGAGTTGTCTCACTGAAGCTCTGACCAGAAGTCCTTCTGTCATACTCATGGCTGTTTGAATCGTGTATGATACTCCTGCTCCCTTGGCCTTCATGGGTGGGCAGCTAAAGAACAACCCCTCTCCCCAGGAGAAGGGAGACCTATATACAAATACTTTTTCAGATAAAGCAATATGTTCTACAGTAGGAAGACATTTTAGAGTAGGAAAGAATGTTTCAGACTCTTGGTTCTGTGATGGAGACAAGCATTTTCCCAGAGATCACCCAAACAAACAGTGGCTAAGTCCTTTGTAGAAGAACTAATTAAAAAAAAAGACTTTGACCCCTTCATTTTAGATAGTCTGTTAAATGTTTCTTGAACTAAGAATTCACAGGACAAAGTATGTGTCCTGAGATAAAGTTAAGTGTATGGCCATATGGACATCAGTGTCATGTAGTATTTTAATGCTTGAGCCACTTTACTGTATTTATGGAACAGACCAAGATATCCAAGGAAAATCCACATCTTGGCTGAGGTTCAAAGAATCTGTTGTGACATCTTCAAGAAATGTCAGTACAGAGAATGAATTTCCTTTTGTGTCAAGAGGTTAACACTAACCCTTGCAGGGAAAGGTTATAGAAAAGGAGGAGGAGCAGCACAGGAAAAAGGAAGAGGTAGAGAAAGAGGAAAAGGAAGAGGAGCTTTATCACATATTCTCTGAATATGAAGGCTGGACCAAATGCTCAGGTCATGTAATGTTATTAGAATCTAAGAATTACAAAAAGTAAATTTATGTAAGCTGAAAAAAGAGCCAAAATTGCAGATTTGTTTTTATTAAAAATAAGTTTATTTCAAAAGTCTTTATTATTTTAGTCTAATATTGCTCAATATATCTGCTCAGTGATTAGTCACAGTTAGGATACATCCATACTTGAAACTGGATTCAGATCTAGGGATGCTTGGAGAACATGGGAAGTCTGTTTCTTTTTCATGAGGCCTCCCTATGCCCATTCTCAAGGAGGCCTGAAAATGAATGGAGGCAGAAGTACAGGGAGAAAAGACAGTGCAGGCTGACAGCTTTTCTTGCAATTAGAGAGTGTGGTCAGGGTGATCAGCCAACAGAAACCAAGGAACTTTGGAACGCCCACATAACAGAGACAAGACCAGGTATTAGCCCCTAGAATCACAATAACCCTAAGCCCAGATGCCTAGATATCATTTCAAAACAAACAAACAAACAAACAAAACAGTCAAGACAATGTGCCACCATCATAATAACCATGAGAAATTTGATATAGCTGAAGCAGAAGGCAAGGACTTCAAAACAGCCACTATAAGTATGCTCAAGGGCCTTAAGGAAGATATTAACAAATTTATTAATGACATCTATGAATACACAAACAGAGAAATGAAGTGATAAAAACAGTTTAAGATATGAAAATAGCAATAGAATCACTAAAGAAAACCCAAACTTAGGTAAAACTGGAAATGAAAAGTTTAAGAATTCCATCAGATCTTCAAAGAATTAGTTCCAGCACTCTTTACCTTATTTCACAAAATAGAAACAGAAGAAAAATTGCCCAGTTCTTTTGAAAAGGTCACAAGTACCATGACAGCTCTACCACAAAAAGGCCCCAAAGAAAATAAGATCCACAGACCAATTTGCTCATGAACATTGAAGCAAAAATTCTCATTAAAATATCAGCAAATTAAATCTAAGAGTACATAAAAAAAAAGACTCTCTGCTATGATCTAGTAGGCCTCATACCATAAATTCAGGGACTGTTCAGCAAACATAAATCTATAAATGAAATCTAACATACACATAGGCTGAAAGAAAAACAGCAACATATGATCATCTTATTAGATGCAGAAAAGGCCTATGACAAACTCTAATAATACTCCATCATGGTAAAAGTCCTGGAGAGAGTGGGGATACACGGGACATACTACCACCACCACAACAAAAGGCAATTTACGGCAAGCCCACAGCAAGTGTCAACTAAACAGAAGAGATACTCAAAGTATTTCCATTTAAAATCAGGAACAGGGTAAGGTTGTCCACTCCCTCCCTACCTATTCAGTTTAGTACTTGAAGTCTTAGTTTGAGCAATAAGACAGCTGAATGGGGCATACCAATTGGAAAGAAGAAATATTTCTGAAGATCATATGATTGCATATACAAAAGACCCTGAAAACTCCACTAGGCAACCTGTAGAGCTAATGAACACTTTCAGCAAAGTAGCAGGATACAAAATTCACTCACAAAAACCAGCATCATTCTTATATACAAACAGATATTTGAGAAAGCTATCAAAGAAACAACCCCTTTCACAATAGCTTCAAAAATGTATCGTGTGGTCATTTTAAACAAGCAAGTGAAAGACTGTATAGGGTTAAAAATGCTGAGACACTGAAAAAAGAACCCGAAGAAGATACTGGAAGATGGAAAGATCTTGCATTGCTCATGGATAAGTAGGAGTAATATAATGAGAATTACCATCCTAACTACAGACTCGGTCTCCATCAAAATTCTAACATAAATTTTCACAGAACTTGAAAGGACAATTTTTTTGCAACTCTTGGACACACACTCTCTCTCTCTCTCTCTCTCTCTTTCTCTCTCTCTCTCTCTCTCTCTCTCTCTCTCTCTCACACACACACACACACACACACACAGTACCCCTAAGATCTCCCATCTTAAGTTGTATTACAGAACTATAGTAATATATATATATATATATATATAGCATTGTATTGGCTTTTAAAAATAAAAGACATGTTGATCAATAGAATTGAATTGAAAACCCAGACAAAAATCCACAAACCAACAGACACCTGATTTTTTAAATAAAGAAGCCAGAAATGAACAAACATTGAAGGGGAGGGGGACAGCATTTTCAACAAACGGTACTGGTCAAAAGAATGCAGACAGATCTACACTTATTACTCTGCTCCAAATTAAGCTCCAAATGTCTCAAAGACCTCAACATGAAACCAGATACACTAAACCTGATGGAAGAGAAAGTGGGGCAGAACCAAACTCATTGGCCCAGGAAAAAGCTTTGGAGAGGATACTCATAACACAGACTCTAGGAACACGTTAACAAATGTGATCTCATGAAGCTGAAAAGCTTCTGTGAGCAAAGAATGTTCATACCTTTATTTCTGTCTGAATTATATAAACACAAGAGGTAATTAAATGTGACCTCAGTCTCTCATTCAGGTGATGTGCTTTATAAACGTACTTCAAAGCTGCCCATCACTGGCTGAAAAAAATATTATTTCCAATGCAGAACTGGTAGTTGTACTAGGTTACTGTTCAGTTCTCCATAACAGACTTACAGGAAATAAACTATTGTCTCAGATCTCTAGTGTGATGGGTTGAGAGCTCTGTTCTAAGGAAAAACCTAGGCTTATATGCTTTCTCTTGAGAAAAGAAATTACAAACATGTCTGAAGTAAGACCTGTGAATGTTAACACTGGGGAGATTAAATATATTCATATGTCCACCATTATCTTTCTTAGAGCCTGTGCTGGATAGTTTTATGTCAATTTGACACAAGATAAAGTCATCTGAGAGAAGGGATCCTTAATTAAAAATTGCCTTCTTAAGATCAAGCCATACACAAGCCTGTGGGAAATTTTCTTAATTGATGATTGATGGGGAGTCCAGACCATTGTGGGTGGAGCCATGCCTAGGCTCTTTAGAAAAGCAGGGTGAACAAGCTGTGAGGAGCAAGTCAGTAAGTAGCATTCCTCCATTGCCACTGTATCAGTGTCTGCCTCCAGGTTTCTGCCATGTTTGAGTTTCTATTCTGACTTCCTTCTATGATAAACAGTGATATGGAGGTGTAAGCCAAATGACCCTTTTCCTCCCTAAGCTTCTTCATTCAGTGTTCATCACAGCAACAGTAGCCCTAACTGAGACAGGGACATATTTACTTTTAGCTTTAAAAAGTGTTTAATATTTAACTACCATGTTTGATCAAATCAAATTGCACTATATAGCAATCTAATGTTCCAGAATTAAAATATTCATTAAAAACTGACAGTCGTATGAATTTGATAACCTTCTATATTTATTAATTGCTACAAAAGATGGATTGGATCATGCACGAGAGCCTTATGTTCAAAATCTGGCACATTACCCATCTCCAGAGCCTTTAATCAAAATCCACGGAGGCAGAAGAATCCAGCTGCTGATCTATCATTCCCATTGTCCTTACTGAGATGGTGTTTGGGATCTCAGTAAGTGTTTAACAATCTAAGACCATGAGGATTGGCTTGACACGCTTGAGCTTTCTTAAAGAAATCATTCTGTCCAGTCGTGCGTGATATTGCAACACAGCTGAACATTCTCCCTGAAATGGAGATACAAGTCATAAAATCTTAAGAAATTATAACCAACCTCAGGCTAAATTATAAAGAGAAATAAAAAATACAATCATATCATTTAGAAATACTAACTGTTAACATTTCGCAGTTTTATTTCCAATAACATTCCTAGTTTTGTAAAGATTTGACAGTGTTTTCCTTACAATACTACTGTGGGCTTTGTGTCTGTTTAATAGGAGTAAGTTTGACTTTATATGTTGTAGTCTGTGTATTCTATGCAGTTAAATTCTCTTCAAAACTCTGTATTAATTTTGTGTGATTATGTATTTATATTATCAATGACTATAAATTATTTGACCTGCTTATAATATACTGTGTGCATTTTTTTTCCAGAAAAAAAAAACACCTTGTTTTCTTCTCTCATGGTGAATATTTTTAATATGCATATTTCACTGTATGAGATCAGGGCAGACCTTTTTTCCCCAACAGACCCATCAATATTATGATTTCTCATCATGCATAATACTTGTGTCCACTTGCACAAGTAAAAAGAAATGATTTATTGTATACAAGCATTCTTTTAGTGGAAAAAGCTACATAAGGAATTTGACACTAAGACGAAGGTCTCATCTACACAAATACAGCTCTGTGTTGAAAATTTTCTCCCACTTGAATTATTATGTTCAGTTAAAAACTAATAACGAATTGTTAAATTGTTCATATGCTTTTATGACAGAGAGAGATGTTCATGAAGCAAGAATGTGTGTCGAGTTCACAAGTGTTACATTGTGTGGGGAATTCCATATGCAGAACCTGACCTCTAGAAAGCCAGGCAATAGCTTGGCCTTTGACTTTTAGCAATCTGTGGTTAAGTTAAAAAGGCTGTGTGGAAATTCTCTAGTGAATATGAACATTCTATGACAACCACGCCAAGAAGTGAAAGAAAATGGTTCATGAACATTTCAAAATCATTTCAAGTTAACTAAGTAGCATAAAGAATTCGTTTATTGTTCAATACTTTGTGTGAAATATTCATGACCAACTAAACATGGATTACATGGATAAATGTCTAAATAAATAAGAATAATAAAGGCCTAATTAGCATTTTATCTGGGTCCAATATACACATGTAAACATGTTGAAGCTATTGGTATAGGTGAGCAAATCAGCAAATCCATCCCGTCTCTGAAGTTTTGTAATACTTCAGCACACGAACACTGAAAACTTTGAACACAGAAACAAACTGTTGTGACAATTCATGAAAGTTTCTGTGTTAGTAGATCATATCTAAGTCTATAATACTGTAACTGGAAGCTAGAAGAAAATGGTAGTGATGAATGTAACTCTTTGTTTAAAAAACATCTCAGATTCTCAACACTGGCAGAGTTCATTGACGAAATAGCAGTGCTTAGGGAACAACGGGAGACAATTCACTATGCACTTCAGTTACACTGGAAAAACATAAACTGGAGCCGGGGAAGCAAGTCAGCAAGTCCTTTCTTTCTTAGTAATCTAATTTTCCTTTTTGTTAAAAGCAAAATCCCGGAGGTGGAAGAATGGACTTCCTGTTCTCTCTGCTTTTCTGGCAGTGCGCACCCACGCTGTGAGCATGGATCAGCCCGTGGGGCAACAACTAGATTGCAAGGACACCAAGGGGTTAGCCGTCAGAAGAAAGCGAGAATATTAGGAGTCTTCACATGTTTTCTAACATTATACCCAGGTTCTTACACAAGCTATACACATGTATGTGTACTTTGTAGCAGGATCTCCCTACATAAACCAGTATGCTTGCAACTTCCAGATCCTTTTTCCTCAGCCTTCCCAATTCCAGGGTGTAAGCCCCTCAGCTTGGGTATTTTCTGTGAGTTTAAAAATAAAGTTAAAAAAAATCCTAAATACCACAGAGAAGGCTAAAGGGAGAGACCATGTATAAAACTTCAAAAGGACACCCGTCTGGGCCCCAGTGCTGAGATCTTAACTGCTGTCTCTGGATTCAGCAACGGGAGGCTGTGGCCTTTAAGGAAGCATAATACATCCACATTCTGGGCATATGTGAACTGGAATGACGACACATTTCACCACACTGGAAAAGTGCTGAGTACTGGGTCCTTCTGCTGGACTTGGTACCACGAAGTCCAGAGCAGGGGGTCTAGAGTAAGAAAACAGAACAATCTGTTCCCCCCTCCTTTTTTTTGCTGCATTCCCGCTACTTCCACAGCAAAGCAACAGAGACACCATAATGAAGATATTGCAGAACTGATGGGGTAATGGGATACATGGTACTTCCAGCTGCTTCCGATGACTTACTGAGAGCCGTGCTGCTTTGCTGAACTCCTTCCAAAGTGAAATGTCTGTTGTTATCTTGGGAGGTTTGGTTGTTGTCATCTACTTAATTACATTTTGTGTAATATTTATGTATTAAAATAACAGATGTGGAAAAAAATCTCCAGAATAGTTCCTGGCATTAACAGTCCAGCTCATACTTGTGCATTTTATAAAGAATACTGATTATTATGTTTCTATGGTAATGCACAGCCTTCTTTATGATTTGGGCTGCTGAGGTTACCAGAATAATTCGAGCCATCAGCTGTGGTGGTGCATGGCAGTAGGAAATGATGGAAGGGTAGACGATCACAAGGTTAGCCCATGGTTCATCTTTTTAGATGGCTTGCTGAGTGTTTGCTGTGGAAATCAGAGGATCTGAGTTTGAATTCTCACAACCTACTCAGACACCAAGCTCCAAATAAGTAATATCAGTGCCACAAAGAATATCCTGGGTGAAAGAGACAGAGGAATCTCTGGAAGGTGATACATATGTCAGGAGTTAACTTCTGTCTCTGTGACCAGGAGAGTTGGCTGCTGAGAGTCCAACATGCATGACACTGTGAAATATCACGTTAGGCTGCTAACCTATATGGTAGCATTACATGTAATTATGCTTTCTTATCTTCAAGTCTTATAGGAGACTAAAATACTTTTGAGTAAATTATTGCCTGGTATACACACTTCATAAAACACAATTTAAACAAATTAAACGTAAAATGTATATTTGCATAAACATTTATATGAATCCAAAATCTACACGAGCGCCAGTACTTAAATGCGATCCTCTGTCTTTCAAATCCAAACCCTGTAGAAGAAGTGATCACCAAAGCACAGCTCCACAGGGAAGGAAATGTGGCTTGTCTGAGTGATAGGTCACTAGTAGCTGGCTGTGTATCAACCTTATCAATTTTGCTGACACAAACATGCTGTAGGAGGATGAGAACGAAGACCATTTACTGTGCCTCTGTCTCTCAGGACAGAGTAGACACAGAAAACGACTCCTGTTGCCACAAAGCCATCAGGTGGCAGAGAGGGGCTTCCCATGGTGAACAGCTTTCTTTATGACATGACTCAGGATTCGCTCACAGACCAGGGTACTGTTGCGACGTCGCTAATGCTCAACGTTGCAGAATGCTTTGTCCTTGAGGTCAGCAGTTCTAAAACTGGGTATCCTTCAGTTTTAAATACTCCACTTAAAATTACAGAAGTCTAAACCCCACCCCACAATGACCACATGAGGATATTTATGATCTGGGCAGAGTGTGTGTGAAAGTTTGAAATCCAATAAATGACAGTGTCCCTTCTCTCCCACCTGCCCCCCTCAAAGCTTCCATTTAAAGCCACCTCCAAGAGTTTAGTATGAATCACTGGAGAAATATGTTAAGAGGAGAGAGGCAGTCTGTCATGTCAGACAGAAAGAATAAAAAGTACAAATTTCATAAGAGAATAACCCATAGTAGGTCTAGCAGATATAGGAAAAAAATGTTTCACAACTTGGCCAAGTAGACGCTCTTCCAGCTTATGTTTTTTTTTTTTTTTTCAGAGAAATTGCAAAACAGGAAATTTCTGTAAAAATATTGCAAACTTTCAAAATTAACGAGCTGAATGAAAATGGTTAAGTCAACAAGAAAATGACATGATGATCCTGCATTTTTACAGGGTCAGCTAATGTATGGAGACAGAGTAGTATTCCAGAAAAGGTCACAGATCCCACGCCATGTGTGCACCTGAACGATTTCACGCTTTGGTAGAATTGGGTGAAAATAGATAACAACCAGACTTCTACAGACAACTAGACTCAGCAGGGTCACCTATGCTTTGCCAAAATCCCACAACCAGGAGCCAGGATCTATTTTTCCAATGCCCTGTATTCCAACACATCTCTGAAGTCCCTGAAAATCCAGCAGATTTTTGTCCCTTATAATATGGTTGCTGCCTTTGCACCCCAAACAGTGACAGTAAATGAACCTTGTCCAGGAGTGTTCATCTGGTCAAGTGGTACTTCTCCTTTAAGTGTTTTGGGACATTCTACATGCCTTCTGATAGACAAACAAATATCCGAGCTTCACCATCAAACCACAGAAGATCCTGTACTCTTAGCTTTCCTCACTATAACAAGGACCTGAGATAAATTAGCTTTAAAAAGTTTCCTTTCTAATAATGTGATCCAGACTTACTTTCATTTTATAGAGTTTTTGAAACTGCATTTAAGTTAGCAAACAATGGGTGGATTCTTTTATCACATTCTCATACACCATATACCTTGTTGTGATGCATGGCCTTCCCCACTGCAGTCCCTTGACACTTTTTCTCACCCCCTTACTGCTCTCCCTCCCTGACAGACAAGCCTCTATGTTCCCTTCATCCATTACCCTCTCCTTTCTTCATTAGGATAGTTTCTTTCCCTCTTATCATCCCATTTCTGGTTGCAAGACCTACAGATTCACACACATTAACGTTTACATGCACTTTGACATGTGCACATGAAAGGAAACAGACCATATAGACAGAACCAAATTCCATGTCTGCCTCATTCTATTTAGTATAACGATCTCCAGTTCTAACCATTTGCCACAGATGTTCATGTTTCATTTACAAAAAGCTGAATAGATATGTATAGGAACCATGTTTTATTTAGCCATCCATCTGTTGGTGGACATGCATCCTACCTAACTTGTAGGGAATAACAAAGTGATAAACATGAATGGGAAAGGAATTCTGAAGTGGGCTGGCTCACAGCTCTTCAGGAGTGTTCATCTGGTCAAGCGGTAGTTCTGTTTTAAGTGTTTTGAGACAGTCAAGTCTGCAGTGGCTACACTGGTCTACGCTCCTACGGAGTGTGAGTGGGCTGTCTTCTTTCCCAGCATCCATACTAGATCAGGTTATCCTGAGCCATTCTAACTGGAATTATAAGATGCAATTTAAAAGAAGTTTCCATTAGCACCTCCTTGCTATCTAAAGGCGTTGAACACATCTCAAAATATTTATTGACTATTTACGACTTTGGATCACTATAAGTTCAGTTTATTAGTTCTTTTGTTGATTGAATGATTTAGTTTTGTTGTTGTTGTTGTCTAAAGAAGAAAATCTTTTCCAGTTGTGCCTCAGGCAAAGAGTTAATATATAGATGGCATAAAGAATTTTAAAAGTTAAACACCCGAATCTTCTGCTGTCAATTATGGACTATGGTAAAGGGCTTGCTATACAAGCATGAAGATTCAAGTACAATCAGCTAGACCTACATGAAAAGCAAGGAGAGGCAGGATAGACTGTAACTTGGGACTGAAAAGGCAGAGGCAGGAGGATTGTTTAGACGTAGCTGACCAGCCAGTCTCTCTGTTCAAGCAGTGTCAACACATCAGTGAGAGACCTTGTCTCAAAAAATAAGGTGAAAAATGATTGAAAAAGACTTTCAATATAACATGCGCACATACACACAGACACACACACACCTGCACACACATGCACAAACACACATATATGCACACACAGATATACACACACAGACACACATAAACACACAGAGACACAAATACAC
Organism: Micromys minutus; assembly: GCF_963924665.1. Classification (NCBI taxonomy): domain Eukaryota; kingdom Metazoa; phylum Chordata; class Mammalia; order Rodentia; family Muridae; genus Micromys; species Micromys minutus. Next base: position 17,243,208 of record NC_137973.1, read on the forward strand.
ATGCACACACAAACATACATACACACACAAACACACACACATACTGTAAGTCAGTGAATGGGCCAATGAACTAAACAGTTCTCAAAAGAAGAAATACACATTGATAAGAAATATTTTAAGGTGTTTAACATCTTTACCTACCAAAGAAGTGGATATTGAAACTATCTTTGGAGTCTATTCTACCGTAGAATGGCTTTCTTCAGGAAAATAAATGACAACAAATGCAACAGAGGATATGTGGAGAGAGGAGCCTTCCTTTCTGAATAACAGGAGCATGAACGGGTGTGGGAACTACGGTAAACTATGTGAAGTCTTTTCAAAAATCTAAAAATTGAAATACCATATGACCCAGCTACATCCTTGGAAGATGTATATCCCAAAAAGCTGTGTCAAGGGGCACAGCTGAGAGAGGAGATGGGATATGGGGAAGGAAATGGAGGGTATCCACCAAAGTATTATTAAAGTGGAATAAGGAAGCCTGCATTTTGCAAGTGATTTTTAATTAAAAATTTATCCACATAGCTTCACAAATTAAAATAAGACATCTAGGAACCATCTGAACCAAGAAGGTCAAAAAGTCTACAGGGAAAAGTGGGAACAAAGGAAACAGACGTCAGAAGACACAGAAAAACAAAACCAACCAACCAACCAAACAAACAAACAACCAATCAACCAACCAACCAGCCAACCAACCAACTAACCAACCAAACAAACAAACAAATAATTCAACCAACCAAAATCAACCAACCAACCAACCAACCAACCAACCAACCAACCAAAAACAAAGAAAAATAAGACACCAGAACATGACAAGACTTTTTGTGTATGTAATGGGAAAAACTCACATTGTAAAGAAGGATGTCTTAGCCCAAATTATCTGCAGATTTAATGTACTACTCATCAAAATTCCAGTGATGTTTTTCCCACAAAATTAGAAACAATCCAAAAGCTCATACAGAAGGACAAGAAGAACTCAAGCAGCCAGAGCAATCCTATCAGAAAGGGTAATGCTGGAGGGATCATGATCCCTGAAACCAAATTCTACTACACTGTAGGACTGGCCCATTAGAATCTGTCAAAATAGACCCAGGATAAACCTACACAGCTACACAAGGTGACAAATGTCAAAAGTGTACAATAAAAAGAAAAGAGAGACAACCTGTTTAACAAATGGTGCTATCAAAATATACTTCCACATAGCGAGATTACACCCTGCGTATCTCTCACCCTGCATATCAATTTAAAAGCAAGCACAGACCTTAGTATAAGGAATGGAAGTTCGAAACGACTAGATGACGAGATAGATTAAAACAACAATCTTGACAATATGAGAACAGACAAGTTTTTTTTTTTTTTTAAATGGGCTCCAACAGTACAGGAAATAATCCCGAAATGATACAAATGGATTTACACAAAAGGTAAAGCCTGAGCAGAATGAAGGAAACTGCACAGTGGACAGACAGCCATTAGCAGGGGGACACTATGACCCACTATATGTCAGATGAGGGGATAAGTGTATATAAAGACCTCTAGGATAAAAGCTTCCTTTCAGTTCACTTGGTTATAGAGAGACTCGGGCCCATTGCCCCTCAGCCTGTCTTGGGTCTGGGAAAATGTGGAATACCACAGAGGGAGTAGTTTGACCAGGAACAAGCTCATGTCTGGGAACAGGAGAAAAAGGAAATACTAGCTCCCACGAGGGCCAAGGCCAGGCTTCTAACGGCTCCGGCATGTGGCCTTCTCTCTTAAAGTCGCCATCCCCCTTCCAGTCCAAATAGCATCAAACTAGGCACAAAGCTTTTTACACAGAAGCTTTTGAAGGCTTTTCCAAATCCGAGCTACAGAGACCATCGTGTGCAGTGCTTTGCTGTTGAGTTACACAGAACATGTGGATGCTCTGAAACCTCTTTCACTGGGTTGGTTACTGTGCTGTGCCCATGCTGGGATGAGCAAGGATTTTCAGCATCACCTATGGTTCCAAATGGAAGTTGTGGGCTTCCAGAAGAGCTTCCCGATGTCTGGTGGGCAGTCCGCTGTCCTTCGGCTTTTCTGCCGCAGTGTTGACCTCTGGGGTCAACCCCTGGGGCTAAAGTGCGTTTCTCTGCTCTGCTCCGGCCTCTTTCATCTTCCAATCCTGCTGTTGGTGTGTCTGAAGAGTCAACATTTGGCTTCATTGATTTTCTCTAATGTTTTTCCTCTCTTCTGTTTGATTTCCACCCAGGTTTAATATTCCTGCACACTTTTTTTTTCAGTATTGGATTTGCTGCTCTTATTTCCCTAGCTTCTGAAGGTAGAAGCAGAGATTATTGATTTTTGATTTTTTTTTCTCCTTTCAACTGCAAGTAGTTAAAATTATAAATTTAACTCTCCGCATAGACCGCTCTTTGTCATTTATTTCCAACCTAAATCACTGTGGTTAGAGGATACATTGAATGCTGTTTCAACCCATTTCAATGGGTTGAAACTTTTTTTAAAAAATGTATTTTGTTTATGTTTTTTAAAAAAAATAATGGGTCAACTCTGAGAGTGCCTAGTGTCCTCAGGAGAGTGCAGAAGCCGTTGTTGAGAAAAAGTTTCTCCAGGCATCAGATTAAGTAGATTAAAAAGAAAGTATTTTGTATCCACACTATTTTTATTTTCATTGGCTAATTCTAACTGCTGACCTTTCCCCTTCTACATTCTCATGAGCTTTTAGGAAAGTTATTACATTTATGTATTTTGTGATAGAAAGACGGTTGCATTCCACGGCACAAAGCATGCAGAGGCTGGGAGGTGGTTGGTTTGTGAGAGACAGTTCTTTTCTTCACCGTGTTAATGTCAGGACTGACCTCAGGTCCTCAGACTTGGGTAAGCAGGAACCTGACTCAGGGAACCGTCTTACCAGCCCCCTCTCTGACGTGAGATTCTGCTTGAGGTGTTTGTAATCCATCATTGTCAAAGCTTTGTCAGGTTCTAACACAGCTGCCCCTGCTTGCCTTTATTTTCAACTACATAAAGTTTCTGCAGCTATTACTTTATTGTGTTATATATAAACATGTGTAGCTAATTGACTTAACGTTTTCACTTAACGCTTGAAAGTTTACATGCTGATCATAATTATCAGAGGGGTAGGTACACTGTGGTCTTTGCCCTCATGCATACGAATGTGCTGTTCAAATGTGACCTCTTTCCTTTGGCATGTCCTCCCCTAGTTAATGCCTTCTGGCACCCACTACTTAGAATCAAAATTTTCTTTTTGGCTGTGGATTGTCTGTATATCTCTCCAAATTCTTGTTAAAATCTTGGCCCTTAATGTGATGGTATTAGGAGATGAGGCCTTTGGGAGATAATTATTTCATGATGCTAGAGATCTCATGAATGAGATCAGCATCCTTTCGGAAAAGGCCCCAGAGTACACTTCAGCACTTCTTGGTTGAAATACAAGTAAGCAACTGCAGCCCCAAAGCAGGACCTCATTAGAGCCTGACTCACATTTCTCTAGTTCCTAGAAGCTGCTGGTGTCCTTGGCTTGAACCTCTTTCTCCAGTTTTACATGCAGTATAGCAGCTTCAGTTTTCTTGGACTATCCTTCCTCCATATCTTCCTCATTTGAGGCGTCGTTATAGTTACATGGACCTGACAGATATTTCATATGAATCTTTATGTTTAAAAAGCTGCTTGGGGGCCCAGGATATGGCTCAGTTGGTCTTGAAAGCACAAAAGAGTTTCATCTGAGGAATAAACACATGTTCACAAAGGTGTAGTGACAGGGTCCTGAATCCCCTGCTGAAGATGTGGAAGCTTGCTGGTCAGTCAGCCCGGTCTACTTGTTGAATTACAGTCTAGTGCAATATCCTGGCTCAAAAAAAATGTTAACAATCACTGTGACACATCCATAAACACACACACACACACACACACACACACACACACACACAAACACACAAGCACACACAATTCCAATTCCGTCCAAAGCTTTGACATCTTCTTGCCATGTAATATATCATTAGGTTACCTGTTATGGACCCCGTGCTTTCAAAGACAATTATCCTGTTATAACACCAGCGTTTACCTCATGGCTTATTGTAACGGTTAAACGTACAACCATGCCAGTGCACGCTCAGTGTGTTAGCTATTACTGCCAGGCTTCTCATACGGGGTGAGCTATGGAGTAATTAAAGATTGAGGAGATGCTGGGGACACTTCAGACCAACACATTGTTGACATGTACCCAGCACAACTGCGAGCTAGAATGCCAAATGATGACTTCCACCCACAAGACGAGCTGTCATTCACCTCTTCTTTTTCCTAAGTCAAATGTGATAATCATCACCAAATCATAACAAAAGGCAGACAATTGCTGAACAAGGAGAAAAACCTAAAATCCCATGTCCTGCCCTGAAGGGATCACTAGAGTAAGAGAACACAGATCTATAAAAAATAGTTGTATGTTCCACTTTCTATCAGAATTACTTAAAACTCCATTTAATCACAATCTAAAATTCACATATATGTTGTGAAGCTTGCTGCCAGTTTCCACAGGACACAGCACTGCTAACTTAGAGACGCACATGGAGACCAGGAAGAAGACCCTTGAAGATTTCAACCTGCTCTAATATTGCTTATTGTGGAGGTTGTTAAGAGGTATCCAAGCCAGCTGTGTATAAGACAATATTAATGTATCAGGTGTAGAGCTTCAGTTATTGATTTCTGTTATTTTTATTTCTTGTCTTTTTCATCACTTGGTTAAAATCTAAAATAAAATTATGAGAGTAAGGTAAACATGTTATAATTGAGCATGATTATTTTTTATTTTAGTTTTGTTTTGAAATGTATTCTTTTCTTATACAGTACGTCCTGATTACAGTATCTCCTGCCTCTATTCCTCCCAGTTTTCCTTTCACCTCTTCTTCCAGATCCACTTTCTTTTTTGTCTCTCATTAGCAAGCAGCAGGGCCTCTAAGAGATAACAACCCAACCCAACAAAACAAAATATAATCAGGTGAAGCAAAAACTACCCTATCAAAATTGGACACAGTAACCCAACAGGAGGAAAAGAGTCCCAAGAGCAGGGGTGTGACTCAGGGACCCACTTGTCTTCAGTGTCAGGAGTCCCATAAAAATAGCTTTCTCCACGGAGGACCTGGGTTAGACCCATGTAGATCCCGTGCCTGCCGCTTCAGCTGTTTGGGTGTTTTGTTCTTTGGTTCCTGTTTTCTCTCTGGGCTTTTCAGAGAGTGTGCTGGCTACCTGTGTTGCTGGCCTGCTCAGCTGATGTGTTCACAGGGAATACCTGCTAGTTTTGGAGCTGGGACTCGGCGAAGAGTAGGGGGAGGGAAGTCAGAAGGGGATACTGGTCTATGTGATGATGCACAGGGGGTGTGGTCATGAGGAAGGGAGGCTGCAGCTGGTGTGCTTTGACTGTGCTAGGAGTGACAGTAAGATTGGGAGAGATAAAGGGAGGGAGGGAGGGAGGAAGGGAGAGAGAGCAGAGAAGTTCTGCAGGCAGCCTACCTAGCTTTATGGCCACAATCATTATTAATTCTCATAAGTGCTGAGCCATCTCTCCAACCCCTCAACCATTTTAAGTTAAATTTGCTTAAAATATTGCATAAGACCAAAATAATATAGACATATTAATTGGACACTATGATATTCTGATATATTCATAGATTATGTAATGAAACATGTGCTCAAATATTCTATCTTATGGTAAAGTTTTCAGAATGCCTTCATATAGTCTTTTGGAATGTTAGTACATTATTGATGTTTATAGGCACTCATCTGAAAAAAAGTTTGGCAGTAGTTTTTACTGTAATTTAGTGCCCATTCGTCAATCCCCCATCCTATAGGACTCGGGTAGCCTCTGTTCCATGCTCAGCTTCTGTGAGATCAGCTCTCATACATTCCATACCTATGAGTGGGTAGTGCTTGTCTTTCTGGCCTGGCTTGCTTTACTAGCACAATGGGCTCCATCCATGAGTCTCTACCAGGTCCCAGGTACAGAAGCTGAAACTGCAGGGAATGAACACACATCCTTTATCTCTAGCAAAACAGAGAAACATGGAAAAGAAGAGGTTCATAACAATATATACAAACCACCTCAGTCATTAATGTATTGCTATAGAATTTAACATGCACATTGGGTTGCCGTTCTGAATGTTTGAATATAATAAACTCACTAATCATCAGCACTGTGTGTGGTGGGTTTTATTTATTTGTATGTAAACATATGAGCACTACAAAACAGTAAGCTTAAATATTTTGCCAAGGCTAGCCCATCTCAATATTACGAAACTCTGAATTTCCTCTTTATACATGCTATGGCTCTATCATGAATTGTATAATTAACATAATGTAGTATAATTTTTTATTTTTTATTTTATTAGATACTCGTTATTTACATTTGAGATGTTGTACTTTTCCCTGCCCTGCTCCCATACCCCGTCCCTTTCCATTAGCCTTCACTAAGGTGCACTCCTTCCTAATCATCCTCTCCACTCCATTGCCTTGGCATTCCCCTTCATTGGGAAAACATGCCCTCCCTGGACCAAAAGCCTCTTCTCACATTGATGCCAGACACTGGTATCTTCAGCTTCATATGCAACTGGATCAACAGGTCTCTCAATGTGTGCACAAAGGTTGGTGTTTTACTCCATGGGAGTTTGGGGGGGGGGTGGTTGGTTGATAATGTTGTTCTTCCCATGAGGTTGCAACTCCTTTCAGCTTCTTCAGTTCTTTCATTAGCACCTTCATTGGAGTCCTCATGTTCAGTCTGATGGTTAGCTGTAGGCATGCTCAGCTGTATCTATATGACTCTGGCAGAGCCCCTAAGTATGCATCTCTATCTGGTTCCTGACAGTAAGTACTTCTTGGCATCAGCTACAGTGCTTGGATTTGGTGGCTGCATATGTGGTGGATCCTTGAGTGAGGCAGCCTCTGAATGATCTTTTTTCAATCCTATTTGGCTTTGCATTTTCTCGTGTGAGTGTTCTCCCTTCTAAGAAGACTGAGGCATCCCCACATTGGCCTTCCTTCTGAGCTTCATAATGTCTGTGAATTGTTTTTTTTTTTTGGGGGGGGGTGGTATTAGGAGCTTCCTGGGGCTAGTATATACTTATCAGTGAATCTCTAGTTCCATCCATTTGCCTAGGAATATCATAAAGTCATTATTTCTATTAGCTGAGTTTCTATTACTCCATTGTATAAATGTACCACACTTTATGTATCCATTCCTCTATTGAAGGACATCTGGGTTCTTTCCAGCTTCTGGCTATTATAAATAAGGCTGCTATGAACATGATGGAACATGTGTCCTTGTTAGATGTTGGAGCATCTTTGGGATATATGCCCAGGAGTGGAATAGCTGTGTCTTCAGGTAGTAATATGTCCAGTTTTCTGAGGAACCTCCAGACTGGTTTCCAAAGTGGTTGTACTACCTCCAACCCCAACATCTGTGTAGGAGTGTTCCTCTTTCTCCACATCCTCACCAGCATCTACTGTCCCCCCGAGTTTTTGATCTTAGCCATTCTAACTTGTATGAGGTGGAATCTCAGGGTTGTTTTGATTTGCATTTCCTTGATGACTTGGGATGTCAAGCATTTTCTTAAGTGCTTCTCAGCCATTCGATGTTTTTCACTTAAGAATTCTTCGTTTAGCTCTGAATCCCATTTTTAATAGAATTATTTGATTCTCTAGAGTCTAGCTAATTGAGTTCTTTTTATATATTAGATACTAGCCTTCTATCAGATCTAGAATTGTTAAAGGTCCTTTCCCAATCTGTTGGCTGCTGTTTTATCTCCTTTACAGTGTCCTTGGCCTTACAGAAATATTCAGTCTTATAAGGTCCCACTTACCAATTCTTGATCTTAGAGCATAGGCCATTGGTTTTCTGTTCAGGAAAATTTCTCCTGTACCTATGTGTTATAAGTTCTTCCCCACTTTCTGGTCTATTTTTTCAGTGTACCTGGTTTTATGTAGAGATCTTTTATCCATTTGTACTTAAACTTTGTACAAGGAGATACAAAAGGATTGATTTGCATTCTTCTGTATGCTGACTGCCAATTGAACCAACACCATTTGTTGAAGAAGCTGTTCTTTTTCCGCTGAATGTTTTTAGTTCCTATGTCAAAGATCAAGTGACCATAGGTGTATCGGTACATTTCTGGATATTCAATTCTGTTCCATTGATCTACATGCCTATCTCCGTACCAATACCATGTATATTTTTTTCTATCACAATTGCTTTGTAATATAGCTTAAGATTGGGGATAGTGACTCCCCCAGAAGTTCTTTTATTGTTGAGAATAGATTTTGCTATCCTAGATTTTTTTGTTATTCCAGACGAATTTGCAAATCACTCTTTCCAACTCTATGAAGAATTGAGTTGAAATTTTGATAGGGATTGTATTGAATCTGTAGATTGCTTTTGGCAAAATGCCCATTTTTACAATGTTGATCCTTCTAATCCATGAGCATTTGAGATCTTTCCATCTTCTGAGATCTTCTTCAATTTCCTTTTTCAGAATCCTGAAGTTCTTGTCATACAGATCCTTCACTTCCTTGGTTAGGGTCACCCCCAGGGTAATTTATAGTCTTTGTGGATATTGTGAAGGGTGTCGATTCTCTAATTTCTTTCTCAGACTGTTTATCCTTTGAGAATAGGAAGGCAGTTGATTTGTTTGTGTTAATTTTATAACCAGCCACTTTGCCGAAGTTGTTTATCAGCTGTAAAAGTTCTCTAGTGGAATTTTTGGGGTCACTTTAGTAAACTATCATATCATCTGCAAATAGTGATACTTTGACTTCTTTCTTTCAAATATGTATTCCATTGACCTCCTTTTGTTGTCTAATTACTCTGGCCAGGACTTCCAGTAGTATATTGAATAGGTAAAGGGAGAGTGAGCAGCCATGTTTACTCCATGATTTTAATGGGGTTGCTTTAAGTTTCTCTCCATTTAGCATAATGTTTTCTATTGGTTTGCTGTATATTGCTTTTACTATGTTTAGGAATGGTCCTCGGATTCCTGATCTTTCCAAGACTTTTATCATTAAGGGGTGTTAAATTTTATCAAGTGCTTTCTCAGCATCTAGTGAGATGATCATGTGGTTTTTTTTCTTTGAGTTTGTTTATATGGTGGATTAAGTTGATGAATTTCTGTATATCGAGCCATTTTTGTTTCTATGGGATAAAGCCTACTTGATCATTGTGAATAATTGTTTTGATGTGTTCTTGGATTAGGTTTGCAAGGATTTTATTGAGTATTTTTGCATCAATGTACATGAAGGAAATTGGTCTGAAGTTCCCATTCTCTGTAGCTTTTTTGTGTGGTTTAGGTATGAGCATAATTGGGGCTTTGAAGATAAGAGTTGGGTAGTGTTCCTTCTGTTTGTATTTTGTGGAATAGTTTGAAAAGTATTGGTGTTAAGTCTTCTGTGAAAGTCTGATAGAATTCTGCATTGAACCCACCTGGTCCTGGATATTTTCTTTTTTTTTCTTTTTTTTTTTTGCTTGTGGAGGCTTTTGATGACTGCTTTTATTTTTATTTATTTCTTTATTCTTTACGTGTTATGGGACTTTTTAGATGGTTCATCTGATCCTGATTTAATTTTGGCATCTGGTATCTGTCTTAACTTTGTCCATTTCCTCCAGATTTTTTAGTTTTGTTGAGTTTAGGCTTTTGTAGTAGGATCTGATAATTTCTTGGAATTCCTCAGTTTTTGCTTTTATGTCTCCCCTTTCATTTCTGATTGTTAATATTTATACTTTCTCTGTGTCCTCTTGTTAGTCTGGCTAAGGGTTTATTGATCTTGTTGATTTTCTCAAAGAACCAGCTCTTGGTTTTGTTGATTCTTTGAATGGTTCTTTTTGTCTCTATATGGTTGATTTCTGCTCTGAGTGTTATTATTTTCTGCCGTCTATTTCTCTTGGGTGTATCTGCTTCTTTTTTTTTATAGAGCTTTCAGGTGTGCTGTCAAGCTGCTAGTGTATGCTCTCTCCAGTTTCTTTTTGGAGGCACTAAGAGCTATAAGTTTTCCTCTCAGTACAGCTTTCATTGCATCCCATAGGGTTGGGTATGTTGTGCTTTCATTTCATTAAATTCTAAAAAAAAATTAATTTTTTAAAATTTCTTCCTTGACCATGTTATCAGTGTGTAGAGCATTGTTCAGCTTCTATGTGTATTGGGGCTTTTTGTTGTTATTAAAGACAAGTCTTAGTCCATGGTGATCTGATAGGATGCATGGGAGTATATGGATTCTTATATCTGCTGAGGCCTGTTTTATGACCAACTATATGGTCAACTTTGGAGAAGGTACTCTGAAGTGTTGAGAAGAAGGCATATTCTTTTGTATGAGGATGAAATGTTCTATAGGTGTCTGTTATTTCCAATTGGTTCATAACCTCCACTAGTTTCACTGTGTCTTTGTTCAGTTTCTGCTTCCATGATCTGTCCATTGATGCATAAAAAATTGTTCTTCCTTAATTTTTTCATTTCCTTTGGATGAAAATCTATTTTATTTGATATTAGAATAGCTACTCCAGCTTGTTTCCTGGGACCATTTGCTTGGAAGGCTTTTTTCCCAGCCTTTTACTCTGAGGTAGTGTCTGTCTTTGTTGCTGATATGAGTTTTCTGTATGCAGCAAAATGCTGGATCTTGTTTTTGTATCTAGTCAGATAGTCTATGATTTTTTTAATTGAGGAATTGATTCCATTGATATTAAGAAATATTAATGAATAGTGATTGTTGCTTCCTGTTATTTTTGTTGTTAAAGGTAGGCTTATGTTTGTGTGCTTTTCTTCTCTTGGTTTTCTTGCATGAGGATGATGATGATGATGATGATAATGATGATTTTTATTATTATTATTGCTTTTCTCTGTTTGTGGTTTTTTTCCTTGTGTTGGATTTTTCCATCTATCATCCTTTGTAGGGCTGGATTTGTGGACAGATATTGTGTTAATTTGCTTTTGTCTTTGAATATCTTGGTTTCTCCATCTATGGGAATTGAGAGTTTTGCTGAATATAGTAACTTGGGCTGGCATTTGTGTTCTCTTAGGGTCTGTATGACATCTGTCCATGATCTTCTAGCTTTCATAGTCTCTGTTGAGAAGTCAGGTGTATTTCTGATTGGTCTGCCTATATATATCACTTGTTCTTTTGCCCTTACTGCTTTTAGGATTCTGTCTTTGTTTTTAAAATTTGGTGTTTTGACAATAATGTGATGGAAGGAGTTTCTTTTCTGGTCCAATCTATTTGGAGTTCTTTGGGCTTCTCGAATATTCATGGTCAAGTCATTTTTAAGGGTAGGGAAGTTTTCTTTTATGATTTTGTTGAAGATATTTACTGTGCCTTTTTAGTTGAGAGTCTTTGTCCTCTTCTACACCTGTAATCCTTAGGTTTGGTATTCTCATTGTTTCATGGATATCCTGGATGTTTTGGGTTAGGAGCTTTTTGGTTTATGCCATCTCTTTTACTGTTGTGTCAATGTTTTCTTTGTTGTCTTCTGTCCCTGAGACCCTTTCTTCGATCTCTTGTAGTCTGTTGGTTATGCTTGCATTTATGACTCCTGATTTCTTTTGTAGGTTTTCTCTCTCCAGAGTTGTCTCTTTTTGTGATTTATTTATTGTTTCTATTTTCTTTTTCAATTCCTTCATCTGTTTGGTTGTGTTTTCCTCTAGATCTCTGAGTGATTTTTGCATTTTCTATTTGTTTTTGTGTGTTCTCCTGTAATTATTTAAGGGATTTATTCATGCACTTTTTGAAGATCTCCATCATCATCATGAAGTATGAATTTAAGTCTAAATCTTGTTTTTCTGGTGTGTTTGGAAATCCATTACTTGCTGTGGTGGGAGAGCTGGGTTCTGCTCTTGCCATGTTTTCTTGGTTTAGGTTCTTGTGCTTTCCTCTTGCCATCTTGTTATCTGTGATTATAGGTGATCTTGTTGTTTCTGCCTTGAGCTTGTCTTGCCTGTGGGTCCAAGGGCTCATGGGCTCAGGAAGAAGTTTGCTCCTGGGTGTTTGGCTCTTTGCGGGAAGGCAGTGAGTTCTGATGGCAGTGACTTGGTTCTGTCTCTGTAGGCTCAGCTTCGAGAGAAATTGAAATGCTGTTCTGGGAGTTCAGCTGTCTGTGGGCACATCCTGAGTCCTGATGGTTGTCACCGGTCCTCTCTCTTTTGAGATATAATTGTAATTATAATCTCTTTTGAGACCTAATTTTATCTCAAAAGAGATATCTCAAGCTGCCTATGATTCACTTTCGTATCCTGTTCTGGCTTCAAACTCATGGCAACTGTTCTGTATCAGCAGGTACCGGAGTACTGGGATTATAATCACGAGGCACCGACACAAGGTCAGTTCAAGTCATTTTAATATAACCAGATTTCAGTGTTCCTTATGGGAAATTATACTAGAGGTTAGGGGGAAATACAAATAGTGAAAACATGGTAAAGATCATGAGAGTAGAGGAGAAAAGCACTTTATACTTATATTTAAAACATTTTGCCTTGCATTCATTTTAACAGCTTTTTTATGTATGTTATAGAACACTTGGCTATATTGAAAAGCAAAGAAGATTCAGAAATATAGAAAATCAAAGAACAAAACTACTCATAATTAATAATACTCAAAGAGAAACTTTGCCTACATGTAAGATATATGTACATAATTTTGGCAATTGTATAGCTGTTATAAATCATATTTTGCTACTTACTGTATGCACAAACACAACATAAATGCTTGTCATTCTGAAAATTTCTAAAACTCATTTTTACATCAGGTCCCCATCTTACTTTCTGAAACACTGCATATTCCCTCATCTTATCCTTCAATGCCATGTGATCCAGAGCAGGGACATTTCTGGCACTAGCAGGCTTGGTTTTGATAGTTCTACATCAGTAGAAATCTACATTGCCAACAATACTACTAAAGAGAGTATTGGGAGTCCCTCCAAATCAATGGCCCTTTATATTAAAGAGAAAAACCATCTCTGAGGAAGTATGTGAGTGTATACCCTTTATAATGTTAGGGTGTTAATTTCCAATGATTAAATTCTTGTCAACCTAGAGTAAGTGATGGGTAAATGTGTAAGTCACAGGTACTTTTGACTCACAGAGTATGCTACCCAAAGCCCCAAGTTCATTTATTTTAGCTGTGTTTAATGCCACAGCACATGATTTATTTGGTTTGATTTCAATGTATTGTTGGAGAAAATAAATAATAATTCTCTGTATATAATTATGTGGGAGACTGGATCTTTGACAGGGGAATTACTCAACGAAAGACAGATGAAATGCTGCTCACCACAAGAGAATCTTTGAATGTATTGTCTTGTTCCTAAATGAGTCTCTGATGAAGGTGTGTATGAAACACATCATTAAGGAAGTCAAATAGTTTCAATCTCAAGTTGTGCCAGCAAGGAAGATTTCTGCGTGTGGTTGGGAATTATTCCTTAGGCCTAGGACAGAGTTAAGCATAAATAAGAGCATGACAGAAAACATTTGAAACAAGTAGCAATTGTTTTGAAAGCATCAATTATCCCCAGTCACTAGCACCATTAAGGGTAGATATATAAAACATAAACAAACAACAACACCCTTCAATCCCATTCAGCTAAGAGCATCAGAAGCTGAAGCACAGGGAGAGGATGCAGGAAGAACGCAGTTCAAGAAATAACTAATGCATCAGCTGAATCACTTTTTTTTTCTTCCCCCAAATACTTGGGGAATTACCCAGGGAGGACCCAGCCTGGGCTCAGGGGAAGCTGCTGCCAAAGTGAGCTGTGGGGGTCACCCTACAACTCTGTTTATGAAGCCAAGATGGCTCAAGAGCCAGGTCTGGACGGGCAGGCATGACACTAGGACTTCTGGAACAAGGGCTGAGTGGTGTGCACATGGCTTCTCAGCACTTGTGGTGGCGCTGATGCTGGGACAGTTTCCCTTGGGTTTCCTCTTTGCTCACACATAGTACCAGTGGAAACAAGACTTCTCCATCAGAGTCCCAACAATGACCCAGTGATTTTCCATTCTACTAGCCCCTGGTTTTGTTGCCAGGGATCAAACCCAGACCATCACTTTTTGGAAGGCATCTCTGTTCACCTCCACACAGTCAATGCCACATTGAGCTCCACACTTGTTAGGCAAGCTTTTCCTCCATTGAATTAAATCCCCAAATTTATGAATTCTGTTGTTTCCCCCCAAGCTATAGGCATCTTATTTTCATGACATTATAACTGTCAAAAAGAAAAAGCAGATAATCGTAGGAATTTACAAAATGAATAAAAGTCAGAAGCCAATATGTAGGAAGACCCCCAGTAGAGGAACTCAGGGGAAGAATCAGCATGACCTCAGAAAGCCAGAAGAACTCACCCAGCCTCCAACACCTCCACCAGTAAACACTTCTTCCTGACCATCAAACAACTCATCTGCCTCAGGCTGAGTTTCAAGTATTAACCCAGCTTCTAAGGCATTATCAGGCAAGATCTGATTAGCAATTTCCTGTACTAACAGGAACTATAAAAACCTTTCCAGGCTCCAGCAGGATGACTTCAAGTTCAAGTTTAGTCTTTTACCTAATAAAGCCCCACCTCCCAAATAAATACATAGATAAATAAATAAATAAATCTAAAACGTAAGATTTGAAGGAAACGTGAGGCCTAACCTTTAGCACAGAAGAAAGAAAACAAATGGTAAGAATAAAGATAAGGTTGGGGTGTGACTCAACCTGCAGAATGCTTGCCTAATGCACTGAGTTTTGGGTTGGAGCTGGCAGCGGGAAAGGATTCCTTTAGTTCCAGCACTTGAAAGGCAGAAGTAGAGAATATCTGAGTTTGAGGTCAGCCTGGTCTACAGAGTGAGTTCCAGGACAGACAGGGCCATACAAAAAAAGCCTTACTTGAGAAACCAAACTAAACGAGCTCTGTGCTTGGTCCCTAACACTGCAAAACTAGACCTATTGGTGCACACCTGTAACCTCAGCATTTGGGAGGTGAAGGAAGATCAAAAGATTAGTGTTATTTTCAACTACATTGTGAGTTCAAAGCCTGCCTAGGATACATGAGATCTAGTCTTTAAATGGGAGAGGATTCCTATAATTTACCCTCACAAGCTTTAGAGGATGTTATATCTACATAATGTGACCCCAGAGAAGTCCCCAAGAAGAATGCCAGCCCTATTCCCAAAGCTCTTCCTACCCTAGAGACAAGCTTTGGCAGTTGCCTATCAGCTACAGCAAACCTACCTGGTACCTGCTTTCCGGGAAAGGTCAACATGGTAGCTACTTCTGTCTCCCTCTTTCACTAGGAAAGGCTATGCAAGACTTCCTGTCTAGTATGAACATGACCATAATGACACAATATGGGGCAGAGACAACTTCCTTATACTTTGTGGCCATCAAAAGAAAAAAGATACGCCTATCATATAAAAAGCCAGCCTCTCCTTACATCAGAGATTGCATAACCCAGACTCATCTTGTAGGTCTTTTTCCGAGGTGTGGTGGCAAGGAACAGGTGGGGCTCTCTTATTTCTTCTCTGAGAGCCCGAGTTACTGCAGAACATGCCAGAGAAGTTCTAAGTCAGCAGTAGGTCTCAGGATCCTGTCACACATGAGGAACCACCACAGATGCTTCTCAAAATGCCCTGTGTAGCTACCCCCCCCAAATATTCCAAGACAGTTCAACACTGGTTTTGTGGGCAGCGGTTCAACAGAGTACATTCTAGTTTCCTATCTTTATTTTAGAGCTGTTATTGAACACACAAAAATCACAAATCATGTCACATAATCAGGGTCCCCTTGAAGGTAAGCCGCTGGTCTAGTGGGATGCCACACAGCAGAGTTCTACAGTCAGCTCACAGAAGACAGACTCACTTCCTAGACACACAGACAGATGACCTCCTTGCTAGTACAGTAATTTCATCTTTTCAGTAAAAAATTAGGTGGGAATCCCAGAGAGTTGGAAGCTCAATCTGGAAGTTCACAGAAAAGGGTGGTGCATAAGACAACGGAGGGCACTTCCACCTGGGAAGGACCCCCGGTGCCTTCCAGACATATCACAGGTATCTTGGTCAGGAGTCCCTGGTCTCTAGTCAGGGTCAGAACGCAGCATGGGGCAGCGCCTGATGACATTTTACTCACAGAGCAACAGCTGTGCTTCCATGTTGCCACAGACAGTCCTGGAAACCACAGATACTCAAGGCTGACCCTCTAGTCACAAAGCAGTGGCAGTATAACGAGTTAAAATGTGTCCACCCTGCACCATGCACTTTGCCTACAGCCCAGACTGGTGGTGTGGTCATTCCCAGTGCTGGGAGGTTGCAGGATGGGGTAACCTGCTCCTAAAGTCCCTATGAGCTTGTTCTGTGCAAACGGTGCAGTGGCTTCTTGTGTTAGGAAATATCCAAAATTACAACTGGCCTCTGAATTGTTAAATACCAGTCAAAGTAAGGTAGTTTTAAAATGAAAGACAATATTGCAACATGAGTGAAAAAAGGTATTAGCTCACTTTTCAGTCTGGCACAACAACCTCTTCTTCTTCCTATTTTCCTGAGCACACTGGGGACAAACCCACTTTCCTTTGGGCTTTGTGGTGAGATCCACGCAGGCAAAGAGAAACCACTCAACGGGACAATCGGGATTGTCACAGCCGATCATGTCCCCATAGGGCTCCTGGTGGTACCACCAGTACATAGGCTCACTCGGGCCCACAGGCATGTCCGGCGCGTCAGAGGGGTGCACAGATAGGATACTGTCAGTAAACTCAGACGAGCGTTCATGCTTCATTTTTTTTTTCCTGACTCGACCTTTATTCAAGTTCCGTGGTCCAGTGTTTCCAAAGTCACTTTCATCCATCCTGTCCTTCAGGTCAGCCTCAAGCCTTCAGATATATTTATCTACCATCTCGTAGGTCTGCCTGGTTAGCTTACCTTGTCATCACTGTACTCCTTGCAATGGCTGTAGGCATTCTGGATCTTCTGGAGATTTTCCACACGCTGGGCTGATGAAAGTCTTCACTGTTGAAATATACTCCGCAGCCAAGATGTCGATCTCTGCTTTCTTAGCTTCTATTCTCCGGTCTAGCGGAAAGTTCCTTTGAAGTTCACAGGGAAGGTTCTCAGCGCTATCCAGATAGTGCTCTCAGTACACAGCAGTTGCCACTTTTGCCGCGGCCACACTCAGGGTCCTGAATCACTTTTCTAATCTTACCCAGTAAGTAGTTTCCCAGACAGAAAGTTGGATTTTCTATGTAGATTATGCAACTTGGAAACACAACATTTCTTTGATTTTTTTCCCCCTTTAGGCAAAAGAGTGGTATGAGAAGAAGCTGCGTTTTCTAAAATGCCGAGTGACAGTTGTTAATCTTGGTCATGCTGAAGACTAACTCAGGGTGACTCCATGAGAGAGAACGTTTCTTAAGACCCCTTGAATGTGGCCTTGCTTCCTAAACATGGGACGCTCAGATAAAATGCAAGAACAAGAGATCAAGTCAGCTAGCAGCAATATCTTCTCCCTGTCTCCTTAGCTGTGCATCTTTCTGCTGTGTATCAGCCCTGCTCAGAAACAATGCTGTTGATTGTGAAGCGAAGCCTCCGCTAATGTGAGCCAAACCCATCTCCTCCTTGGAAGTTGTTTTGTGAGCTGTTCTTGGTGATGAAAAGTCTGACTAAACAGAAAACTGATTATTAGCAAATGAAGATAATTACTGTGTCTTTCCCTGATGTCGTTTTGAAACATCTTTGACAGTGTAGTGTAGACGTTTGGAAATGCTTGAGTATGTGGGCTAGACAAGACTTGGAATGCGGTAGGCACAGTGTAGAGGGTGGTTCTGGTGGGAGCTCAGAATACTGCCAGGAGTGCAAAGAAAAGGTTTCCCTGGAATAAGTAAGTCACCAGAGGACCTTATTATTACATTTGGCAAAGAACTTGGCCACATGTTGCCCAAGCTTATGGAAGAAGGTGAAGTTTAAGGGTAATGGACTAGTTGATATGGTGGACAGACTTTCAAGGCAGCTGGAAACCTTGTAGTTTGTGCAGAAAAGAAATTATGGACAAAGGGAGTATTTTTTTAAAATAGACTAGTGCCATCAAAGAGAAGGCAAGTCTTCTGCGTGAAGACAATAGAAAAACCCTTAGAAAGCCTTTTGGGAACTGATCGGAACCTTATCTACCCTGAACTCCAGGAGGTATAGATTTTACCACACCCCAAACCACTTGAAATACTTGGAAGACAACTGGAGTACTGTATTTATACAAGCCCACTTAGAAAAGTATTTCTTCATGTTCAGCCACTTAAAGGCTTATATATCTTAGGTCCAAGGGGACCTGGATACTGTTCAAGCATGTAATATTGACCACATGATATTGGGTTTGCAGGTATGCTGAAGGCAATTTCATGGAGGCACTATCCAGAATTCAAAGGATGGCCTGGACAGCTAGGCAGGTCATGTTGTGAAACATTTAGAAGGTGGACTCATTGGAGGAAACAGATCTCTAGAAGTGAGCCTTGGTTTAAGTTTATAGTTGAATCCAGCTTCCTATTACCACTCTGCCTCCTGACTGACAGTGCTAAGCAACCAATGCCTGCATCTCCACTTTCTTCACTCCTAGCTCATCTCTGCTATGGTAGATTTCATCCCTTGAAACTGCAATTCAACATAAATCCCCCTTACATTAAGTCTCTTCTAGTCAGATATTAGTTATGGGAATGAGATAATAATACATATAGTTGCTAATGGGGGTGCCTGTTGTGGAGTGATAATACAGTTCAAACATTGTCAAATAGGCCTCGGTGTTGTGGGTTGTTCTAAATCTTCATATCATGATAATCACTATAGAGTTAAATAGTTCTCTCTTTATATATACATATGTATGTAATCATACATACATATATGAATGCACACATGTACATTGGATTTGCAAGGATTTATTCTGACCTCAGTTTTGCTGAAGATGTTAACTGTGCTGTTTGGTATGTTGCAACTGCTTTATTTTTCACCAAGTATTGCATCGGTCAAGGGTGATAATATCTAGCAGAGATGTGGGAAAAAGATGACATAATGCCTTGGTAGCGTTCTCAGCTCTGTGGTAGGGCAAGGAAGACAAGCAGAAACTCCTTTTTGTCCAGCTTGAGTAACTGTTCTGGAGAAGAAGCTAATCCCGCTTCTCAAGTTAATGAGGGGCAGCTTTCTAAGTGTGCCAACCTTTGAGGTTACAGGTCTGAGCAGAATCAAAGCGATCAGGAATAAAAGGCATACACGGAGATAAAAATCCCACTACAGGACTACCTGCTTTGCTAAGAATAATGATGGGTGACACTAAGGAGTCCATGTGACGCGTGCGTAAGATGGCTACAGACGGCGCCGGAGGTGAAAAGTTGAAGGTGAAGAATGCGGTCTCTGAGTTGTGATGGTTCAAACAAAAACAACTGGATGGCAAATGAACAAGTAGGACTGTGAAGAAGACGTTCATCCGAAGACTTTCCTCCAGCAAGGCAGTGGAGCACCTTGTTATTTCTAAAGTTAGCATGAGAGTAAACATTAAGCTATTATAGTGACATTTTCGTGTATATGTTCTGAAGTGTATATGTTTCTAAGGTGACAGGGATTGCCGCAGCTCACAACAGGAAGTCATTCACACCACCATGATGGTCTCCAGAGCTCTCCTGACACTCAAGCATGTGCTGGTGTTTTCTATTGCCTTAGTGTCCCTCCTCTGTCTTTGGCACAGCATGACTAAATTTAGTCATCACCTAAATTTACAGTTCATTTCTTCACCTTCATCTACGTGCTTACACACATCAAAAACTCCTCGATGAACAGGATTTCAGCTGCCTTTGAAATACCAGCCGGAGACACTGGCTCTGTAAATGTCTATAACTTCCTCAGCTAAAAATAGTAGGAGGAGGGAATGCATCCGTGTTTCTATTTTAAATATGATATTAACCTTTTTTGAAAATAGATTGTTTTTTCACAAAATATACTGAGATCCTCTCCCCAACTTTTTCCAGGTCCTCCCTACCTTTCCATGCACACAAATACATAGCCTTTCTTTTTCTTCCTCACTGGAAAGCAGGCAACTCAAAACAAAACAACAAAGCCAAACCAGTCAAACAAACAAACCAGGATACAACAAAACAAACAGAAA
Source organism: Micromys minutus (assembly GCF_963924665.1). Lineage (NCBI taxonomy): Eukaryota > Metazoa > Chordata > Mammalia > Rodentia > Muridae > Micromys > Micromys minutus. The sequence goes on from NC_137973.1 coordinate 17,263,320, forward strand.
AAAAGGGAGCTAAAGAAAAACAGAAGAAACATACAGATGCAGAGACACATGCAGTGAACAAACAGAAATCCTGCAGACTCAGAAACCAAAAGATAGAGGTAAAAGAACCATAAAGACAAAAAAATAAAGTAAAACAAATACATCCAAACAAAGTCTAATGAGACAAAAACCTCCCACTGACTTTATTTTGTATTGGCAATCTACTGGTAGGCATGGTGTCTGCCTATCGGGTTTGTATATCTGGTAAGACTGCATTGAAGAAAACCAATTTTTTGTTTGTGAACAGTTGTCAATTGGATATGATTTTGAGGTTAGAGATGGGGCTGTGTCTACCTCTGAGTGCTGGGACCTGTTCTGACTTAAAATGGTGCAGGTTCTGTGCATGCTGCTTTCATCTCCATGAGTTCATATGTGTTTGAATCTCCTGTACAGAAGGTGTCTTCATTGGTGTCTTCCATCCTCACTGGTTTTTACAATCTGTCCCTTCTTCAAAGCTCCCCAGTTCGCGAGGGACAGATTTTATGAAGACATCCCATTTATGAATGAGGATTCTGAGATCTCTCATTCTCTGAACACTGTCCAGTGTTGGGTCCCTGAGTCTGTTCCCATCTACTGCAGGGGGAAGCTTCTCTGTTGATGGCTGAGTGAAACGCTGATCAATGAATATAGCAGGATGTTGTTAGGAGTCATTAAATTGATACATTCCTTTAGCAGAGCTTTTGTTTGTGATATGAAAAGAATGGCATTATTGTTTTACAGGTGGGGTTTCAAACTGGCATCGAATGTGCAGTCCTCCTGCTCTGTCTCCTGGATGCAGAAATGCACCACCATTCTGGACTTTTGTTTTATTTTCAGCATGGGCAAAGTGGTGACGTATGCCTTGGAGAGGTCACGATACTCTGCACTAGCAGCACTTGCTGCTCTTACTCACATGCCAAGTCTTAGGTTTATCTAACTACTCTTCATTTAAACTCCAGTTCCAAAAAGTATAGCTGCTCCTTGGATCCTGGTGAAGACTGTCATGAACTGATAAGACTGTCAGAAGGTGTAAATGTCATTAATCTGAAAATGCTTTTAATACACATGCTCACTGACTACTTAGACATGCAGCACTTCGTGGAACATCAATTCTCCACTCCTGTGACCACATAAATCTATGATCTGCTGCTAACCAACACTTCCACAGAGCATCTATTAAATACTGCTAATCCAGGGAAAAGGTCAAAATTCAAAGCACACTTTTTATCTAATGTGGGTGGTGTTGACCCCACAATGAAGTGTGAAAATCAACTATTTTCTTTTCTTCTTTGGTCCTTGAACTGTAACCTGGGTCCTTGGATATATTAAGCTCTGGCACCGAGCTGCAACCTCAGCATCTCTCAAACAGTTCAGTTGAACCACTGAGAATTGAGAAACATTTATACACTCTCATATCTCCATTCCTACTTACTTGGTTAGAACACAGTCATGTGACCACAGTTGTATGATGTGATGTGAAGATTCAGCTTCCAGAATAACCCAGCTGCATGTGAGACTTGCATGCTACCATATACTTAAGGAGGTCAGAGGATAATGTGTTGGGGTTGATTCTTTACTTCTCCAATATGGGGCAGGTGGATTAAACTCACATTATCAGGCCTAATGACAAACATGTTTACCACTGAGCCATGCTACTGGTCCATTTTTATTCTTTCTTTTTTTTTTGTATTTTTTTCATTTTTATTGGTTATTCTCTATATTTACTTTTCAAATGTTATCCCCTTCCCCCCCCCCCGCTCACATTGTGCTATGTTTTAAATAAATACTTTTAAAAATTATTTGAGAATTTAATATAAACTATTTTGGTCATATTCAACCACTATAGTAACATTTATTTAATTTTTGTATTTTTTATTGAATTTTTTTTACAATTTTATTTTTTAAAAAGAAGGATACATATACAAACATTTAAAGGCATTTTGGCATAACACTATATGAATATTTTTGTCAGTACTTAATTCATTTAAAGGTGTGACAGCATGCATTGAAATCGCACTAGTTACCATAAGCATAAAGTACATGCAGGAGAGAACTTAACATAGAAACAGATTTCTTGGTGAGTATAGATTAAGCATAATGATCTAGGAATACCAAAAATTGCCTCAAGGCTATAATCATAGCTCTTGGATAATTACTAATTTAAGGTCCAGGTGTACCACACTCTGAGAGGGTGCTATGCATTTATTTTTTTCCTAAGAAGGACTGAGGCTTTCATTTTTTGGCCTTTGTTTTTCTTGAGCTTCGTGTAGCCTGTAAGTTGTTTCTGAGGTATTCAGAGCTTTCTGGGATTAGTATCCAATTATCAGTGACTGCATATCACGTCTGTTCTTTTGTGACTGGGTTATCTCACTCAGGATGATATTCTCTAGATGCATCCATTTTCTTAGGAATTTCATAAAGCCATTGTTTCTGATAGCAGAGTACTATCCCATTGTATAAATATATCACAAATTTTGTATCCATTCATCTACTAAAGGAAATTTTGGTTCTTTCCAGCCTCTAGTTATTATAAATAGGGCTGCTATGAACATTGTGGTGCATGTGTCTTTGTTGTATGTTGGAGCATGTTTGGGGTATATGCCTAGAAGTGGAATAACTGGGTCTTCAGGTAATACTATGTCCAATTTTCTGAGGAATCACCAGACTGATTTCCAGAGTGGTTATACCAGTTTACAACCCCACCAACAGTGGAAGAGTATTTCTTTACTTCTTTGCATTCTTGCTAGCATCTGTTGTCATCTGAGTTTTTGATCTTAGGAATTCTGGTTGGTGTGAGGCTGAATCTCAGAGTTGTTTTGATTTGCATTTCCCTGATGGCTAATGATGTTGAACACTTCCTTAGATGCTTCTCTGCCATTCGATATTCCTCAATTAAGAACTTTTTGTTTAGCTCTGTATCCCATATTTTAATAGGGTTGTTTGATTCTCTTGTGTTTAACTTCTTGAGTTCTTTGTATACCATGGTTATTAGGCCTCTTTCAGATGTGCGGTTGGTAAAGATCTTTTCCCATTCTGTTGGCTTCTGTTTTGTTTCCTTGACAGTGTCCTTAGCCTTACAGAAACTTTGCAATCTCATTAAGTCTCATTTGTCAATATTTGACATTAGAGCATGAGCCATTGGTGTTCTGTTCAGGAAATTTTCTCCCATGCCTATGTGTTCTAAGGTTTTCCCTACTTCCTCTTCTAATAATTTAAGTGTAACTAGTTTAATGTGGAGATCTTTGATCCACTTGCACTTGAGCTTTATACAAGGAGATAAGAAAGGATCTATTTTCATTCTTCTGCATGGTGAGTGCCAGTTGAACCAACACCATTTGTTGAATAGGCTGTCCTTTTTCCATTGAATGTTTACAGCTCCTTTGTCAAAAATCAAGTGACAATATATTTGAGGGCTCATTTCTGGATTTTCTATTCTATTCCATTGATCCACATGCCTATTTCTGTACCAGTACCATGCAGTTTTTAGCACAATTACCTTGTAATATAGCTTGAGGTCAGGGATAGTGATTCCTGTGGATGTTTTCCTGTTGTTGAGGATAGATTTCGATATTCTAGGTCTTTTGTTATTCCAGACAAAATTGCACTGATTTTTGACAAAGGACCTGTAAACATTCAGTGGAAAAAGGACAGCCTATTCAACAAATGGTGTTGGTCCACCTGGCATTCAGCTTGCAGAAGAATGAAAACAGACCCTTTCTTATCTCCTGTACAAAGCTCAAGTAAAAGTGGATCAAAGATCTCCACATTAAACCAGGTACACTGAAACTATTAGATGAGAAAGTAGGAAAAACCTTAGAACTCATTGGCACAGGAGAAAATTTCCTGAGCAGAACACCAATGGCTTGAGCTCTAAGGTTAAAGATTAACAAATGGGACTTAATGAGATTGCAAAGTTTCTGTAAGGTAAATACACTTTGAAGAAAACAAAATGACAGCCAACAGAGTGGGAATAGATCTTTACCAACCCTACATCAGCTAGAGGCCTAATATACAAGGTATACAAAGAACTCAAAAAGCTAGACAACAGAGAATTAAATAACCCTATTAAAAATGGGGTACAGACTTAAACAAAAAGTTCTCAATTGAGGAATATGGAATGGCTGAGAAACATCTAAGGAAGTGCTTAACATCCTTAGCCAACAGCGAAATGCAAATCAAAACATCCCTGAGATTCCACCTCACACCAGTCAGATTGGCTAAGATCCAAAACTCAGATGACAACAGATGCTGGTGAGGATGTGGAGAAAGAGGAATACTTCTCCTCTGCTGGTGGGGTTGTAAACTGATACAACCACTCTGTAAATCAGTGTGGCGGTTCCTCAGAAAAATGGACATAGTACTACCTGAAGGCCCTGTTATTCCACTTCTGGGCATTTACCCCAGAGACGCTCCAACATACAACAAAGATACATGCACCACAAAATGTTCATTGCAGCTCTATTTATAATAGCCAGAGGCTGGAAAGAACCCAGATGTCCTTCAGTAGATGAATGGGCACAAAAATTGTGGTACATTTACACAATGGAGTACTACTCAGCTATCAGAAACAATGACTTAACGAAATTCTTAAAAAAATGGATGCATCTAGAGAATATTATCCTGAGTGAGATAACCCAGTCACAAAAGAACAGACATAATTTGCAGTCACTGATAATTGGATACTAACCCCAGAAAGCTCTGAACACCCCAGAAACAAACTCATAGACTATGTGAAGCTCAACACAAACAAAGAAAAAAAAGAATATATCTTAATTAAAATAGAACTGTATCACATTCCCCTTTCCTCCCTACAGCCCTTCCAAGTCTCTTTCCTATTCCCTCAAATTAATAGCCTTTTTTCTTATATTATTGTTACATATATACATATGTGTATGTATATTTACCCACAAATACTTAATTACAACCTTAAAAATGTATTTGAAAAAAAAAAACAAATAAACTATCCCTATTACATTTTTTGGTTAAAAAAAAAAAGAAATTGCACATTGCTCTTTCCACCTCAATGAAGAATTGGTTTGGAATTTTGACAGGGCATAGAATCTGTAGATTGCTTTTGCTAAGATGATTATTTTTTACAATGTTGATCTTTCCAATCCATGAGCATGGGCAAGTCTTTTGAGATATTCATTTATTTACTTCTTCAGAGATATTTAGTTCTTGTCATACAGGTCCTTCACTTGCTTAGTTAGAGTCACACCAATGTATTTCATATTGTTTGTGATTATTGTGAAGGATTTCTTTTTCTTAATTTCTTTCTCCGCATGTTTGTCCTTTGAGTAGAGAAAGGCTACTGATTTATATGAGTTAATTTTATATCCATCCACTTTGCTAAACTTGTTTATCAGCTTTAGAAATTCTCTGGTGGAATTTTTGGGGTCACTTACATATACTATCATGTCATGTGCAAATAGTGATATTTTTACTTCTTCCTTTTCGATTTGTATTCCTTTGATTTCATTTTGTTGTCTAATTGCTCTGGCCAGGACTCCTAGTACTATGTTGAATAGGTAGGGGGAAAGTGGTCAGCCTTCTCTTATCCCTGATTTTAGTGGGATTACTTCAAGTTTCTCACTGTTAAGTTTGATGTTGGCTATTGGTTTTCTGTATATTGCTTTTATTATGTTTAGTTATTGGCCTCGTATTCCTGTTCTTTCCAAGACTTTTAACATGAACGGGTGTTGAATTTTGTCAAATGCTTTTTCAGCATCTAGTGAGTTGACCATGTGGTTTTTTCTTTGAGTTTGTTTATATAGTGGATTACCATGATGGATTTCCGTATATTAAAACATTCCTGCATCCCAGGGACGAAGCCTACTTGATCATGGTAAATGATCATTTTGATGTGTTCTTGGATTCGGTTTGCAAGAATTTTGTTGTGTATATTTGCATTAATTTTCATAAGAAAGATTGGTCTGAAGTTCTCTTTTATTGTAGGGTCTCTGTGTGGTTTAGGAACGAGGGTTATTGTAGCCTCAAAAAACGAGTTAGGTAGTATTTCATCTGATTCTATCTTGTGGAATAGTTTAGAGTATTGGTATTGTGTTGTCAATAAATGTCTTATAAAATTCTGCACTGAACCCATCTGGACCTGGAATTTTTTTGGTTGGGAGGCTTTTGATGACTGCTTCTATTTCTTTAGGTGTTATGGGATTATTTATATGGTTTACCTGGTCCTGGTTTAACTTTAGTATCTGGTATTTGTATTCTTTCTAATGAACATTTTGTGGCTATTATTGAATTTGATGACTAAGTGAATATGTGTTGTGGTAAAAATAAAAAAGGTTTTGTTGCTACCAGTCCTGCAGTCTCACTCCATGGGAGCTGTTCCAGTGTGGAGCTGGGCACCCATTCCCACATGGTTCTCTAGATGGTTAGTTACCAAGCCTGGTATCCACACAACTTGTTCCACAGTCTCCATGAACCCTCACCTCAAGCAGGCAACAGATCTGGAATTGCATCCTCCAGCTGCCTCTTAGCCATTGCTTTCCCACACTGTCCTCCATATTCCAGTAAAAACATGACTCAACAATCAATAACTTATCAAACAAATTTATATGTTAAATTCTCAATCCATAATACATCCAAACAATAAATTCACAGCTGATTAATAAAGATTTAAACCCCCCCACACAGACAAGATATAACTGATCTAGTTCTCCTTGATCTAAACCAACTTCCTTTGCTGCCTCCATCTTGAATCTCTTGCTTTCTCCTTCTCTTCTGACTTACCCAAAAAATGTTGTCCCTACCCCACTCCATACTGGCCAATCATATATTGCCTTGATATCAATCTACAAAAATATGTCAAGTTATTTATTTTAAGTTTTGCAAAGGTGTTTTCCTAATTTTTTATTGTTGTGAAGAGACACCATTGCCAAGGTATCTTACAGGACAAAACATTTAGTTGGGAATTTAAAGTTTCAGAGGGTTAGAATCCATGAGCATCGTAACATGGAACATGGTATCAGGTAGACATATGTAGACCTGGAACGGTATCTGAGAGCTTGCATCTCTATCCACAAACAGGAAGCAGAGGTGGGTGGGATACCTAGAAATGACTTGTGGACTATGGGTACCACTGGCATTGGTACAGGAGAATAAGAAGAACTTGAATGGTATTCCTGGAAATGATGGCAAAGAGAGCCAAGAATTTTATCTATGGATTTTAGAGAAATTGCATAATTGTTCAAAATACTGTAAAGATTAGTAACAGAAGGGAAGGTCTGTTTTGTTACTTACAAAAATAAATAAATCAGGGAAAATAGGTTTTTGTTTGAGTTTTTAAAAAGAAGATAAAATGTTTCCATTAAACTAATAAAGATAGAATAGTTTAACAGTCATTTAACACAGTAAATGTGATTAGGGCTGCTCCTTGGAAACTATCCTCAAGGTCATAGCAGCACCACCCTTGCCCAAGTTGCTCTTCCTCTGAAACCGCGCTTTTTTCTGGCAGGAGCATTGGCCACTTCCTGTTCAGGAAGGCAGCGTGTAGCCTGTTCAGAATAATAGCATCCCGTTCCACAATGAAGAGGACCAAATTAGGAAGTCTGCATGGACAGGCCTGGTGTATGGTGTTATTTCGATGTTGAGATCTGAAGAGGAAAAAGGCGAATCTAGCAACACGGGAGGCCCAGTGGTGCCCTGACAACATGCCTGCCCGTGTGAAATCCAGTGAGCTAGAGTCATGTTCAGGGACAGATCAGAGCCGCTGAAATAACATTGGATCTGGAAATCGAATAAATGTTCAGTTCCCTTACTTACAAAGCCCAAAACAAATGAAACAATTCATTTCCACTTTTTACCATACCCGTTGAAATTATTGTATTTTTCTTTGTATCTTTTTCCTTGATTTTAATAGTAAAAAAACCTTATCATTCGGATGTCTTATTTTCAGGGTAGATACTTTCAACCCTTTAATGTGTTCTCTTTGTTCATTTCCTAAGTGTTTTTTTTTTTTTTTCTTCTCATTTTGTTGTTCCTCAAATTGCTATTGCTGCAAGGTGTGTTATTTTAGGAAATTATCATATATTTAATAACATTTATGTTTTTTATGTCCATATACATTTTATTTTAACATAACCTAACCTAATTAAGTTGGAAATATTTTTTAGTGGTCACATCATTAATGTTATCAAAACCAAAGAGAAAACCTAAAACCCAACCAACTAAAGAAGTTACTTATGTGGCATTTAAACCATAGATCAAATTCAACTTCTGTGAGATAGCCAGTGGTATGCCTTCTGATACTAGTTTCTTTTTTTTTTAAATAGCACATGTGGCTTTAAAAATGTACTATAATTTTATGTCTTTGCATGTTTTATGTGCATGTTGTGTAAATGTACCACATTCATTTCATGGGTAGAGGAAGGGTATTATATCACCTGAAAGTAGACTTTTAGTTATGAACAACCAATGGGTGCTGGGAATTGAGTCTGGGTTCTTTGCAAGAGCGGTCCATGCTCTTATCCATTGAGGCATTTCTCTAGCCCTCACAAAACATGTAATTTTATTTACTAAGTTTTATAGATTCTTTTATCAAGGAGAAATAGTTTTTTAATTCTCTAGTAATGTTGCCATGCCTACAAATACCTTGCCCCAGTTAGACCTCACCCCTCTAGTCAGTGGTTTAATAATTTGGGATAATAGTAACCGTTTAATAATAAGTTGATGCTCTGATCATGTAGTTAGGGTCACTTTCTTTCTCTTTTTTGCCTTTTCTCAACCTTAAAATTACTTTAATAAAACATGTAACTGGCAAGTTAGTGAGGTTTAAAATGTCAGGCTAAGGTGATGTGGCAGGTGGCTGAAGCTTATAAACCTATTAATGTTACTACCAGTTAGGGAATATTTCAGGCTCTGGAAGGCAGTTGCAAAAAAAAATCAGCAAGAGTCTTGTGCAGGATGAGATGGATTGAAGTAAACCAAAAATAATTAACATATGCTCTGATCATAATTGAAGTTACAAAGACTATGAAACAGGGCAGTGTAACAGGAATTTTTTGGTGGCTAAGGCCAATTTTAGCAAGACTAATAATCAAAAGAGACTGTCATGAAGAGGTGAACTCTAAGCTGATACTTGAATTACAGAAAGAAATTGGTTCTGATAATCTGAAATGGGAACATGCTTTGTTCTTATAATGATACAGAGAAGCTCAGAGGGTGTGTAGCTTCAGCAAGATGAGAGAAATAGAAAATCATTGAGCTTTTATTTGAATGAGCTTCAATAAGACCAAGGGCTTTGTTGTATTTTAGCATGCTCAGTGCAATCTCAGAACAATTCCTATTTGGTTTACATTTTCTGTAATCAGATCTGTGGTGTATTAAATTTTAAAATACTCAATGTAAAGCCACTTAGAAAAAGTATTTATTTCTGGGTAATTTGAAAGGTAACATTGGCTAACAGTTATTTAGTATCTTTAAAAAGACTCTCTAAATTGTATCAATAATGTTGATTCCCCCAACAAACTGAGTACAATCAGTTATATAGATTGTAAGATAGAAACGTATCTTTCCCTAAGGGCTCAGGAAAACTTAGTTGTGGGAATTACTGAACACAGCTGATCATACTCACCAGACGTCACAATGGAGCAGAGACAGTGATGGCTGAACTTATTGCCCTGCAGTTATGGAAACTAATTAAGCAAAACCCAAAGAGATAGGTGGTTGAGTAATTAACACTATCTCATGGGAACCAGACCTTCAGCTGGGGTTCCACCCCCAATCCCTATGAACCTTGCTGTGTATGGTTTTGGGAGTGGTAGTAGGTATATAAAAGGTAGACTAGTTAACATAGAATATGACTTCAGGACTGCAGGCTTTGTAAGTCATCACTGATGTTACGCTGGGATCTCTAGTCACCTGTGTTCCTGCTCTTGATCCCACTGAGCACATTGGCTCATATACATTAACTTGGGTGAAATCATTTATCTGCTTTCCATTGCTCTATGTAGATTTTTTACATGTGTCTGTGGAAATTCATACCACTTTGTTATTTGTTCTTTACCATAGTATTAATCTGGAGAATTTAGACCTTTGGAAAAATTTAGAACAAAAGGAACCCTTTAAAGCTACAAATTAGAGAGATATTTATTTACTTTTGTATGCAGTCTGACATCTTTATAAGTCCATGAAGGTCAGCACAAATAGCTGAGGTTGATGGTGGGAAAGTTCCAACCATGTAGAATGGTCACAATTAATAACCCTCAGCAACATGGCTTTAGAGGCCAAATGGAACAATGCAATCTTTTAGTTAATGGCCAATCTGAAACTCTTTCAACACAAACAAATGTGTCAAGAACAAGAGGCACTCAGCTGCCTCTTAGGAGCACATGGATCAGGGGTATTAGCTTCATAGAAAAGGACAATAAAAGGCATGCTAAACAAAGAGATGCAGTGCAAAACTTTGAGGGTTTGAGTATTAGGAAGAGTATAAGGTTAGAAGGAGAGACAGATAGCTTTATGAATGAGAGGTTGAAGTTGGAGTAGATGAATATGGTGCTCTTATGGGTGCTTTATTTGGTTACTTTGTAGACTGCCAGTGACATTTGCTTTCAAACTCAGAACTCCATAGATTACTCTGTTTGTAAGCATGCTATGATGTCAGCAACATAAACAACCAGCAACCAGGACAAGGCAAAAGTTCTTGTAATTCCTTGCATGAAGCTGGCACAGATGGCACCAACGAGGATATCTGGCCCAAAGTGAGGACTCACAGTACGGGTCCCTGCTGTTTCTCTTCTCTGTCCACACTGCCGGGCACATGGTTACTCTAAGAGCCTACTGCTTGTGGAGTGACATCTAGCATTTGCTGTGAGCTTTTGACTCATTTTATCTCGTGTGTTCACATCACATTTTCAAGCAGACTTTCAACTTTCTCATTTGAAAACCAATGGTATTGGGGTTCAGAGAAGTTGGGTTAATCGAGCAGATTCACACGGAGGCTAGAAATCGTACTCAAATTTATAAGTGGCTTACTTAGGTTGAAAATTATTCTACACTGTACTACAAATGCTTACAGAAACAGGCAGGAAAGCCCAACAGTATCCAGGGAAAGGAAGAAGGAGGTGGAGGGCAACTGGAGTCTCACTATCAAAGCTCCATTTTCTGGGTACACGTTCCTACCTCTTAATATCATTTCTACCTTAAAGGAATTATGCAATTTTGTTTGTATGCCAACATTCCCACATCTTCCAGCTTTGGACTTGAGTGATTTGATTTGTTCCTATAAATTATACAAAACCTTAGTACTTTGAGGATGATCCTGCTTATCATCCATCCTTCCCAGGACACATTTTGGTAATATAGTTAAGAACAAGAGCTCATTGTAAAATAGTGGGTTTGCCAGCTTTTAATATTCTAACTAGCTTTGAGAGATTATATCCCCTAGGAAAACTATAAGACTCATGGGCAGGGTTTCCATAACAACCACTGTTTGCTGTGTAATTTGGATATTCCTGAAATTCTGTTGTAGGATGAAGTATTTCCATCAATTGTTAGGATATATAAAGGTTTGCTCTGTGTTATTCATGGCATGAGTTTTCCAGAATTAATGAGGAAGCTTGAACTTTGTTGTTCTCGTATAGCTAAGGGAACATGCTGCAATACACTGAATGGGCATCCAGCCAGGGTAATTTCCTATTAAAAGAAATTAGCACTGTGCCAAAGCACAAAAAAAAAAAAAAAAAAAAAAAAAAAACAGTTTATTTTATTTTATATGAACAACTTTATTTTAAAAAACAAAAATAAATGTACAGATTTTAAAAGCATTTTTTGCAGAAAAGTATATGAACACATTTTTTGTCTGTATTTGATTTTTTTAAAGGTTTGATAGTATGCATTAAAATCTTACTAGTTACAATGAGTATAAAGTACATGTAAAACAAGATGTAACCAGAAAATAGTCAAAGTTTTCTTGGCGTGTAAAGATTAAGCATAGTGATTTTTCTCTTTTTGGCCTTTTTTTTTCTTGAACTTCATACAGTCTGTAAGTTGTTTCTGGGGTGTTCAGAGTTTTCAGGGGTTAGTATCCAATTATCAGTGACTGCATATTATGTCTGTTCTTTTGTGACTGGGTTATCTCACTCAGGATGATATTCTTTAGATGCATCCATTTTCTTAAGAATTTCATAAGGTCATTGTTTCTGATAGCTGATTAGCTCCATTGTGTAAATGTACCACAACTTTTGTATCCATTCATCTACTGAAGGACATCTGGGTTCTTTCCAGCTTCTGGCTATTATAAATAGAGCTGCTATGAACATTGTGGTGCATGTGTCTTTGTTGTATGTTGGAGCTTCTCTGGGGTATATGCCCAGAAGTAGAATAACTGGGTCTTCAGGTAGTACTATGTCCAATTTTCTGAGGAACTGCCAGACTGATTTCCAGAGTGATTGTATCAGTTTACAACCCCAACAACAGTGAAGAAGTGTTCCTCTTTCTTTGCATCCTCACCAGCATCTGCTGTCATCTGAATTTTTGATCTTAGCAATTCTTACTGGTGTGAGGTGGAATCTCAGGGATGTTTTGATTTGCATTTCCTTAATGACTAAGTATGTAAAGCACTTCCTTAGATGTTTCTCAGCCATTTGATATTCCTCAATTAAGAACTTTATGTTTAGCTCTGTATTCCATTTTTTAATAGGGTTGTTTGATTCTCTGGTGTCTACCTTCTTGAGTTCTTTATATACCTTGGGTATCAGGCCTCTATCAGATGTGGGGTTGGTAAAGATCTGAAAAAACAGTTTATAAAATACCAGTGTGGGGCTTGTTGAGGTGACAGAAACAGACGCTATGATTTTTTTTTTTTTTTGTAACACTTTAATATAAAAATACATATTGCCTCTGTTGGCCCCAAGATCACACTTGAATCAGTCTTGGAAATCTTCCCTGAAGTCTGTCCATTTTCCCTTCCAGCACTGAAGCAAGGCATTGAAAGTAGAAGCCTTAAGGAGAGCTTGCCATTAGCCTCTTTTTACGGACCTCTGGCAACACACTATTGCCAGACAACTGAAGTATTTTCTTAAATAGCTGTTGAAGAACAGAGGAAATTCTGGTGCTACTCAACAAAGAAAAGTACACCAAGTTCAAGCATAATCAGGAGCCAACACTGATTACGATTCTATTCCATACAGCCATTGTATGATTATACACAGTGTTAGTCAGGAATGACAGCATTCCTACTCACAAAAGAAGTAGCATTTTGTGTAAAGAGAACTTTCATTAGGGCTGTGTTTTAGAAACAATTATAGTTTATCTATAGCCTACACCATGCTATAAATCATACTAAATAGTATATGGTGGTTTCCTGTAGAACGCTAAAATACATAGGACCATGAAAAACATCAAAATTTTCCATAATTGATATAGCCTCTTTATCATATCCAGGGTACACATAGTAGATTTTAGTTTTTGTGTTAACAATGTCAATGACTGGGGACACTCGGACCCGCTCAGGGAACCAAGAAGTTTGTTAACAAAGGAGGAAATAAGGTGAGTGCCAGGGAGTTAAAAGGAGCTCTGCTGGTAGAATCTTATATTTTGAAATAAAATAGGGTTTGACAAACTGAAGTTTGACCTCTGGCTACAGGGTCTTACATATTTAGACAGATCTACTTTACCTTGAATTTCTTTTAGTTATGTGCGTTTTGAGTCAAATGCTTCCTTTTGACTAGCTTAAAAAACAAAACAAAACAAAACAAAACCCTGTACCTTCGTTTGATTTCAGTATAGGGGCATTATCTCTGTGGTCACTCTTAAATTTGATCCTCTCTGGTTGGGCTGGATTAGTCACTAAATCTGTGTGGTATGTTTCCAGGTTATTGGTGAAACCCAACCTCAAAAGCTCAAAACAAAGCCACTTCTATTCTTTGACTAAATCAGGGCGTAGATCCTGGAAACTTAGGGGGAAGACAAACAAATGTCTAGAATAGTCCATTCCTTTAGCTACCTGTATTCAGTTTTGGGTTATCATAGTACAATACCCGTGAACTAGAAAGAAAAGGTTTGTTTTGGTTCATGGTACTATAGGTTCCAGCATAAAATGGAGTTTCTTCAAGATTTTGTATATTTTCCATAAAGGTAATTTTTCTTGTCAGGAATGCTTTCTGGGAAACAAATAATTGAAAAGGGATAAAAGAGAATGGCTTAACAGGATATGGTATCATAGTTCCTTCATTGGAACAGTAACAACAACCTCCTACTAGGACATACTTTATAGATGTCCAAAGTACCTCCCAATGTCACTTTGAAACCATGTATTTTCTGGAGGCATTCAAGCAAATCAATTCACCACTTAACATACATCTTGAACCTAATCAAAAATACCTTATTCTCTGTTACTCCACCCAGTTCCTCTGATCAACATTAACTATTTTTTTTCATCAGTTCAGAGTAGATATCCTTGTGGTCACAATAGCCAAGAGTGTAATACCACACATTGTCCAATCATATGAAAATCCTATGAAGAGATGAAAATATCTGCAGTAACATTCATAGGATGGTAAGTGTAGGGAGAAAAGCACAATGCTCATGAGTCTTTGGTGAATATCACAAGTGACCCAGAAGGGTTAGTAGAGATTCCTTGGTCTGGGCTGAAAAGAAAATGGATGGGACTCTTTTGTCAAAAGGTATTAATGAGTTGCCTTGGTTCTGATATTCTAGATGTTTCTTTAATTTTTGTTTTGTCCTTAATAGTCATATGGGAGATGTGAAAATGAATTACGTTTCACTAAATCCTGTTACAGCAGAATCAGGACTTGGGATCTAAATTGATGAATATACGTGTTACTTTTATGAGTGTTGAGGGATACATTAGTAGTAGCTTTTCTCATCTCTTTGAAAAATACTATTGAGAAATAATTGTTAGCAAGATTAGCAACTTTGATTAATGGCTTCTGAGGCTTCATTCTATCATGTCGAGGGGCAGAAATCTGGCATATAAAGTAGTTCATATCATAGTGGACAGGAAGTAGATGACAAGAACATATCAGAACCTCACTCAAGTCGAGATAGATCCCACAAGGACACAAAAGCTGTGACATATTTTCTTCAATTAGACCCTGCTGGTTTTGTGTATCAACTTGACAAAAGCAGTACTTATCATAGAGAAAGGAGCCTCCTTTGAGGAAATGCCATGAGATCCAGCTGTAACACATTTTCTTAATCAGTGTTCAAGAAGGGAGGGCCCAGCCCACTGTGGGTTCTATAAGAAAGCAAGCTGAGAAAACCACAGGAAGCAAGTCAATAAGTAACATCCCACCAAGGTTATCAGCTCCTACTTCCTGGCCTGCTTGAATTCCAGTCCTGGTTTCCTTTGGTGATGAACAGCAGTGTGGGAGTGTAAACTGAATCAATTCTTTCTTCCCCTTGTTGCTTTTTTGGTCATAATATTTGTGTAGGAATAAAAACCTAAAGACAGACCTCAGCTTCTGCTTTTTATTAATTCTCAATAATGCCAGTATGATATGTATCTAAGAAGGCATTAATCCATTCATTGGGAAAAGCCTTTATGTTTATGATTTTCTCTAGAAATACCCTCATAAACACACCTGTGTATTTATTAATCTTCTAGACTCTGTAATCAGACAAGTTGATAATCAGAATTCTCAACCATGTTACCAAAACTAGAAATGTATACCAATATTTGTATTAGAACTAATCACTCTAGTTGCCAATTAATTCGTCCTACCACATTGTTCTGTGTATGTCTTTACCCAGATTACTTGTGTCTTGGCTTCTACCAAGGCGATCTATCATGGGGACAGGAAAGGAGACCAAGCCAATCCAGTTCTTGTTCCCAGGTTCATCCCTGGGGTATAGTTGGAAATGAGATATTTGTTTTAAGTAGCTTAAATTAGAATCTCTAGGGATTGTTGTTTAGTCTTGACTGAAGTCTGTAGTCTCAGCTTTCTGGAGGCTGAGACAGGAGGATCTTTTGAGTTTGAGGTTGACCTGGGGCTGCATAGTGGATGGAACTGCCTAAGGAGAATGGGCAAGAGGAAGGTTTTATCTTCTGTGTTCCTCTGCTCACTCTGTTGGTCCTGTATCCCTGCTTTCACTTGGAGGACAGAATTTTGCTTTCAAGACTTTCATCTTAAAATATGCCCATCCTCAACCAAAGCTCTCTGGGTTGAAACACATTAAATCCTCTTATTCCTTTGTGCTAACTTCACTTGAAGATGAGCCAACTTCAAAATGAGACTTCTTTCTTGCTTATGAGAATTGTGAGGATAAGAATTACTAGAAATAATGTAACCAAAACTATGTTGTTTATTTCAGGATCATTTGGAAAGTTGTGTCAGGTTAAACCAGGCCTTCATTTGTCACCTGTGACCACTGCAGCCAAACCACAGGTGCAGCCATCTTTCAAGCTTAGGAGAACTGGACTTCTCTTTTTTCCTCGATTCTGCCAGTTGTGAATTCAGTACTATCTTAAAAATTCTGATACCAGCTTTTGTACGTTCCGACTGCAAGTGAGAAAATCGAATCCAACGTTCTTATTAGGAGGGGACTTGTTTTACATGACTGAAAAGCCTAGCATTACTTGATGCAGAGTGGATATAAACAGGGCCAGGTCATCTGTCTATGAAGCCTTCTTTATTAGATAGCTTCTAGTTTGATGCTGCCAGTCTCCCTGAGCTGGGACCACAGATCACTCTTTTCCTGATTTCATATCAATGCTTTCCACAGCAAAGTGTGAGCAGGATACTTTCAGTGTTATACTTTGAAATATGCATCATGGTCTATAACTTCATGCCTTTATTTGCCAATGGAAAAAATCTACCAAAATTAGAAAGATAAATACTGACTTTATGTCAGGGAAGTAGTTAATATCCTATAATTTAAAAGTGAAGCTCTCAGTTGCATCTGTAAAGTAAATTCTTTTTTAATACAGGCATCTGAAATGAACTGAACGAAGAAGGCAAATTCACCAGGCCTGTCTCAGGGGCATGCATAGTTTTGTTGAGAAAAATCACCTTCTTTTTAGGCAGGACACTCAACATGTTAAAGATTAAGGAGTCTTAATCTTTAAGATTAAGGAGTCTTAAAGATTAACAGACTCTAAGTCCCCATACTGGGTGTCGCTGTAACTTCATTCATTCTCCTGTCTCCGCAGTTCTGAACCGATTGTGACTTTCTTTGGGTCAGCTTTGTTCCTTTCTTAAATGCCAAGTTCAGGCCTATCCCCAACCAGACATTGACAAAAGAGCATTCACTATTTTCAACAGCTTTAAATATCAGACCAGGCTTCTGTTGGGTAACTAACCCTTATTTTACATTGCTTATAGTTGTTCAGTGTCTGCAATCAAACCATCATGATTAAGTTTCCCGTTTGGTATTGTCACACGACAAGATGGACTTCAACTGACATTGTTTCAGGTTCCAATCCAGCAGAAAAGTTTTGTGTCTCATTTCAGTCTAATAACCCCTCCTAATTAGGCCACTGGGAAAATCTCTGTGGCCACAAGGGAAAGCATATACTCATTGACCAGGTCAGGTTTATATATCCACAGGGATATATGTTCAATATATATATATATTGAACCTGATTGTTGAAGTCTGAGACACTCAATGAATTGACTGGATAATTTTGATTTACAGGCTTTTTTTCTGTCAATGTTTGAAAGGTCTAAGGTCCCATACTCTCATCCAATACTTCAGGATGAGATCTCTGTGTGTGTGTGTGTGTGTTGGAAGTACACTCACAAAATTGTCATTGAAGGGTGACAGAGGAACAGTGTGCAGGTCTGAAGTCTGAGCTTATAGTACATACACAGTGAGGGTTGAAAGCCGCTAAAAAATGCCAACCTAGTAGACTTCTGACCCTTCAGTCCTGAAGTCACTGTTTAATTTTGCTCTCTCAGTTTGAACATTGAAACTGTATATGTTGATGTTGCTCTAGAAATAATTAGATTGCCAAATACTATGCTCCATGTTGTTTGGAACGATGCTATTTGTGAGGTATCTACGTGAGAAGCAGTTAAGCCAGGATTATGGACTGCCTAAGTAAAGGCAGGAAGCAGGAGACTACTAGGCTGTAATTCTGTGGTACCCAGCTCTTGTGGACAAAGAAGCAGCAACAGTAAAGGAGACTGAGAAGCAGTGATGGGAAAGATGAAGGAAACCATACAGTTTGGATGGTTCCATGGTCTAAGTACTTGCGAAATGATGTACTGCTTTTAGCAAATACATGAAAATGATTTCTCTGCACAACTTCTCTTAATATATGTATTAAAAGCTCACACCAGAAATTGAGTTCTGACTTACAAAAGAGAATTATTACTTTTTTTGACATAAGTCTGTAAGTCTTTGTCCACAAGTTCTGATTTTAAAAATGAAGTAAGCTGTCAAACACCACAGGAATCTGCCTTTTTAAAACAACTCAACTCTAAGTACAGACTGAGTAAAAGATTCATTCTTAAGAAAGATGGCTAGAGGGCTCATTTAGAAAAATGGATTTCTCTTGCAGAGGATCCAAGTTGGGGTTGTGACACTTCTGCAGTGCAGTTCATGACCACCTGTGACTCCAGCTCCAGGGGGTCCCATGTCCTTTTCTGGCCACCACGGGAAGTTACACTCATGTCTGTATTTCCCGCACCCGCGCGCGCGCGCGCGCACACACACACACACACACACACACACACGCACACACGCACACACACAAAGACTCCTTTCTTTTTTTAAAGAAAAATGACCAGCAAAGATTTTTGACAGTTAAAAGACTAGACATGTTTTTGGTTGGATGCTCTTCAGTCTAATTTTCAGTGAGTGCTACAAATCATTCAGATTTTATGTATCAATAAGCTTTACAAATATGTTAAATAAGAAACACATTTGTTACAAATAAGCTTTTCATTTATTCATTGGTGATATGGGTGGAACCCAGTACCTGTTCTGTGCTAAGCTGCTCTCATTGACCTAGGTCCCTGGCTCAGTTCAGTAGACTTCTACTCTAAGTTCTGGTTTACAATTACTCATTTAGAGTCAGCTCTTGAGTTTGTGTAACTAGAGTGACCATCAAAACAGAACGGAGGATCAGGGATGCAGTGAGTGGCGCCAGTTTTTAGGAGGAGTTAATGAGGCTGGGCAGCATCTTCTGTCATCTATATCTTGTCTAGCTAATAAGCTTATTTTCTTATGAGTTGACTCTTTAATTACAGACATTGAAAAACAAATCGTTGGCTGAAGAGTTTCAAGCATAACATTGGCACTTTCCAGGTAGCAAAGCAGTGGCAGATTTTAGCAGGGCTGTTCGTTTCTCAGCTTATCAGCACCTGTGTGTGCCTACTGCAGTCACACCACATCAAAGTCAAATGCCCCTAGGAAGGTGCTGCCTGCTTCTGATGACAGCCTTTTATTCTCTTTTGTTCTTTTTGTTTCTTGTTCCGAGCTATTGCGGTCAGTTACCAACCCCCAGAGGCTTATTTCTTTGAATGGATTTTTATAGAAAAGAAATTCAATTTACAAAATAAAGCAAAACCAAAGTTATCCACGGAAGCACAACTAAAGAGAGACCTGCAGGGTCCCAGTGTCTGCAGACATGTCCTTTCGGAGGGCCCCAAGGCCAAGGACATTAGAGAATTTACAAATGACTCTCAAGGTTTTCTTTCTATCAGATTTCCAGTTTAGGCCTTTGGTTTTATTCTGTTTTTTAGCGAAGAAGAAAAAGTTGTGTATACAGCTGTATACTATAATACTTTAAAATATGTGTTTGTTATGGAATTTCTTGATCAATTAAATAGTATATGTCTTACTTTGTATATATTTTTATTGCTGAAAACACTTTAAATTTACCGAGAAAATTTCAAGACTGCAAAATGTTGTTATTACCGATAGTCAACCTTGCTCTATTCTGCTGATCCAACTGAAATTTCATATTGTTGACCAGTATCTCCTGCCTTTCCCCAGCCACTAGAAACCAGCTCTCTGCACATTGCTTTTCTTATAGCATTTATTTCAGATTTGTTATGTAAAGAAAAATCTGCAGTATTTCTTTTTTGTGCCTGGTCTATTTCATTTAGCATTCTGTCTAGGTCTACTGACATGCCACAAATCACAGATTGGTCCAATACACTCATCTAAATAAAACTCTGCTGCTATGCCATGCACAACAAAAACATAAATCATAGAAATCAAAGGTTCACAACACAAAGCATTCAAGCTTTCACCTAAATCAGTTAAGACAAGGTAACAATTAAATTATAATTATACACCAGAAGAAAAGAGCAAAAGCTTACATTATAAACGAGTACAAGCAGCTCAAAGCTACTGTGAATTCATGACTAAATATAGAAAAGCTGAACTATGACTTCAATTTAGAATGTTCTAGAAGACATTTAAAAAAACCCATACAAATTAAAAAAATATATAAAAAATGGTTGATTGCTAGAAGAATGTTTTAGTTAATGATTCAGGGAGAAGATAGGGAACTGAAACTTCAGAAACTATATTCATGAAATAAAATACCTTTAAAAGAGAGAAAAATGCAGTACGATATAAATGTCAGAGCACACAGAAGGCAGAGACAAAGAATTTCTGCTTTGAGGTTAGCCTAGTTGACCAGTAAATTTCAGCCGTACTGAGCTGTAGAATGAAGACCTGCCACTACCTTCCTCCCATCACCAAACTAGAAGAAAGCTCCAACACTAGTGCTTTTGAAAGTCTCTACAAAATAATAGATTTTGTGGGAAATTCTAAAATATAGTATGATATAAACTGAAGGATACACATTGAAAAATTATTTCTTCATAAAATTCTCAATGAAATCAGATGACATTTCAAATGCACAAGGGGAACGTTTCATATTTTCATGACAAAATAACATGATTAGGATTCACAAAAGAGTAATAAGTTACCATGGAAAGTTATGAGGTTTTTACAAATATAACCGCTCTTATGATTATAAAGATGAAAACTTGGTGCATATTACACTTTATAGATTGTTATGAAAATAACCATTGTTTTAAGTTTTAGATTTACTTTTCAGTTCTATGAATGAATCTTCTTCCTTTTTATATTTTATGTGAAAATTCACGGCTCTGTTTACATCAGTCTGGAACTCCCAGTGCTCTCTCTCAACCTTCGTAGAGTTGATCAAGGCACTCCCTCAGGCCTGCCCAGGAACATTCTTGATTTCTGTCTTACTTCTGGTCCTCATCAGCTACCCAGGGCTGTGGTTCTGCGATATGTTCTCTTTTTACTCAAGGTTCTCTTCCTCCTCTCATCCTTCCTGTCCTACCTATTATCCCTTCAGGTCAATCCATCTTCTAACCTCATGGCAACTGTTGTTTGAAGTGACACAGATTTCAATCCAGATGTATAGCCAGTATGTCACCCCTCCTCTCTTGGTACCTCTTTATTTGGCTTTCACCCCATCAGATTCTAAGGCAAACTGTAATTAATCTTGCAATCACAATGGCACAGTTCAGGACATTCATGGATGTGACACTGGTATCAATTCAGCACCAGCACATTGACCACTAAAGGATTCTAGAGGCAAATGTGGGTCAAGTTGCTATCCTACTTCATGCTGTCCAGTTCTCCAGTATCATTCAGCCAGCACCAACCCTGGCACCCCGCAGCACCAACCTTGGCACCAGAATGCCTGCTTCCTCAGAAGCTCAGCGCTATACACCGGACACTGTGTTTGCTTCTCAGTTATAGCCAATCCTTGAAGCTTTGCTAATATTTCATGTGCTCTTGTGAGTATTTTCTCATGGTTATTCTAATACTAGCTATTATTCTACTTCAGAGTTTTCCAGATACCACTGAATAACAATATGGCATTTTGTTATTTCTGTATAGACTCAAGAACCAATTTGTTAATTTCCTGAAAAATTCTGGAGTAACTGTTGGATGACTAAATTAAATTAAATTTCAGCAGCATGATTTTTTGTTTGTTTTCTGTGCCACCCTTCCCAGAAAGCTTCCTTCTTGTTGTTTGTTCAGCATTACAGCCTCCTGATTGTTTTTCGCCACAACCCAACAGGGACTTTTAAAACCTATTCTTATGTCCCTTTCCTATTATCTCACTTTCTTAAAAAATAATAAGTTATTTTTTAATGAACACATAAAAAGGTAGAAATTATATGTATTGCTGGAGTATTTCAATTTAGACATACCTTGCATGTTTAAGTCAGGTTACACATATTTTCCCAAATATTTACCATTTTTTTTTGTAATGAGAACACTCAAATATCTCTCTTTTAGTTTGAAAAAGTCAACAGCACATTAGTTACTGTTAGGCATAGATACAAGCCACAGTAGAACTTTTTGTTCTTTCTTTTGTTTTGGGGGAGGGGAGTTGCTTGCTCAGGATCAAATCCCAACTGTCCAAATGCTCAAGAGCTCAACTACTGGGGCTGAGCCACTTCCCCAGGGGCTGCTTCTATCTAACTGTAGCTCAGAAGGTACTGATTAACCTCCCTCCCATTTCCTCTCCCCCTCTGCTCTCCACAGCTGCTGGCCTTGAGTCCTTTCCTCTTCTCACAGCTACATGCTTTTAGCTACCAAAAGTTGCCCATGACCTCTGACAAGAAGCACAATTTCCAGAAATCTCTCAGAAGCTGACTTATGGGCTACTGTCCTCACACTGGTGCAAGATCCAACACTGATTCTAGTGAAAGACACGAACCCTGCTATTTCTAGCATATAAGTATCCAGATAATGAGCCAGAATTTAAGGCAAAAATAAAAGACACTGTGTACCATCAGTCTTTGCTCTAAGATCCAACTGCAGCAAATGCTGTCTGTTATTCTCCATATGGAAAGAGAAATTCACAAAGCAATAATGAAGCTTAGAAAAAAAATCGTCATCAAATGACTGTAAACTGTGGCCTGAAGAAGCACAGCTTTTATCTCAATAGGGCAAGAAATTCTTCTGGAGCCAAGTACAAGTGATCATGACCTTGGAACACAGACTTAGATCACTGCATATTACACATTCCAGTGTGGCAGCAGTTTTATGATGTTTGTATGGTACCATGATAAAGTCATAAATCAGGATGCTTTTAAATACATTGGTTGATACATTAGGTAGCTCAGCTTAGGTCCCAGATGCTATCTGCTGATATCCTCAGCCTTTGAAATGGCTGGTGATTGGTAATGCATTCCGAAAGGTTTCACCTGATAGTTATAAGAATGTAAAGTCAGATGCGGAAGTAGACAAGGAATGGCTGTCCTGGGGCCTAAGATAGATGACTCAGGGTAAATTGTAAGGCCTTTAACTCGCAACATTCTAACCTTCCCACAGTCATTGAAGTTCTAATCAGTTTATCAGCTTTGTAAGGTGCAGCTTCCTAGTAGTAGCTTGTCTTCACAATACAAACTCAGGAGGAGGTCTTGCCTGGATTTTATTATCTGGAACCTAGAGGAGGGTCAAGAACTATTTGATTACCTCCTGTGTTGAAGCTGGTGATGTGCTCTGTCCCGAATGGCAATGTCCCTAGTATCCAGGAACTCATTTTGCAGAAACAAAAAAGCCCAACTGCAGATTGTGCTTTCTTCTGACTGTAGCTCTGTCAGAGATAGTGACCTAACCAGCCTCATGGATTCATGTTCTTTGGGTCCCCTTATTTGCATTTTGACCTAAGTAAAACACTGAGGCATAGGAAAACACCTGAATCGGGGTGGTCTGGCTGGTTCCATCAGCTAGACTGCTAACATGAGCTGACTTGTCACTTAATGCTATGCCTTGCGTTTTTCTTATTACAAACGATTTCACAAAATATCAGTACAAGGCATGACCAAGAGAAATCAAGACAGAAACTGCCCAGTTGCAGTCATGTTTGAACATGGATTAAATACAAACGGGACTCAAGCTGTGAAAGAGCAAGCATTCTCCTCTCCTGGTGAACAGAGGTATTGTTCTGTGGTATTTCTAACTATAGGCTTTCATCAAGATCAACAGTGGGACAACCCTGCTTCCTGACAGCTCATGATCCAGACCAAAAAAATATGTTGTTTCCTGGAGTCTCCCCTAGAATCACCTAACATGGACCTCAGTGTCTTAGTTAGGGTTGGTTAGAGACACAGAACTTATGATTCTCTCTCTCTGCTTCTCTCTCTGTCTCTGTCTGTCTCTGTCTCCCTGTCTCCCTCCCTCCCTTCCTCCCTTCCTCCTTCCCTCCCTCCCTCTCTTCCTCCTTCTGTCCTTCCCTCCTTCCCGCCCCCCCCTCTCTGTGTGAAGGGGATCTATTGGAATGACTTACTGGCCAATGTGAATAGAAAGTCAAGAATCTAGTAGTTGCTCGGTTCCATGAGGTTGGGTGTCTCAGCTGGTCTTCTGTATAAGCTCAAATGCTAAAGAAGTAGACTTCAATGCCAGTGAAGAAATAGATGTGCTGGCAAAATGAAGAGAAGCAGATGAAGAACAGACAAAACCTTTCTTTCATTGTTCTTATATAGGCTTTGAGGAGAAGGTATGGTTCAGAATAAAAGTATGCCTCAAGATATGGATAAAAGACATGTGATCCCGATCAAAAGTCTGTGTTGTTTGGCCTCAAGATACAGGTCAAAGACCTTTTGTCTTGCCTCAAAATGCAGATCACAGGTGCACCCTGTATTTCTGGATCTTAGTTCATTCCAGATAGAGTCAAGGTTGACAACTGAGAATAGCTGCCGCAGGATTATAATCACTGTGATGAAACACCAGGACCAAAAGCAACTTGGGGAGGAAAAAGGTTTATTTTACTTACACCCCTAATCACTGTTCATCACTGAAGAAGTCAGGCCAGGAACTCAGGCACGTGAGAGACCTGAAGACAGGAGCTGATTCAGAGGCCATAGAGGGTGCTGCTTACTGGCTTGCTGAGCCTGTCTTCTTACAGGACCCAGGACCACCCACGATGAGATGAGCTGGGTCTTCCTCATTGATCAGTAATTAAGAAAAGTCCCCTCATGCTTGCCGACAGCCCAATCTTATGTCATTTTCTCAGCTGAGTCTCCCTCTTCTCCACCATTCTAGTGTCACGTCGACACAAAATCAGCGAGCACACTGACCTCTTTAACAGTGAGCTTCTTTTTTTCTTTTGAGGGAGATTCTAAATATTAATAATATCTGGAAGCTCAGAGTATTTACAACTTCTTATGTAGGTACTAGCTGAGTAAGGAAAGTGAAAGCTATCATCATTTTCAGAAGAAGAAAGGGCAATTTCATTTTTAAAGGAACTGACTGTAATCAAATGTCCAGCCCATTTACCATTGTGTAGACTGAATAATCTAAATGTAGGAGAAAGTTATGCATAGCATAGGAATGAACTCCAGATTTCAGCAGTGACTTCAGGTGTGATCTCCCATTGCTCATGGTCTCTTGAACTGGCATCAAATAACATTACTTATTTTCCCTAATGTTGATTTAAAAAAAAAACCAACTATATATATCTATCTAATATATACATATACTTTATTATACATTTACCTTATTCATTTTTTATGTCGAGTGTAGGAATTGCTACATTGATTAGCATTATGTTATTTTCATCTTTATCACTGATTTTTCTGGATGTACCTCAGGGCAAACAGGCACATAGGTATCAGGAGATCACACTAAAAGGGGAAACTAAGATTGCTGAAGAGATATTTGAAATGTACAACTCAACAGAAAGTTCTTAATAAACTTCCAATAGTTTAATATTATGAATATGCAGCAAATCAAAATTGGCCAAGTCAGAAAACAAAGAAGCAAGTAAGCAACCCCCTGAAAATCCGGGATGTTCCAGCTCCTGCTATTTCTTTACCAGGCCTGAAGCTTAGTACACACACTACTGGCCACTGGTCTTGGATTTGGCCTCAGCTCTTCTGGTTGTCAGGACTCTTATCTTCCATGCTCACACCTCTCATCTTGTCAACACCAGCTTTTTCATTACTTTCTTTTTTTTTCTTTTTCTTTTTCTTTTTCTTTTTTTTTTTTTTTTTTTTTTTTTTTTTTTTTTTTTTTTTTTGCTTTCCTGGTGAACATCTTAGCTCTGCGAATTCTCTCTATGGGCACTCAGGCACATGAAGGCAAGAATGAACAAATGAAAGCCCCTTCCGGATTCTCACAGCTTGCCCAGCACAAATAGTAGATGAAAGGGTCTTTGTTTGGTTTTCTTGTTCTTTTTCTTTTTCTTTTTTTCCAGAGGAAATGCCCGATCAGGACTAGTCACTGTTTATAGAGTCTCAAGAATTTAGGCTTTGTTTTTTTTTTTCTTTCCTAAAGCTGATTGTTGTTTAAAAAGAAAATGTGAGAAGGAAAAGTGTCTTTGGGCTGTGCTGCTGGGGGTCAGCTACACGTCCTCAGTTCAGTTCCATTCGTTCTACATTGCTTCTGGCAAATACTTGATTCATGTTTTGCCTCATAAGTGTGGGCTAGGGGCATTGCTCGCTGTGCCTTCTTTCCAATCTCTTTCTAAAACAAAGAGATACATTAAACTGACAGATGTCTGTGGATAAATTTTTACTTTACGTGCTTTGATTTAGAACAGCAACAATTCGTGTTTTTACACCCAGTCTAACCACAGGAATGTGGGATGATCAGATTCTTCTTGGCTTAAAAAAATATTTATCAAGGACATTCTTTAAATGAAGTAAGAGCAATCTTGCATACCATGTGGCTACCTGAATTTCTGAAGCTGAATGGACATCCACGGTGCATAAAAAGCAATGGCCTGAAATACCAGCACTAAAATTAATTCTCTCATCACATAGAAAAGGTTTGGGGGACAATGAGTCTGCTATGGGCAATGGGATCAAAAATGAGAGAAAAGGTTCAAACTATTTAAACTTAAAAGTACCAAGGCTTGGTGGTTGCTTGGCCTAGTGATTTAAAGACAACGGGAAAAAAAAAGGCAAGGATGATTTTGGTCATGTACCTTGGGAGAAATAGAAGTGTGCAAGTTGGAGACTGGGTTTAGATTAGGATGAATGAGTTCATCTTTCTTCGACCTTGACTTTAAGTTCTTCCAAGAATCTGGGCCTGGGTAGAAATGTTAGGTATGTGGTTATGAAGGAAGCTGGGGATACGGACTGGAAAATAGTTTCTGGAGTCATTAGCATTTAGGTCAAAATACAAAAGTCTTACAGGAATGACAAAGTGCAACATGTGTTTTGCCCATGTCCATAGATTCTGATTTATGTTCTCAGTAAGAAGACTCTCAAGTAGATATTTTCCCCTCATGCAAAGGAATGAAGACCTTGTAATCACATTGAAAAATCTTTATTCTAAAAGTCTTATACTTTTTAATTTCCCAATGGACCAGGTATTTCTAAAGTTCAAAGTCATACACTTGTTTGATAAATCTCCTTTGTTTCTCCTTTACTTTTTTACAATCCAAGAAAATGAACTTTGCCAAGATACTTAGTAGGCAATAAGCAAAGTCAAAGTCACACAACCAAGATCAGGGTTAGAAAGATCCTGAAAAGCACTTTATTTCATTTAATTGAAAATGATAACACGGTTTCTTTGTAGATTTTAATTTCAGAATAACTAATAAAAATTCATGTTTTCTTGGGTCATGAAACACACAAGTACAAATATTGTTAAAATGCTAATTAGACTTCTAACCAATTTTTACACGAATTTCTAAATTGCAAATAAAAGGAAGTAATATTTCTTTGTACATAAGTTCTATATACCTTCACGGTACCCTGAAGATGTTAAAAAGATGAGTTCTCATTACAACCTTATGATGATTACAACATTACAATGAGCAAAAACAGTTCAAGAGGGAAATGGGGAGTTATGATTAAATTCTCTTGTTAGTTTAACTTAGAAGCAATAAACACATTTGAAAATAATTTTTATTAGCAGTAACAGACACTGAAATGATAAACTACAAATTTTCACTTCACAAACATTTACATGTTTTATTTAGACTCAAGAATAACTTTAAGTTTTTAGAGATAAAAAGCAGTTTCATTTTGTTTTTCCAGTTTCAGGATGAAGTAAAACATCTGCTCCCTCCAAAGAAGCAGAAATCCCACAGAATCTCAGTTGACCTACTTCACAACTCTCTTAAACATGCTGAGCTAGCTTAAGTTATGTGAAGATTCTTTATTTAAGGAGTAACTTAAGGTGCTCATTGTCTATTAGTAATTAAGTGATAGTTGCAGCTTTTCCAAGGTGCAAGGTTCTCCTTCAAGTCTCTACAATAGCCAACACCTTATGATGCACGGAGGTACTGGGAAAGCACCAGCTCTTTGCCCTCTCTAGGACATGCGATTTATATTTTATTATCTTGAATAAAGAATTAGCACTTGAATTCATGTTTTTTTTTCTCTGAGATTTGCTGCCCTCTACTGACTGGCTTCTCCAGTTCAAGTCTATGTAATATGTAATCAATTAAACTATGACCCAAATTAAATAATTATAAAAGACCAATGTTTGCAACACAGATATAAAACAGTAGCTTTACCTTGCAGATAATCCACTGTCTCCACGTGTGAAATTGAGGGTCATTCCACAGAACTAATAAAATAGTTAAAAAGAGACATGATTTCAAGTTATTGAAAGACTCATACAGGTGTCATCTTGAATAGTATTTCAGGGATAAAATAAATAGCACACTTAATGAAGTCACAAATTTTCAGAGCTTTAAGCTCAGTTATACCACATGGAGTCTAATTATTTTTAAAGGAAATAATTAAAAAAAACTAAACTGGGATTATTCTTGCCTAGTTGTTAAAAACTTCAAAATAAGTGGCATCAGAAATTAGGAATTCATCACACTACCTCAAGTTGAGAAAGTCTTATAAAATATTCATATGTGTCTCTGGATATACCTACATACAGCTTCCATGCCCATTGCTGTGTGTTTGTGTGTGCTCACAGAACTGCGTGCTTTGATGCTTCCATAGCAAATAGAAAAATGATGGTATTGGTCTTTCTGGTTCTATAAATATGTTCTCTTATCCCATGGCTTGGTCATTTTTAGAAATGTCTTTAGAAGTGTCTTTAAAATAGTATAATGCA
The DNA here is from genome assembly GCF_963924665.1 of Micromys minutus. Taxonomy (NCBI): domain Eukaryota; kingdom Metazoa; phylum Chordata; class Mammalia; order Rodentia; family Muridae; genus Micromys; species Micromys minutus. Next base: position 17,292,303 of record NC_137973.1, read on the forward strand.
TACTTTTGATAGTAAACATTAAAATACTCACAGATTATATAGTAGCACAGAACTCTCAGATGCATGGTAGACAGGCCTTCTAGGCCTAAACTACTGAGGTCCATGTGAACCACAGTGGGGGGCATCAATTGGGGAAAGGGTTTCTTACCTCTGGTAAATGAATGAACATGACTGACGAATAATAACTACACGAGAAATCAATAGAAGGGAACAGTGTGTGCATTTGGATAGAGACAGTGTAGTTTTCACTTAGCTTTGTTTGGAATTGCAGTTTAGGCTTATAGATGTGGGGCACTTGGCTGAACAGCCACCTCAATATCATGAAAATTCATGGTCCAAGGCAAGATTTCTATCACTGCAACTTTCATAAAGGTGAAAAATAAAATTCCTTCTTGCATGTTCTGAACGGGAAGATCTAGGACACAGTACTTATGGTATGTTAGCGAATGCGGAGGCATGTATGTATCAAATTCTTCAGAATTTTGTGTTGTTTATGGTGTCTGCTATCACATTTTCCTGGGTATTTATGGGTATAGGCCTGACAGTTTAGGGACATGGGCTGTATTTGTGTATACAAAGACAATGGGTGAATAGTTGGCACTCATTCCCCATTCCTTTCTAAAACACATGAAGTCCAAATTAGACTTTCCTCTTAAAATGGACATTTCCCAGTGCTTGGGCCAATCTCTCCACCTGTCTGTCTTTGCTTCAGAGACAGTCTCTCTGTGTGTCCCATTTTACAGGCTGTCCCTTCAGCTCTTCTTGTTTTCTCAGCTCCCCTTGGGTCTGAATTTCCAGTGGCTTCCTGGTGATGTTGGTTGGTTGGTCTATTGTCAAAATCAGCACTCACCACCCTGTGTAGTAAGTTAAAGAGGCTGAAGGTTAAGCTATAGATTAGCCAGTCCAAACTTATCTGCCAGGCTTCATGGAATAAGGAGCAGAAACCATGCCTTCTGCCCACCAGTCTGGACAGTGAGGTTTCTAGCATGTCAGTTCCATGTTCCCTCTAAGCTTCTGGTGTCTCTCCAAGGCCAGTTATCACAGCATTAATTCATGAAGTCAATAAAATTACTTCATTTTAAATGTGATCATCATGCTAATTGTATTAGCAGATGCCTTTAGTCCCAACTCTTGGGAGGCAGAGGCTGGGTGGTCTCTGTGACTTACAAGCTAGCCTGGTCTATAGAGTTCCAGAACAGCCAAGGCTACACAGTGAGACTTTGTCACAAACAAACAAACAAATAAACAAACACTCCAAACCAACCACTCCAAAACCCCAAATAGCCATTTTGTTCTTGGCTGTAGGCTTTGCTTTATAATAACTTCCCCCTTTTTAAGACAGTTTTGCTCAAAGCTATTTATAACTGCGTTTTAAATGTCATGGATGTCTGTGAGATTTATAAAAAAAAATAGCAGACTTTTTCCACATTTCTTTCTGTGCTTAAGAATTGTTCCAAGAGAACAAAATTTAAAAAAAATAAAGACATTTTTATTTTAAAGATTTATTTATGTATTTTATCCATTCAAACATACTGTAGCTGTCTTCAGATACACCAGAAAGATGCTCACAGCCAATCATTGGACTGAGCATAGGGACCACAATGGAGGAGTTAGAAAAAGGACTGAAGGAGCTGAAGGGGTTACAACCCCATAGGAAGAACAACAATATCAACCAGTCAGATCTTGCTCCCCGCACATCTCGCAGAGCTCCCAGTGACTAAACTGCCAACCAAAGAGTACACACGGAGGAACCCATGGCTCCAGCTACATATGTAGCAGAAAATGGCCTTGTCAGGCATCAATGGGAGAGGCCTTTGGTCCTGTGAAGGCTAGATACCCCAGTGTAGGAGAATGCCAGGACAGGGAGGCAGGACAGAGTGGATGGGTGGGGGAGCACGCTCATAGAATCAGGAAAAAGGGGCATGGGTTAGGAGGTTTCTGGAGGGAAAACTGGGAAAGAGAATAACATTTGAAATGTAAATAAATGAAATAATAATAATAATAATCACAATAATAATAATCACAATAATAATAATAATAATAATAATAATAATAATAATAATAATAATAATAATAGAATACTCTTGGGCTGGAGAGATGGCTCAGTGGTTAAGAGCACTGACTACTCTTCCAGAGGTCCTGAGTTCAATTCTCAGCAACCACATGGTGGCTCACAACCATCTGTAATGGGCCCTTTTTAAACGTATGTCTTCTGAGTTTTATTCACATCCCTGCTTCTGGAACAGCAACACACTTTGTTTTGTCATTTTCTTTTTTAGATAGTAGTTCTTTGCTTCCTTCCTTAGACCACAGGAATCTGTTTCTGTAAAGTGATAATATTTTCCTCATGTTGTCCCTTTTCTGTCTTTAATGACACTATTTTGATGTTTGGTGACTGGGCACTCAGTGGTTCATTATTCCAGTTCGGGGTGAAATGCACACTCAGTTGTGTTTCCATGACTGTTATTCTCTGGCTCACAGAAGCTTCATATGGCTACACATTCTGTGTCACTGTAGGCTTTCTTAGAATGTGGTGTTTTTTTATTTTTGTAATCAAACGCCTGAAGAGCAGAGGGTATTCACTTTTAAGCATTGATCCCGTTGGTTTATTAGCCAATTTCTTGTTAGTCTCGGGGACTTTCTTCCTGGTGTCTGTTGGCACAGCTCTGGCTAGGCAAATCTTTCTGATTAAAGCCTGTGTCCTAGTCTCCATATGTACTTCATGGGTTGTCACTGTGAGTGGCCTCTTCCCTTTTAAAGTGGCTGTCTGAATCCCACATTTCCTCTTCTGGGTTATTCTGTAATTTCAACAGTGTTCCTGTGATTTCTTGAGATGAGTTGCATTGATAATCTCCCTTCTCCCTTTCCTCTCCTCCCCCATCCCTTTTTCCTCTCCCTTCCCACTCTTCCCTCCCGTCCCCTCCCCTTTTCTCTCCTCTTCTACTCCTGCTCTTTTCTCCACTTTCCCTTCCTTTTCCCTCCCCTATCCTTTCCTTTCCTCTCCTCTTCCTCCCCTTCACCTACTTTCTCCTCTCTTCTCCCCTCTCTTCTCCCCCCTTTCTCTTCCCTCTTCTGTTTCTGTCTTTCTGCCTCCTTCTTACCCCCACCCCATTTCTTTTGGAACCAGTCTGTATGAGTGTGAAAAGGGTGGTTCTGTCTTCTCACCGCAGCAGTCTGTCTGCATTTATAGTTTTGGAGCGGTCATAGGTCTTTTGCTGAACACTGAAGACACTGTTACATGTTTGCCATGGGTTTAATACTGCTTCTTAGATATCTGATACTATTCTGGTTTTGTGTGATGCTCTGTATCTCGGGTCCCTGACCATTTGTGGTATTAGGTGCCATTACAGTTACAGCGGTGACTTCCCAGTCTCTTCAGTCTGGTTCTCTTTTCTTCCTTTACTCCATTTTCCACACTGTTCTCACAAAGTTCCACACTCAGTACAGTGCTCTCTTATTTGACTGTGTGAACTCTAATAGTACACCTCTACATTTCCATGTCTTCTATTATCCCCTTTGTCTTTCGATTATGCCTTCTGGATCTCTCTCTCTTCTCTTTTACAAAAAAATGCAAGGACTTTTCTGTAAAGAACTTGTTATTAGAAACATCATATAGCTGAATTAACAAAGCCACAAAACCAGCTCTCCATCATACTCACAGTTCATGCAACTTAGTGAGTTTCTGTATGGTTAAAACAGCCGTTCTGAGGTCTTGAGCTTCATTCAGGTCTTAGTAGTTTCACAAGCAATTTGTGAAACGAAAGCTTGACAGATAAAACTGGACAAACTGGCCACTTGTATCCTCTTCCCTAGCTTGCACTCGAACTTCATGGCTCACGTGCGCCTTTCCTGCATTCTTTCCTTCTTCCTGAGACCTGTGCTTGTCTCTAGTTGGTTATTTATTTACTTAGATAAAATAGAACACATTTTTAAGTCTGTGATTTGGATCACCTGGGGCTGGAGTTATAGCACATTGTGAGATGCTCAAAGTGGATGTCAGGAACCCAACTGGAGTCCTCTGCAAGGACGGTATGCACTGTTAGCCTCCCTTAGCCTCTGAGCTAGCTTTCACCCATGGGCCTCAATTTCCTATGGATTTATTTTTTTTCTCCCAAGACCTTTTAAATGAAAGTCCTTCTCCATTTAAAGATGATATCCATCCTATTCAATTTTAGTGTTAAATTGCATGATTCTCTGTTTTTGTTTCTGTTTCTGTCCCCCTCTCTGTCTCTGTCTGTCTGTCTGTCTTTAGAACCGAATAAAGTCTTGATATATAGCTTAGACTAGTTTATCTCAGACTTACTATGTTGCCCTGGTTGGACACAAACTCATGAGCCATATGTCTCAGCATCCTGAGTGCAGGATACATGCGCATGATTTATTTTGCATCTCTTGAAGGTTTCTGACCACAGGAATTGTGGGAAGCATGGCTCCTGCTGTCCTGCATTGATTCTGTTCTGCATGACTCACTCTTAATTTGGCTTCTCAGCTCTCAGCAGTGTCATAGCTTTCACCACCCTTGGCTGTCATTGGCAATTTAAGAATGAGTTTCAAGACACTGTTTAGAAACATTGTATGTACATTAAAAGCTTAATGTTGGTGGTCTTGCTTGTCTGCTTCTCATTTTTTTATTCCTGATTTGGCCTTCCTTTTAAAACTGTTTAAAGTTTCTTTGTCAGACATCTATGGGGTTGTAAGAAGTAAAATGCTAATCCACACAATTCAGCAAAATTTTCCTCCTACTCTTTTCCCCCATTTCTATTAAAGCTTTGGGTCACACTTTAATCTTTGGATGCTGGGATGGTGGAATTGGGATCTGAATAACCAGTTTCCTTCTCTCTGGTGCATTCAGTCAACTAACACGACCTGTTAATTGCCATACATAGAGACACTCTAGGATATAATATGAATGGGACCACTTGGCTGATAAAACCTCCAGGCATTTCCATGAGAAATTCATGGCTCATTTACCATTTGCTGAGATTTCAGTCTAACCTCTTATTGCGCTTCCCTGTGAATGCATCTCTCATACCAATGGCTCAATTCATCATCTATGGAGAACGTGTGCCTGTCCTCTCATTCTTAGAATAATGTATTCTTCACATTCATATAATCTCACTCACGCTTCTCAGCTACCAAGGACTCCCTTTGCAGCCATGCAGTTGAATAGAGATGATTTGTGTCAGTTTTATGCCCTATTTCTTTCAATGTGGCATCTGTGGCTCTTTGTTTCACTTACATTTCTCTGCTAGTTTCTAATGTTCACTGAAGGCCAGGAACCTGGCATATTATGACCACCTGACTGACTATGCCCAGGACTCAGACTGAGGGTTCTAAATTGATCTCAGGTTTCTGAGAATGTCCGTGTAGGCAAGCCTTCTTACCTCGGTTTGATACAAAACAAAAGTCAAATTGAGCATCAATTCTATGTCAGGTGCTCTCAGTGGATGAAGAACCAGGAAATTGTCTGGCCAGTGGTCAAAGGTAAAAGAAATGGAGCAGCAGCAATAACAAGATTGGGCTCATTAATACGGGGCTCATGGATCTGCTTAGCGGAATTTTCCTCCTTCCTCTTCATCAAAAGCAGGACTAGTCCATGAGTTTATGGAGACATTGAAGGCTGCTGGTGTAGCTTTGTGGTACAGCATTTGCTTACGGTCTATTTCTGAGTTTAATTCTCACCAGCACAAACAGAGACATGCAAGCAAACAAGCAAACACAAATTCGTGAGCCTGCATGCCAGATTCTCAGTGGCCGGCTATCAGAAGCTGAAAGAGTTTGTATCATTGCCGTTCCTTGTTAAATGGGGATATGATATTGCTATGTATCTTAGGCTGACCTTGAACTGTGGTTTTCCTGCATCAGCCTGTAGAGTCTGGAGGTTAGAGACAAGCTCCATCTCACCAGACTCTTCAGCAAACTCCTGCAAATGAATCAAACCTTTGCTTTGTGAAAGGCAAAGTTTCTTCAGAGAAAGCTTTTTGAATAGAGGGCTCTATTTGAATAGTTGCTCTCATTCCAGAGTTTCTTAGTGTCTTAAGGATTCAAAGGCCAGACTTTACACACGTGGGAAGGGTAACCCACTGCGGTCAATTCTGAGTTCTTGCAGAAAGTTCCTTCATGAGTCTTGTCATAATAGTTTTACTTTTTAATGCTATTTATAAAAATCTTAGATTTATACCTTGTATTGACTTATTTTAAGCTTCATATTTACTGTTGGTTTAAATGTCATAATATTTTTGTAGGTCAAAATAATTCTGCATATCATAAGTTGTTGGCATGTAGGACAATGATCATCTATCCATCTTTGACACCATATTTTTTGTATTGAAACATTAAGTTGAAGTAGCTCAGGAAAAGTAAGATTTTAAGAGAGAGAGAGAAAGAAGGGGAGGCATGGGAGAGATTCTATCATTAAAACTTTACTTTAATAACTACATATATGTATATCTTTGTGCAACAATGATTAATTTATCTATTGTGTGACTTTTCATGGTCTCTTACATTTTAAATAAATGACTTATTTTTCTAATGCAAGATAGCTACTCATGCAAATTAGATGGTAGTGGGGAATAAATAAGATGTGTATAAAAATGCTCTTGGATCATTAAAGCACATTAGCCACTGAGCTTTGGGGCATTAATTTAGGCAAAGGAATGAATGAACGCCCTCTGCTTGGCAACCAGAGTCATTTTTCTTCTGCAGCTAAGCAGAAGATTCTTCCCCGACTTACTAATGAGAATGTCAGTGAGGTGGTTAAAGAAGGGTTGAAGGATTAGCCTGTCCTTCCCATTTCCAATAGTCTGTCCAATATATTAGTGCAAGCACACTTTATTTCCAATCTTCTGTAATACATGCTTGCTTCAGGAAGCATCTCTCAACATCTTAAAAAAATGGAGAGGTGACTTACTAATTCATGAACATCCATTTACATATTTAAGTATACTGATATATTAATAGACAGAAGGACCTATTGAAAAGAATCCTAAGAAGAATATGAATGTTAGAGAAATATGCTTTCCAGAGCAATAAATGCACAGTGATTCTTGGAAGATGGCTTAATGATTAAGCACTGGCTGCTCTTCCAGAATACCTGAGTTCTATTCCTACTGTCCACATGGTGGTTAGGAACCATCTATTACTCCAGTTCCAGAGGATCTGATACCTTTTATGGTCTATGTGGACATCAGGTATGCACATGTTACCCAAACATACATGTAGGAAAGACACCCATACACATAAGTAAAAATAAATAAATCTTTAAAAACAAAATAGCATTTTGAACACATGGCTTGCTATTGTTTTTAGTTACTGTTCTTAAATTTTAATTGGAACGTTAGGCCAACCATGTCCCCCTTTCTCCACAACTTCACCATGTTGGCTGCTGTAGATCCATGCAGTCGCCAAGAAATCTTGAAATGCACTATACAGACATCCTCAGGGAGATGCAGAAGGCACAGCAGAAGTCCTGTTATATTCACTGTGGTGATGAAGGATAGTAATTTCTAGTCTTCCAATGTACTCAAGCAGACAGAGTTGCTCAGATATATGAGCTAAATAAGAATAGACTTCATAATTCTATGTAATGTATTGCTTATGCTATACCATTTATTTTTAAAGGACGTATAATGCCTTCACAAATGTTGCTACCCTTTGAGAGATATAAACGCATACAATGAATGTTGAAGTTGTTTCTAGATTAAGACTGCTCACATCATTAAAAAAAATACAAAATATAGATATGGTCTCTTCTTTTTTGAGCTGGTTTCAAGCAGCCCCAGCTGACCTTGAACTTGTCATATGGGTACAGCTGTACTAGAGATCTTTTTTCTGCATCCACTTGCTGTGGTTAATGATGTTCACTTCCACATTTTGTTTTTGTGTGGTGCTAGGGATGGACCTCTGGGCTTCATGTATACTAGGCAGGTACTTCGTTAACTGAACTACATCTTCAGCTGTGGAGCTAATCTTCATATGGAAGTGTATGAGTCAGATTTCATTTATTAGGAGCCTGGTGGGTGTGAGAGACTTTGCTAGGATGTGCTGTCTGTGTACCTGCTGCATGAGGGAAAAGAACAGGCAAAGGAAGTGTGTTATTCTTGGAGCATGTACCAAACACTTGACCTTGCACTGGCATCTGAGGTCACGGTTTTACAGTCTTTTCTCTGAGGCAGCAGGATGATGGGGTGGACTGCGTGAGGGGGAAATAGCAGCATTAGAATGGGTGTTATAGAGGAAACTGAGCTGGGAAGTAGACAGACTGTCCATCCTGGGGGAAGAGAGTCAGATGAGCCATGCTGAATTAGCTGGAGTCCATGGACATCCTCTTCTGACTATTCTACGTTCTCAGTGACATAGACCTCAGACTTCCTGCTTCCAGGAAACTGGAAGTGTAGTGAAGGAGAGAGGAAAACTCACTGGACTCAGATATTTGTCTGAGTCTTATCAGAGGGGATAAAGATGTGCCGCTGTGTTGAACCAATGTGACGTGACTTGTGATGTGGCGTGTTACTACCATGAGCAGCTTTAGTTTTGTCATTTAAAAAAAAATTATTTAGTGGGGAGAATCTTAGTTTGCATTGTAAAGGCAATGCCTATCTAGCTATTTTCCTTAATAAAATGAAGAATTAATATGCTCAGAATAATAAATGTTAAACTTAATTCTAAGACTAAACTCTCCCATTTTACCAGCTTCTGCCTGTTACAAACTGAGGAAGAGGCCAGAACTGGGCTTGTGCCTATTTCTGTCATCAGCCTTCTGTTTCTGAGGACTTTGCACTTGGCACTAAGCTCCCTCTTGGCTCTCTCTCTGTCTCATGTTTGTGAATTAGGATACAAGTTCTCAGCTACCACTCCAGTACCATACCTCCTTGCCTGCTGCCATGCTCCCATTGAGATGGTCATGGACTCACCATCTGAAAGTGCAAGCCCCTGATTAAAGGCTTTGTTTTTTAAGTTGCCTTGGTCATAGTGCCTCTTCTCAGCAATAGAAAAGTAACTAAGACATCATTTTGTAGACTGGGCTGGATCAAAGCTAAAGGGGAAGAAAGATTATCAAGCACCAGCACCAGCATTTCCCCTTCCTATGACTTGTAGTCCACCCAGATGTTACCTGCAAGTTCACATCTAAGCTTTCAGCCACCCTGACCTTCGTTCTTTCCCCAGCACAGTGGGTACTACCCTCTCAAACTGAAAATCCAAAATAATGCCCCCCTCCAAAATTGACCTTTTATCAGGTATTTGGTTGCAGCAATGAGCAAAGCAATTAAAGCATCCCTCACTCAGGAGCCTGCATACCTTGTGTACTGGTCAGCTGACCCGACCTTCAGTCTAGGGAGCTTGTGGTTTTGTTTGAGTGTGAAGGGAGGGAGAAAACAGTTAATTGTCAATGATTTCATATAGGTTGAGAGTAAATCAGTTTCTTTTTAATATTCTGTGGCGTAAGTGCTCAGAAATAAGTCTTTTACTGTTTGATTATAGAGAAGAAAAGGAGAGGGAGAAGGAGAAAGGGGGAGGTGGAGAGAGAGGAAAGGACTTTTAATTAGAACAGGGGATGACATGAAGGGTGACTGATGGGCTGGTGATCTTAATAATGGCCTTTTCCATGTGATTTCCGATAAAAAACAGCTGATCATCATACGGTTGCTTTACCACCTAGGATAACTGATTGAAGCAGACGGGTAAGCTGTGGGGGCTGTCCTTTGTGAGCAGTGTGTCCTCAAATAGGTCTTCTCTATGGATTCTGATTGACCAAAGGCTTAAAACAAGGGTTTTCAGAATGGTGTAAATAATTAGGTTGGGGAAAGATTTTTTGAACTCCCCACTCAACAGAGGTGTCCATTAGAAGTCCGGGGACAAAATGAGCTGGAACAATAGACCATGACTCGACTGGTCATAGCAGGTCACTGAAGGACTAGAGTAGCAGCAGCAGGTTCTTCGTGTCCTCATCCAAACTACAGCAGTGCTGGACTCTGGCACTGTGTTTTCTAAGTGGCCATGGGTTTATGGCTGCGCAGACGTGTCCTGATGTCGTAGGGCAGCCTGAGTTAATCATGGAGCAGCTCCAGATAATCCATCACGCAGTCAAAGGTGAGTGCTCCCCTCTCATCCTCCAGCCAGATTGGCCTCATTCATCATTCTGCCCATCCCAAGGCACCACCTCCCCACAGTCTCCTAAATCTAAGCTCTTGAACTTAGTTCCTGTTATTTTCCCTCCCATCCATGTATCCAATCCATCAATGTGAAGTTCATGCAAGCTTAAATAAATCCTTTTCCTCTCCACTCCTACCAGTATTTTAAGTCACAGTAATTTCTCATCTTGTAGCCTCGTAACAGTAATCGTACTACATTGACTGCTTTCATTACTATAATGAAAAGCCAGAGTCGGGCTGCTTTATAGTCCTGGAGGTACAAGGTCATGAAGTCTCATTGAATGAGGTTTTCTTTTGGGAGATTCTGCAGGTGGAACTGAGCACTACATGGTAGTAGACATGGAATATGGATGTCTACATATTTGTCTGGTATCTCTTCTGCTTCTTTTGAAGCCATGAGGATTTGTTTATAAAGTTTTCACCTAATGGACCTTATCTAACTTTGGCCACCTCCCAAAGGTCCTTTTATATAGCACTGCAGAATTGTATTTCTAGTCTGTGAATGCCTGATTCTTTCTATTTAGCCAAGTGATATTTTTTTGAGAACATAAATCAAGATAGATATTGGTTGAATTACTGTTATTTTGTGATATATTTATACCATTATCATACTATATTGTTATATTATGTTTTATGTATAGCATACATTTATCATATTTTTTTAAGACAAGGTCTCATTTGGTATCCTGAATGGCCTGCATTGTACATAGACAAGGTTGCTATCAAACATATGGCTATTCTCCTGCCTCTTCTTCCCTGAGTGCAGGGATCAAATCTGTGTACTGTTTTTGTTCTTGTTTTAAGCCCTCACTCACTCTAGCTTCCTGCTGCACTGAGAACACAACCCCTTCCTTTGCCTTGGTCCTTCATGTTCTGTGACTTCTACAGGCAGCCACATTGGCTGATGTTACCTTTTAGCCCTGCTGGGATCATTCTTGCTCCTGGGATTTGGAGAGACAGTTTCTTGGGTACTTCCATAAGGTAGCATTTATCTCTTCAATTCATTATGTGTTGTCCTGTTTGGTAGACTATAATGTAAACCCTTTTCTGTCTTGTATGTCACAAGTTAAGCTTCATGGGACAATATTCTACTGATGAAAAGAATGTCAACATGGTGACAGTTCCCCCTTAGTCTCCGAGCAAAGATGACATAGAGGACCCATGAAAAACTGTTGGAGTCTATTTCCTTCCTCTTCAGGGAAAAGCAAGAGGGCTTGCTAGAAAAGCCAATATTGTCAGGAGGATGTTTGTTTACACTAACATACATGAGTTCCATATAGTAAGTCTGTTAACATTACAAGCAGATCTTTCCATTCCAAATGGGGAGCATTTCAATACCACAGTGGTTAATCTTGACTGTCAACTGGATTGAATTTAGAATCATCCAAAAGACAGAACTCTCTGGGTTTCTGTGAAGGTGTTTCCAAAGAAGCTTGTGTGAAGAGGGTAGACCCATCCACAATGTGAGTGGCACCATTTCATGGAAATCGGAAACAAACCAAAAGTAAACCAAGTGCTAAAACTTACCACTCTGTTTCCTGACAGGTATCAGCGAGACCAACTGCTACCCACTGCCATCCCTATGCTCTCCTGTGCTGAGGGACTGTGTCCACTCTTAAGTCATGAGTCTAATAAGTTTTTCTTGGTAAAATTAAACTGTTGGGTAATTTGTTATAGCAAAAAGAAAAGTAACTAATGCAAGAGTATTAAGGAAGGCTGAGTAGATGGGTCTATAAAAAACATCAGAAGGAAGATGCATACACTTAAGATTATTGAAAAGTTTATTATGGCTTTATATTTCTGTTTTAAGTCTTCTGTCCTCTTCCCTAATTAACACAAAAAAACAAAGAACATTCAAAAGTGCTCATCTTTAACAGACAAAAAATGATTTTTATTATTTACTTATTGTTGTAACAAAATTCCTGTCAAAAATTGACATACATAAAAATAGAAGGGTCTATGTTGGCTCACAGTTCCAGGAATACGTGTCTATCATGTGATGTGAGGAGCTTGATTCCAGCCTACAGAATGCTTGTGTCTACATCCATTACACAACGTAGGTGATGCTTCCTAGGGATGCCCAGAGGCTTGTTTCCATGGTGATTTCAGATCTTTTCAAGTTGGCCATTAAGATTAATCATCACAGGAGATTTGATCATTAAGAAAATTGTTATGACAAGATAGACTGCTGATTTTTCAAAGGACTCTTAGCTAAGTGAAAACCATTTAATTCCAATATTATTGGCTGCAATTGTTTGTACCTCTAATTAGTAGGATTTACATTTTATAATACCAATTACCTCCATGGCACAAATTTAATAATTCCATATGAAAACTGACCCAGCACTCCTGGCTGTCAGGGTTGATCCGTGATATCTTCTTGCTTCCTTGAAAAGGTGAAGGGCTGAGGGCCTTAGGTTCTAAACTCAGGTTCTCTGATGAGCATTCTTCCTGTCACCGGACTCTTTGTTTCACATCTGATTACTATGTTATTTCATCAGTTTCTTCTAGATCCACGAGATGCCCTGCTCAGTTCCCAAGCCTTCATTTCTATTTTCTTCCTACGCAATAGAGACTGAGAATTTTGCTTGGGTCCAACCAAAGCCTAGCTTTCTGCAAACAGACTTCTGGATTCCTCAAGTGGTATTAGTTGTCTTTACTGGGCTTCTCCTTGCAGCTCACCATTAATTCTAATGCTAATATGTGGTTGACAACACATTGTTTCCTCTGGGCAGACCTCTTGGTGAGTGTTATTCAGGAATTCAGGAATGTATCTGTCTTTATATTACCAAGCATTCTCTTCCTGGGAGATGAAATAAAAAGCATCAATTTGAGGAAATCATCAAATAAGAATTATTTTAGAAGCTGTGCTATCAGAGCTGTCCTGCTCTCATCCAGGGGGCAAGATGGCTGCTTCTGTCCTAAACACCAAGGCAGAAGAACTGAGGTCATGCGAATAGCTACTGCTTCATGTGTTTGTCACATGTTGCCTATAGATCATTACTTTGCAGTGGGAAAATGAAATGGGCTCAGCAGAAGCACCACTCAGTAGCTGCTTGCATGTAAATATGTCTTGCTCTAATGCAATTGTATAAACACTCTCATCTATTAGTTAGAAAGCCACTTGCTTTTAATCTTTGAGTCTTGATTTTTTTTTTCAACCCAGCAGAAAATTTGTCTTCAAAATCCCTTCCTATGGCTAAAAGTATAATTAGCCTGAAAACAATTTGTCCCAATGACAAACTGACACCAGTTAAGATGAAGAACGTGAACAAATTTATGCTTCTTCATTAAGAAAAAGGATCTGTCCTGACACATACTCAATATCACAGTGCTTGCCCTTCTCCCCATTAATTTATTTATTGGATTTATGAAGAGCTTTCTCCTGTACTGACTCAATTTGATTCTATTCAGCTTTACATCTGTCAGAGTTCATATTTGTCTGTCTGAAGGTATCAATCACAGGTAGATTTGATCTGTTAAGAACATAATTCTCTGTTGTTCATCCTCATACATATATTGTATCTGGATGGCAAGAAGGAATTAATGTTACCGCAAGATTCTGAACTCACATTTGAAGACCTTTGCTGTTTCATGTGTTAATTGTGACAAATAATAATGTCTGCAAAGTAGATAAGCTGACAGCATTGGGGCTTCTTGTTTTTACTTTCTTCTTTTCCATTGACTTCAAATACTATTGTTTCATATGCAGATTAGCAAAATTATACAAGTGAGAAAGATTTGTATATTTTCTTCTCTATAAGTTGCAGCTAGTGTGTATGGTGTGGTGGTGATGGTGGTGGTGGTGGTGTGTGTGTATGTGTGTGTGTGTGTGTGTGTGTGTGTGTGTGTGTGTGTGTGTGGTGTTGTTTTATTTTGTTTTGTGATATGGTGTTACTATGTTGCTCTAGATAGTCTGGAACTTTTAATGTAAACCAGGCTGTCTTCAAACTCAAAGATCTGCCTGTCTCTACCTTCTGAGTGTTGGAAAGAAAGGTGTGTACTACCAAACCCAGCATATACGTTTTATATTTAACATGCTGCCCTAAACCGATGAACTTGAGGCAGCCTATTCCTGTTTAGGGCTTAAGTGAATATTGCCGGAATTCTAAAAGTTTCCGATCACCAGTTGGAGGATGGGAAACAGAACAGCCAGTGAAAGGACAGTGCTCTGGTGAGGCTGACTTGACTCTAATGTGTGGGAGCTTTAACAAAGCAATAGGGTAGAACCCAGGCTCTCATTGGTTTTGCTTTGAGTGATGCAAGAGCCAGAATCCTTTGAAGTCATGAGCTGGGGTCAGTTGCTCATGTCACTGTGCAGCAGAGACTAAGGTGGTTACTGATGCCAGTTGTGGTTTCTGGGCCTGACAAAAGATTGCTTCCCATAAAGCATTTTAGAGTTGATAATGGGCAGCATCATCTCACGGATGCAGAGATCATGATGCTGGTGTTGATGAGGATTCTGAACAGAAATGTGTTCTAAGGGTGTGGTTGTTTGCATGGGATTAGCACCCATACCCTTAGCTCATATGTTTGAATAGTTGATACCTCAATGATGGGGCTGTTTGGAGAGGATTAGGGGGCATAGCCTTGGTACAGGGGGTGTGTATCTGAGGGTGAGCTTTGCATTTCAAAATCCCATGCCATTCCCAGTTAGCCCTCTCTGCCCTGCATTTATGGACCAAGATGGAAAGTCCAGTAATGCCTACAATACCTGCCATAATAATTATGGACTTGCCCTCTGAAATTGTAACCCCAAATAAATTATGTTATAAGCTGTCTTGTCCATGGTGTCTCTTCACACCAATAGAAAAGTAATGAACAGGCAACATTTTTCTTTTATTCTAGTTTCATTTTTTGGTTATTCTTTTTACACTTTGAGATAGGCTCTCTCTACATTACTCAGGCCAGCCTTCAATTGGCTCTACAGGAAGCAGGTCTTGAACTTGTGATCTGCCTGCTTCTGCCTCCTGAGTAGCTGAGGTCACAGGTCTGTGCTGTCACTCCTGTCTATCTTCTGTGCTACAAGAACTTCTCTGAAATGCTCATGTATTTCAGACTCAGTTTCTGGGAGCAGGTGACATAGAATGTGAAATGGTCCTTGTTTTCCTTTTAACGTTAAGTCCACTGAGTTGAGATTGGCACAACCCCGAAATGCAGGTAAACCTTTACAACTTCTTATAGCTTATGGCTGACCCCCATCTTTTCTAGCATCTGCTACAAATAAAAGCCTGAAGATCATGATTGACATTGCTTTGAGAGCATATTGGAGCACTGAGCTGGAAACAGCATCACTTTTAATAAGCTAGGGATGACACAAATGCCATCAAAACATTACTTTTATTGCCATGGGGTGTTTTGGTAAATGATATTTAAATGCAGAGCAGGAATTAAGTGAAATGACCGTGCTTGGTGACAATCTGTTAATATACTTTCTCTTCATCATGGAATTTGCCCTTCAGTGTCCAAAGGGGGAAAAAAGAGGTTTGCTAACAAGAAATTTAGTGAAAACTTGACAGCTACTAATCAACTGGACATGCCTTTTGGGTGTTGCCGGAAATCACATTGAAACTGATTTATTCCATTATTAGTACTGGGGTGAAAGGTAATACTGTGCATGTACTCTTCCTATGAGTTGCAGGTCCAGCTCTCCCCTCTTTCTTCCTCTCTCCCGCTCCCCTACTCTGTCTCACCAAATGACACAGTTGTATTTGAATGTTTGATCTTCTTGCCTCAGCCTCCTAAATAGATTTCAGTCTTATTTCCTTACCTTTATTTTATGGAAATAATCAATTTGTATATAACTTTCTTCTTTAAATTATTTCATTGAATAATCTCTGTATTTACATTTCAAATGTTAGCCCCTCCCACTCCTATCCCTCATCCCCCTCAAATTATCTCCCCAAAGGTTCACCCTCTCCCAATCACCCACTCCACCTCAGTGCCTTGGCATTCCCCTACATTGGGAAAACTCATCTTCACTGGACCAAAGACCTCTTCTCACATTGATGCCAGACAATGCTATCCTCTGCTGCATATACAACTGGAACCATGTGTCTCTCCATGTGTACTCAATAGTTGGTGTTTTAGTCCATGGGAGTTGTGGAGGGTTTAGTAGATTGATAATGTTGTTCTTTCCATGAGGATTCAAACTTTTTTTGCTTTTTCAGTCTTTTCTCTAGCACCTTCATTGGGGTCCCTATGTTCAGTCTAATGGATAGTTGCATGCATGACCAGCTGTATCTGTATGACTCTAGTAGAGCCTCTAATAAAGCATCCATATCTGGTTCCTGCTAGTAAGCACTTCTTAGTGTCAGCAATAGTGCTTGGGTTTGTTGGCTGCATATGGGGTAGATTCCCCAGGTGAGGCAGCCTCTGAATGATCATTTCTTTAATCCCTGCTTCTCTACTTGACCTTGTATTTCCTCCCACGAGTGTTTTGTTCTACCTTATAAGAAGGACTGAGGCATCTACATTCTCACATTTTTATTTTTTGAGCTTCATAAGGACTGTGAATTGTTTCTTTAGTATTCCAAGCTTTTAGGGGCCTAGCATCTGCTAATCAGTGAGTGCATACCATGTGTTTTTTTTTTTTTTTTTTTTTTGTGACTGGGTTACCTCACTCAGAATAATATTCTCTAGTTCCATCTATTTGCCTAGGAATTTTATAAAGTCATTGTTTTTAACAGCTGGGTAGTACTCCATTGTGTAAATATACCACAATATCTCTATCCATTCCTCTGTTGAAGGACATCTGGATTCTTCCCATCATCTGGCTATTATAAATAAGGCTTCTATGAACATGGTAGAACATTTGTCCTTGTTATATGTTGGAGCAACTTTTGGGTATATACCCAGGAGTAGCATAGCTGGGTCCTCAGGTAGTACTATGTCCAGTTTTCTGAAGAATCTACAGACCAATTTTGAAAATGGTTGTACTAGTTTGCAATCCTACCAACAGGGAGGAGTGTTCCTCTTTCTCCACATCCTAGCCAGCCTCTGCTGTCATCAGAGTTTTTGATCTTAGCTATTGTGATTAGTGAGAGGTGATATTTCAGGGTTTTTTTGCATTTCCTGATGACTAGGAATGTTTTGATTTGGATTTCCTGATGACTAGGAATGTTGAACATTTCTTTATGTGCTTCTCAGTCATTTGATATTCCCTAGTTGAGAATTCTTTATTTAGAGCTGTACCCCATTTTTTAAAAGGATTATTTGATTCTCTGGAATCTAACGTCTTGAGTTCTTTGTATATATTGGATATTAGCCCCATATCAGATGTATGTATGGAAAGATCTTTTCCCAGTCTGTTGACTGCCATTTTGTTTTCTTGACCATGTTCGTATCCTCACAGAAGCTTTGTAATTTCATGAGGTCTCATTTTCTGATTCTTGATCTTAGACCATAAGGCATTAGTGTTCTGTTCAGAAAAATTCCCCTGTGCCTATGTGTTATAAGCTCTTCCCCACTTTCTGTTTTATTAGTTTCATTTTGTCTGTTTTTATGTTAAGATCTTTGATCCACTTGCACTTGAGCTTTGTACAAGTAGATGAGAATGAATCAATTTGCATTCTTCTGCATGTTGATTGCCAGTTGAACCAACACCATTTATTGAATGTCCTTTTTCCACTGAATGTTTTTAGCTCCTTTGTCAAAGATCAAGTTACTATAGGCATGTGGGTTCATTTCTAGGTCTTCAATTTTGTTCCATTGATCTACCTGCCTATCTCTGATCCAGTACCATGCCGGTTTTAACACAACTGCTTTGTAATATAGCTTGAGGTCAGCGATGATGATTTTCCAGGAAGTTCTTTCATTGTTGAGAATAGTTTTCACTATCCTTGTTTATTATTATTATTATTTGTTATTCCCAATAAATTTGAAAATTTCTTTTTCTAACTCTATGAAGAATTGAGTTGCAATTTTGATGGAGATTGCATTGAATCTGTAGATTGCTTTTGGTAAGATGGCCACTTTTACAATTTTGATCCTTCTAATAAATGAGCATTGGAGAATTTTGCTATTAGGTCTTCTATGGAAGTCTGATAAAATTATGCTCTGAAACCATCTGGTCCTTGGCTTTTTTTTTGTTTGGGAGGCTTTTAATAACTGCTTCTTTTTCTTTAGGTGTTATGTGATTGTTTAGATGGTTTATATGATCTTGGTATAACTTTGGTACCTGGTATATGTCTAGAAAGTTGTCCATTTCCTCTAGATTTTCCAATTTTGTTGAGTATAGGCTTTTGTATTAAGATCTGTTGATTTCTTAAATTTTCTCAGTTTCTATTGTTATGTCTCCCCTTTCATTTCTGATTTTGTTAATTTGGATACTCTCTCTGTGCCCTCTAGTTAGTCTCCCTAGGCATTTATCAATCTTGTTTATTTTCTCAATGAACCAGCTCCTTGTTTTGTTAATACTTTGTATAGTTCTTTTTGTTTCAACTTGGTTGATTTCTGCTCTGGGTTTGATTATTTGCTGCTCTCTACTCTTCTTGGTTGTATCTGCTTCCTTTTATTCTAGAACTTTCATGTGTGCTGTCATGCTGCTAGTGTATGCACTTTTCAGTTTCTTTTTGGAGGTACTCAGTGCTAATGAGTTTTCCTCTTAGTACTGCTTTCATTCATTCCATGTATATGTGGTCTTCTTGTTTTTGTTGTTACTGAAGACCAGCCTTAGTCTATGATAATCTGATTGGATGCATGGGGGTATTTCAATCATCTTATATATGTTATGGCTTGTTTTGTGACATTATATCATCAATTTTGGAGAAGGTACTGGAGGTGCTGAGAAGAAGGTATATTCTTTTGGTTTAGGATGAAATGTTCTATAAATGTCTTTTAAATCCAATTGGTTTATAACCTCTGCTAGTTTCACTGTGTCTCTGTTCAGTTTCTGCTTCCATGATATGTCCATTGATAATATTGGGGTGTTGAAGTCTCCCACTATTATTTTGTGTGGTGCAATGTATGCTTTGAGCTTTAGTAATGATTCTTTTTTTTTAAACGACTTTATTTTACAAAACAAAGATAAATGTACAGATTTTAAACATTTTTTGCTTAAAATTATACATTTTTGTCAGTACTGTTTTTTCAGATATTAAAATAATTTTTACATAAAACTATGTGAATATATTTTTTAGTCAGTACTTGATTTTTTCAAGGGCTTAACAGTATGCATTGAAAACCTAATAGTTACCATGAGCGTAAAGTACATGCAAAACAAAACGCAACATGGAAATAGTCAAAGTCTTCTTGTTTTATATATATATATATTTGTTTTCCTTATTTCTTGGACTTCATACAGTCTGTGAGTTGTTTCTGGGGGAGTGCAAGCCTCTGGGGTTAGCATCCCACTATCAGTGACTGCATATTATGTCTGTTCTTTTGTGACTGGGTTATCTCACTCAGGATGATATTCTCTAGATGCAGCCATTTTCTTAAGAATTTGGTTAAGTCGTTGTTTCTGGTGGCTGAGTAGTATTCCATTGTGTAAATGTACCACAATTTTTTTATCCATTCATCTTCTGAAGGACATCTGGGTTCTTTCCAGCTTCTGGCTATTATAAATAGAGCTGCTATGAACATTGTGGTGCATATATCTTTGTTGTGTATTAAAGTGTCTCTGGGGTATATGCCCAGAAGTGGAATAGCTGGGTCTTCAGTCTGGCGATACCTCAGAAAATTGGATTTAGTAATGATTCTTTTATGAATGTGCGTGCTCTTGTATTTGGAGCACAGATGTTCAGGATTGAGAGTTCTTTTCTCAATCTTGACAGACTTTTTCCTGTGATGAGTAAAAAGTGTTCTTCCTCATCTTTTTTCATCACCCTTGGATGAAAATATATTTTATTTAATATTAGGATAGCTACTCCATCTTGTTTCTTGGGACCATTTTCTTGGAAGTTTTTGCCCAGCCTTTTACTCTGAGGTAGTGTCTGTCTTTGTCTCTAAGATGAGTTTTCTGTATGGAGTAAAATGCTGGATTTTTTTTTAACATATCCAGTCTGATAGTCTGTCTTTTTATTGGGGATTTGAGTCCACTGATGTTAAGAGATATTAAGAAATAGTTGATTGTTGTTTTCTGTTATTTTTGTTGTTAGTGGTAGAATTATATTTGTGTGTGTGGTTTTTTCTTTCAGTTTTCTTGCAAAATTATTTTCTTGCTTTTCCTAGGGTGTAGTTTTCTTTTTTGTGTTGGAGCTTTCCATCTATTATCTTTTGCAGGCCTGGGTTTGAGTACAGATATTGTGTAAATTTGGTTTTGTCCTACAATATCTTCATTTCTTATCTATGAAAATTGAGAGTTTTGCTGGATATAATAACCTGACCTGGCATTTGTGTTCTCTAAGGGCTTGTATGACTTCAGTCAGGATCTCCTAGCTTTCATTGTCTCTGTTGAGGAGACTGGTGTAATTTTGATTGGTCTGCTTTTATATGTTACTTGTCCTTTCTCTCTTACTGCTTTTAGTATTCTTTCTTTTTTTTGACCATTTCGTGTTTTGACTATTAAGTGTCGGGGGGGGGGGGGATGAGTTCGTTTTCTAATTCAGTCTATTTGGAGTTTTTTAGTATGTTCATGGTCATATCAATTTTAAGGTTGGGGGGGTGTTTTTGTTGAAGATATTTACTGGGTCTTTTAGTTGGAAGTCTTCGCTTTCTTTAGCACATATTATCCTTAGATTTAATCTTCTCTTTGTGTCCTAGATATCATAGATGTTTTGGGTTAGGAGTTCTTTGAGTTTTGCATTTTCTCTTACTGTTGTGTCTATGTTTCTTCTTCCCCTGAGATACTCTCTTCCATCTCTTGTAGTCTGTTGGTGGTGCTTGCATCTATGACTCCTGATATCTTTCCTAGGTTTTCTATCTCCAGGGTTCTCTCATTTTTTGGTTTCTTTATTGTTTCTATTTCTATTTTCAATTTCGTCACCCATTTGGTTGTATTTTTCTATAGCTCTTTAAGTGATATTTTGTTTCCTCTTTAAAGGTTTCTTTTAGTTTCTGTGTGTTCCTCTTGTTCTCCTATAATTCTTTTTTCCCCCTCAATTTTTATTAGATACTCTATATTTACATTGAGATGTTATCTCTTTCACCTCCCCTGCTCCTATTCTTCTCCTCCTCCATTTGCCTTCACTAATGTGCACTCCCTCCTGATCACCCTCTCCACCTTATTGCCTTGGCATTCCCCTACATTGGGAAAACATGCCCTCCCTGGACCAAAAGCCTCTTTTCACATTGATACCAGACATCATTATCTTTAGCTACATATGCAACTGGAGCAATAGGTCTCTCAATGTGTGCTCAAATTTGGTGTTTTAGTCCATGGAAGTTTTGGAGGGATTGTTTGGTTGATAATGTGGCTCTTCCCATGAGGCTGCAACCTCTTTCAGCTCCTTTAGTTATTTTTTTAGTATCCTCATTGGGGTCCCCATGTTCAGTCCCATGGTTAGATGCAAGCATGCTCAGCTGTATCTATATGACTCTGACACAGTCCCTGCGGGGGCATCTCTGTCTGGTTCTTGCCAGTAAGTACTTCTTAGCATCAGCTACGGTGCTTGGATTTGGTGGCTGCTTATGTGGTAGATCCCTGAGTGAGGCAGCTTCTGAATAATCTTTTCTTCAATCCCTGTTCCTGTATTTGACTTTGAATTTCCTCCCATGAGTGTTTTGTTCTCTCTTCTAAGAAAAATTGAGACATCCCCATTTTCGTTTTTCTTCTTTTTGAGCGTCATAATATCTGTGAATTGTCTTTTGTAATTCTTTAAGGGGGTTATTCATGTGCTTCTCAAGGCCCTCCATCATCATCATCATTATGAAGTACAATTTTAAATCTATATCTGCTTTCCTGTTTTATTACTTGCCGTGGTGGAAGAACTGGGTACTGATCTTGACAGGTTATTTGGTTTCCATTGCTTAGTTTCTTTTGCTTGCCTCTTGCCATCTTGTTATCTGTGATGTCAGGCAATCTTTTTGTCTCTGCTTGGAGGTTGTCTCTTGGGCCCATGATCTCAGGAGGGAGATTGCTCCTGGCTGTGCTCTTTGTGGGCAAGCCTTGAGTCCTAATTGTGGTCACCCTGCTCTCTATCTGGCTGAAATGGACCGGTTCCCAGAGAGCACCAGGCTACCTGTGCCCGTGAGTTCTTGGTTGTCTCTACTTAAATAGTCTGGGGTGGGGGGAAAGTGGCAGGCTTACCCGTGGGCTCAGGTGGGAGAGCACTTCTGAGGTTCTTCTGGGTTCTCAGCAGTCTATGGACAGGTCCTAAGTCCTGATGATGCTGACCTGGTTCTCTCTCTGCATGTGAGTTTCTTAGAGAAGAGACTAATATTCCCTAAGCTTTACCAAGAATATCGATGTCTGACTTGATTCAATTTTGCTTGTGGATTTAACATGCCAATTAAATATGAAGGAAGAAAATTTAATTACCAACCTTTCCTTTTTGTAAATCATTTTGAATTTGTATACACAGCATGCAAGTCCTTTCTTTGAAATAGTCAGGTTTATGTTGTCTGTTGAAGGAGGGAGAGGATAACAGAAAGGAGAGAAAGGCCGAAAGGCAGAGAGGAGAAAAAAAAAAAAAAAAAAGAAAAAGAGTACGGAGTTGTAGATCTGCGTCACTAGAGGGCAGGGCAGCACTGGGTAGAAAAGCCATCTTTAGCAAGTTACTGTGTTCTCCTCCTCTAAAAAGAAACCTGAAAAAGAGAAAGGGAAGAGAGAAGGAGGCACTGAGGAACTTAGGAATGAAAAGAGTACAGTTGGGTGCAAGACAAGCTTCTTTTGAGTTTCGAGCAAAAGGAAGAGAGGAAGGATCATTTCCACGCACCTTCACAGGATTTACAGCGCATGTCACCATGTGCCTGGTGAATGGCAGGGACTGAAAGAGTACTGGCTATGGCTCACCTGAGGATTTCCCCCTCTTCTCCTCAGAAACGCTCAACCGGAACAATAGATTTTCGCAAGATCTGTCTTCGAAGTGCAAGTAGCTGGCTGCCATTACAGTTTGAGATTTTGACGCTGCTGCCTGTTGAACTGTTTCTTCTGCTTCTGGGTTTTACAGAGGATTTTCCCCTGCCCTCCATTCAAGTCTCTGACTCAGACAACTGAAACAATGCTTTTTCTTTTTTTCCTCAGACAAATAATTCAAAGATGTAATATTCTCCTTTTCACAGAGCCCGCCGACAATAGCAACTATTTGTTTTAAGCGATTTCATCAAAATCCCATAAAGCAAGATGAAGTATGTCACAATGACCACCTCCTTTATTTTTTATTTTTTATTTGTTTTGTTTTACTTAAGGTTATAACCTGCCTTAATGACAGCTTTGATTTACATGGCTTGGCATCTTACAATCCAGAAACGGATGTCTCTGAGTTTAGATTTAGAATCAAAAAAATGCAGCTTTTAGTACAACGTATTTGAGAGAATTGTAAAGATGGCATCTTGTTAGGGCTTAACAAGAAATGTGCTGAAAAGGCTCCTACTGTTCAGCTGAAATCACTGCTCCCGTCTTCAGTATCTAAAAACTGCATGCGTTTTATTCAATCACTACTTAAAATTAAGACACTGCTGAGGACCAGAGATAAAATGTGTTAGGGATGTTTCTGGTGAATGTTACAAGATTTGAGAGAAAGCCTTTTTAGAAAGGAATTTGACTATAGGTGTTTTCTGGCTTTAAGTAATAGCTGTATTCTCCAAAACATATCTGTCAATTGATTTTTTCTAAATGGAATTAGGTTTTTTTATTGACTCATGAAAATTTCAGAAATGCTTTATCTTTATTAGTTTCCAGTGATGGCTACATTTAGCTTTGACGCTTTTCTTCCTTTTGAGTAAACAATTATAAAAACATTCCCAGAAGCTCAAAGTCTGTAAAATGCAGGTGTCAGTTAGTCTGCAAACAGGTTTTCTGCCTTCCTCAGCCAGGGACTAAATTTTTGGGCAAAGCTAAGTCATTGCTGTGTGTAAGCAGAGGCCTTGGTTATAGTAGCCAGCAGATCGCCCTCTGGCCACATTTAAAGACCCCGAAGCCATGGTTCCCACGGCTCACCTACAGTCTTCAGTGCTACTTAATGGCTGTATGTTACTGAGTAGCAGAAAAGTCTACTAGAAAAAATGGTCCCCCAGTAACCCAGTCTGTTACCCTTCCGCCATTTTGCCCTCATTAGCAGAGGATCATGCCATCATGACTTTGCCAGGAAAGAGTAAGGATGCTTTTTCCTGGGATCAGGGCATTTAGGGCTTAGGAAGAATCCTCTCCAAGCATACTGTGTTTGTTTTAGATTCATAATATAAACCACCCCCATTCCTTCTCCCCCCTCCCCTGCAAAAGGCAAAATTTCAAAGCAGTTCGGCAAAATACAAGTATTTAAACCAAGTGTTCGGTGGGTAGTTATTCTAGAGACTTTTCTCCCAAAAGAATTTGGGATATATTAACACTAGGTTAAAACAAACAGACAAACAAACAAAGAATGAGAAATATGCAGGTAAAATCAACTTAGACACACAACATGGATAGTTTGTAAATGTTAACTTTTTAAAAGTGCATCTAAATTTTATGAATGTAAGACTTTGTCATCCTATGTGTTCTGCTCCTAAATTAGAATGCCCAAATGTTGACGACAGTGATCCTCACAGAACCAAGGCTGAGCCCATTAGGACTTCCCAGGCTTCTTTCCTCCTTCACACGACTGTCTCAGCATGGCAGTACAAGTTTTCATCCCAGCTAAGGAGGTAGAGGCAGATGAATCTCAAGATCAGCCTGTGTCTACGTAGTGAGTTCCAGGACAGATAGGGCTACTACCCCTCCTGACATTCCACCTCACAATACAAAATACAAAACAAAACAATGCAACAACACCACAAAAAAAAAAAAAAAAAAAAAAAAAAAAACCAAAAAAACAAAGATGGTGTTTTGTAACTGTGTCAGAGCTCCCCAACAAATTAACAGAAAGTTGAAGGGTATTGTTTAAATTTATTTGAAAGGCTACTAGTAAGATATTAATTTTACTATCATTGTTTTTGTTATTATTTCTATGAATAAAACATATTTGTTGCTTCACTTGACATAATCTTTCCTGGTTCCACGGGAGGATGCAGACAATGGAATGCAGATATTTAATATCCCATTGTATATCTAAAATATATTTTTTGTCCATTCACCTGGCTGGTTCTATATCCAGGCATTATGACTAGTGCTTTAGTGACCTATTTTGAGTTTATTTTTAAAGAACTTCCAAAATTATTCTCTTTAATTGTCATACTATAATTCACAATTAGTGTGCATCTGACCAAGAATTAGTATTCAGAATGTATAAGGAACCCTCCTCCCCGAAACTTAAACCCACATAACAATTAAAATGGGTAAGTGATATGGACAGAAACTTCCTAACAGAGGAAAGAGAAAATACAAATAACAATTTTCTCCCTAGTTAGTGAGTAACAGACAGATTAATTAAATCATCCGTGTTAACACAGCTCATTAGCAGAGAAGCAAAGAGTGTAAGCTCTGTGAGTTCCAAGGGTCACACCCTCAGCTGCACCCCTTTAGGAGAAGCATTGACCCAGTGTGTATGCTTTCAGCAAAAGAGCACTAGGGATACACATTAGAACAACTGACCAATTTTGATTGAGTCATTCATATTACCTTACTTTCATGCCCAACAATTCTTAGCCCATAATTTACTTTGCATTTTGCAATTGTATTTCTCATTGAGTCTAATTAAAAATATTTTAAGATTTCTCTCATTGGCCAGTTTTGAAAAACACTTTGACATTTTCAATGAGACACATTTGGAACAACTTTTAATAAAGGAAAGAGGGAAAGCATTTTAGCATTTACGGACTGAAAAGTACCAGAAGAAGCGTCTCTTTCGGTCCACCCATTAGTCAGGCATGAAGTGGCTGCTGGGTCTTTCAGACTATCCGAGAAGCTGACTGACTTTTGAGAACATGACTTGAGCCCTTTCATTGTTCAACCAAATTTTGTGGCCCCTCAAAGGTCAACGCGATGACATCGTTCAGAAACTCCTGTCAACGTGCAACAGAATTACATGATTCTGTTATTTAGTGTAGGTATCTAAAGACGAGCTGAAAGTAGTAGTTGTTTAATCATACATTGATTGTTTTTCTAAGTCTGTTTTGGGGCAGGGATGATTATCAGTTTACTTTTGGATGGAACAATTGGGTAAAACATAGGATTGATATGAAACATTGGAGGGCCGCAAAACAAAAGCAGTCAGTAAGTCTTTCCCTGAGTATGATAAATATAATACACACAATTAAGTGCTTAGAACCATTGTCATTCCCAATTACTTTAATGCCACAGGAAAAAGTGTTCTTATCTGTAGGAAGCTCAGGACATGTGTGTGTCACAGCCACAAAGACTTGGAAGGATTGATAATTGCTGTCATCTGTCTGGGCCCGAATGTTGTTATTTTGTTTGTATGTTTCTATTTTGGTATAATGATCTGTTCTATTATATATATATATATATATATATATATATATATATACATATATATATATATATATACATATATATATATATATATTTGTATATATACATATATATGATTCTTTCAAATATCACATATATGAATCATAAATATGTAAGTTCAACCCTTTCCTTATTCATATATCCCTCCAAACTTCTGTTAATATTTTACATTTAGTTTGACAATTTTTATTTTTCAAATGTGAGAAGAACATTCAGTTTTCATATCTCCGCATCTGGCTTATTTCACTTGACATATTATCTTATAGATCTATCTATGTGGGTCCAAATGGATGCTCTCCTACTTCATGGATGAAAAATATTCTATTGTGTGAATATGTACCAAGTCTTCTGTATCTATTAAAAATTCTGCTGATTGGCACCTGCACTGATTCCATATCTTATATCTTAATATGGCTCTTGATCTCATTTTTTCTTCTACATGGAGCTATTTCACCAGCTTCATCAAAGTTGGATGCAGTCAGCGGACAGAGGATGGTGCATCCCACTTACTTCCACTTCTTGAGGTTGTTGTTGTTGTTTTTTTTTTGTATCAAAAATTTTATTGTTTATTTTATTTATTTACATTTCAAATGCTATCCCTTTTCCAGTTTCCCCTCCACCAATCCCCATTCACTTCCCCTTCTGGCTCCAGCTGGCATTTACCCCTGGAGTTTAAAGGTGGGAGGAGGAATAGGCTGATAATAAATAGATTCCAGAGGAACCTATTCTCCGTTTCCAGCCTCCAGAGCACCTTGATTCCGAAGACCAGAAAGCAGTCACAGATAGGAAATCAAGTTTCTTGTCATGTATCTTCAGTTTTTTTTACCACTGGTAGCAGCAAGGACAAGAGGAATGGTGTAGCAAGAGGGGTGGGAACGGATGGTGTATGAGAAAGGGCAGCAGAGAGGGACCTCAGTGAGTCAGTTCATTTCCACGGATTTTTATCACGAGAAAATTTCCTCAACCCCAGGGCACACTCACCTGATTCTGTTGGGAAAATATAATCTCTGCTTGACTCTTGTCTCACCTTCCACTGCTGACCTTGGTGGCTCCAGATGCTATTTTATTAAAAACATGTGACTGCCCAGCTCCTAGTTCCGACGCAGCTGTGGTCCAGAAAGCTCTGCTACTGATGACTCCTAGGTGCTGCCTACTCGACCTCGATGGCCTGATGTCTCCTCCCAGTGCTGAGACCAACTGGGAATTTAACTCACAGGAAGCTGCTGAGGAGCCACCTGCCTTCGGGTATTATGGTGACACTGATATTTATCCAAAGCCCAGCCTTCTACCACTTGCCTGTAATTTAAATAGTTAGTAATGTATTTAATATAGCTCATATTATTACACACCAGACGTTGCCATACTTAATGCTTTGCTTTTAGTGTTCTATTATAGTCATGAGTAGTATACATGTTTCACACACACACACACACACACACACACACACAAACCATTTGTCCTCATGCTTTCTATAATAATGGGAAGAAACAAAATCTAGCAACTAGTTAACTAAGTCAGTCATCTAAGACTGCCGGGGATGCATGGAAGTAGTGATAGAGGACGACGGAAAACCTGGGGCGACAGTATTAATCAGAGAAGAGTCTACAAATATGCAGTGAATGCTTGTCACCCAAACCTCCACAAAGTACCTTCGGTTTTATCACACTTTTTCTGTCACCATCACACCAATTAAAAGAAGTCTACAAAAGTAACAAGACAGAAGTAGTGCATAGCAGAAGTTGCTAGGACACGTCTGGAAGTACATGTGACATCTGGGACAGGGAAAGAAACATAGTTCTTCAGTGTGTACAGTCTCAGTTCTAACCCCTCAGGAAACCCTAGAACTCCAGGTCCTACAACTAGAATATTTACTCATAGCAACACCAGGATTATGCTGACCTGTGTGAATAGAAAAGGCCTGAAGAAAATGACAGCTAGTTGCAAAAATGATTTATGATACCTCATTCCAATTTTCAGTAGAGATGTTAGCGTTTGGCTGGAACTTGTGCTTGCCCCTGCACAAGCCAAGCTGGGAAGTCCATCTGCCCTCCTTTCCCCAACCTCCCTCCCCACCAGAGACAACTCCTCGACCTGCACAGAGAAAACTCCAGGACAGCATGTTATTGCTTCCAGTCTCAGAGTTTCAGGCAACCCACTCAAAAGTGCCTGTTGTGGGGCTCAGGTTTTGACTGTGTATGAACACAGTCCCAGCTTCTAGCTGACATATCATCTCTCCTCACCTAAACTCTATAAAACTCCCTTGCTTTCGCCCAGGTCCGTGACTCTACTGACCTCCGTCTTAGCGCACCTACCTGAGAGCTGCATCCTAATAAACTTGCTTATCTACTTTTAATCTGGTTTAATATGGTCTACATCTGCATCACTGAGGGAGAGAAATCGTCTATCAGTTAGGACAATTCAGGTGAAGGGCAGATGTTGAATATACTTCCATTCACTCAAGCAGCATAAATGCTGAATTGCTATTGTGTAACACAGTAGTTTTACCACCTTCTTCAAGCTCATTAGAAATTTTCAGGGTACAGAAATCTGTTAGAGAAAGACTGAAGAAGTCAGATGATATGAATTAGTTAAAGTGGGAATCCTTTGGCACCCTGGGATCTAAGTGGGATGAGCATCACTTATGATGTCTCACCTGCTTCTGGAAAAATAATGAAGGAGTTAGAACTGTTTATAAGAGTTCATCATACACAATGAAAATCATTACGTGAAAGAACAATTTATTCCCTATAGATTTAACAACATGTACCCATAGAATTTTTCATAATAAAAATAATAGTGAAATGTCACTCGAAGAATTTATCAGTTGTGAAGAAAACACATTTATTTTCAGAGAGCACCATGGACATTCCAGAGACACCCAGAAACACTTTCAGACTTGCACTAGGGGATGCCAGTAAAGGGAGGGAACACTAAAGCATGTCTTGAACCAACACATATTCTTGTATATCTTGACCCTTTGATTTCTCTTCTCCCTTTAGCTCATGCATTTAAGAATGTTAGTTTCTGGAAAGTAGCTTCTCTACTTGTTGCTTTAAAAAGTCACAATTCACCGTAAGACATGGCATGATAAAACCAACCAACCAACCAAACACAACAACCCCCAAGAGCTTACCAAATAAACAAGAAATAGGCTGGAATGGGTAGAAAAATAACATATCACTTACTTGATTAATGGGTCAAAAAAAGTTGAGAAAAAGGAAAATTGTCTGCTTGTTACCCTAATAGTCTAATATACATGTAAAGAGTTCACTGACTGTGCCTATTTTTGTATTAATTATTATTGTTAGATATTGAGTACTAATTGACTACTTACTGGCTAAGAGCAATCACCTGGTGCCCAAAAACTAAGAACTTGCTGGTCATGGTTAACTCTGTCCTCCACTTCTGGGTGCCTTACAAGTTGAATCCAGTGGTGGTCAATATAGAACTGTAAAGAGAAGGCTTGATTGAAGGTGACTTCAGTTTGTTCTTTTGTGGTTACTGGTAAAACTGTAGTTATGGGGGACAGTAAGACTTAGTATTTATGTTGTTGAGAGCTGTAAGTTGAGGACCCCTGCATATTTCTTTTTTGAGGTGGCTACTCCAACATGGATGTTCACCACGAAGCATAAGTCACTGAGTCACAGACAGGGTATTCCGCCATCTTTCCAACACTCTCTTGCTGTATGATTTAGAGCAGAGGAAGGAGGCACACAAAGGCATGAATGCTGTGAGGTGACGGATGAACTCTCAGTCATTTTAAGAGCTGTTTTCTGTGTCTTCCATTTTTTGTTTTCTTTGATTTTCACTCTTCCGTTTTCTGGTTTATTTACACAACAGAGCCTTGTCAAAAACAAATTGGAACCAGTCACATTATTCCCACTGAGAAATAAACAACACTATTTTTCTACTCTAGAATGTGCCTCCACTTTACAGACAACATGAAGTTATTGAAAATACAGAGTTAATATTAGAAAATATGAAGGAGAATGAATTGTCACAATGTCACAAAAGAAAACTAGAAGGTATATCATCTGGCACTAAAGTTCCAGCACATGTTATTGCTGTTCTGCCATTTTAGCTCTTGTTATGCATATTTTAGATCACTAAGGAAAAAATGACTGCTTACCAACTTCTATGTGCTTGTATTAAATGGCTATAATCCTTTAAGGAATGCAGCATATTTCCCAAAGCTTATTCTTCCGGTTTTGTTGCTCTTCTCTCTCTCTCTCTCTCTCTCTCTCTCTCTCTCTCTCTCTCTCTCCCTCCCTCCCTCCCTCCCTCCCTCCCTCCCTCCCTCTCTCTCTCTCTCTCTCTCTCTCTCTCTCTCTCTCCCCCTCTCTGTATGTGTGTGTGTTTCTGTGCATATTTTTGTGCCTATTGGTAACACTGTAGTTCTAACTATGATTTCAACATTCCTATCTAAATAACAAACATCTATACATATAATTCAGATATCAGAACGAGCAGAAGAAACAATTTTCACTGCTATCAAGTGGTTTCTAGGCACCAAGTGTCATAGTTGTTGTCACAGACCTCCCAACTTCTGTTCTGTGCTGTGGCAGACAAGTGCTTTTCTCTGAGCCTGGTCAGTTTTGAGGTGGACAACCCTAGGAGTCACATGTTCATTTTTGACATAATCATCCCCATTCTATAATTCTTGCTGTGTTGTATCCAGAGACAAGTTTATTTTCCAGTGATATTATCATAAAGTCTTATGTTTGACAAATTCTATTTATGAACTATTCCAAGTGAATCAAGCAAGTCTTTAGTGTTCTGATCATCCACAGAATGGTTAAAAGATCACGAATATGCTGTCCTTCTAAAAAGGACTTGACTAGATCTAAAGAATGCAGAAGGCAAATGGAAATGTGTTCAGTCTTTCAGTGATTGTGCATGGTACATATGATTTTTGTTGGAGAAACCTTGTTCTTTCTGAATGATTCCACCATAAGTTTTGGAACAGCATCACTTTTTATATAACCCAACATTCCTTCTGAAGTACTCTTAAGAGAGTGTTCTTTGTCAGAGCATGTAGTGAGAAACCTACTTTCTGACTTCATTCAGCTTTGTTGGGATATAGTTTTAGGCCTTCCAAGATGTTAGAACTTCAATGAATTTGCAGTTCATAGTATATCTTACAGCAGCATTTTTATTCATCTCATAGTGGTGGTTGTTTAATAATTATAGACTCATAAAGAGATATTAACCTTCTTGAGATCTGAACAACTAACTTCCTTCTGTCTAGTTCTGGGGTCAATGGTACAGCTACCATGCTTATCATCACTCTTACATCTTCTTGACTATCTTCATAAACACACACACACACACACACACACACACACACACACACACACACACACACACCATGGACATGAATAATGTAGGCCAACTCACTACCAAGATGGTAATCAGAAAGCTTCTTTAGATGGGAGATAGGCATTAAGTTCACCAACCCACTCTTTTTCACAGATTTCAATGATGGCCAGCACGCTCAAATTTCTTGTACATTCTACGTTGAGACCATGTGGATTAGAAAAGGGCTGATGCTTATACAAAAATAAAGTGTTGTGTTTGTTATTGCTACATTTCATTGGTATTTACAAGAAAAAGATATGGAAGCCATCTCAACAAATGTAGATATTAGGGCTGACAAAATATGCTTGGTATAGTCTCCTAATAAAATCCATAGCCTACATTAATATTCAACTGACTGGGATATGTTGTCATCCTCCAAAGACCAAATTAATGGAGTTTAATTAAGTGAGTTCCTAATGTTCTGGTGAGCCTTGAAAACAATTTAGTTCATGTACATTCTAAACCTTCAAAGGAATCTAAGTGCATGTCAGTCTTCTGTGCCAGGTTTTGAAAATGTTCCACCAGTGGGAAGTTAGGTGATATGTTCACTGGCATAAGCCTGGTGTGAGAATAAACTGTTTTGCTTTAGGGATCACACCATGAGGTAGTATTGATATTCTTAAAAAAAAACTGAAAAGAATTACATATGCCTTAGTTTATTTTTCCTAATAGAAAATGTCTGGAAAGTCAATGAATAAACTAAATCAATGAACCTACCAAAGTGAAGCTTTAAATATGAGACCTGATAGAGATCAGAAATTTAATCAGTGTGTCTGGAAGAAACGGAGAAGTGAATGTCTTCCAGGTGTAAGCCATTCATGAGCTTTGGCCATTATCTCTACTTGAGGCCTAGCTGACTACATTGATTATTTTCAAATCTATTGTGTTTGCGGCTTTTGAGGAAAGAACAGGAATTGAAAACTTAGATAAATGTCAAGACAATCAATAAATGTATATTCTCCTGATATGATGAAAAATAAAATGATATCATTTTGCTTTTGAAAAAGAAGCTAAGATAGGTCACCCAACTACAGGTATCTACTTTTTGACAATGACGTTAAAATCGTTCACAGACAAAGAGACAGTCTCTTCAACAAAAGGTGCTGGGAAAACTGAATATGAACATGCTGCCAAATAAGCTAGACCTTTGTCTCTTACCCTTCCCAAAATCCATGATGAAATGGATCAAGGTCTTCAACACAAGGCCAGATGCTTTGAAACTGCTAGCAGAAAAAGTAGGGTACACCTTTCAACATGTAGGCACAGGTGAAGGCCTCTGATATTACAGAGTGCCACTGGCAAATAAGGTCTTACAAAACGTAAAAGTCTTCTATTTAATGAAAGAAACATTCAGTGGGATGAAAGTGCATCTCACAGAATGGGAAGAAATCTTAGTCTGACAGAGAGTTAGTATAAATATTATACAAATAACTCCAAAACTAAATATAAAAAAACAAGATAAAAATGGGTCGTCTCCCTTAACAGAGGATTAGCAAATAAAATATAAATGGGGAATAAATGGCTTTTAAAATACTATGCAGTCTCTAGAACATCCAATAAGCATCTAAAGAAATGTTCAATGTACTTAGTCACCAGGGAAATGAAAATAAGAATGACTCTGAGGTTCCACCTTATACCAGTCTGAGTTGCTAAGATACAAACTTAAGGAGCAGCACATGCTAGTGAGCACAAGGGCAGTACTCCCCCACTGCTGATGGGAGTGCAAATGTGTTCAACCTCTGTGGAAATCAATTTGGTGCGTTCTCAGAAGATTGAGAATAGTTCTATGTCAAGACCTAGCTATATAACTCCCTGGGCATATACCCAAAAGAAACTATGATTTTATAAGGCTACTTGCTCTACTCTGTCCATAGCAGTTTACTTGTAATAGCCAAAAACTGGAGACAACATAGATGTCTCTCAACTGAAAAATGGATAAAGAAAAATGTGGTGTATTTACAACATGGAATACTACTCAGCCACTTAAAAAAAAGGACATTATTAATATTTCAGGCAAATGGATGGAACTAAAAAATATCATCCTGACTAACCAGACCCAAAAGGTCATGCATACTATTTGTACTCACTTACAAGTGGATATTAGCCATAAAATACAGGATAATCATGCTATAATCCACGGGCACAAGGAAATCAAATAACCTGGAAGGCCCAAGGAAGGATGGTTGAGTCTCTCTTAGATGGGAAACAAAATAGATATTGGAGGTTAATGAAAGGAGGGAGCTGGGTGAAAGAGAATGCGGGGGATGGGGACTGGAGTGGGAGATCATATGTAAGGAGAACGGGGGAGAGAGAAAGGCATCAGCACAATCTCTAAGACATGCTTGTGATAGGAAGAGGCATTAGAGAGTCTATGGGGGTGACTCTAGCTGAGATTCTTAGCAGTGGGAGATCTGGATCCTGAAGTGTCCACTTTCTGAAGCTGGATAAAACAACCAGTGAAAGAATAAAAAAATCTTCAACCCAAAGTGTGTCCTGCCTATAGGATGTGCAGGGACAAGGAACAGAGATTGAACCAATGACTACCTCAAATTGAAGTCCATCCCATGGGTAAGAACCAATTCCTGACAGGACATTATTAATGATACTCTGTTAGGCTTGCAGACATGGATCTAGTATAACTGTCCTCTGAGATCCTTTCCCTAGCAGCCAATGAAAAGAAATGCAGAGACTCACATCTAAACATTAGATGGAGTTCAAGGCCTTATGGAAGAGTTGGGAGAAGGACTGAGAGACCCAAAAAAGCACAAAGACTCCATAGAAAGACCAACAGACCCCTTTGGGGGTTCCTAGAGACTGAATGACCTACCAAAGAGTAAGCACAAAATGGTCCTACCCCCCCCCCCCCCCCGCACATATGTAGCAGATGAGCAGCTTGGTCTTCATGCAGTTCTCCCAACAATGGAAGCAAGGGCTTGTCTCTAAGCCTGTTGCCTACCTGTCTGTGGATCCAGTACTCCTAAACTGACCACCTGTGTGGCCTCAGTGGGAGAGGATGTGCCTAGACTCACAGTAACTTGATGTGTGGGGTGTAGGGTATGAGGATGTGTGGGCAAAGGGGAGGTGAGTGTGGGTGCAGTTGCATTAGTAGGGGGTGACAACCAGAGGGTACCCTTCTCAAAAGAAGAGAGAAAGGTGAAATGAATGAAGGACTTGTGGGAAGGGATACTGGGAGGAAAGGAAGGACAGATATTGGGTTGTAAAATAAATAAATAAATAAATAAATAAATAAATAAATAAATAAATAAATAAATTTAAGCAAGCAAAAAAGATTCTAAGCATCATAGAAATGCAAATTAAAAGTACATTGGGATTCCATTTCATTCTATTCAGAATGGTTATTACCAGGAAATCAAATGACACCAAATGCTGGTGAGGATGTGGGGAAAGAGGAACCTTTATTCAGTGTTAGTGGCAGTGTAGACTGCTATAACCTTTATGGAAATTGGTGTGGAGGTTCCTTAAAATGCTTGAAATAGAACTTCCATTTGATCCTTGACACATACCCAAGTGATTCAATAGCCTATTTTAGAGATGCTTTCCAACCATGTTCACTGTGTTTCTATTACGAATAGCAAGGAAAGAGACTCAACCTAAAGGTCTATCAACTGATGATATTATGGTACTTTATGTACAATGGAATGACATCTATGGCTGTCTCTAAAGAGCCTACACCAGATTGTGTCTATCAATAGTCAATCATAAATTAGGTAGGAATTTATGAGTCCCTACCAGTTTAATTATTCTTGTTATATTCTCGGGGGGGTGTAGTCAGTTGTCTTCATTTGGGTCTCCACCAATTTGCAGCATATAGTTTTAAACCCATGACAGATAATACTGGTTAAACTTGGTAGGTCTGAAAAGATAAAACATATGAGAAGGGAAAGAGAGAGAGAGAGAGAGAGAGAGAGAGAGAGAGAGAGAGAGAGAGAGAGAGAGAGAGAGAGAGAGAGAGAGAAAGGGAGGGAGGGAGGGAGGTAAAAGGAAGGAGAAAAGAAGGGAGGGGGAGAGAGATCCAGGAAGGGAGGGAAGGCCATGGACAGGGAGGAGGGGGGATAATAGCGATGGTAGGGTGATCACGGTATTAAAACAATGAGATTATACATCCATGAATTTATCAAAAAAAATCCCCTAACTCATTAAGAGCTAAGAAAAGGAAGTAAGTGTGCTGGTTATTTTTGTTGTCAGTTAACACAAAGTCGAGTTGTCTGAGGAAAAGACATCTCAATTGTGAAATGCCCCTATCAGATTTGCCTATAGGCAAACATGTGGGGAATTTACTTGATTGATGACTGATGTAGTGTCATCCCTTGACAGATATTCTGTTGTGTATAAGGCAGCAGCCGAGCAAACCATTAAGGAGCAGGTCATTAACCCTTGCTCACCCCTGGCCTCTGCTTCAGTTCCTTCCTTGAGTTTATGTCTTAGTTTTTTGGACTATGACTTGGTACATATAAGTCAAATATGTTCTCCCCCTCACAAGTTGCTTTTGGTCACGGTTTTTGTCACAGCAACAGAAAACAAAATAGGACAGCAGGCAAAAGAGAGCAATGACTGCTAATGACAGGGTATTTCAAAAGGCTGAATTGTGCCATGTATGGATTTGTGTGGAACATATATGGAGTGGACTAGTTTATTTCTTATTGCAGCTTTCACTTTGGTTAGATTTGCACTTTCACCTTTTTTCCAAAACATGTTGTAAGCATTGTGAATTTTACCAACCACAGATTTGCCAGGTATATTTTACGTGGAGAGAACTAAGTGAAATTACATGGGGGCAGGAAGACCGGCTGTGTAATGACCCAGTAATGGAACTGTAGACTGAAAGAGTTCATGGTACATGCCAACACTCTGAGACAGGCTGGAGAGGTTGCTCAGTGGTCAAGTGTGCAATTTGGTTCCCAAGAACCACTCAAGGCACCTCAAAAACACTTGTCACTCTTATTCCAGGGAATCTGGCCTGCATGTGCCACATACATATATCCCTCACTCATACACATACACATAATTAAAAGACAGAGATGTGTCTCTTAAAAATTATAGAAGTTCTTGACATATAGATCTTTCACTTGCTTAGTTAGGATCACACCAAGGTGTTTCATACTGTTTGTGACTATTGTGAAAGCTATCTTTCCCCTAATTTGTTTCTCAGCATGTTTGTCCTTTGAGTAGAGGGAGGCTACTGATTTGCTTGAGTTAACTTTATATCCAGACACTTTGCTGAATTTGTTTAACAACTGTAGGAGTTCTCTGGTGGAAGTTTTGGGTCACTTAAGTATACTATTGTATCATCTGCATATAGTGATATTTTGACTTCTTCCTTTCCAACTCGTATCCCTTTGACTTTCTTTTGCTGTCTAATTGCTCTGGCCATGACTTCCAGTACTATATTGAATAGAAAGGGGAGAGTGGGCAGCCTTGTCTAGTCCCTAATTTTAGTGGGATTGCTTCAAGTTTCTAATCATTTAGTTTGATGTTGGCTACCAGTTTGGTGTATATTGCTTTTACTGTGTTTAGATAAGGAATTCAATTTCTGATATTTTCAAGACTTTTAACATGAAGGTGTGTTGAATTTTGTCATGTGCTTTATTAGCATCTAATGAGATGATCATGTGGTTTTTTTTTCTTTTAGTTTTTTTTATAATGGATTACATTGATGGATTTCTGTGTATTGAACCATCTCTGTATCCCTCAAAAGATGGAAAGATCTCCCATGCTCATCGACTAGAAGGATCAACATTGTAAAAATGGCCATCTTGCCGAAAGCAATCTACAGACTCAATGCAATATCCATCAATATTACAACTCAATTCTTTATAAAGTTATAAAGAACAATTTGCAAATTCATTTGGAATAATAAAAAACATGGTTAGTGAAAACTATTCTCAGCCATAAAAGAAATTCTGGGGAATCACCATCCCTAACCTCAAGCTCTATTACACATCAATCGTGATAAAAAAAAGCACATGGTGTTGATACAGAGACAGGCAGGTAGATCAATGGAACAGAATTATAGACCCAGAAATAAACCCACACACCTATGGTCACTTGATCTTTGACCAAGAAGCTAAAAACATGCAATGGAAAAGGGACAGCCTCTAAAACAAATGGTGTTGATTTGACTGGGAGTCAGCATGCAGAAGAATGCAAATCAATTTTTCTTGTCTACTTGTAAAAAGCTCAAGTCCAAGTGGATCAAAGACCTCCACATAAAAAGAGGTACTCTGAAACTAATAGACCAGAAAGTGGGGAAGAACTTAGAACACATAGGCACAGGGGAAATTTTCCTGAACAGAACACCAATGGCTTATGGTCTAAGATCAAGAATTGACAAATGGGACCTCATGAAATTGCAAGCTTCTGTAAGGCAAAGGATACTGTCAAGAGAACAAAATGGCAACCAATAGATTGGAAAATTCTACATCTGATAGAGGGCTAATATCTAATATATACAAAGAATTCAAGTAGAGAGACTCCAGAGAATCAAATGGAGTACAACACTAAACAAAGAATCTCAACTGAGGTATATCAAATGGCTGAGAAGCACCTAAAGAAATGCTCAACATACTTAGTCATTAGGGAAATGCAAATCAAAACAACTTTCAGATTCTACTTCACACTAGTCAGAATGGCTAATATCAAAAACTCAGGTGACAGCAGATGTTGGCAAGGATGTGGAGAAAGAGGAACACTTTTCCATTGTTGGTGGGATTGCAAGCTGGTACAACTACTCTGTAAGTCAGTCTGGCAGTTCTTAAGAAAACTGAACAAAGTACCACCTGAAGACCCAGGTATACCACTCCTGAGCATATACCCAAAAGTTGTTCCAACATATAGCAAGGACACAAGCTTCACCATGTTCATAGCAGCCTTTTTTTATAATATTCAGAATCTGGAAAGAACCCAGATGTCCTTTAGCAGAGAAATAGATACAGAAATTGTGGTCCATTTACACAGTGGAGTACTACTCAGCTATTCAAAACAATGAATATGAAATTCTATGGCAAATGGATGGAACTAGAAGCTATCATCTCATATGAGGTAACCCAGTCACAAAAGTACACACATGGTATGCACTCACTGATAAGTGGGTACTAGTTCCCAAAAGTGCTGAATACCAAGAAACAATTCACAGACCTTATGAAACTGAAAAAGAAGGAAGGGCAGATATGGATGCCTCAATTTTTCTTAGAAGGGAGAAAAAATACCAAGGGGAGAAAATACAAGGTCAAATAGAGCAGCAGGCATTGAAGAAAAAGATCCATAGACTGCCTCATGTCGAGATCCATCCCATATGCAGAAGCCAATCCCAGGTACTATATATGATGCCAAGAAGTGCTTACTGGCAGGAGCCTGATATGGATGTTTCTTCCAGAGTCATACAGATATAGTTGAGGATGCTTACAGCTACCCATAGGACTGTACACAGGGATCCCAATGAGAGAGCTGAAGAATTGAAGGAGCGGAAAGTGTTTGCAGTGCTATAGGAAGAACAATATTATCAACCAATCAAACCCTCCAGAACTCCTAGGAACTAAAACACCAACCAATGAGGACACATGGAGAGACACAGGACTCCAGTTGCATATGTAGCAGGGGATGTCATTGTCTTGCACCGGAGGGAGAAGAGCCCTTTGGTGCAGTGTAGATGCGTTTTCTCAGTGTACGAGAATGCCAAGTCACTGAGGTGAAGAGGGTGATTGAGAAAGGGAGTATCAGTGAAATCAAGTGGAGGGGGAGAGGGAATGGGAGCAGGGCAGGGAAGGGGAGAAATTTGAAATGTAAATACAAACAATATCTAATAAAATAATTAAAAATTACAGGAGACAGGATTTTAAATGTTTCACCTGAATTGTAAATATTTGAGAAGATATATGTGTTAGTCCAATTTAAACTTTAGAAAATATAGATATGTATTGAAACTTCATACTACCAAATTGATATGTAAGGTTTTATATTTTGGTATCACTTTGAGATAAATTAAAAATGTAATTGAACAAACTGATAAAACCATTCACAAAAAATATATGAAAGAGAGCTTCAGAGGTATCAAAACCCACTATTTGAAAATCTAGGAAGCATATTAATGTATTGGTAACATTCTGTATATTCATTAAGTATTATAGCCAACATAGATGCATAGTATGTACTGGTCAACGATAAATGTAAACTAAATTATAAGGTCATATGTGCTTTTGATGAAACTGAATGAAGTGAATTTATCACTGTGTGACTAGTGTCCAGGGTCTCATTAGTTGTTGAAAAAAATTTGTCTAGACAAGAATTACTGAGCCACTAAAATTACATGAAAAATAAATACAGAGAAAAGCAAAAATTCCATCTGCTTAGTCTCTAGGCTCGATTCTCCGAGGCCTAATATTATCGGATATGATTTGGACTTAGAATTTTAGTGACATCAATGGTGTCATAATACAACGTTGTTTAAAGCTCATCCACCCATTCTTAGGAGCCACTTATAACACTAAATAAAATGCCTGTCTTCCTGTCAGAAGTGTCATGTTACTCCCAAGAAAGAGCATGCATTCTGCTTTTCTATGAACCAAGACTGCACACATAAAAGCTCAGTAGAGGACTGGCTGCTTACAGTTTTAATTGTTTTCCCTGTGTTCTTTCGATTCTGGAGAAAGGATTATGGCTAAGGAAGTCTGCTGTGCAGCAGCTCTTACATGGAATATGAACTGATATCATCCCTACTGTATGATATGATAAGCAAGGGATGATGTTTTTTCATTTTGAGAGGCTTTTATATAGCTATGAAACCCAAATACAGACAGAAGAAACCCTATAATTTACACATAATGGGATAGTCAAGTGGAAGTCTTTCTATCTTGTTATGAATACCACAGGGCTAGGTTGATTGTTGAAAAGGAAAACAGAGAAAGACTCAGGCAAGCATCCCAATCCGGCCCTTGGCCACTAAATCATTAAAAACACATTGCCTGGTTACTAGGCTCTTTGTGTTGACAAAATGCTTTAAGATTAAATCTTTCACATAATGGCTTTAACTTTATATTTGCATAGCACATTAAGTTTCATAACTAACTTCCCCATTTATCTTCCTTGGTTTTCACAGTAATCCTTTGAAGTAGATATGTATTTATTATCATCATCAATCAAAATAAAACCAACTCAAGTTTGAGGGCTGGACAAATGGCTCAGGGATTAGAAATGCATAGTTCAGTTCCAGGGGAAGTGTTGTTTACTCTCAGCATTTTTTTCCACACAGTTTGCAATTGCCATATAATTCCAGCTCCAGGGAATTTGAGATTCATAAATAAAAATAAAATAAAACCTAGTTCTGGGTGAGGACCTTGGTCTGTTGGAAACAGATATAAGGATCTTATCTTCAGGTACCACCATTTTGACTTCAGACTCTATTTTACCCAAGCTGACACTTTTTATACAATATGTTTCCCAAAACACAAGGCCTGTTCCTATCAATAAATGAATTTGATTGGTTGGACAAAATCACATTCAGTGTCTATTGAGAATGATAGAACAGTTAGGAAAGTCCCTAATCCCCTGAGTTCTGACTGGTCAAAATTATCACTAACTTGGCCTAGGTGGTTGTGATTTTCTGCTTATAAACCCTGCTTTTGAGGTCCTACTCGGGGCATCCAGAAAAAACAAGGTTCCTGAGTCCTTGTCTGGTGTCCCTGATCAATCAATGACTCTGCTTATGTGGTGAAAACAGTAAAATATTTTTTCTCCTTAATGCCCCCACTGGCTTATTCTTCCTGTGGGTCCCAATGATCATGATATGACAGGTTCAATTCTGAGCACCAACATCACAGTTACAGTTGTAACTCCAGTCTCAAAGGATCCACGACCCTCTTCTTGTCTCTTTGGCCAGTGCATGAACATGGAAAAAATGCAGTCTAGATAAAAATAAGAATAATAAAAAGTTTGAAAACTTAAATGTTTAAATTAAATGCTTAAAAATTAAAAAAAAAGAATGCTTACTATACTGTTTGGAAATGTCGTTGTTTCTTAAACAGATTGTATCATTTACCTTGTAGTTTTAGGGGTAGGACAGTTGATTTCATTGTTAATCCACTGTGGTTGTACTGATTAGAAATTATTTTTTGTTGAACTGTACTCTAAAGCATAATTTACTTCTCCACTAACTTTTGGCTCACTGGCATGCCAGGTTGGTGTTCTTTCACTGAAGGATGTTGATGGGCATGGCTTTATTAATTTATTGTCAAATGTGATTTCTTGGGATGTAAGTAACTTCTGTCTATTGCCTGTCAGTATATAAAAAAAGTTACAGCTGTTTGCTTAATGTCATTCTGAGCCCAACAGGAGAATAAAAATAAATGTTCTCATTTTAAATCGCCTCAGGAAAGAGGTCCGGGTATTATTAATCTGGTAAGATGTTGTCACTCAGTCACTACTTTTAAAAACGTTGGTTTTTGAATGACTCAGGGGCTGACGTTGGTCCCCTATGTTAGTAGTGTGAAGTTCCAAAACAGTTAAATTGGCTCCATATCATCTAGGACATTGAACTTTCCCACTGAAAACATAAAGGGTCAAAAAATACTGACATGATAAATTAAAATAATTTCATCTGTAAAATTTATTTAGCAGGGATTAAGAAAAGTACATTATAGATACCTTTTGAAATTATGCATTTTACTAAATTTATTCTTTGACAAATCCATGCATGAGTATAATTTGTTCTGGCTACTCTTACCCCTCCCCCAATATTGATCCAATATCTCTAATTTTCTTATATATCTTTAATCCCCTGCTTTTCTACAAGTTCCTTACCCACACTTACGACCTTTTGTTTTATGTTGTGACACAGTGAATTTAACCAAGGCTGTCTGGTCTCTGTGCCCACGATTTTGAAACTGTCCTTTAGAGCTCAGATGCCTCATGAGTAGAAACACAATTAAGGATGAAAATATGAAGGGTCCTGTTTCTTTACTCTTCCACCCCTTCTCTGCTGTGTGTCACCAGAGTGTCAAAGCTGCCAGTTGAATATTGATGCTATGCAGAACTCAGCACTGGAATTTGATTACATCGTGTTGTAAGTGAAGCGACAGCATTATACACACTCAGAGCAAATGGCTGCAGAGCGCCTATTACATTAAAGAAGAGTAGTATTCCTTGTGTTTCAAAATTTCATTCGTTAACAGTGGACAAAGGTCTAATACATATCCAGAAAGGAAAGAATCATTGGCTTCTGATACTTGTCTGAAGGTGCTAGTCTGACTCTCAGCGTATTGCTCACCTGACACTGTCATTAAGTCTTCTCCTTGATTATACTCTGTGATTGACTCGCCTGCCTCTAGTCCTGTGGCTCTACTGTGCACGGTCATCATCATATAGAATCTCCTGATGGCTTCTGCATGTGACATTGGGCAGCCCACCTAAAGACAGAAGAGCCCAGTGGGATTTCCAAGCTCAAAGCTGCCAAGTCTGTATCGTGAGTGGAAGCCAACTCCCTATAGAGGGAAGGTAACTCAGCCCTGGCTTGAGTCTGTCTTC
Source organism: Micromys minutus (assembly GCF_963924665.1). NCBI lineage: Eukaryota > Metazoa > Chordata > Mammalia > Rodentia > Muridae > Micromys > Micromys minutus. Next base: position 17,335,836 of record NC_137973.1, read on the forward strand.
CCCTCTGGCAGGAACTGCCAATTGAGTTGTTTTGGTTTAAAACAGGATGCCAAAGCTAATATTATCTTTTTTCCCCCTTGTGTTACTTCTTTGTCCAGCTCAGCAATTCGGTTTGTATTTCTGCATGAGACTGCATTTCAGAACTAGGAAATGATGGGCTTATCAAAGGATAATGTGTTCTCTGAAATGTGGGGCAGGCATCCAAGTCCATTTGTCCTTTCATGTTTTGCTTCCTCTGTAGAAAGAGAAACTGGGTAGGGCAGATGGTCTTCAAAAATAAAAGCTACTTTCTCTAGCCTCCTTTCTGCCAGGTGGGACCAGGTGACTGCTTCCTGGCCAAGAGGACATACATGGAAGTGATCCAGAAAAGCCCCTAAGAGCATCCTTCAGGAACAACTGGTGCACTTTTTGCCACTTCATCTCTCCTTTCTCAATGTGATGGTTGGATCCACATTTTGCAATAATGCTAGAAGGGCAACAAACAAAACCTTTCTGAGGGGTCTGTTTGTCTGAGGTCCAGCTAGAGCTCTTTTACAAGCTTTGTAGGACCAGTGAATGCTTCAGGTTTTCTCGCTTAACCTAAAATGAACTTTTCAAGAGCTGAACTTCTTTCTAAGTATAGCATTTGAATATCCTGTTGCTCACAATTTTGGTCCTTAATCTTCATTAACAGCTTAAATAGATTTAGAATCAACTAGGAAAATGACTTCTAGGTGTGTCTACAAGGGATTTCAGAAAGAGTCCACTCTGGCTTCTGAAGTTCCAAAGCTGCCAGCTTGGTGTCCTGAAAGAAGGTTTAGTTTTTGATGGATAAAAGGAAGGGAAGATCCACCCTGAATGTGGGCAGCACCCTCACCCTCAAACCCAGATACTGGCATCCTGGATGGTATGCAAAGGAAGAATGGAGGCAGGTAACGGTAACCCTTTTTCAGCACTGATGGCTCTCTGCTTCTGTCTGTGGATGCAGTACCTCTTGCTGCTATGCCTTTCACACCTCGATGGATGAAATGCTCAAGCCATGATCCTAAATCACTTCTCCTCCATTAAGTTGCCTTGACAGGTGTTTTGCCACAATATTGGGAAAGTAACAAATACAGTTAATAAGGTTACAGCTTAAGCTCATGTGTGTGTGTGTGTGTGTGTGTGTGTGTGTGTGTGTGTGTGTGTGTGTGTGTGTGTATTTGTGTGTTCTACTTAGGCATTTGCGTTCATGCATGCATGTGTGTGTGTCTGTGTGTGTGTGTGTGTGTGTGTGTGTGTGTGTGTAGGGGAGCATGAATGTTTCTAATTTTGTACATTCAGTTCTTTTTTACCCTTTCATGGGTTTCAGGGATCAAACTCTCATCTCCGGGACTCTATTTCATTGGTCCAGACTTTCTAAATATAATGTAAAACAAGTTTGTGTAATAGTTTATCTCAATCATATATAATGGAAAATCAATTTGAAATAAATTGTAAATAATCTATTTTGATTAAACTTTTATTTGAGGTAATAATTTTATTTATAACTCTAAATTTCTCTGATTTAGATAAGAACATTTATCTTGGATTTGACCAAAGGTTTTCAATATCTTGTGTGAACCTTGACTAGTAGGCTGGCTTACTTCTTTATTTTTCTATTAATGGGTATCACTTTTAAAGATATTTGATAAGGATATCTTATGGTATTGTATGAAATGAGTCATTATCTAAGTTGGATATTTATATTTGGTCTGCCCCTTTAATGTGCCACTTTCGCCTCTATTATTCCACAAATGTCCTGTTTCTATAGTCAGATTTACAGGCAAATATTGGGATACAGATCCCATTTGTTTTGTTTAAAAAAAACTTCTTAGACAATGTGACTTGAGTGTCTTCTGCATTACACATATTGCAAAGGAGCAGATTCCATGATGACATGGGGAAGTAATACTTTCCCCCAGCACACCCCCCTATTTACATTTTAAGATGGGGTTTCTCTGTCCATCCTGGGCTGCCTTAAAACTTGCTTTGTAGACTAGGCTGGCCTTGAATTCAGAGATCTACCTGAATTAGCCTTTCAAGTGCTGGGATTAGTCTGTAAGATACCATATGAAAGTCCATGAGCCATGTTGCCGATGACTGGAAAGGGCAAGGAAGCCTCTTCTGCTGTGGTATTGATGACTGTAGACTAAGAATTGAGAACCAGAGACAGAGAAGGTTCTATAACAACTTTTCCCTTAGAAAAAGGTAACAGTCTGCACAGGAAGACATTACGATAGGTGATCCCATTGTAATAGGGATATTGAAATGCAGCCTTCACAGGATATGGCTTCTGGTGTGGCATGGGTGTGGGGGAAAGACTGAATTTCTTTAAGGGTCTGGCCACAGAAAATTTGATCATGCTCTAGTGAGTATATGGATAATGATATTTGGTCTTGGTAATTTCCTCTTCTTCTTCATTTTTTAAAAAAAATATTTATTTTACAAAATACGATTATAGCTCACAAAATTTGTTACATAATAATAAATGATGAATACATATTTTTTTTTTATTTTTGTAAGAATAACTGAGGCTGAGAGTGCAGACCAGAGCCTGGCCCATCTGCCACGCAAACCGCCAGCCCCTAGGGGTTGAGAAGCTGGTGAGTGGGAGATCTGGGCGGCCGGGGAGCAGAGAGATCTCTGTAAAGTGCGCACGCGGAGCGAGCCCTCCGACCTGCCTGATCCAGGGACCAGGAAGAGAACTTTGGAACCTCTGTTCCCACCCGGCGAGTCTGAGACATAGACCAGGACTGGGCCCATCTGCCACCTGGACCAGTGGAGATCCAGGGACACAGACCAGATACAAGGGAAAGGCGAGAACATATCACTGACAACAAAATGGCAAGAGGAAAGCGAAAGAGTATATCCCAAGGAAACCAAAACAACCTGACAACACCAGAACCCAGCTCTCCCATGACAGCAAACATCAGAATTCCAAACACTCCAGAAAAAGAAGACGCAGACCTGAAATAATACCTCAAGATGCTGATAGAGATACTTAAACAAGAAAGGGAGGAAAAGCAAAAAGATTCAGAAGCTTTTAAAGAGGAAACAAGAAAAACACTCAAAAAACTCAAAGAACTAGAGGAAAACAGAACCAAAGAAATAAAGGAATGGAAGAGGGAAATTAAAACAGAAATTGACACAATAAAGAAAACACTAAAAGAGATAACCCTAGAGGCAGAACACCAAAAAAAGAAATCAGGAGTCACAGAAGCAAGCATTTCCAATAGATTACAAGAGATCGAAGAGAGAATCTCGGGGGCAGAGGACAACATTGCAAACATAGACAAAACAGCCAGAGAAGATGCAAAAAACAAAAAGCTCCTAACCCAAAATGTCCAGGAAATCCAAGACACAATGAGAAGACCGAATCTAAGGATAATAGGAATAGAAGAGGGAGAAGAGTATCAACTAAGAGGCACAGTAAATATCTTCAACAAAATCGTAGAAGAAAACTTCCCTATCTTCAAGAATGAGATGATGACGAGCATAAAAGAAGCCTTCAGAACTCCAAGAAGGTTGGACCAGAAAAGAAATACCTCCCGACACATAATAGTCAAAACACCAAGTGCCCAAAGCAAAGAAAGAATACTAAAAGCAGTAAGGGGAAAAGGTCAGGTAACATATATAGGCAGGCCAATCAGACTCACACCCGATTTCTCAACAGAGACTATGAAAGCTAGAAGAGCCTGGGCAGACATCATGCACACCCTAAGAGAGCACAAGTGCCAGCCCAAGCTGCTATACATAGCAAAACTATCAATCACCATAGATGGAGAGATGAAGATATTTCAAGACAAATCAAAATTTACACAATATCTGACCACAAACCCAGCTCTACAACGAATTATAGGTGAAAAACCCAATACAAGGAGGGAAAATACAGCTTCATAAAAACAAGAAAACTCCTAAACAAGAAAACTAAAAGAAGAAAAAGACACAGACACAACTCAACCCACAAAAGCAATAATGGCAGGAAACAGAAACTAATATTCCTTGATATCTATTAACATAAATGGACTCAACTCCCCAATAAAGAGACATAGGCTATCAGACTGGATACATAAACAAAATCCAGCCTTTTGCTGCATACAGGAAACTCATCTCAAAGACAAAGAAAGACACTATCTCAGAGTAAAAGGGTAGGAAAAAAACTTCCAAGCAAACAGCCCCAAGAAGCAAGCTGGAGTGGCTATTCTAATATCGAATAAAGTAAATTTCCAACATAAAGTTATCAAAAAAAGATAAGGAAGGACACTTTTTACTCATTACTGGGGAAATCTGTCAGGTGGAACTCTCAATCCTTAACATATATGCTCCAAATAAAATAGCACCCACATTCATAAAAGAAACCCTACTAAAGCTCAAAAAATACATTTCACCCCACACAATAATAGTGGGAGACTTTAATACCCCACTCTCACCAATGGACAGATCATGGTAACAGAAACTGAACAAGGACACTGCAAAACTATCAGAGACCTTGAACCAACTAGAATTAATAGATATATACAGAACATATCATCCTAAAGTAAAAGAATACACATTCTTCTCAGCACCACATGGCACCTTCTCGAAAATCGACCACATAATTGGACACAGAAGAAGCCTCAATCGATATAAGAAGATTGAAATACTCCCATGCATCCTCTCAGATCACCATGGTCTACGGCTGGTCTTTAACAACAACAAAGACAAAAAAAAGCCTACGTACACATGGAAACTAAACAACACTCTGTTAAACGATAGCAGGGTCAAAGAAGAAATAAAGAAAGAAATTAAGGACTTTCTAGAATTCAACAAAAACGAAAACCCAACATACCCAAACCTATGGGATGCAATGAAAGCAGTACTGAGAGGAAAACTCATAGCCCTAAGTGCTTCAAAAAAGAAACTGGAGACAGCTTACAGTAGCAACCTGAACAGCACAGCTAAAAGCCCTAGAACAAAAGGAAGCGGATGTACCCAAGAAGAGTAGATGGCAAGAAATAATCAAAATTAGGGCAGAAATAGACCAAATAGAAACAAAAATAACCATTGAATAAATCAACAAAACCAAGAGTTGATTCTTTGAGAAAATCAACAAGATTGATAAACCCCTATTCAGACTAACAAGAGGGCAAAGAGAGAGTATCCAAATTAACAAAATCAGAAAGAAAAGTGGAGACATAACAACTGAAACTGAGGAAATTCAAGAAATCATCAGATCCTACTACAAAAACTTATACTCCACAAAATTGGAAAATCTGGAGGAAATGGACGAATTCCTTGACAGATACAAGATCCCAAAGTTAAACCAGGACCAAATAAACCATCTAAATAACCCTATAACACCTAAAGAAATAGAAGAAGTCATCAAAAGCCTCCCAACCAAAAAAAGCCCAGGTCCAGACTGGTTCAGTGCAGAATTTTATCAGACATTTATTTCAGATATAACACCAATACTCTCCAAACTATTTCAAAAGATAGAATCAGATGGAATGCTACCCAACTCATTTTTTGAGGCTACAATTTCTCTCCTACCTAAACTACACAAAGACCCTACAAAGAAAGAGAACTTCAGACCAATCTCACTTATGAACATTGACACAAAAATACTCAACAAAATCCTTGCAAACCGAATCCAAGAACACATCAAAACGATCATTCATCATGATCAAGTAGGCTTCATTGCTGTGATGCAGGGATGGTTTAATATTAGGAAATCCATCAATGTAATCCACCATATAAACAAACTCAAAAAACAAAATCACATGGTCATCTCACTAGATGCTGAGAAAGCATTTGACAAAATTCAACACCACTTCATGTTAAAAGTCCTGGAAAGAACAGGAATCCAAGGTCCATACTTAAACATAATAAAAGCAATATACAGCAAACCAACAACCAACATCAAACTTAACGGTGCGAAACTTGAAGCAATCCCACTAAAATCAGGGACTTGACAAGGCTGCCCACTCTCTCCCTACCTATTCAATATAGTACTAGAAGTCCTGGCTGGAGCAATTAGACAGCAAAAGGAGATCAAGGGTATACAAATAAGAAAGGAAGGGATAAAAACATCACTCTTTGCTGATGACATGATAGTGTACTTAAGTGACCCCCAAAACTCCACCAGAGAACTCCTACAGCTGATAAACAAGTTCAGCAAAGTGGCTGGATACAAAATCAACTCAAACAAATCAGTAGCCTTCCTATACTAAAAGGACTAACATGTGGAGAAAGAAATTAGGGAAAACGTATCCTTCACAATTGTCACAAAAACTATGAAATACCTTGGTGTGACTCTAACTAAGCAAGTGAAGGACCTGTACGACAAGAACTTCAAACCTCTAAAGAAGGAAATTGAGGAGGATGTCAGAAAATGGAAAGATCTCCCATGTCCATGGATTGGAAAGATCAACATTTTAAAAATGGCCATCCTACCAAAAGCAATCTACAGATTCAATGCAATCCCCATCAAAATTCCAACCCAGTTCTTCATGGAACTGGAAAGATCAATGTGCAATTTCATATGGAATAACAAAAGACCTAAAATAGCTAAATCCATCCTCAACAATAAGAAAACATCTGCGGGAATCACTATCCCTGACCTCAAGCTATATTACAAGGCAATTGTGTTGAAAACTGCATGGTACTGGTACAGAAATAGGCATGTGGATCAATGGAATAGAATAGAAGATCCAGAAATGATCCCTCATGTATATGGTCACCTGATTTTTGACAAAGGAGCAGTAAACATTCAATGGAAAAAGGACAGCCTATTCAACAAATGGTGCTGTTCCAACTGGCACTCAGCATGCAAAAGAATGAAAATAGATCCTTTCTTATCTCCTTGTACAAAGCTCAAGTGTAAGTGGATCAAAGATCTCCACATTAAACCAGATACACTGAAACTATTAGATGAGAAAGTAGGGAAAACCTTAGAACACATAGGCACAGGAGAAAATTTCCTGAACAAAACACCAATGGCTCAAGCTCAAAGGTCAAGGATTAACAAATGGGACTTAATGAGATTGCAAAGTTTCTGTAATGCTAAGGACATTGTCAAGAAAACAAAATGCCAGCCAACAGAATGGGAAAAGATCTTTTACCAACTCCACATCAGATATTGGCCTAATATCCAAGGTACACTAAGAACTCAAAAAGCTAGACACCAGAGAATCAAATAACCCTATTAAAAATGGGGCACAGAGCTAAACAAAACGTTCTCAGTTGAGGAATACGGAATGGCTGAGAAATATCTGAGGAAGTGCTCGACATCTTTAGCCATCAGGGAAATGCAAATCAAAACAACTCTGAGATTCCACCTCACACCAGTCAGATTGGCCAAGATCCAATTCTGGATCAGAATTGGAATTCAGATTCTGCCCCTGAGATTCTCTCTTCCATCTCTTGTGTTTTGTTGGTGATGCTTGTGTTTATGACTCCTGACCTCTTGTTTAGATTTTCTATCTTCAGGGTTGTTTCCTTTTTTAAATTTCTGTATTGTTTTTACTTCTGTTTTCAATTTCTTCACTTGTTTGGTTGTGTTTGTTCTGTTACCTTTAAGTGATTTTTGTTTTTCCTCTTTAAGTGCTTCTAACTTGTTTACATGTGTTCTGCATTTCTTTAAGGGATTCATTTATGCATTTCTCAAGGCCCTCTGCCATCAACATGAAGTATGATTTTACATCTAAATCTTCTTTCTCTGGTGTGTTGGTATATCCAGTACTTGCTGTGGTGAGAGAACGTGGTTCTCATGTTCCCAGGTTTTCTTGGTTTCTGTTGCTTAGATTCTGTTCTTCTTCCTGCCATCTCGTTATCTGTGATGCTAGATGATGCTGTTGTCTCTGTCTAGAGCTTGTTTCTCCTGTGTGTCTATGGGCCTGTGTCGGGATAGATATTACTCCTGGATGCTCAGCAATTTGTGGGCCGAGTGTGAATCCCGAATGTGGTGGACTGCAATCGCCTTACTCACTGAATCCACAACTCTCATTATTTAATTTCTTGGTAAGACATACCTGAGAAGTTTTGGTTGACTTCCTAAATTTTTCATTTCTAACTTTGCCTTGGTTTGCATATTTTTTAGTGCTTCTATTTCAGCTCTTAGGTTTTGAATTGTTTCCATCATTTTATTCTAATGGATTCATGTTATCACATATTTCATTAAAGTTTTCTTTAAGGTCCTTGAACATTGTCTTAGTCAGGGTTACCATTGCTGTGATGAAACACCGTGATAAAAGAACCAAACCAAACCAAACCAAACCAACCAAACAAACAAACAAACAAAACCAAAATAAAAACCTTGGGGACTAAGGAATTTATTGGGTTTATCCTTACATAATGTAGTTCATCATTAAAGGCAGCCAGGACAGGAACTCAAACAGGACAGAAACCTGAAAACAGGAGCTGATGCAGATGCCATGGAGGGACACTGTTTACTTGCTTGTTACCGTGACTTGGTCATCCTGTTTTCTCACAAAGCCAGTGCAGAAATACCACCAACTATAGTGGACAAGGTCATCCCCCTTTGTTTGCTAATTAAGAAATTTCCTTATAGGCTTATACACAGCTCAGTCCTATGGAAGAATTTTTGAAATACAGGTTATTTCCTCCCAGATTACTTTTGCTTGTGTCAAGTTGACATAAAACGAACAAGCACAAGCTACTTTAAAGCTTTGCTTTGTATTTCAGCTGTATGGCATTTCTCAGACCCACTGTAGTAGAATGTCTTGGTTCTGGTGGAAGCTTTTTTAGGCAGATGTCTAGGCATTGGTATTTAGGATTATGATTGTTGGCGTTCATATCTGGTTTACTCTCTGATAGGTGCATTTTGTATTCCTTGGTTTCTGTTGTACTCTCTGATTCTTATGCTTTTGTCATGATTGTGGTTTACCTGGACGGGAAAGCATTTGAGTCTTCGTCTTATATGGCTACTTGGTGTTTAGGGTAGAATGTGTTTCTATGCTTTAAAACCTGGAAAAGGGAATATGTTAGAAGGAAGGGCCTGAAAGGGTTCACAAAATAGCGGAAAGCTGGGTCTGCTGTGAGGTTTGGTGCAGTCTTCAGGGAGTTGAGTCAGAGGGAGGACAGTTCCCTAGAAGTAGTCTGTTACAGGGCAGGGATTGACTAGGAAGCTGGACATAAAGGATAGGAGAAGAGGACAGATTGTCTACTTGTGACCAAATATTTTTATCATCTTCCCTCTAACCAAAAGGAAATGGAAAACATAATACATTAGTTTGTAAATCACTCCAAGATGGACAGCGTTTTGATTTGACCTATATACCACATATTAGAAATGATACAGGTTTTGTTGTTGATATACTGTGGAAAGTTCTTGTCATCTTTATTCTCATTGTTTTTAGTCATGTGATTGGATCTCATGTTGTGTGAGAGCCACATATTCTGCAGCAGTTTACTTTATCTTCCCCCAACAATCTTTATGCTGCTTTAAATAAAGTAAACAAAATGTGTCTCTTAGAGTACAAAGTCATCATCAATTTTAAAATCATGTACCCTTACAGCAATGAATTCTTCATGAAATTTCACAGTGGTTCTTTGTCACTATTTAAAAATTTTAATTTTTATTATTCAATTTTTATTAATCATACATTTTATTTAATTTTCTAGGTTATATACTTTAGAAAACACTTCATGTAAAAATTAGAAATATTACCTAATCAGATTTTCTCTCCATATAAAAACATTATTTGGTTTCTTTGTCAATTCTCAGAGTATGGATTTTTTTAATTAGGTGAGGCCCTGACTGACTTGCATCCCTTGGATATGTAGAAATTATAATTTTAGAGAGAAATGAGGAGGTCCATATATCAATGGTATGGATATGAAAGATCAGTTATTGTATTGAAATTTAAAGAAAAAAATGGAGTTGATTTGCCCTGGAATTAAAAATACTACATAGATTATCATTAGCATATTTGGAAATTATTTTTATACTTTGTGACCATTTCTAAGAAACAATAATTTGAATAGCTCCCAACTATTGACTTACGTATTAAGACATGATTACATATAAGGATGAGACAAACTCATTGATGAAAAATAAAAAGTGAGACTTTCAAGACTTTAGTGCTCAGGATAGTTTACTGGTGATGTTGTGAAGGGGAATATTGCTAATAAAAGCTTCTGTGGAAAGGATAGTCATTATTGCTCAGGCTTAGTCTTTGTTCACCCACACAAATGATTGTGGTAGGGGAATTCTCCTTCAAGCAGGATGAGCATGTTTCAGATGGAACCTCACCTTGATAAGGCTGCTAACTAAGAATTTTCTGTGATTTCTACAGATTTCCAAGTGTTGAGAAGCTTTTTGTCTCTTTGTGAGGTTTTAACTTGTAAAAATTTTGATGTGCATACTACTTTAGATTATTTTAGTACAGCTATGAAAGTAAAAATTTAATCTTTCTTAGTTCTCAATAATTAAAAGAGATAAAAATACTTTTATAGAGAACTGGTATCAGGAAGCAATATTCTCTTTAATTAAGTGAACCAATGAAACCATATAATTCCCTATCACTAAAACAACTTTAGACATGGTCAATTTTACCCCAGAGCATATGCTTATAGAACAGATTAATAAAACCATACTAGCTCAGCTTGATATGCCATAGACTGAGCTGTGATTTTTACATTCTCCAAATTTTCATGGTGAAGCCTGACTATAATACAGTAGTTTTTGGAGGTGGAGTTTTTGCGTTATAATTAGATTACATCATGAAGATGGGGCCTCAAAAAGGACATACCAGCGTCTACGTACAAACCAGAACACATATACACATTTCTAGTACTTAGTTTCAATGTGCTGGGTCAGTTCAAATGATGATGCTTCTACTATTTCTGCAAAGTCATGTGCTCACTTGTATATTGGGACATATGAACCAGAATAGGTAATTAAATTGGAATTACTGCTTAGGTTTCATAGTTTTAAGACTTTTCTAGTTGAGAACAGATGTGAACTCAACTGAAAGAAAGAAAGAAAGAGCAAACAGTGAGAGGCTATGTTTCGTTATTTCATAGTGAGTTGCATTTGCAACCAATTGTGGGAGAGCAAAATTGAAAAGATCTTTGCTATGTCAAAATTATAGTTCAAGAGAAGGTACAAGTGGACCAAGTACTTTTACAAATACACAATGACTTTGTTAACATATTTTTTCAACAGTCAAAATCACTGAGATCAGATAATAAGAATCATTACTAAATGTTTTACAAAATATTTTTAACATTTTTAATGAGTTTGAGCTTTGTGGCTCACATTTCTAATCGTAGCTCCCAAGAAGGAGAGGCAGAAAAATCTCTTGGAGTTTGAAGCCAGCCTGGTCTATATAGTAAGTTCCAGGCCAATAAGAATTTTATAGCAAGATCCTGCCTCAAAAAGCTTTTTTTTTTTTTTTTTTTTTAATTGAGCATAACTCTGGTTTGCTTTAAAAGGGCCTATGCACTTGTATACAAGGTATCTTTTATGCAGAAAGGTGAATCTATTATAAAACCATGTAGAAAAATTAGAGGTATTTTTATGAACTCTTAAATATTTTTAATTCTCAAAAACTTCTATTTAAAACACAAGTTTGGTAACAAATTACACATTTATTTCAAGATTCAGGTAATAAATATGTATATATATATATATATATATATATATATATATAGTGTTGTGCTGGTGTTTATGTCTATGCACAACATGTTGTTTATAATAACTGAGCTGACTCTGATTATTTAATTCACTTGAAAAGACTTGAATATATACATATGCTATAATATATGTATATTAAATTACATACATATAGATGTAGATATAAAATTTGAAGTGATTTTTTTTAACTTTGGTAAAAAATATTATTCAAAATGATATGACCCAGTTTTACTCATTCAGAGGTTAATTCTAAGGGGGAAACTACTTCTTTATGTTCCATTTAGCTATTTGAGGAAGTCAAATATAGGAAAAACATTAAAATAATTCATTACCTTTATATGCATTTGGAATATGTTGGCAATCTGAATTAAGTTTTTAACTATGAAAATTAAGAATCTTAAAAACAGAGAATAATGTTTTAATTAAAATTTTGCACCCACATTGAGAGGTGCTGTCATTGTAAAATGAATATTACACTTTTTAGATATTTTGATGAATAATAGGATGTTAAAAGTCTCACTAATACTTTTTATTGAGGTAATAACAATTTACTTGATGTATTAATTTAAAGTGTTAAAATTAACCTCTCCAATTTTCCTTACATAATCTGGCTTTCTTGCAGTTGTAACATTACAGAGTAGTTTCTATAGATTTCTATATAGCAGAACTGTTTGACAGCTAGCTAACTTGCACAAATGCATTATGGAAAAAATATCCCTAGGATTTCTGGGCCCTGGAACAGAATCTGGTTCAGTTTCCATTTCAGAAAAAGTTAAAAACTCTTACATTAAGTTCCAGCCCAGGTTACTATATCCAGCCAAACTCAATTACAATAAATGGAGCAACCAAGATATTGCATGACAAAAGCAAATTTACACAATATCTGTCCACAAATCCAGCCCTACAAAGAATAATAGATGGAAAATCCAACCACAAAGAGGGAAAATTCTCCCTGGGAAAATCAGGAAACCAATCCTTTTGCAACAAACACCAAGAAAAGCACACAAACATAATTCTACCTCTAACAACAAAAATAACAGGAAACAACAATTACTATTCTTTTATTATTAACTAATGTAATGTATTTTAACATCAATACACTCAGTTCCCTAATAAAAAGACATAGACTATCAGACTGGATCCATCATTTATGTAAACAGGATACAGCATTTTGATGCATAGAGAAAACTCATCTCAACAACAAAGACAGACACTGCCTCATAGTAAAAGGTTGGAAAAAACTTTCCAAACAAATGGTCACTAGAAACAAGCTGAAGTAGCCATTCTAATATTGAATAAAATAGATTTTCAACCAAAAGTTATCAAAAAAGACAAGGAGAGACACTTTTGCTCATCACAAGATGAACTCTCAAATCTGAACATCTATGCTTCAAATACAAGTGCACCACATACATAAAAAAACTGTACTAAAGCTCAGAGGATATATTATACCACACACAATAATAGTGGGAGGCTTCAACACCCCACTCTTTTTTTTTAACGACTTTATTTTGCAAAACAAAGATAAATGTAAAGATTTTAAACATTCTTTTGCTTAAAATTATACATTTTTGTCAGTACTGTTTTTTCAGACATTAAAATAAATTTTACATAAAACCATGTGAATATGTTTTTTAGTCAGTACTTGATTTTTTTCAAGGGCTTGACAGTATGCATTGAAAACGTACTAGTTGCAATAAGCGTAAAGTACATGCAAAACAAAACGCAACATGGAAATAGTCAAAGTCTTCTTGTTTTGTGAATATATGTATATTTTTTGATTTCTTTATTTCTTAGACTTCATACAGTCTGTGAGTTGTTTCTGGGGGAGTGCAAGCCTCTGGGGTTAGCATCCCACTATCAGTGACTGCATATTATGTCTGTTCTTTTGTGACTGGGTTATCTCACTCAGGATGATCTTCTCTAGATGCAGGCATTTTCTTAAGAATTTGGTTAAGTCATTGTTTCTGGTGGCTGAGTAGTATTCCATTGTGTATATGTACCACAATTTTTGTATCCATTCATCTTCTGAAGGACATCTGGGTTCCTTCCAGCTTCTGGCTATTATAAATAGAGCCGCTATGAACATTGTGGTGCATATATCTTTGTTGTGTATTAAAGTGTCTCTGGAGTATATGCCCAGAAGTGGAATAGCTGGGTCTTCAGGTAGTACTATATCCAATTTACTGAGGTATCACCAGACAGATTTCCAGAGTGGTTGTATTAGCTTGCAACCCCACCAACAGTGGAGAAGTGTTCCTATTTCTCCGCAGCCTCGCCAGCATCTGCTGTCATCTGAGTTTTGGATCTTGGCCAATCTGACTGGTGTGAGGTGGAATCTTAGGGTTGTTTTGATTTGCATTTCCCTGATGCCTAAGTATGTCGAGCACTTCCTCAGATGTTTCTCGGCCATTCGGTGTTCCTCAACTGAAAATGATTTGTTTAGCTCTGTACCCCATTTTTTAATAGGGTTATTTGATTCTCTGGTGTCTAGCTTTTTGAGTTCCTTGTACACCTTGGATATTAGGCCTCTATCTGATGTGGTGTTGATAAAGATCTTTTCCCATTCTGTTGGTTGCCGTTTTGTTTTCTTGACGATGTCCTTAGCCTTACAGAAACTTTGCAATCTCATTAAGTCCCATTTGTTAATCTTTGACCTTAGAGCTTGAGCCACTGGTGTTTTGTTCATGAAATTTTCTCCTGTGCCTATGTGTTCTAAGGTTTTCCCTACTTTCTCATCTAATAGTTCCAGTGTATCTGGTTTAATGTGGAGATCTTTAATCCACTTACACTTGAGCTTTGTACAAGGAGATAAGAACGGGTCTATTTTCATTCTTTTGCATGTTGAGTGCCAGTTGGACCAGCACCATTTGTTGAATAGGCTGTCCTTTTTCCATTGAATGTTTACTGCTCCTTTGTCAAAAATCAGGTGACCATATACATGAGGGCTCATTTCTGGATCTTCTATTCTATTCCATTGATCCACTTGCCTATTTCTGTGCCAGTACCATGCAGTTTTCAGCACAATTGCCTTGTAATATAGCTTGAGGTCAGGGATAGTGATTCCCGCAGATGTTTTTTTGTTGTTGAGGATGGATTTCGCTATTCTAGGTCTTTTGTTATTCCATATGAAATTGCACATTGATCTTTCCAATTCCATGAAGAACTGGGTTGGAATTTTGATGGGGATTGCATTGAATCTGTAGATTGCTTTTGGTAGGATGGCCATTTTTAAGATGTTGATCTTTCCAATCCATGAGCATGGGAGATCTTTCCATTTTCTGAGATCCTCCTCAATTTCTTTCTTTCGAGGTTAGAAGTTCTTGTCATACAGGTCCTTCACTTCCTTAGTTAGAGTCACACCAAGGTATTTCATAGTTTTTGTAACGATTGTGAAGGGTACCTTTTCCCTAATTTCTTTCTCCACATGTTTGTCCTTTGAGTATAGGAAGGCTACTGATTTGTTTGAGTTAATTTTGTATCCGGCCACTTTGCTGAACTTGTTTATCAGCTGTAGCAGTTCTGTGGTGGAATTTTTGGGGTCACTCAAGTACACTATCATGTCATCGGCAAAGAGTGATGTTTTTATCTCTTCCTTTCCGATTTGTATCCCCTTGATCTCCTTTTGCTGTCTAATTGCTCCAGCCAGGACTTCCAGTACTATGTTGAATAGTTAGGGAGAGAGTGGGCAGCCTTGTCCAGTCCCTGATTTTAGTGGGATTGCTTCAAGTTTCTCGCCATTAAGTTTGATGTTGGCTGTTGGTTTGCTGTATATTGCTTTTATTATGTTTAAATATGGGCCTTGGATTCCTGTTTTTTCCAGGACTTTTAACATGAAGGGGTGTTGGATTTTGTCGAATGCTTTCTCAGCGTCTAGTGAGATGACCATGTGATTTTGGTCTTTAAGTTTGTTTATATGGTGGATTACATTGATGGATTTCCTTATGTTAAACCATCCCTGCATCCCAGGATGGGAGAGCTGGGTTCTGGTGTTGCTAGATTGTCTTGGTTTCCTTGGGATATACTCTTTCTCTTTCCTCTTGCCATTTTGTTGTCAGTGATATGTTCTTGCCTTTCCCTTGTATCTGGTCTGTGTCCTTGGTACACTTTTCGTGTGCACTCCGCAGAGATCTCTCTACTCCCTGGCAGCCCAGGTTCCGGGTGGCAGCTGGGCCAGGCTCTGCTCTGCATCCTGAATTCGCCTCAGGGTGGGAACAGACGTTCTTAAGCTCTGTTCCTGGTCACAGATTCTCAGCCTCTCCGAGCCACCTTTCTGGCTGGCAGGTGGGCCAGGCTCTGCTCTGTGTCCTGAAGTCATCTCCGGGTGGGAACAGAAGTTCCTAAGATCTTTTCCCGGTCACTGGATCGGGGAGGACAGGGCAGGTCAGGGAAGGGGGTGCCCTTTCCGTGTGCACTCCGCAGAGATCCCTCTGCTCCCCTGCAGCCTTGGTCTCCCACTCATCAGTTGCTCCGCCTGTACGAGCCGCCTTTCCGGCTGGCAGTTGGGCCAGGCTCCGCTCTGCGTCCTGAAGTCGTCTCTGGGTGGGAACAGAAGTTCCTAAGATCTGTTCCAGGTCACAGTTGCTCAGCCTGTACGAGCCGCCTTTCCGGCTGGCTGTTGGTCAACACCCCACTCTTATCAATGGACAATTCATAGATTCAGAAACTGAACAGAGTCACAGTGAAACTAACAGAAGTTATAACAAAAGAATATATCTTCTTCTCAGCACTTCAAGGCAACTTCTCCAAAACTGATCATATAGTCAGTCACAAAACAGATCTCAGCAGATACAAGAAGAACAAAATAATTCCATGCATTCTATCAGATTAGCACGGACTAAGGCTGGTCTTCAACAACAACAACAAAAACAACAACAACAAAAAGCCCACATACACATGGAAGCTAAACAATGCTCTACTCAATAGTAGTTTGGTCAAGAAATACATAAATAAATAAATCAAAGACTTTTTAGAATTAAAAGAAAATGAAGGAAGAACATACCAAAATTTATGGGATACAATGAAAGTAATGCGAAGAGGAAAACTAATAGTGCCGAGTGCCTATGAAAAATAAACTCGAGAGAGCATACACTAACAACATGACAGCACAAGTGAAAGCTCTAGAACAAAAAGAAGCAGATACACCCAAGAAGAGTAGATGGCTGGAAATCATCAAACTCAGAGCAGAAATCAAACAAATAAAGACAAAATAATTGTACAAAGAATAAACAAAACCAAGAGCTGGTTCTTTGAGAAAATCAACAATATCGATAAACTCTTAGCCAGATTAACCAGAGGGTGAAAAGAGAGTATCCAAATTGACAAAATCAGAAAGGAAAGGGGAGACATGACAAAAGAAACTGAGGAAATTCAAAAAATCATCAGATCCTACTACAAAAGCCTATACTCAACAAAACTAGAAAATATGGAGGAAATGAACAAATTTCTAGACAGATACCAGGTTCCAAAGCTAAATCAGGATCAGATGAACCATCTAAACAGTTCCATAACACCTAAAGAAATAGAAGCAGTTATTAAAAATTACCCAACCAAAAAAAGTTCAGGACCAGATGAGGTTAGTGCAGAATTCTATCAGACATTCATAGAAGACTTTACACCAGTAATCTCCAAACTATTCCACAAAATAGAGACAGCAGGAACACTACCCAACTTGTTCTGTGAAGCCACAATTACACCCATATCTAAACCACACAAAGACAATACAAAGAAGGAGTACTTTAGACCAATTTTCCTCATGAACATCGATGCAAAAACACTCAATAAAATTCTTGCAAACCGAATGCAAAAACAAATCAAAATGATCATTTTCCAAGATCAAGTAGCCTTCATCCCAGGGATGCAAGGATGGTTCAATATAAGGAAATCCATCAATGTTATCCACTATATATACAAATTCAAAGAAAAAATTTATGAATCTTTCTCTAGATGCTGAGAAAGCATTTGACAAAATTCAATACCCATTGATGTTAAAAGTCTTGCAAAGGTCAAGTATTTAAGGCACATACTTAAACATAGTAAAAGCAATGCACAGCAAACTAGTAGCCACCATCAAACTAAATGGTGAGAAATTTGAGGTAATTGCACTAAAATCAGGGACTAGACAAGGCTGTCCACTCTCTCCCTACCTATTTAATATTGTAATTGAAGTACTAGCCAAAGCAATAAGAAAACAAAAAGAGATCAAAGGAATAGGAATTAGGAAGGAAGAAGTAGAAACATTACTATTTGCACATGATATGATAGTATACTTAAGGGACCCAAAACATTCCACCAGAGAACTTTTATATCTGATAAACACCTTCAGCAAGGTGGCTGGATATCAAAAAAATCTGTAGGCTTCCTGTACTCAAAGGACAAACAGGCTGAGGAAGAAATTAGTAAATTGACTCCCTTCACAATATCCACAAAGAATATAAAATACCTTGGTGTGACCATAACCCAGCCAGTGAAGGGTCTGTAGGACAAGAACTTCAAATCTATGAAGAAGGAAACTGAAGAAGACCTCAGAAAATAGCAAGATCTCCCATGCTCATCCATTGGAAAGATCAACATTGTTAAAATTGTCATCTTGCCTAAGGCGATCTACAAATTCAATGCAATCTCCACCAAAATTTCAACTCAATTCTTCATAGTGTTAGAAAGAGCAGTTTGCAAATTCATTTTGAATAATAAAAACCAAGGATAGCAAAAATCATTCTTAACAATAAAAAATCTTCTGAGGAAAATCACCATCCCTGACCTCAAGCTGTATTACAATTCAATTGTGATGAAACTACCTGGAATTGGTATAGAAACAGGAAGGTAGACCAATGGAATAGAATTGAAGACCAAGAAATGAATCCACACAGCTATGGTCACTTGATTGTTGACAAAGGAGCTAAAAAATATCAATGGAAAAAAGACAGCCTCTTCAATAAATGGTAGTGGTTCAACTGTTAGTCAGCATGCAGAAAAATACAAATTGCTTACCTTCTTGTACAAAGCCCAAGTACAAGTGGATCAAAGACCTCCACATAAAATAAGGTATACTGAAACTAATAGAACAGAAAGTGGGGATGAGTTAAGAACACATAGACTCAGTAGAAATTTTTCTGAACAGAACACCAATGGCTTATGCTCTAACGGCAAAAATCAACAAAAAGCACCTCATAAAATTGCAAAGCTTCTGTAAGGCCAAGGACATTGTCAAAAGGACAAATTGGCAACCCACAGATTAGGAAAAGATCTTCACCAATCCCATATCTGAAAGAGGGCTAGTATCCAATATATACAAAGAACTCAAAAAGTAAGACTCTACAGAGTCAAATAATCTTATTAAAAATGGGGTACAGAGCTAAAAAACGAATTCTCAAGTGAGGAATATCAAATGGCTGATAAACACCTAAAGAAATGCTCAACACCCCTAGTCATCAGGGAAATGCAAATCAAAATAACCCTGAGATTCCACTTCACACTAGTCAGAATCTCTAAGATCAAAAACTCAGGCGAGAGTAGATTCTGGCAAGGATGTGGAGAAAGAGGAACACCGCATACTTTGGCGGCATTACAAGCTGTTACAACCACTCTGGAACTCAGTCTGCAGTTTCCTCAGAAAATTGAACATAGGACCTGAGGAACCAGCTATACTACTCCTGGGCATATACCCAAAAGTAGCTCCAACATCTAACAAGGACACATGCCTAACAATGTTCATAGCAGCCTTATTCATAATATCCAGAATTTGGAAAGAAGCCAAAAGTTCCTCCACATAGGAATAGACGCAGAAATTTTGGTAGATTTACACAATGGAGTACTACTCAGTTATTAAAACCAACGAGTTCATTAAATTCCTAGGCAAATGGAGGGAACTTGAAGCTATCATCCTCAGTGAGGTAACCTTGTCAGAAAAGAACACTCTGGTATGCACTCACTTATAAGCAGATACTACCCCCCCCAAAAGCTCAAAATACTTAAGAAACCATCCACAGAACTTATAAAGCTCATAAAGTAAAAAGGCCAGTATGTGGATGCCTCAGTCCTCCTTAGAAGGGAGAACAAAACAGGGGAAGAAATACAAGGTTATATAGAGGAGCAGGGATTGAAGAAAAGTTCTACAGAGACTATCTCACCTGGACAACCACCCCATATGCAGTCACCAAACCCAAGCACTATTGCTGATGCCAAGAAGTGTTTACTGGCAGGAACCAAACGTGAATGTCTCCTCAGAGTCTCTGCCAGAGTCATACAGACACAGATGGGGATGCTTGCATGTAAACATCAGACAAAACACAGGGATCCTAATGAAAGTGCTAGACAGAACTGAAAGAACTGAAAGATTTGCACCCTCATGGGAAGAATCACACCATCAACAACCAAGGCACTGAGGTGGAAAGGGTGTTTGGGAGAGGAAATACCTCCATGGAAGTAAGTTGAGGGGGAGGAGGGAGGGCAGTGGAGGGTGGGGGGAAGTATATAATATTTGAAATGTAAATATAGAGACTATTCAATAAATTGAAAAAAATCTCTTACAAGGCAAGATATGTATTTCCATTTCTGATTTCAGTTTATAACAAGTATTTTTAGGAAATTCATTTTTTAAATGAATGGGGTATATTTTTACGTATGGATATTCAGAGGTTTTAGAAGTATGCATATATAAGTCCATTTATCTTTAACTCTTTTCTTTTTTATTGATGTAAATATTAGGACAAAGGTTTTGGATGTATTGTCTCAATGTCTCAGTTTTCTCAAGTCCTAATTGTTCACACCGCTATTGAGAGAAGTCACATCTCTTGCTCTTACAGGTTTAGGGGATGTGTGCTGTGAGTATGTGACAAGCAGCCTTGAACAGGTGGCACGGATGGGTGATGTCCAGTCACATGAACTGACTGCAAGTGCATAGGCCATCAAGGTACTGCACGTGGGAACTGTATGTACAACCAGGGGCATTGGATGAAATTGTTGTTACCAGTAATGACATGACCAGGTCTTCCGGATACTTATAAAGGTTTCCAGGGGACTGAAACCCTGTGCTTAGTCACGAGGGGATATGAGTTTGGTCTCTTAAAAAGGGCCTACACACGTGACCAGAAAACAAACAGAATTTCCAGTTAGGCCACTGTCTTCCAATGGCACCATGCATTAAAACTACATATAATATTAAATTTTAATTTAGGATAATGTATAACAATCCCTTCCCATAACAAATGTTCCTGGTGTGGACTGAAAATCCAATGGTTATGGCCAGGATTCATAAATGTCAATGACTTCCTCTTGCTCAAGGGATACAATGGAGTCTTTACCTCTCTACCCTTCTCTGATTTGTGAGGTGAGCACCCAGGCACGCACAGGTTTTTCAACATTAATGCTCTTATAGTTGATAGGAAATTAAGCAAATTGAATATTCTTCTCTAACATCTTTGCCTTTTTATGCTTATTCTTTCCCTTTCTAGCTCAAACTATTTCTCTTCTGTTAGACACTGAGCAGAAAACCAAAGACATATAATCTCTATAGCATTAGCACTGCTAATAAGACTCACTCATACTTCATAGTACATTGTGACTTAGAAGATCACCTGGATGTTCAACTCTCAGACTTTTAAACAGAGCTATGGATGAGTCTCCAAAGAGGATGAGAGGTAGGTGCAATGGATACATTTTGGGGAGGAGGTCTATTTGAGGAGACTAGACTCACATTTCTTAACAGTGGATCACATTCCAATCGTCCTACTAGGAAATCATAAAAGGTTTAAGCCTAGAGGCAACAAATATGGTGTGATCTGCAGAGAATGTGTAAAGAGATTCCTTTAGAAACGACTGCAGTGGTAGCTGTCATGAAGGGAAGATCATGAACTGCAGCTTCAAAAATGAGTATAAAATTTCACAGTGCGGAAATAGCTTAGTAATTGTAGATTCATGCTCAGTTCATCCAGGCCCTGGGCTCATCCCCGGTGTATATATAAAAGGAAGAAAGAAGAAAAGAAAAGGAGGTAGAAAGAAAGAGAAGGAGGGAGAGTGGGAAGAAGGAATGAATAGAAAGTTTTTTTTGTGGGGGGGTCACTAAAACATACAGCATATTTTAATTGCGAGTTAACTGTCAACCCTGAAAGGTGACTTGAGTTTAGTGACTACCATAATTATAAGGATTCTTTAAAGATATATTTGTTTTTATATTAGTATGAAAGTAAAAGAATAGAAATTCTTAGAATATTTTGCTTTAAGGTTAATCAATAGGATATGATGTTACATCTTCTAAAGTGGTATTTATTTAACTCAGGATGATATTTTCTAGCCCCATTCATTTGCCTGCAAAACTCGTGATATCCTTGTTCTTAATAGCTGAGTAGTATTCCATTATGTAAATGAACCACATTTTCTGTATCCATTCTTCTGTTGTGGGACATCTAGGCTATTTCCAGATTCTGACTTTTACAAATAAGGCTAATGTGAACATAGTAGAACATGTACCCATGTGGCATGGTGGGGCATCTTTTGGGTATATTAGGTACAAGAATACAGAACACCTAGGATACAATCTACAGATCTCGAGAAGGCTAAGAAGTTAAAGGGCTCAAGTGAATATTCCTCAATTCCACTTGGGAGAAAGGAGAAAGCAATCACAGGAGAGCAGGGAGGGAAAGAGGGACCTGAGTGGAAAAGAGGGCAGGAAGGGGAAAATAAGAACATAATCAGGTATTGGTGAAGAGAAGGAACAGGACTGAAGACCCAAGGACCAGCAGAAAAAAATGGAAACAGGTAACTTCAGGATGTAGAAGGTGGGGGGATCCTCTCGAATGTACCAGAGACTTGGGAGGTAAGAGACTTTCAGGTCTCAAAGGGAGGGACCTTAGATAAAATGTCCTAAAGTAAGGAACTTGTAGAGTTTACCTCCAGTAGAAAAGCAGGGTATCAACTGGAGGAATGGGGTTACCACCCCACAGTCAAAAACTGACCCAGAAATGTTACTGTCTGAAAAACTATTGAGACAAAAATTTAGAAGAGCCTGAGGAAAAGGAGGTACAATGGCAATCCCGAATTGGAATCCAGCATGAGGTAGTGGGGAAGGAGGGGGACCTCAAGGCCTGATACTATTACTGAGGCTATGGTGTGCTCACAAACAGGGACCTATCATTACTGGCCTTTGAAAGACCCAACAAGCAGCTGAAAGAGTAAGATGCAGATATTTACATCCAACCAATAAACAGAAGCTGGTGACCTCTGTGGTTGAATTAGAAAAAAAATCTAGAAGAAGCTGAGGGGGAGAACAACCCTAGAGGAAAACCAGAAGTCTCAACTAACTTAGATCCGGGAGGTCTCTCAGACACTGAGCTACTAACCAGGCAGCATACACCAGCTAATATGAGGACCTCAATCAGAAAAGATGTACTTGACCCTCAAGAGACTTGGAGCCCCAGGGAGTGAGAAGGTCTGGTGGAGTGGGGTGTGGGGACAACCTCTTGGTGGTTGGGGGAGGAGAAGTGGGATGTGGAACATTTTAAGGGTGGTCCAGAAAGGGGATAAAGTCTGGACAGTAAAAATGATTAAAGAATAAATGTTTTTTTTTAATGGAAAAAAAAACAGGCATTCAAATAGAATCAAAATAAAAACCAAAGTAAATGAAGTGGCAATTATGTAAAATTTATATTTTGGCATGATGGTAACCACCTAGAAATAGAAGAGTGATTACATTTTCATTAGCATTTTAACCATGGAAAGGACTTGAGCCTTGGTAGTCTAGCAGCACTTGACACTTGACAAATCCTCACCTTTGAGCAAGTGTGATTCCCAGGGAGCCACACATGCTTGTCTGAATATAGTGAGATAATGATGAGATGCAGTGGCTTAACATGCTTGTGCGAAAGTATGTGGGAGGGGCTAGGAGGCCAGTTCAATTTAAATGAGCTCACTTGCTTAAAGACTATGTGGTCTGGGAGAATAAAGTCCCTTTTAGAAAGGTAAGGAAAGGGAGCTTTAAGCCCAACAATTGGGAGATGGAACTGAAGAGACTACCTCCAGAAGATAGACATGGTCTTCTACTGAGATCAGGGGCCACCCACCTTCAAAATATTTAACCCAGAATTGGTCAAGTCTAAAGGAAATGCAGGAAAGGAAGGCCACTCAGTGAGGGATCAACTTGCACGCCCACCACACCCTGACACTATTACTGATGCCATATTGTGTTTGTAGACAGGAGCCTGGCATGGCTGTCCTCTGAGGGGCTTTACCAGGAACTGAGTGAGACAGATGCAGATATTTACAGACAACCGTTGGGTTGATGTCGGGAACCAATATAGAAGAGAACATTACTATAGAACAGTGAGCTACATGCTCATTAGCAAATTAACTTATAAATATGAGGTTGGGAATATTTTAACTTCTATACTGAAGCCTATGACCACAGATAAGTTTGGCTTTGAAAATTCTAATTCAGTAATTTATTCATTTCGATTTCAGCCTTACTTACTTTGAAATTATAATATATGTCATTTTCTTATGCTTTAAACTTAAAGCACAACTTGTTTTCTCAAGAATAGATGCACATAGTGTTCTTAATGCATCTTGGTGATATTATTGCTATTTTGGCCAGCTCTCAACCACATCATTGTATTAATAGAAGTTAGTCGTTTGGTGATTTAAAAGACCATTACAAGACTTTTCCTGCAAGCAGGTAACCAAATTACAGGGAGAAGTAAAGGAAGACACAGATTAACGAGAGGAAATGTGTGGGCAACTAGGAAGAGGGAAAGGCCATAAAATATGGCCTTTCTGCTAGTCAAACAGGGACCATAGTTTTCATGAAACTTTGTCTTGGAGTGATATTTCCTATAATTCATCTTCAAGAATAGCACAGAGGCACCAAGATGATATGAGAGAAGTTGAGCCCGTATTTTGGTTTTCCAACATACTTAGAATCTCTGAAAATTTCTTCTACATCTCACTGTGCCTTCATAGCAGGGGTTGAGGAATGTTTGATTTATAGTTAAGTTTCTGACTTCTCAGAGTCTTTAGACAAAGAGCGAACTATTAGTTGGGTTGAGAAGGTTCCATCAACCTCGACAATGACAGAACTTAGTGTGTGCTTTTCTTGGACTTCCACAAAGAGCTTTGAAAGGCTGTGCAAAATAATATTATTTTATGACCTGCCAAGTGGGAACTCATTGGAAATCTCATAAGAAAAATTTTAAACCATTTTGCACTCTACATGTGAGAGTCAGTTGGTGTCTCCACGGATAGGAAAATAAATCAACTGAATTCAGGAAATGTGAATGGAATTAAGTTCACTTGGTATTCTTTCATCTTCTCAGAATAATTTATTATTGCTTTGTGTTTTAATGTAGGGATTTGGAGAGAACATTTACAGGGAATAAGATATTTTAAAAATCTCATTTAGGACCAACATATATGAATCAATCATGTGATAAGATACAATTTTATATAGATGTGATTTCTTTTTACTGATTGGCTGCTACAGTGTCCTCAGACATATTCCCAATACACTCCACATGCGAGAGTAGACATTTTAGACATCCTTCTAACCAACTCATTTGTTGGTTGTCATTAAAGGAAAAAAAAATGTAAGCCTCTTAAAGTTTTTCATTTCAGCATCAAATTTTATGTTCTTTCCTTGAAGAATTTTTTCATAGATCTTTTTCTTATTTTCTCAGAAATATATCTTTTCAGACATTTAAAACAAAAATTTAAACTTGACAAACTTTAAACTTAGTGGGAGACAATTTACTGACAAGATTATATTGTTTGAATTTTTTACACAAAGTAAATAAATTAATCGACTTTAAATTCATAATATAAAGTAGAAATAGCATTTTTAACAACACACTTCACTCTATCAAATGTAGGAAACACACATCAAAAAAGTAGGAAGCGTTCTGGCTTTCTTCTTTTCTCAATGTCCTTTTTAAATTGATGCTTCTGTTTCTGTTTTCATGGTGGACACCTAGACCTGCTTTCCAGAATTATCTCACTTCTCACATTTGTTTTCACCTACTCAGCTACTCTGACCTTCTGTCACTTCTTTTTAATTTTATTATTTTTAAAAATATTTTTCATTGAATATGTTATGTATTTACGTTTCAAATGTCATCCCCATTTCCCCCTCTCCCAGCCCCTTCCCCCTCTCCTTGCTTCCATGAAGATGCTCCCACTCCTACCTACCCACTCCCACCTTATCACCCTGGCATTCTCCTACACTGGGGAAATGAGCCTTCACAGGACCAAAGGCTTCTCCTCCTATTGATGCCAGACAATGCCAATCTCTGCCACATATAGGGTTGGAGCCATGGGTCTCTCCATGTGGATTTTTGTTCCCTTTATTCATTTCCCCTGCCAGACACCTGCCCTAATCTCCATAGTGTGTGGAGTCTGTGCTTTGTTTGCAGAGTTGTGTGGGTTCTTTCTCAGGTCTCTCCCAACAGATCCACAGGTAACCAGGTAGATTTTCTTAAATCAAGTTGTATTCTTCACCTTTTGCAACTACAGCCTTTGAATATCAGCCCCTGAAGCCTCCTTCCTTGTGTGCATCTGAGGTGTCAGGTGTTTACTGAGCCATCGATTCACACTAAATTCCCTGGTTTCATGAAGTGAAGCAAGACTTCCAAGTTGTGAATCTAAAAGTAAGCCCCGGCAAAAAAAAAATGAATAAAAAAAAAAAAAAATCTCAGTCCTCAGAAATACAGAAAACTAATGACAGCCGCAAAGTTCATTAAAACCCAGCCAAAATCATGAGCTGCTGGGAGGATAAGCTAGAAAGAGATGACCATGGCTTTCTACTGGAGTGTGTGGATTAGGACAAAGACTAACGAGAAAAAAGAATGGGGAGCAGACGTTTTACCTTCTACTTGGATGTATTTTCTGTATATGCAAGCATGAAAATATTGGCTATCTACAGACAGATGAAGGAGAGCATAGGTTGCCTGGCGAGGCACCACCTGGACCTTCTTTTCGTTGCTGCTTGTACCCAGTGTATCCACTGTGTGCTGCTCAGTGGTGGTGGTGAGGAAACTACAAGACATAGTTCCGGCTCGATGAGAGGCCCACTGCCTCACTATTTGTACCATATGAAGCAGCTTTAGGTTACAGTAGAATGTGAGGGAAATGAAGACATGGTCTGTATTCACGGCTGTGACTTCTGGAGTGAGAAGAAAACCAAAAAAACCTCCAGCCTTTCCCTCCTCTGTACAGATGATTCTAAAGTTCTAGACTGTTCCAGGTGAAGTCTCTTGATGCACTCACCCAGTCAGCCTCAGTAAGGCACTTGTTTCTCTAATATAAAACCATGTCAAAGCACTAAATGTGATCTGTCTGCCATCTAGGTTTATAACTATATCCTTGTAACGCAACCAACTCATTTCTTTATATTTTATCAATTCCTTTTTTTTAAAATGGCGGAATTGAACCTGCATAGACCATAAAGGAACATGTCCTCTCATCTTTTTCTTGAATAAAATGTTGTCTCCGTAGTGTGGTTTCACTAACAGTTATTATTATTAGTCTGTTGGACTTAGACCCAAGATTCCCATGATTCACAATTTGCATATGTCTTATATACACGAAAAAGGAAATAAAACAAAAAAGAAGATAGGGAGGAAGGACAAGAGAGGACTTCAGTAAAAGTGGATGATCCAGGAAAGGAATCTGAGTGGGTTTTTTTTAAAACTTTATTCTAAAAAACAAAGATAAAAGAACAAATTTTAAGCAATTTTCATAAATGTATACGAATATATTTTTGTCAGTGCTTGGCTTTTTTTTTTAAGGTTTGATACTCTGCATTAAGGTCTTACTAGTTACAATGAGCAAAAAGTACATGTAAAACAGGATGTAACCCGGAATTAGTCAATGTTTTCTTGGTGTGTAAGGATTGAGCATAATTTTTTTTTTGTTTTGTTTTTTTCATGAACTTCACACAGTCTGTGAGTTGTTTCTGGGGGAGTCTGAGCCCTTTGGGGTTAGCATTTCACTATCAGTGACTGCATATTATGTCTGTTCTTTTGTGACTGGGTTATCTCACTCAGGATGATATTCTCTAGATGCAACCATTTTCTTAAGAATTTGGTTAAGTCATTGTTTCTGATAGCTGAGTAGTACTCCATTGTGTAAATGTACCACAATTTTTGAATCCATTCATCTCCTGAAGGACATCTGGGTTCTTTCCAGCTTCTGGCTATTATAAATAGAGGTACTATGAACATTGTGGTGCATGCCACTTTGCTGAACTTGTTTATCAGCTGTAGGAGTTCTCTGGTGGTGTTTGTGGGGTCGCTTAAGTACACTATCATGTCATCTGCAAAAAGTGATGTTTTTCCTTCTTCCTTTCCAATTTGTATCCCTTTGATTTCCTTTTGCTGTCTAATTGCTCCATCCAGGACTTCCAGTAATATGTTGAATAGGTAGGGGGAGAGTGGGCAGCCTTGTCGAGTCCCTGATTTTAGTGGAATTGCTTCATGTTTCTCCCCATTCTGAGTGGGTTTCCATGAAGGGTTTATTGCAGAATGCACTTGGCAATTCTGTGGAGCAGAGAGTTGGGGAAAGACCTAACTTAACCTCAAATTAGGGTCTCATTTTCCACTACTGCATCTGTTGCATGCTGTGAAAATCGAAAGTGGCATCATTAAGGTTGCTGTGACAGGCAAGATATTGTCACTGGACTCAGTCTTGCTAATTTCTTCAAGTGTTGTCTATTTTCTTGTAGTGACATATGATCTTCATACTTCACATCCACTTGATGAAGGTCATCCTCATGAGTTATTTGTATATTATTTTTAACAGTGTTTCTCCTGTCAAGAACCCATTTGACTAGCCAAGCATTCTTGGAGCAACATTTCTTCATCCTGCACATTAGGTACTAAGCTATGATGGTTGACCTTCATTGTTGACTTGATTGTGCTTAAAGTCAGCATGGGTGCACGCCTATAGGTGTGTCTATGACAGTGTTTTCAGAGGTTTAACTGAAGAAGGAGGTCCATCCTAGATGTAGGCAGCACCATTGATGTGTTGGTGCATAAGTGAAGGAAAAGGAGAAATTGAGCTAAGAACCAGCCTTTATGTCTATATTTCCAGTCTGTAGATTAAGGTGACCACGAGCCTTTCATGCCTGCTGCCATGTTCTCTCCCTTAGTGGGCTGGATATTCAAACTCTGAACCCAAATGTCTCTGCTGTCTTATTTCACTGTCTTAGTTTGGGTTTTATTACTGTGAAGAGACATCATCACCATGCAACTTTTATGAAGGAAAACATTTAATTAGGACTGACTCACAGTTCAGAGGCTTAGTCCATTAAGGCAGGAAGCAAAATGGTATGCAGGCAGACATTGTGTTAGAGAGGTACCTGAGACTTCTACATCTGGATTCACAGGTAGAAGGAAGAGAAAGCAATATTGGGCCTGGATTGGGCTTTTGAAACCCCAGAGCCCATTCGAGTGACACACTTCCTCCAAGGCCACATCTCTCAAATATTGCCACTCCCTATGAGTCTATGGGGGCATTTTCATTCAAAATACCAAAGTCTCTTTCTCTCCCTTTTATACACATTAAAGTAACGGTTAGGTGAAATGGAAAAAAAATGTTCTGCTTTTGAAAGAATTTCTCTTTACTCTTGTTGATCAGGGTCACCTGATAGGCAGGAGGCCAAGGAACACCCAAGGTGGAGTTTTGATTGTCTTCAAATGCCAAGGGAATCAGCCTTTAATCAAGATCATGCATTTGGCTTCACCATCATTTCATTGTAGAGATTTCTTTATAGCATGACCATACGTTGAGCTGATGGCAGGAAAGGCATGGGTAGTAGATGAATGGTACCTAATCTATCTTATCTGCTCAGTTTTGATTTTCTGGGGGCCATGTGTTTTGTATTTGGGCCTAAATTTAAAATTCCAATTTGATGAATTATGTGTGCCTTTCATACTTTATTGGTTTGGCAGAGCTAAGCACTTAGGAGGGAGTTCTGCTGCTCACTTCTTTGACATATTAAGGTCACATTTTTCATTTTCACCAAGATCTAGAGCTAGGCTAAGAGTTATCTTTTCAAGATGATGGACAATTCTCTGCTGTAGATGGCTTTCTCTTGCTAGTGAATCCTGGGATGTCTGCATAATGATCATCTCATCAGGAATTTCCTGTAATCTCACTGTAGATAGCTGAAATACTAGCTTCTGTCAAGTACTCTGGCTAAGTAGCAAAACACTTTAGTTAAATGCTTGTGGGGCTACAGAGCTGTTCTCTGAAAGTACTTGAAAGCAGTAGACCCTATAATTAATATCCTTTCAGTCTGTTTTTGTTATAACATTATTATTTTAATTTTAATTTTTGGTTAGGTATAATAGTCTGAGTTGGCAGTTATAATCTATCAGTAGAAGATTTTTGGGTTTTAAAAGTTTCCATTTAGCTAAGAATCAGATAAGCCTATTTTTGTTATATAGAAATAGGACTACCTGCCTATGATGGCTTTACGTACAGTGAGCTAGACCTTCCTGAACCCAGCAGCAATGAAGAAAATTCCCTCTTAGACATGACCATAGGTCAATCTGATAAGAGCATCTTTACTTGATGTTCTTCCAATATTTTAAGTTGACAACAAAGATTATTCTCACCTGGGTCTTTTGGTGTGAGTTCTTATCAAACTAGGTTAGAATACAAGGTGAAATGTTGAGCTGGGTATCTCAGGGATGTCTAAAGAGATTGCAAACCAGACTGGCAGGCAGGTGCTAAAGTGGAGTGCCTTAAAATATCTAGTCTAATTTAGATTAAGACCAACCATGTGGTGTGGTTGTGTTCTATGGTTCAAGATAGAGGGATGTCATGGAGTGATATAGCATAGTCATGGGTGGGCTGGGGTTAGAAATGACATCAGAGGAGCTTTGGGGAATGGAATAAAAAAAAACGATGTGGGGTAGTCTGAGAACTTATTAAGGATGAAAAGACTTACTGTACCCAGAAGCACTGCATGGAGTGATGCTTCACAGAACAGGAGGCAGGTGGAACAAAACAAGATCCCTGCATCTCACTCCCACAAAGTAAAAGTTGGGTGTGTAGTGATTTATCCTTATTTTATACTAGGTGTCTGGGCTCTAGGTCTCAGAACACTTGACTGTCAGGAGCCATAACGAGAGAAACTAATACCTAGCAGGTAATCATCCTGAAATTGTCTGCTTCATATTATTATATAATCTTTGACAGATTGGCTATTATTAGGAAAGGCCATAAGAGAATTCATTTTAGGGAAGATTCCTGTTATTAATATGCTTTACCTGTTATTATTAATCATGTATAACAAAAACTAGGTATTAGCTCACCCCGTTAGAGCAGAACTCTGCAGATCTATGAATATGTACTGTCTTGTAGTGGTGCTATAGAGACAAATCAATGACTTCTGAAGTCTTAATGATGGTCCTTTAAAAATTCTAAAATTATATAATTTATTATTAAGCTTTTTGATATTGGGACTGCTATTAGGTCCTTTTCTTTTCTTTTTTTATCTTTTCATTTTTTATTATTTTTATTGTCTATTCCCTGTATTTATATTTCAAATGTTATCTTCCCCCACTCCCCACCCTACTCCCCCCCCACTTGCTTCCATAAAGGTTCTTTTCTTTGTCTTTTTTCTCATTTTTTAATTACTTTGTATTTACATTTGGGATGTTATGCCTTTCCCCCTGCCCTGCTTCCATCCCCCATCCCCCTCTATTTGCCTTCACAAAGTTTCACTCCCTTCTGAACCCCCTCTCTATCCCATTGCCTTGGTATTCTCCTACATTGGGAAAACATGGCTTCTCTGGACCAAAAGCCTCTTCTCACATTGATGCCAGACACTGCTGTCTTCAGCTACATATATAACTAGATCAATAGGTCACTCAATGTGTTCTCAAAGGTTGGAGATTTAATCCTTGGGAGTTTTGGAGGGTTTGGTTGGTTGATAATGTTGTTTTACCCATGAGGTTGCAACACCTCTCAGCTACTTCAGTCCTTTCTTTAGCACCTTCATTAAGGTCCCCGTATTCAGTCTGATGGTTAGCTGCAAGCATGCTCAGCTGTATCTATATGAGTCTAACTTACTTTGTGAGGAGGCATCTCTATCGAGTTCCTGCCAGTAAGAAATTTTGAGATCAGCTATAGTGCTTGGATTTGTTGGCTGCATATGAGGTAGATCCCTAGGTGAGGCAGCTTCTGAATGATCCTTTCTTCAATTACTAACACTCTATTTGACCTTGCATTTACTCCCGTGAGTGTTTTGTTCTCCCTTCTAAGAAAGACTGAGGCATCCCCATTTTGGTCTTCCTTTTTTATTTTCTTTTTCTTTTTTATTTTTCTTTCTTTCTTTCTTTCTTTCTTTCTTTCTTTCTTTCTTTCTTTCTTTTTTTTGTGCTTCATAATGTGGGTGAATTGTTTCTTGGTATTCAGAGCTTTTCCGGGATAGTATCTGCTTATCAGTGAGTACATACCCTATGTGTTCTTCTGTAACTGGGATACCTCACTCAGGATGAGAGGTTCTAGTTCCATCTATTTGCCTACAAATTTCATGAAGTCCTTGCTTCTAATAGCTGAGTAGTACTCCATTATATAAACGTACCACAATTTTTGTATCCATTCCTCTGCTGAAAGAAATCTGGGTTCTTTCCAGGTTCTGAATATTATAAATAAGGCTACTAAAAACATGGTAGAGCATGTGTCCTTATTTTACGTTGGAGCATCTTTGGAGTATATGCCCAGGAGTGGAATAGCTGGGTATTCAGGTAGTACTATGTCCAATTTTCTGAGGAACTGCCAGATGATTTCTAGAGTAGTTGTACCAGCTTACATCCCCAACAACAGTGGAGTAGTGTTCCTCTTTCTTTAAACCCTGGCCAGCATCTTCTGTCACCTGAGTTTTTGATATTACCCGTTCTGACTGGTGTGAGGTAGAATCTCAGGGTTGTTTTGATTTGTGTTTCCATGATGACTAGAGATGTTGAGCATTGATTTAGGTGTTTCTCAGCCATTCCTCAGTTGAGAATTCTTTGTTTAGTTCTGTATCCCATTTTAAATAAGATTATTTGATTCTCTGGAGTCCAGCTTTTTGACCATTGTGAAGGGTGTTGATTCTCATCCTTTTATTCTTTGAGTATAGAAAAGCAGTTGAGTTGTTTGAGTTAATTTTATATCCAGTCTTTTTGCTAAAGTTGTTTATCAGCTGTAAAACTTCTCTGGTAAAACTTTTGGTGTCACTTCAATATACTATCATATCATCTGCAAATAGTGATATTTTAAATTCTTCCTTTCCAATGTGTATCCCATTGACTTCTTTTTGTTGTCTAATTGCTCTGGCTAGGACTTCCAGTACTATATTAAATAGGTAGAAGACATGATGAATGATCGTTTTGATGTGTTCTTGGATTCAGTTTGCAAGGATTTTGTTGAGTATTTTTGCACCAATGTTCATAAGTGAGATTGATCTGAAGTTCTCTATCCTTGTAGGGTCTTTGTGTGGTTTAGGTACGAGGGTTATTGTAGCCTCAAAAAATGAGTTGGGTAATATTCCATCTGATTCTATCTTTTGAATAGTTTAGCGAGTATTGGTGTTATATTCCCAATAAATGTCTGATAAAATTCTGCACTGAACCCGTCTGGACCTGGGCTTTTTTTGGTTGGGAGGCTTTTGATGACTTCTTCTATTTCTTTAGGTGCTATAGGGTTATTTAGATGGTTTACTTGGTCCTGGTTTAACTTTGGGACCTTGTATTTGTCTAGGAATTCGTCCATTTCCTCCAGATTTTCCAATTTTGTGGAGTATAACTTTTTGTAGTAAGATCTGATGATTTTTGAATTTCCTCAGTTTCAGTTGTTATGTCACCACTTTCCTTTCTGATTTTGTTAATTTGGATACTCTCTCTTTGCCCTCTAGTTAGTCTGGCTAGGGGTTTATCAATCTTGTTGATTTTCTCAAAGAACCAACTCTTGGTTTTGTTGATTTTTTCAGTGGTTCTTTTTGTTTCTATTTGGTCTATTTCTGCCCTAATTATGATTATTTCTTGCCGTCTACTCTTTTTGGGTATATCTGCTTCCTTTTGTTCTAGGGCTTTTAGCTGTGCTGTCAGGTTGCTGATGTGAGCTCTCTCCAGTTTCTTTTTGGAAGCACTTAGGGCTATGAGTTTTCCTCTCAATACTGCTTTCATTACATCCCATAGGTTTGGGTATGTTGTGTTTTCGTTTTCGTTGAATTCTAGATAGTCCTTAATTTCTTTCTTTATTTCTTCTTTGACCCTGCTATCCTTTAACAGAGCGTTGTTTAGTTTCCATGTGTATGTGGGCTTTTTGTTGTCTTTGTTGTTGTTAAAGACCAGCCGTAGACCATGGTGATCTGAGAGGATGCATGGGAGTATTTCAATCTTCTTATATCGATGGAGGCTCGTTCTGTGTCCAATTATGTGGTCAATTTTCGAGAAGGTGCCATGGGGTGGTGAGAAGAAGGTGTATTCTTTTACTCTAGGATAGTATGTTCTGTATATATCTATTAATTCTAGTTGGTTCAAAGTCTCTGCTAGTTTTGCAGTGTCCTTGTTCAGTTTCTGTTTCCCTGATCTGTCCATTGGTGAGAGTGGGGTATTAAAGTCTCCCAATATTATTGTGTGGGGTGAAATGTATTTTTTGAGCTTTAGTAGGGTTTCTTTTATGAATGTGGGTGCCTTTTTATTTGGAGCATATATGTTAAGGATTGAGAGTTCCTCCTGACAGATTTCCCTGGTAATGAGTAAAAAGTGTCCTTCCTTATCTTTTTTGATAACTTTTGGTTGGAAATTTACTTTATTCGATATTAGAATAGCCACTCCAGCTTGCTTCTTGGAGCTGTTTGCTTGGAAGTTTTTTTCCCACCCTTTTACTCTGAGATAGTGTCTGTCTCTGTCTCTGAGATGAGTTTCCTGTATGCAGTAAAAGGCTGGATTTTGTTTATGTATCCAGTCTGATAGCCTATGTCTCTTTATTGGGGAGTTGAGTCCATTTATGTTAATAGATATCAAGGAATAGTTGTTTCTGTTTCCTGCCATTATTGCTTTTGTGGGTTGAATTGTGTCTGTGTCTTTTTCTTCTTTTAGTTTTCTTGTTTAGGAGTTTTCTTGTTCTTACTAGGCTGTATTTTCCCTCCTTGTATTGGGTTTTCCACCTATAATTCGTTGTAGTGCTGGGTTTGTGGTCAGATATTGTGTGAATTTTGATTTGTCTTGAAATATCTTCGTCTCTCCATCGATGGTGATTGATAGTTTTGCTGGGTATAGCAGCTTGGGCTGGCACTTGTGCTCTTTTAAGGAGTGCATGATGTCTGTCCAGGCTCTTCTAGCTTTCATAGTCTCTGTTGAGAAATCGGGTGTGAGTCTGATTGGTCTGCCTTTATATGTTACCTGACCTTTTTCCCTTACTGCTTTTAGTATTCTTTCTTTACTTTGGGCACTTGATGTTTTTTACTATTATGTGTCGGGAGGTATTTTTTTTCTGGTCCAACCTATTTGGAGTTCTTAAGGCTTCTTTTATGCTCGTGGTCATCTCATTCTTGAGGGTAGGGAAGTTTTCTTCTATGATTTTGTTGAAGATATTTACTGTGCCTCTTAGTTGATACTCTTCTCCCTCTTCTATTCCTATTATTTTTAGGTTCGGTCTTCTCATTGTGTCTTGGATTTCCTGGACATTTTGGGTTAGGAGCTTTTTGTTTTTTGCATCTTCTCTGGCTGTTTTGTCTATGTTTGCAATGCTTTCTTCTGCCCCTGAGATTCTCTCCTCTATCTCTTGTAATCTATTGGAAATGCTTGCTTCTGTGACTCCTGATTTCTTTTTTTGGTGTTCTGACTCTAGGGTTATCTCTTTTAGCATTTTCTTTATTGTGTCAATTTCTGTTTTAATTTCCCTCTTCCATTCCTTTGTTTCTTTGGTTCTGTTTTTCTCTAGTTCTTTGAGTTCTTTGAGTGTTTTTCTTGTTTCTTCTTTAAAAGCTTCTGAATTTTTTTGCTTTTCCTCCCTTTCTTGTTTAAGTATCTCTATCAGCATCTTAAGGTATGATTTCAGGTCTGTGTCTTCTTTTTCTAGAGTGTTTGGAATTCCGATGTTTGTTATTATGGGAGAGCTGCGTTCTGGTGTTGCTAGATTGTCTTGGTTTCCTTGGGATATACTCTTTCTCTTTCCTCTTGCCATTTTGTTGTCAGTGATATGTTCTTGCCTTTCCCTTGTATCTGGTCCTTGTCCCTGGTACACTTTCCGTGTGCACTCCGCAGAGATCTCTCTACTCCCCGGCAGCCCAGGTTCCGGGTGGCAGATGGGCCAGGCTCCGCTCTGTGTCCTGAAGTCGCCTCCGGGTGGAAACAGAAGTTCTAATTTTCTGTTCCCAATCGCAGTTGCTCAGCCTCTATTAGCCAGCCGCAGTTCCGGGTGGCAGCTGGGCCAGGCTCCGCTCTGCGTCCTCTCAATTTTCTTTTTCTGTTGAGATCTGTTTTGTGACAGACTATATGGTCAGTTTTGAAGAACGTATATGACGTGATGAGAAGAAAAAATATTTGTTTGTATTAGGGTGAAATATTCTATAGATATATCTTAAATATATTTGGTTCATAATTTCTTTTAGTTTCACTGTGTCTCTGTTCAGTTTCTGCTTTCATGATCTGTCCATTGCTGAGAGTGTGGTGTTGAAGTCTCCCACTATTTTATGTGGTATAATATATGCTTTGAACTTTAGTAGTATTTCTTTTATGAATGTGGGTGTCCTTGTATTTGGAACACAGATATTCAAGATTGAGAGTTCATTTTGATAGATTTATTCTGTGAAGTTTAAAAAGTTTCCTTCCTTATCTGTTTTAATAACTTTTGGTTGAAAACCTATTTTTTTTTCAATATTAGGATAGCTACTCCAGTTTGATTTCTGGTACCATTTACTTCAAAAGTTATTTTCCCAGCCTTTTACTCTGAGGTAGTTTTTGTCTTTGTCTCTGAGATGAGTTTCCTGTATGTAGCAAAATGCTGGATCCTGTTTACCCATTCAGGCTGATAGTCTATATCTTTTTATTGCAGAATTGAGTAAATTGATGTTAAGAGATATTAACAAATAGTGATTGTTGTTTCCTGTTATATTTGTTGTTAGGAGTAGAGTTATATTTGTGTGCTTTTCTTCTTTTGGTTTTCTTGCATGATTATTATTTTTTAATTATTTGCTTTTCCTTGGGTGTAGTTTCCTTCCTTGTATCAGATTTTTTAATCTATTATCCATTGTAGTGCTGGATTTGTGGACAGATATTATGTAAATTTGCTTTTGTCCTGGAATATCTTTGTCTTTTCATCTATGGTAATTGAGAGTTTTGCTAGATATAGTAACCTGGGCTGGCATTTGTGTTCTCTTAGGGTTTGTAAAATGACATCCAGAATCTTCTAGCTTTTATAGTCTCTTTTGACAAGTCTGTGTTAATTTTGATTAGTCTGCCTTCATATGTTACTTGTCCATTTTCCCTTATAGCTTTTAGGTTTCTTTCTTTGTTTTAAATATTAGGGGTTTTGACTATTGTGTGGGGAGGAGTTTCTTTTCTGGTCCTATATATTTGGAGTTCTGTAGGCTTTTTGTCTGTTCATGGTCATTTTGTTCCTAAGGGTAGCAAATTTTTCTTCTATAATTTTGTTGAATATATTTACTGTGCCTTTTAGTTGGGAGTTTTCGCCCTCTTCTATACCTATTATCATTAGGTTTTGTCTTCTCATTGTGTCCTAGATGTTCTGGATGTTTTGGGTTAGGTTCTTTTTGATTTTCTCTGACTGTTATGCCAATGATTTTTATTTTTTCTTCTGCCTCTTAGCTCTTCTCTTTCATCTCTTATATTCTGTTGGTGATGCTTGCCTCTGTGACTCCTGATTTTTTTCTTAGGTTTTCTATCTTCAGAGTTATCTTCTTTTTTTTGTAATTTCTTTATTGTTTCTATTTTTGTTTTCAATTCACTTGTTTGGTTGTGTTTTCCTGTAGTTCTTTAAGTGATTTTTGTGTTTTCTCTTTAAGGGATTCTATTTGCCTATATGTGTTCTTCTGTAATTTTTTAAAGGAAGTTATCTATGAGCTTCTTGAAGATTTCCTTTTCATTATGTAGTATGATTAAAAGTCTATGTCTTGATTTTCTGGTGTGTTTGGCAATACACTACTTGCTGTGTTGGGAGATTTTGGTTCTGATATTTCCAGGTTGTCTTGGTTTCCATTGCTTAGGTTCTTTAGCTTTCCTTTTGCCATGTTTTTACCTGTGATTATAGGTGTTCTTGTTGTCTCTGATTGGAGCCTGTATCTTCTTTGAGTCTCAGAGCCTGTGGGTTTAATTAGGAGACTGATTCTTGGAGTTTCTCTCTTTGTGGGTAGGCAGTGATTTGTGATGATAGTGACTCTGTTTTTTCTCCATGGGCTCAGGTGGGAGAGCTATTGTGAGGGTGTTCTGGGGGCTGAGCTATCTGTGAGTGGGTCCTTATTCTTGATGGAAGTCACCTGGCTCTCTTGCTGGGCCAGAAAGGACCTGATCCTAGAGTGTACCAAACTGTCTCGGTTCTTTTCTGATAGTCAAGATTGCAATGAGAACTCTGTCAGTCTCCCAAGTGTCACTAGTTAATTGCTCTTAGATGGTAACCAGACTTTCACTTACTCAGTGCACATTCCAATAGGTTGTAAAGCAATTAACCAAAGGTCATACAAAGGAACTATGATTTATTATAGGTGTTGAGGCAGAAGATAAAAGATTGGCTGGATTTATCTATACAAAACTTCACCAATAACTTAGTTATGGTTTTAAACCTTCAGTGAACCTGTGGAGCTGTAATAGGTGATGGATGTTTAGCCATGTAATACTCCTAATGGATATGCAAATAAAGAGTAGAGATTTTTATCCTTCCTCACTTAGAAGAATTTTTTTTTTCCTCCCTGAAGAGAATTTTCCCCTTTTCAGCTAAGTCTACTTTCCCCTAGATAGCCTTCATAGGAAACTTTTAATTACTTTTAGATAGTAAAATCACTTTTTTAAGTGTCCCATTTTCTTCCTGCAACTTTCTACTAGCAGACTAAAAGCTAGAGCCTTGAAGTTTTTTGCTGCCATAGATAAAAGGACACATTACTTAATCCTCAGGTGTCAGGCTACAGGTGCTAATTGTCTAAGCCAGCAACTTTTTACCCTCAAAAAGAGCACGAAAGTTTTTTAGGATTGTTTAGCAGTTAGCATCAGCATTTCAGTACAGTTAGAGAGCTAGAATGTCCAGAGACCCTCAAGCTTTAAAGCCATCACCAGAGTACTACTGTGTGCACCCTACCACTACACTCTCCCAGATCCTGGCACTTGGCACCTTCTATTTTACTGAGGTGAGTCATTTTGAGCCAGGAAAAAAGTGTGGAGCTGTGAAAAGGGAAAATATTTCCTCACCCAGAAATCCAGAGGAAGCCTTTTGTCAACAGAGAAACAATTTCAGCACAGACAATCTTTTTTTCCTTCCCGGATATAAACTTGCAGTTTTCCAAGAATCTCATACACCCAATAACATTCATTTACTCAGAAAATGCATAGCCTAAACTTTTTGTGAACTAGTGGCTTCTGGGTTTATCTTTATATTTGTAACTAGAAAGAAAGAAGGACCTGGGGTTATATCTGCTTTAGTTTTTCTTTGAAGATGCTCTTTCTTTTGTATCTAAAGCTTGAGGATGAGTTTAGAGTATGTAAAATGCACACACACGCACACACACACACACACACACACACACACACACACACACACACACACCGGTTCTTGCAGTCTATAAAGCTGGAAGAGAGCTCTGAGGAAAGGGCTTAGTCTGCCAGAGCCCACATATTGTTCTTTCCAACATTTTGGTTTTTACTGGCTTGCTCCCTGTAACTACTGCCCTATCATATAGATGCCAGTGACTGATGAGGTCTAGAAATGACTACCAGTTTCCAGTTCTTGTTGTGCTTTTTCAAGAAGTGCTGAATGTGACCAAGAAACACACATTGTATCTGCCTTTATAGGATCATTCCAATGCACTGGGGTAATACTATTTTCTTCTTGAACTATGACTCTAACTGAGCATGCTCAGAAGACTGTATACTAAATCATGCATAGGAATATCTCACACATGGAAATGTAGGTAGGATTTTCTAATAAATTCTTTAGCCTTTACTTGGCTTTTGAAATGATGACCTTGCTATTTTTGCCTGTTGCATATAATAAAAAATATGTTTCTATTATTTTATGTCTTACCTGTGTTTATTTTCACTTTGAACTCACTAAGATATGAGCCTATTGTGGTATTTATTTAGATATACCATCAAATTTTAATTCCATCCAAGACATATCTTAGGCTACTCTATAATCTCACTTAGTCAAAAACAAAGAAAGAGACTAGAAAACAAAAGGTTTTTTAGTGCCCTTCTGGTCTGAACTTGAGTCCTGGGTAGACCTTGAGCACTGGTACTGCACCCAAACACACAACACCCAGAGAAAGCCAGTCACCTGGGTGATATAATATACCCAGGATCACAGGTAAGGAGGACACAACAATCACTATTCCTTAATGTCGCTTAACATCAATGGACTAATAAACACACACACACACACACACACACACACACACACACACCTAATAACAGACTGGATACTTAAACAGGGCTCAGCATCATGGTGCATACAGGGAACGCATCTCAGTGACAAAGACAGATACTATCTTAGAGTAAGTGGCTAGAAAACTATTTCCAAGCAAATGATCCCAAGAAACAAGCTGGAGAAGCCATTCTAATATTGAATAAAATTGACTTCCAACCAAAAGTTGTCCAAAAAGATAAGGAAGAACACTTCATACTCATCAAAGGAAAAATCTACCAAGATGAACTCTCAATTCTGAACAACTATGCTCCAAACACAAGGGCACCTACATTCATAAAAGTAACTCTACTAAAGCTCAAAGCATACATGGAAGCACCCACAATAATAGTAGGAGACTTAACCCCATTCTCTTCAGTGGAAAGACATAGAAACAGAACTCGAACAGAGACACAGTGAAACTAACAGAGTTATGAACCAAATGGATTTGACAAATATCTATAGGACATCTTATCCTAAGACAAAAGAGTATACCTTCTTCTCAGCACCTCATAATATCTTCTCTAAAAGGGACCATATAATTGGTCACAAGACAGGCCTTAACAGATCTATGAATATTGAAATAATTCCACGCATCCATTGGATAACGATGGATGAAGGCTGGTTGTCAACAACAACAAAAAACAACAGGAAGGGTACACACACATGGAAGCTGAACAATGCACTACTCAATGATAACATGGTCAAGGAAGAAATAAAGCTGTAAATTAAAGACTTTTTAGAATTTAAGGAAGATGAAGGCACAGCATATCTAAACTTATGGAACAAAATAAAAGCAGTGCTAAGAGGAAAACTCTTAGCTTTGAATGCATACAAAAAGAAACTGGAGAGAGCATATACTAGCAGCTTCACAGCACATCTGAGAGCTCTAGAACTAAAAGAATTGAATATACACAGGAGGTGGAGAAGGCAGGAAATAATCAAACTCAAGGCTGAAATCAACCAAGAAGAAACAAAACGAACTATACAAAAATCAACAAAACCAGGACCTGGTTATGTGAAAAAATCAACAAGATAAATATACTCCTAGCCAGAGTAACCAGAGGGCACAAGAACAGTACCTAAATTAACAAAATCAGAAACGAAAAGCGAGACATACTAACAGAAACAGAGAAAATTAAAAAGTCATCAGATTCTTCTGTAAAAACCTGTACTCAAAAAAACTGGAAAATATGAATGAAATGGACAACATTCTAGATAGATAATAGGTACCAAAGTGAAATAGGGATCAGATAAACCATCTCAACAGTCCCATAACCCTAAAACAATAGAAGCGGTCATCAAAAGTCTTCCAACCAAATAAAGCCTATGACCAGATAGGTTCAGTCCAGAATTCTATTAGACCTTAATAGAAGACCTTATGCCAATAATCTTCATACTATTTCACAAAATAGAAATAGAAGGAACACTACACAATATGTTCTGTGAAGCTACAATTACATTTATACATTAAACCACAAAAAGACACAACAAAGGGAACTTAAAACCATTCTCCCTTAGGAGCATCAATGCAAAAATAATAAAATTCTTGCAAACTGAACTCAAGAGTACCTCAAAATGATCATCCATCATGATCAAGTAATCTTTATCCCAGGAATGCAGGGATAAATCAATATACCGATATCCATCAAAGTAATTCACTATATAAACAAACTCAATGGGAAAAAACAAAGAACGTGATTATCTCATTAGATGCTGAGAAAGCAATTGACAAAATTCAACGCCCCTTCATATTGAAAATATAGGAAATATCAGGAAATCAATGCTTATACCTAAACATAGTAAAAGTAACATAGAGCAAACAGGTAGTCAACATCAAACTAAATGCAGAGAAACTTGTAGAAATCTCAACTAAAATCAGGGACTAGGCAAGGCTACGCACTTCCTCAGACTGTTTATCTTTGAGTAGATTTATTTGAGTTCATTTTATGTCCAACCACTTTGCTGAAGTTGTTTATCAAGTTTACAAGTTTCCTCGTAGAATTTTGGGGGTTACTAAAGAATACTATTATATCATCTGAAAAAAGTGACATTTTGAGTTCTTCCTTTCCAATTTGTCTCCCTTTGATCTCTTTTTGTTGCCTAATTGCTCTGTTTTGTATCTGATTACTGTATTGAATAAGTAGAGTTAGAAAGAGCAATTTGCAAATTCATTTGGAATAACAAAAATGTCAGGATAGCAAAAACTATTCTCAACAATAAACAAACTTTTGGGGCAATCACTATTCTCAACCTCAAATTGCATTACAGATCAATTGTGATTAAAAACTCTTTGGTATTGGAACAGAGACAGATGTGTAGATCAATGGGTATATAATAGAAGACCCAGAAATGAACCTACATTCCTATGGTCACTTGATTTTTGGCAAAGGAGCTACAACCATATAGTGGGGAAAAGACAGCATTTTCAACAAATGGTGCTGGTTCTACTGGCAGTTGGCATGTAAAGGAATCCAAATCAATCCATTCTCATCACCTTATTCAAAGCTCAAGTCTAAGTGGATCAAGGACCTCCACATAACACCTGATACCCTGAAACTAGTAGAAGAGAAAATGGGAAAGAGCCTGGAACACATAGGCACAGAGGAAAATTTCCTGAACAGAACAACAATGGGTTATGCTCTAAGATCAAGAAGAGACAAATGAGACCTTATGATATTGTAAAACTCCTGCAAGGCAGAGAACATTGCCAATAGGAGAAAATGGCAATGAACAGATTGAGAAAATATTCTTACTAATCATATCTACATTTGATAGAGTGCTGATATCTAATGTGTACAAAGAAGTTAGATCCAAGTGAATCAAATAAACCTACTACAAATGGAGGACATAGCTAGACAAAGAATTTCCAACTGAAGAATATCAAATGACTAGAGGCTCCTAAGGAAATATTCAACATCCTTAATCATCAGGGAAATGGAAATCAAAATAACCTTGAGATTCCACCTCATATTAGTCAGTGGCTAGGATAAAAATCTCAGGTGACAGCAGATGCTGGCAAGGATATGGAGAAAGAGGAACACTTCTCTATTGTTGTTGAAATTGCAAGCTGCAGGTACAACCATTCTGGAAATCAGTATGGCGATTCCTCAAAAAAAAATTGGGCATAGTACTACCTGATGACCCAACTTTACTACTCCTGGGCATATACCCAAAAGATGCTCTAACATACAACATGCTCTACTATGTTCATAACAGCCTTGTTTACAATAGCCCAAAACTGTAAAGAACCCAGATGTTCTCCAACAGAACAATGGATATAGAAAATGTGGTACATTTATACAATGGAGTTCTAATTAGCTATTAAAAACAATGACTTCATGAAAAACCAACAGTATTAACTCATCCAGACCCTTGGGGTCTCTGAGAGATTAAGGCACTAACCAAAGAGCATACAGAAGCTGATCTAAAGCCACTGGCACATGCATAGCAGAGGACTGCCCTGTCTGCCCTCAGTGGGAAAAAATGCATCTAATCCTGTAGGAACTTGATGCCCCAGGTAGGGAGAATGCCTGGGGTGGGGCAAGCATGCTCTCAGATGCAAGAGAGAGGGAAGATAGAGGAAGAAACTCTGAGAGGGGGACTGGCAAGGGGTAAAATTGGGACATAAATAAATTAAATAATTAATAAAAACAGAACAGAAACAAATGGAAAGAATGGACCAGGGTATCTGTGTTGAATAGTCTTATATCAATTTGAAACAGCTAGAATTAGTTATCTAAAAGAAGGAAACTTCTATTGCCAAAATGTCTCTTTGAGACCTGGCTATAGGCATTTTCTTAACTAGTGATATGAATGAGGACCCAGCCCATTGCAATTGGTGCTATCCTCAGGTTGATGGTCCTTGATTCTATGAGAAAGCAGACTAAGCAAGCCATGGGAAGCACGCTAGTCAACAACATTCCTCTAGGGTCTCTGTATTAGATTTTGCTTTAGGTTTTTGACTTGTTTGAACTTCCATACAAATTTCCTCCAGTGATGAACTATGGATGTGGAAGGATAAGCCAAATAAACAAAACTCTTCTTCCTCCACCTGATTTGGTTATGGTCTTTCATTATAGCAACAGAAATCCAAACTAAGACAGTAACAATGTGTAAATGAGTTTCAGAATATTGCCATGCACATATTTTCATTTGATGCTTTATGAGTTAAATAGGATATGTGTAAGAAACTATAAATTATCTTTATTCCTGTTCTTAAAATTTTTTTATGGTTTACTGGCATTCCATTAAAATAAAAGTTATTTTGACTGAAATCTATTGAACTCAATCGGAACTAGAATTAGCAAAAACATCCTTGAACCCTGCGGAAGTGAGCTTTTCAATGGGGTACACATTTGGGAGTCCAATGATTACCTGCTTCACAAGATTCGGAGTCTTCATAACTTTGGGGGTTGTAGTCCCATGGACTTGATCAACTTTTATCCCCTCTGACCATGTGTCAAGCTTGGAGATTGGGAGAATGCCTCCTCAAAGAGTCTAGAGCATAGTTCCTGACCCTTTAACTACTCTTACTCCTCCACATTTGTGTTAACTTTGTCAATAAGTTTAGGTACTTAATTTAACATAGAGTTCTTCAAATCAGGACAA
Source organism: Micromys minutus (assembly GCF_963924665.1). Taxonomy (NCBI): domain Eukaryota; kingdom Metazoa; phylum Chordata; class Mammalia; order Rodentia; family Muridae; genus Micromys; species Micromys minutus. The sequence continues at coordinate 17,380,693 of NC_137973.1, forward strand.
ATCTTAGGAATAGTATGGCAATGCATATTCTTTAGAGTATAACATAATCATTGCATTACCTTCTGGAGGGCTTTTTATGTTTGCCAGGTAGTCATAAAAACTAATTGAACAAACCCAACTTAGATATAGCATGGTTGTGATGATGATGTTAAAATGAAAGATACAAGAAGCATCAAAGCAGTATTACCAGGGGTCCCAGTCATTACCTACTTCCTAAATCCACAAATCTTAGCAGATGCTCATAGAGTACATAGCAAGTGGAAAAATAATTTAAAATGATGCTCCATGACACAGATTCTTTTTTTTTTTTGATTTTTAAACTTTATTTTAAAAAACAAAGATAAAAAATTTTAAACATTTTTGCATAAGTGTATACAAATACAATTGTGTCAGTGCTTGGCTTTTTTTTTTCTTTTTTTTTTAAGGTTTGATACTCTGAATTAAGGTCTTACTTTTTACAATGACCAAAAAGTACATGTAAACCAGGCTGTAAACTGGAATTTGTCAATGTGTTCTTGGTGTGTAAGGATTGAGCATGACTTTTTTTTTCTTTTGTATTGTTTTGTTTTGTTTTGTTTTTTTCTTGAACTTCACACAGTCTCTGAGTTGTTTCTGGGGCAGTCCAAGCCTCTGGGGTTAGCATCCCACTATCAGTGACTGCATATTATATCTGTTCTTTGGTGACTGGGTTATCTCACTCAGGATGATATTCTCTAGATGCAGCCATTTTCTTAAGAATTTGGTTAAGTCATTGTATCTGATGGCTGAGTAGTATTCCATTGTGTAAATGTACCACAATTTTTGTATCCATTCATCTACTGAAGGACATCTGGGTTCTTTCCAGCTTCTGGCTATTAAAAATAGAGCTGCTATGAATATTGTGGTGCATGTAACTTTGTTGTATATTGGAGTGTCTCTGGGGCATATGCCCAGAAGTGGAATAGCTGGGTCTTCAGGTAGTACTATGTCCAATTTTCTAAGGCACCGCCAGACTGATTTCCAGAGTGGTTGTATCAGTTTACAACCCCACGAACAGTGGAGAAGTGTTCCTCTTTCTCCGCAACCTCGCCAGCATCTGCTGTCATCTGAGTTTTGGATCTTAGCCAATCTGGCTGGTGTGAGGTGTAATCTCAGGGTTGTTTTGATTTGCATTTCCCTGGTGGCTAAGGATGTTGAGCACTTCCTTAGATGTTTCTCAGCCATTCGATATTCTTCAATTGAGAACGTTTTGTTTAGCTCTGTACCCCATTTTTTAATAGGGTTGTTTGATTCTCTGGTGTCTAGCTTTTTGAGTTCTTTGTATACCTTGGATATTAGACCTCTATCTGATGTGGAGTTGGTAAAGATCTTTTCCCATTCTGTTTGCTGCCATTTTGTTTTCTTGACAATGTCCTTAGCCTTACAGAAACTTTGCGATCTCATTAAGTCCCATTTGTTAATCTTTGATTTTAGAGCTTGAGACATTGGTGTTTTGTTCAGAAAATTTTCTCCTGTGCCTATGTGTTCTAAGGTTTTCCCTATTTTCTCATCTAATAGTTTCAGTGTATCTGGTTTAATGTGGAGATCTTTGATCCACTTACACTTGAGCTTTGTATAAGAAGATAAGAAAAGGTCTATTTTCATTCTTTCGCATGCAGAGTGCCAGTTGGACCAGCACCATTTGTTGAATAGGCTGTCCTTTTTCCATTGAATGTTTATGGCACCTTTGTCAAAAATCAGGTGACCATATATGGGAGGACTCATTTCTGGATCTTCTATTCTATTCCATTGATCCACGTGCCAATTTCCATACCAGTAGCATGCTGTTTTCAGCACAACTGCCTTGTAATATAGCTTGAGGTCAGGAATAGTGATTCCTGCAGATGTTTTTTTGTTGTTGAGGATGGATTTCGCTATTCTAGGTCCATATGGAATTGTACATTGATCTTTCAAACTCAATGAAGAACTGTGTTGGAATTTTGATGGGTATTGCATTGAACTGTAGATTGCTTTTGGTAGGATGGCCATTTTTAAAATTTTGAACCTTCCAATCCATGAGCATGGGAGATCTTTCCATTTTCTGAGATCTTCCTCGATTTCCTTCTTTAGAGGTTTGAAGTTCTTGTCATAGAGGTATTTCACTTGCTTAGTTAGAGTCACACCAAGGTATTTCATAGTTTTTGTGACAATTGTGAAGGGTACGTTTTCCCTAATTTCTTTCTCCACATGTTAGTTCTTTTAGTATAGGAAGGCTACTGATTTGTTTGAGTTGATTTTGTATCCAGCCACTTTGCTGAACTTGTTTATCAGCTGTAGGAGTTCTCTGGTGGAGTTTTGGGGGTCACTTAAGTACACTATCATATCATCTGCAAAGAGTGATGTTTTTACCTCTTCCTTTCTGATTTGTATCCCCTTGATCTCCTTTTGCTGTCTAATTGCTCCAGCCAGGACTTCCAGTACTATGTTGAATAGGTAGGGGGAGAGTGGGCACCCTTGTCGAGTCCTTGATTTTAGTGGGATTGCTTCAAATTTCCCACAGTTAAGTTTGATGTTGGTTCGCTGTATATTGCTTTTATTATGTTTAGGTATGGATTTTGGATTTCTGTTCTTTCCAAGACTTTTAACACGAAGGGGTGTTGAATTTTGTCAAATGCTTTCTCAGCATCTAGTGAGATGACCATGTGATTTTGTTTTTTGAGTTTGTTTATATGGTGGATTACATTGATGGATTTCCTTATATAGAACCATCCCTGCATCCCAGGGATGAAGCCTACCTGGTCATGGTGAATGATCGTTTTGATGTGTTCTTGGATTCGGTTTGCAAGGATTTTGTTGAGTATTTTTGTGTCAATGTTCATAAGTGAGATTGGTCTGAAATTCTCTTTCCTTGTACGGATTTTGTGTGGTTTAGGAATGAGCGTTATTGTAGCATCAAAAATGAGTTACGTAGTATTCCATCTAATTCTATCTTGTGGAATAGTTTGAGAGTATTGGTGTTACGCCCGCAATAAATGTCTGATAAAATTCTGAACTGAAGCGGTCTGAGCCTGGGCTTTTTTTGGTTTGGAGGCTTTTGATGACTTCTTCTATTTCTTTAGGTGTTATGAGATTATATAGATGGTTTACTTGGTCCTGGTTTATCTTTAGTATCTTGTATCTGTCTAGGAATTCATCCATTTCCTCCAGATTTTTCAACTTAGTGAAGTATAGGTTTTTGTAGTAGGATCTGATGATTTCTTGAATTTCCTCAGTTTCAGTTGTTATGTCTCCACTTTTCTTTCTGATTTTGTTAATTTGTACACTCTCTCTTTTCCCTCTAGTTAGTCTGGCTGGGGATTTATCAATCTTGTTGATTTTCTCAAAGAACCAGCTCTTGGTTTTGTTGATTCGTTCAATGGTTCTTATTGTTTCTATTTGGTCTATTTCTGCCCTAATTTTGATTATTTCTTGCCATCTATTCTTCTTGGGTGTATCTGCTTCCTTTTGTTCTAGGGCTTTTAGCTGTGATGTCAAGTTGCTGATGTATGCTCTCTCCAGTTTGTTTTTTGAAGTTCTTAGGGATATGAATTTTCCTCTCAGTACTGCTTTCATTGCATCCCATAGGTTTGGGTATGTTGTCTTTTCGTTTTCATTGAATTCTAAAAAATCCTTAATTTCTTTCTTTATTTCTTCTTTGATCCTGCTGTTGTTTAACAGAGCGTTGTTTAGTTTCCATGTGTATGTGGGCTTTTTGTTTTCTTTGTTGTTGTTAAAGACCAGCCCCCGAGATTCTCTCTTCCATCTCTTGTAGTCTATTGGAAATGCTTGCTTCTGTGACTCCCGATTTCTCTTTAGTTGTTCTACCTCTAGATTTATCTCTTTTAGTGTTTTCTTTATTGTGTCAATTTCCATTTTAAATTCCTTCTTCCATTCCTTCATCTCTTTGGTTCTGTTTTCGTCTAGTTCTTTGACTTCTTTGAGTGTTTTTCTTGTTTGCTCTTTAAAAGCTTCTGATTCTTTTTGCTTTTCCTCCCGTTCTTGTTTAAGCATCTCTATCAGCTTCTTAAGGTATGATTATAGGTCTGCGTCTTCTTTTTCTGGAGTGTTTGGCATTCCAATGTTTGCTGTTATGGGAGAGCTGGGTACTGGTGTTGCCAGGCTGTCTTGGTTTTTTTGGGATATACTCTTTCGCTTTCCTCTTGCCATCTTGTTGTCAGTGATATGTTCTTGCCTTTCCCTTGTATCTGGTCTGTGTCTTGGGATCTCCACTGGTCCAGGTGGCAGATGGGCCGAGCCCTGTTATGCACTCCAAGTTCACCGGGTAGAAATTGAGGTTCCAATGCTGTGTTTCTGGTGCCTGGATCAGGCAGGGCAGGGGCGTGCTTTTTGTGCACACTCGGCAGAGATCTCTCTGCTCCCTGGCTGCCCAGGTCTCCTTCTCACCAGTCTTTAAACCTTTGGGAACTGCTGGTCCATGTGGCAGATGGGCCGAGCCCTGTTCTGTGCCCCAAAGTCGCCGAGGGAAAACAAATGTTCCAATGCTGTGTTCCTGGTCCCTCGATCAGACAGGGCAGGGGCGTACTTTTTGTATGCACACGGCAGAGATCTCTCAGTTTCCTGACTGCCCAGATCCCCTACTCACCAGTTTTTAAACCTCTGGGAACTGCTGGTCCAGGTGGTGGATGGGCTCTACCCTGTTCTGCGCCCCAAAGCCGCAGGTGGGAACAGAGGTCCCAATGCTGTGTTCCTAGTCCCTGGATCAGTTAGGGCAGGGGCGTGCTTTTTGTGTGCACTCGGCAGAGATCTCTCTGCTCCCTGACTGCCCAGATCTCCTTCTCACCAGTCTTTAAACCTTTGGGAACTCCATGATGCAGTTTCTATAAGGTTTACATTCATGACAGGACAAGACATTGGGGATGATGCATCTATTTCACAACTGTTCATATTTCTGTAGCTAAGCCACCACTCATGCTGTGCAAGTAGTCCAATAAACTCATTGGTTTACCACATTGGACTTGGGTTGCATCATTACTTTGATAAGGTGTCAATGCCTTACTTAGAGTAAACAGATGTTTGTTGGTTGTGAATTCTCGGGAAACGTTTATACAGCAAGGGGGTATTGTGTTGTATTTTATGTGCGGTTAAAGGGAGATAAAATCCATCTTTAAACTTATTACAGTCTTTGGGTCTGAGGAGTTTCTCTTTGCTTGGCTTAGAGGCAGAGCAGTATTCTAGACTTGTATATATTGCTGAGTCCAGAGGCCTGAGTACTTTTCTGTTTTCCCAAAGAAATTGAACTACTGTTTCTCACCCCATAATACAGACAATCCCATGAAAATTATATGTAATTCATATGACATATGAATTATTTTATTCCAAACTTTTAGAGATACAACTATAAAAGTTTCATAATTATATGAATTATATGGAAAATTTTAAACAGGGAGAACGACTATTTGTGTTTCTTTGAATAGTTTCCTTGCAGGAGCACACACAAGAACATTAATAAATATACTTAAATGTTTATGATAATGTTGATTGAAGAAGATGTGCTTCAGTACTTTTTGCAATATTTTCTAAAAGGTGTAATTATAGCAGACAAAAAGCTCTATTTAAAAGACTGATGTATTCATTATAACTTGCCACAAAACTATGTAATTATTCTCACAGCTCTTTAAATATAAGGATTTGTTCCCTTGAAGCCTAAAAGCCCATCTGTGTTCAAGTCTTATTTCCCTGATGTTAAATGCCATAACATTCAATATTGGCACCTTTAAACTGCAGAAGCTATATTGAAATTATTCCAGTTTCCATTAGCTGTAACTTAATACCACAGCTCTTATTTCTGCTGTCTCACAGGCTGATTTCCTCCCAATTCTCATAGGTAAATGAAAAAAGCTCACCCTGTCTTTTTCTCTGGGACTGCATGTCTCCAATTAGTCTCACTTTCTAAAATGTCACTTCTGAGCAGACCTGGAGACCAATGGGAGAGAACTGTAATCTGAAGATAAACAACATCAAAACATGATGTGACAGCCATACTTTATTCAGCTTCTCCATGTCAGAACAATTTTTACTATTAGGGAAAAATCCTAAACCAAATTAATCAAAACAACCACAAAAAAACTATTGTCTGTGTCCACAGCTAGAGGACACAGATTCAGGTTGTCCTGAGTGACATGTTCCACTGGAGAAGACAGGAAGCAGAAGGGTGTCATAAGCCAGTACATTTATCAGATACATTGATGAAGACATCAGGTAGACATCTTATAACAGGCTGCAGAAATATCTTCTATCAGCTTTAAATCTTAAAACTCTCTTACCTTTAATTTCGGGGAAAGCCAGTGGTCTTCTAAGTTTAACAAAACATTCCCAAAGCTTTACCCACTTGTCTCAAATATTTTAGGTCATATGGGAAATGCAGTCCACATCTATCATGGGTGCTGATGATTTATCAGTAAGGTAGAGTGAAGGCCGTTGGTAACAATATGGCTATATGGTGGTTCAAATGTGTGGCTTAACTATTTTTCTACTGCTGTGATAAAATACCATGACCAAGGTGATTTATAAAAGAAAGCATTCAATTTAGAGCTTAAAATTTAAGGCTTAGAGCCCAGGATGGCAGTGCAAAGTCATGGTATTAAGAACAGTTCATGATTTGATTGTCAATTTAGAGGCATAAAGAGAGATTGGAAATAGATGGGAATCTTTTGTAGCCTCAAAGCTCTCCCCAAAGTAATAGACTCCTTCAAAGTTCCACCTCCCAATATTTTCCAAACAGTTCTAACATCTTAGGACTAAGTAGTTACCTATATCAGCATATGAGCCCCACCCTCATTCCAACAATCAAAATGTGTTATTGGGAAAAAGTGAGTTAGAATTATCATAAATCTGTGTTTTTAGTTTTCTTTATGCTGTCTGTCTGTGTATGTATGTATATATGTATGTATGCATGTATCTATCTATCATCTATCTATCTATCTATCTATCTATCTATCTATCTCTTCATCATCATCTATATATTCACTATGTCCTTCCTTTCTTCCTTCCTTCCTTCCTTTCTTTCTTTCTTTCTTTCTTTCTTTCTTTCTTTCTTTCTTCCTTTCTTTCTTTCTTTCTTCCTTTTTTCTTTCTTTCTATCATCTATTTATCTACTCTCATCTCTATTATCTATCTACCAATGGACCTTCATCATCATTATCATTTTTTATAACAACAACAACCAAGACAGAAAACAAAAAAAGGAGGCAGAATCACTGAGAATGAGGCTATAGGACTTTCATTGCTGTGAAGAAACACCATGTCTAGGGCAACTCATAAAGGAAAACATTTAGTTGAGGCTTGTTGGGGATTGGTTCTAATGCTTTTAATTAATCTGGCCCCCAACATTGGGTATCTGCATGTGCAATTGTAGAAGGTTCTTGTTCCCAATTGGTTTTTGATTTATCAATAAAGAGCCAATGGCTAATGGTTGAGCAGATAAACTGAGGTGAGTCCTTTACATTTGCTTGGACTAGAAACTGGGAGAGAGGGATAGAATCTTCACAATTTGAAGGGAGATGGATTAGATTTAGAGTTACAGAAAGTAAAACATTTGAAATATAAGTGAAGGGCTGCCCAGAAGTATCCTGGACAGCAAAGACTAGGGGCCCTCCTAGAAGGAACCAGGGCAACAAAAATAAAATATAGAATTATACAGGGCATTAAGCCAGGATAACTGGAGGGAAATGTGTGCTAGCTGTGGGGAGGATTAGAACTTCCTTGCCTTTGAGCTATTCAAGGCATATTTAAAATTAGCTAGTGTACTCGTGTGTGTGTGTGTGTGTGTGTGTGTGTGTGTGTGTGTGTGTGCGAGTGTTTCTAGCTCTAGAGGTTTCAGAGAAGAAGAATTTTAGTATGTGGCCAAGAGACTGTTTTTGTAATTTTTTAGTGAAGAATCTGTCTGCTCTCTGCCCTTGTCCTGAGGCTAAGGTGACTGCTTGAGGCTTAGGTGAAGAAAGTAAAATTAATCTCATTGACAAAGGAGGTCTCAAAACAATCCAGTATAGACTCTGTGCTGTGGTTTAGTCTCATGAAGAATGATGGAGAATGTTTTGAGATGCAGCCAGTTTAGGAAGAAAAAATATAAAATGTGTGGTTCAAGTAATAAAAAGACACTAGGAAGTACAATGACACTAAAATACTATGTTCAAGGAGGTAAAGAGATTAAAAGGGTAGTGACTTCAGGTCATTATTACCTGGTTATTTGCTTATTGTTTTGATTTGGACTTTTGATCCAAAGTGTCCAGAAATGGAGGACACACTTGTGATCCAGATCTTGAGGCTGGGAGACACAGACTTTTTATCCAGATCTTGAGGCATAGTGGCTATGAAAAGCTTCGGCTCAGGTATGATGGTACACATCTTTAATCCAAAGAGACGGAGGCAGGCATGCTCTGAGTTCAAGGCCAGCTTGAGACAGAACAAGTTATAGTGAAGTATAGGAAAGGTTGTACACACCTTTGATCCTAGCATTCAAGAGACATAGCCATACAGATGTCAGGTGAATCTAAAGAGCAAGTTCCAGGATAGTCAAGCTAAGGCAATGAGGAAGTTGAAAAACGGAAAGCTGATGACAATGTAATTGAACAAGGGGGCGGGGGCATATTTCAGATCCAGCATGTAGCAGAATTTGACAGCCATTGTGGCTCCAGCTTTAGGGTAAAAAAAAATGAAGTCTCTATTGGGACAATTGATGCTTGGTTTGCTGGAGCTAAGAAATTAGCAGTGATTAAGAAGAGACCAACACTACTGAGGTGAAATCTGGGAAATGTTTTCTAAGAGCACAAAGAAGTAGTGTTCCAGAGATAGCTAAGTTCTACCTTGTGCTGTAGCTGGACTTCAGAATGCACAATAATCATCCAGGAGATACTGGTTTTGAAGGTATGAAGGGGTAATTGAGAACAGCTGAGGCTTGACACTGTAAAAGGCCAGGGAAGACACAGTTTTAGTTGCAGTTGATGACCCAGGAGTGAAGGCCTAATGCAAAGAAGTTGATGTTTGGTATCATGAAGAGAGCCTATGAGAGCCTATTGGTGAAGCCTAGTTGCAATGGAATACTCTAGTACATTGAAGATGCCAGTAAGTACCTTTGGATTATTACCAAGAACAACAGCAACTATGGAGTGGATTAAACTAGAACCTAGAGTGCTACAGAATGCAGAGCTGCAGAAGTGACCAAGCCCTTTGGAGGAGCCCAGATCATGTGCGAATCCCAAATATTATAACAAGAAGCTGTAAAGCTGAAGTTTCCTTGGAGACCCCAGGATGTTAGAGATGTCAGAGACATGGTATACTTTCTAAGGAAAGCTGCTAATAGGGAGTGGAACAGCCAAAAAAAAAAAAAAAAAAAAGATTTGTTGTATTCAACAAAGCTGGAAGAATTTGAAGATCTGAAGAGTGCTTTGACCTCAGACATGAAGATGCAGAATTTTTAGTTTGTCCAGCTGGGTTCTAGTCTTTCTTTGTTCTAGTATTTTGTCACCATGGCATTTTAAAATAGTAATGTATATGTTAGGAATATGTTGTCTGCTTTTTTGATTTTAATTTCTTAGGGGATTACAATTAAGATATTGAATAAATCTCAAGAAAGAACTTTGGATTTTTAACATTATTGAGACTGAAATAGACTATGGAACTTTTGAAGTTGGACTAAATGTATTTGGCATTATGTTATGACTAGAAATGGCCACCATAGACCCATGTGTTTGAACAAGCCTATGGTAACCAGGGAGTGGAATTAAGTGGTTTAAATATGCTTGACCTAGGGAGTGGCACTATTAAGAGTTGTGTACTTGTCGAAGGAAGTGTGTCACTGTGGGGTTAGCCTTTGAGAACCTCCTCATAGCTACCTGGAAGACAGTCTGCTCCTGGCTTCCTTGGGAGGAAGATGTAGAACTCTCAGATCCTCCAGTGACATGCCTGCCTGGACACTGCCATGCTTTCTAATATAATATAATATAATGACCTGTACCTATAAGTTAATCCTTACTAAATGTCATTTAAAAGAGTTGCTTTGATTATGGTGTCTCTTCTCAGTAATGGACACCCTAATTGAGACAGCCAATTACTCTCCAAAATGAGCTTTATTAGGGGAAAGAATTTCTTGATCATAGTGTGTAGGAGGGTAGTAAGGGTATGACTGGGCCATGGAGTTGGAGAACATTAAGAGGGATAATGAATGGCACTGTGGCAGCATGAATCCTTAAAGGGAGGGGAGAAGGAAGAGAATAGAGGAGAAGGGGAAAGGAGGAGGAAGAAAAGGAGGGAGGGAGGGAAAGTGGGAGGGAGGGAGGGAGGGAGGGGGAGAGAGAGAGAGAGAGAGAGAGAGAGAGAGAGAGAGAGAGAGAGAGAGAGAGAGAGAGAGAGAGAGAGAGAGATGGTCTCTGCAAGTCTTGGAGAGAAGATTCATTAGGTAGCTTAAAAATGAGAGACCAGAGAAGCAGGAGCATCTACAGAATCTGCACGTGTGAAGAGGTATCTTAGATTCTACAGGGAAAGTCTCCAAACAATGGAAATTTGTGACCTTTCAAGTTTTTCAGGGGATAACATGATTTTTTATACCAAGTGATTTCAAATAACTCACCCAACAGCACTGGGATCATAAAGGAAGCAGATACTGGGTAGAACCATAAATTTATTTTAAACTTACAGTGGGGGAGGAGCTGGGCCCGCTTTTTCAGGTAAGTGTGATCTAACTTTCATAAAAAAGATAATCAGCTGTAAGCAGTGTGGCTTGATTTCTAGAAAAAATGAACTGAGAGGGTTTCTTATTTAAAAATAGATAAATTGATATCTGGAATGAAGCAGTCATAACTCCCATACATCTATACAACATGAATGCGTTTTTGTATATATATATATATATGTGTGTGTGTGTGTACATATATGTGTGTGCTTAAATATACATGATGTGAGATAGATATAGCAACCAAGTTCTCTGTGTTTTTAATCAGCACCTTATTAGTCTATGCTAGTTTTTGAATTTTCATTATGTTATTTTTCATTTGTTCCAGAGATTTTATTCAAATTTCTTGTTGTGTATTGTCAGAAGGGCCAGCTGTGCTTCTTTTAAATGTACTTTTTTTTTTTTTTTTGTTAACATATTGTGAAGGTAGATTAGGGAAGGTCTTGAAATATAATGAGTGCCTGCTCAACTTTTCCTTTTGAGTTATGTCTGCCTCCAACTTTAATTAGGCTGCTTATAATTGCACTAGGGTTGGTGTTAGTTGCTGGAAGATGAGAGCAATGCAAATGATTTCTGTCCATAGAAATGCAAATTGCAGCTGATGCAATGCACCTGAGCATAGAGTCCAATTCTGCCAGTTGTGTGTTCTTTTGTAAATACATTTCAGCATTCTTTTTCTCATTATAAATGTGAGTGGCTTGAGTTCTCCTAAAGCATTGCAAGTATTTTTTTTTTTTTTTTTTTTTTGGCCGATTAAGTAATAAAATAATAGCAAGTTTTTTAAAAAGACATTCTGGACTTCAAAAACATTTGTTAAAGTGCTATAGTTTTTTTTTATCTATGCAGAAATACCCTTTTCATGTTCTTTTATTAAAGATTTCAACCTGGTTCCTTAAAATTCGATACCTCATCCAGAAACTTCATCTCAGCAGAGCCACTTTTTTTCTTGGTCTCAGACACTTCTGAGACCCATGAGCAGTTCTGATAAAGAGCGGAAGCTGAACCTTGAATTTTTCAAGGTCATTTCTTAGAATTCTTTCTTCTGAGAAGTTTGTAATGGACACTGCTAGGTCTCTGATTGTGTATTCTTTAAGATCAGATAATAACCCCCAAAGGAAGTGATCTTACAAATATCTTTAATTATTGACCAACATTTATTCTTAAAAGGACACTGAATTAAGTGTTGGAATTGGAGAGCCCATTCATAGGTTTAGTACTGAAAAAGGATCTGAAATAATAGCAACAGAATCAATGCCAAATTTATTTATAACTCTTGGTAAAAATAGTAAGTCATCATTTAGATGTGGACTGTTCAGTCTCAGTTCTAATCATCTTTAGTATATCTCTCACAATCTTTTCTACAAGATTCTCATATTTATACATCGATTCCTAAATATGTATATATATTCACATATATGTATATATCTATGTTCTCTCTATATATGCATACATATGTATATGGGAAATAAATGTTATATCATATGAATATACATATATATAAATATGTACATTTATATATACACAAACATACCTGCATATACATGCATATATGGAATACATTTATCGTGCTAAAATGCATACAATTCCATGTTAGTACTTTAAAAATATTTATTCTTTGAGAATTTTATATACATATAAAATGTATTTGACTATATAACCACCTTTGTTTTCACCTGAATGATTCACATTACTAACTGTAATTTGTGTCTTTTCATCCTGCCTGCCTATCTATCCATGTATCATTTATCTATCTATCTATCTATCTATCTATCTATCTATCTATCTATCTATCTATCTCTCTATCTGTCTGTCTGTCTGTCTGTCTAATATTTTGACTGTCATTCATTGGAACATACACTCACTTTTAGTGTTGAATAATGCTGCATGAAGGTAGAGTTGCAAGTGCTGTTGAATCCTTGTATTCAACTCCTTTGTGTATCTATTGGGGATAGAATTACTGGAATATACAGTATTTTCTTTGAGGGTTAGCTATATGATTTGTAAAAGCATATACTGTAGATGCACTGCCACTTTAAGAGAGCACATGTTACATCTCCAGCACTTTAGACTCACCAGTCAAGAATAGACCCCTGCTGTGACTACTGTAAATATTCTCGCTGAGATACATTTGGGAAAAGCCCATACACTTCTGACAGGGTCCATGATGCCTAAATAATTGTCCTTCCCTATTAGTGTTTTCCTGACTCTGGGAAAGAATGAATTCAAGTCATGTAGTATAGCTATTTGCAAAAGCAATATATTATCACAGACCACCTACTGCTTATACAAACCCATAGAAGTAAAATATTTTCTCTGTTCAATGGAATGAGAATCAGAATCCAGGAATCAGATCTGAACCCCTGTTGTTATTAGTAGAAAACCTGTTGGCGTAGAGTACTTGAAATATATCTCATACCAGAACAAAAATCTATCTCCAACTCTAACACAGCTTTCAACATCATTCAACATTGAATATCTCTACCAACTGTACATAAAGGCTCCAAATTTTCTATATTCTTGCTAGCACATGATATACTGTATGTCATATATGTATGTGTTTATTTTAAAGAAGAAATGGTGTCCAGGTTGAACTCAAACTTGTAATCAGCCCATCTCATCCTCATGAGTACTAGAATTTTATTCTCTATCATGGTCTAGTAGAACTTGGATTTTAAGAGCATATTTATCACTGGAGGTTCAACATTATGTTTGAGTGACATGTCTCACACAATCATAGATAAGTCTTAGGAAAAAATCTAAAGGTATACACTTTTCATTACATGGTCTTTCCTGCATGTTTCACACAACTAGTTACATGTCAGTGTTCCTCTGTCCCTATTTAGTTCATACTTCTTAATTTAGCAGAGTTGAAAATATAGCCCTTTCTTGGTAAGTGTTATTAATTAATATTATTAAAACACTTTGTGAGCAAAATTTAATAAATATTATGATTCTAAATATGTTACAACTTATTTAATGTAATTGATTCATGAGAAGATGCCTATATTCATACATGTATATTTTAAAAATATTATATCTTACCTCATAA